>NC_053429.1:9134213-10334213 GCF_007990345.1 Gossypium hirsutum
AATGATTATATGATATAATAAAAAAATGCACAAAATGTTTATTTTTTTTAAGAAATACCAAAATAGACCACACACATATAATAAAGAATGTAAAAAAAATGAAAGGTTTCTCTTTTTTTTTAGACAAAAAGGTATGATAAAAATATGTTTTATGTACGTAAGGTTTTAATATCTATTCAAATAAATTCCAAAGAAATAATATAGGTGAGGTAACATAGGATTAATAAGATACATAGAATAAAATCTAACTTTATCATGAACTGCGTATATTTAATAGTATATAAGAAAATTTGGAAGATATATTATACAAAATCTTTAAAACCACACAATATATAAAACTACAAAATGTCTTGATAACTCAAAGATATATACATCCATATATAAAATAAGTATTAAGTAAAATAAAAATGAATAATAGATAAAAAGAATTAAACAAATCAAGAGGACCTAATTAAAATAAAATTAAACTAAAAGGGTAATTAATAAATAAAATAAGTTACTGAAATTGAAAGAAGAATCAAAGCTTAACGTGTGCGAATACATAGGGACTAAAACCGGCAATATACCAGGTCCCTAAAGTGCATCACTGAAGCGTAGACCAAAACGCAAACGAGCACAAACTAAAGGGGCAAATTAAAGAAAGAAAGTAAATGAGATAAGGCGCAATCGAATGCGCATGCACAAGGGGAGTGCCTGCTACGCAAATTTCCCATTTCAAGAAGGAAGGCATGTATCTGACCCAATAAATGGCGCCGTTTTTTTGCAAAGGTTTTAATGACCTGTGTCTTTTCTTTTCTTTTTAGAAGCCGTGCTTTTAACCCAAATTAACAGCCCCCAAAAATCTATTTGCTAGGGTTTCTTTCGCCAGCAGTCGAACCACCATAGTATTTGGTGATCAACAGCATGCAAACAGTACCCGATCCTGCCATTGAAGGTCTCCGACCATACCTAAAAGAATTTGGTAAGTTATTCGACCTTCTCTGTTTTTTTTTAAAGAAGCCTTCAAATTGTTTTTTACCCTTTTGAAAACCAAGCGAAGATTCGAAGTGAAACTCACGACCCTCGCCCGTATCTCCTCATTTTCGAGATGTTTTGGGCTTTCATCGGTATAATTCACATGTTAAAAGGGAAATCGAACCAAAAAAGAAAAAAAAAGAAGAAATAATCGAAAAAAAAACCAGGAAACTTGAAATCACCTTTACTATCTTTTTATTTCTTTTCTATGTATTCGGTATGCAAAATAGTGTGCGTGTGTTCATTCTTTTTACAATGAAAATGCCTATGGCTTTATAGCCAAAATAAAAAAGAAAAGTACAACGTTCATTTTCGTTTGTTTGCTACAATTTCTGCTGCTTTTCTTTTGTCCTTTTGCAGGTACGGTGCTGGCTGCGTGGCTGCTGAAGACTGGAACGTACGGATTCGTTGGGGGGGCTCGATTGCGGCGCAAAGCGAGGGAGAGCCCTAGGGTTTCTGGAGTTGTAATTTGGTCTTGGGCCATTTGGGCTCGATTTGTTTTGTTTGGGTATTGGGTTACGGGTTTGTTTAGGTTTAGGGTTTAGTTAACTATTGGGCTATTGTAATATTTGGACTCTTGTGGACTTTTGGTTTAATGATTTATTATTTATTTTGTATTTATTTTGGGTTTCTAGTGGGCCCGGACGAATTTGGCCCATTACATGTACGAAAACAATTGTCTCTCTTTTCTACGCGCAACTTACTTTCTTTGGAGTTGATTTTTTCTTTGGCTTCTTAGAGCCTTATGTCAACTTTGTTAGAGAGTGATCCTACATCTTTTCAAATTTTATTGAGTTTGATTACTCTTTAAAAGTTAAAAGGGAGAAAATCTTAACATCTTTTCTTTGTCTCCTAAAGTTGTTTTTTTTAGTGTATAACGGTGACGTTTAATATTCTTTGATCAACTTTACTTTTATTTTTTTAGTATTTTTTATTTCAGCCTCTTGCAACACCCTAAATTCGACCTAAAAGTTTAGACCAAATCCCGGATGCTACATTGATCACTGAAGTGATCGTAGGTAAATTTTTACAAAACAAATTGTCACATTGAACTGAAGCATTTAATCGATCAAAATTCAATAAGTAGAATTGTCGTTAAGTTAAATATATAACAGGAATTAAATAAATGAATAAAATTTCAAAATGGAACTTGTACCACAGCTTAATTAAACCTTACAGTTCAAAAACCGAATAACCAAATAGAAACTGAAAATACAAACTGATAATTTATTTTTCACCGAAAATGTCCGAGATCTCCGCATACCAAGTTTAGCATCATAATTTAAAAAAGTACCTAAAAGGGGAAACACCAAGGGGGTGAGCTACTCGAGCTCAATGTAAGTTCGAAATGAGACTAAAAACAGAATCACAGAATTTAATTCAACAATGCAATAGACTTACAGATATAAGCAGAAACAAATACCAGACAAGGAACCAACGCTCCAACACGCAATCGGAACAGAGCACACCAAGTATACACAGAACACTTAACACATGTGTTATTCAAACAAATAGAGAACAGTTAGATAATATTACAACCAAACAGATGCGCATAAATGCAGTCAAGTACCAAAATCCACTCATCCAGTCAACACACCTCTCCGTCCCCCGATCACACCCCATAAGAGTTGTTTAAGCTCATCCAACGAAAACACACCTTGTAGGCCCATCCAACCCTACACACCATATATTTGGATTAAGCCACTCAGATATTAATATGCAGTAGAGCTGGCATATGTGCTGTACAGTGCAATACGGTGATCCGCTGTACAGATAAGTTGCAGTTTAAACTGCCAAATCAGATAATAGTACGCAGCAAAGCTGATGCACACATGCAGTACAGTGTGATAAATCGCTATACGAATGAGTTGCAGTAGAACTATTAGATCAGATCAAAATCAGTCTTCATTCTCTTCACAATCCCACGTAAAACTTTACTTTATGCAAGTGTATGTATGCATACAACCTCACAGAACAATGACACATTATCAGACAATCAGATAGAATAGATAAGCACACACACACCTCCAGTTACCAGGGTTTAGAATAAGACATCAATCACAAATTACACATAAATAGGGTACATGGTCACAGCTATCGAGACTTAAACACCCTCACTAAAGCTTAGCCAAGGGTAGAATACACAGACATATTTTCAGATCAAAAATACAATTCAGATCAAAAACACACACAAGCTAAAATTTGGTATCTTAGGACCACACGGCCGTGTGCTCTGGCCTTATGAAAATGCCTAGGCTATGTGGGAGGTCAAAAGCCCGTAAGAAGAAGGGCACATGACTGTGTGACTAAGGCACATGCCAGTATGAAGAGAGGCATTCGACCGTGTGATTGAGGCACACGCCCGTGTGGACCAAGGACATGGCCGTAGGAACAGGCTGTGTAACTCACTGTCCAATTGTGCTAAAATAGGGTACAGGGCAGACACAATCGTGTGAAGGTCTTACACGCCCGTGTGCCCACTAAACACGATCGTGTGTCCAAAACACACCCCCATATGGGATCTCTAAATCCCTAAATTAGCCACACGGCCTGTATACCCAGGGGACACGGCCGTGTGAAAATTGATAAAATCCCCAAATCGTCTACACAGTCATGTGGCCAGGCCGTATGGCTCCAAAACTTGCCATAAAACCCTAATTCCCCAAAGCACACAACTGTGAGAACTGGCACACGCTCGTGCGACCACCAAAATGATCACGAAACCACTTTGGAACAAGCCAAAATTACCGTTTTAGCCTTCGAAACAACCCCCAACCTATACTATGACAAGAGTATATTGGGATATGTAGTATCCCCTGTACTTCTTCAACAACTAATACCCAAAATCGACAATTTAGAGTACACTCAAGAAATGTCAATACAATAATCGCAAAATAAACATAGATAAGACTCGAATTTCACACTTGTTTTGCGATCAAGGACGTCTAGAATTTGACTCGCAGACCAAGAAATCGGAGTTCTCTAGAACCCCCAAGCAAAAAGTTCAAAAGAAAAGGAAAAAAAACAGAAAAGAACAAAAAAGGGAAAACAAGTCCAGAAACAATCAAAATAACTAAAATAGAAATAAATAAATAAATAAAATAAAAAAATAAGTAGAAATTATTAACTTAAAACAAAACGTAATAAAATGTTTCTTTAAACGCCCACACAAAAACTCAAACCCAGAACCTAGAGGCATACTAGCACACTACCAACCACTGGACCAACAGGCCCATTTTGACATTTAAACGCACCACTAAACATAATAACGCAACCTTCTCACTGACCCTATCCATAAATACTAAAACTTCTAACCCAAAAGTTCGGGGTGTTACACCTCTAATACGATTACACATGCATAATATGTAGAGGTTTTGGAACCTCCTACTAATGGGGATAATTTTCTTAAGTCCCATTGTCTTGTAGTGCAGTAATCCCTTAACATTCAAGTAGGGGATGACTCTAACAAAGTGCAAAGGGCTAACATCTTCCACTCGAGATGCTTGATTCAAGAAAAGTTGTATTACTAATATTTATAATACAAAAATGATGATAAAATAATATTTACTATTTCTCATAACATACTAAAAATTACAAGAAGTATTTACTAATAAACATAATAGTATTGAAAATAAAATTACTTATAATAAATTAAAATGTACTAATATTTGAAATTAATTTTTTAACTTTTTCGGTCAATAAGAAATTTTAACTTTAAAGATAAAATCATTTGTCGATTGAGTTTTAATTCGATTGACATGGGCATTGTTGTCAATGCAGGAGGATGCGGGTTCGAGTGCGTTGAAGTGCATTATCCTCCTATTTATAGGTTAGAGAGGGGTAATGGGTAGTTCTAAGCATTGTCTTAAAAAGAGCAAATATAATCTGAACTTATAATGAGATTATTAAAAAAATCATTTAATATATGTTTAATTTTTTTAGAATATCATTTAAATTTTAATTCATTATCAAACACGATCCACCATATCAGATATGTGGTTAATACCACAAAATAAGTCATCCTGAGTTGCCTGACAACGATAACCCGCCATCTTAGGTTGCCCGACAACGATGGCGTACTAATATCAATATGCAGTTAAACTGCCAGAACACTTCCTCCGTCACATCATTATCCCACTCCCAATGCATATGCCAAAACATATTACATACGAATCAATATCAAATGCATGTATGCCTTACATAGTTTTCACGTCATACATACATACTTTTCACATTATATTATGCTAACAATTAACATACATAATTCAAATAACATACAGTAGAAAAATGTCAGATTTTATGTTTTAGAGTCTTATTTATATAGTACGAACCCTATGGAGAGGCTAAATTCGAATTGCTTATCAAATATGGCCCCAGGTAAAACTTTTAGAAAATGGGCCCACAAGGCCCAACTAAACCAGTCTGTATGGCCCACACGGCCTGTCACAAGGTCGTATGGCATCGTTAGTCGACTTTTTAGCATCACGTTGTTAGCTATTTTTCTGATTTTCCTTTATGTACCTGGTTTTTTTTTTATGACGACACAACAACCACAATTCCAGCACCTAAAAACAACATTCAAAACGAGCTAATTTAGGAACGATACGCTAAATCTAAGCCACTAATTCAGCCACAACCATTACATTTGGCTTTAGTAAGACAAGTTAGCCCTTCATTGAAAGCATTAATCACTTACCCTTGAAGTAACAACATTTTCTATCCACACTTAGACCATCGAAGGAAAGTTTCGCATCTCTCAATTCTCACGTAACAAATCACAATAGGAATTAACCCCTAAAAAATTCAATCAAAAACCACAAAGCGACAATACACATTACATTCACCCCTCATAACCCATGAAAAGAATTCACTTACACCAAAATTTGATACTACAATGGTGAACTTCCAAACCCTCAAAACCCAAATTAATAACAATAAATTAACAACTACTCAAAATAGGGAACAAAATTCGAGTAGCGTAACCCCAAACAGATATGGCAAAAGGATAAATAAATAGAAAGAAAAGGAGAAAGAAAAGGAAAATTTTTAGAAAAAATATAAAATTGAAGAAAACAGAGGAAATCTTTTTTAGCAGTCTAACATGAAATCAAAGTTGGAAGAGATGGGAAAATAGGGAAGTTGGACGTGAGAGAGAATGAGAGAGGGAAATTTTTTTAGGAACTAATTTTCAAAAATAAAAATAAAATAACACAAAATAAAATCCTATCAGATTTTTCATCATTTAAATTTGACTCAAATTCTGATCAAATGAGTGGTACACGTAGGGATTGAAACACAAGACCAAAGGATAACCTGAAGCCTTACCACTGAATCAACAGACCCATTCTATCATTAGTTGAGTGAAAATAATATATAAGCCAGATGTTCAAAGATAGGGGTTGCAACAAAATTACTAAAAATTCAAGAAGAGGGATTCAAACACAAGACCTCTTACACACAAACACAAAACTTAACAACTAAACCAAATCAATTCATTTAGCATAATTTCACAACATTTAACTAAAAATAGCATGAGATCACTCTCTCAATTCACTAACCTAATTTCTACTAACCCAGTTTTCGAGATCTAACATGGTCAATTTTAGTCCATGTAGTTTTTGAAAGTTATGGATTTAGTCCCCTTACTTTAATTTGATCAACTTTAGTCCTTGTATTTTTGAATTAGTCAATTATAGTCTATGACTTTTTGAATTGGTCAATTTTAGTCTTGACTCAAATAGTAGCAATTAAATCGCTTTGGTTAAATTCAATTACTAGTATTGTACCATGCATACAGTTGTAGATTTGGTTCATATTCTTCAATCATACCATTCTAAGTTTCTATATTTTTTGAATTTTGAAATTTCAATCTTGATGCAAGTGATAACAGTTAATCCATTAACTGAATTTTTAGTGAGTAATATGTATAAATAACAAGTTGACATGACATTACACGTATAATAATATGTTTTGCGCATTACATTTTGAAAATAACAAAACTTTATAAATTTAACAATTACAGTTTAATAAGAACTAAATTTTAAATTTTAAAAAGTACGAAAACTAAAATAACCAAATTAAAATAAATGGATTAAATTTACTTGCAAATTATTTCTTTCCCTACCAATGATTTTTTAAAGTTGATAATAGAAGTAGCAAAAAAGCATCCTCTCAATATCTAAAAAACTATAATGTTATCTAAGGAAGAAATAATATTTAAATGACATTGAGATTATATTATTATCTGAAATGTTAACCATTATTGAATTAAGAAGATAATTTTTGCAATCTTACATCAAACGCAACTTAGGTAAATGTCACTTCAACTTGCGTGAATGTTACTTCATGCAAATGGTAAATATTTAAATCTTTGAAATCAAACAATTAAATGCGTAGCCTTTTACTATATTTCATGGGAAAAATATTGTTTGAAATAGTAATGTTATGTTATTTTTATCATTTTTCTAATAATTTTATGTCACATTAGTATTTTTGTCCTAAATTTTAGTATTTTTATATTGAAAAAAATTAAATTTAAATTAAAATCTTGAAATTCAGAATAAAATTACTGATATTGCATAAAACTATTGTAATCACCAAAATTTGCCCGGATTGTTAAAACTGATGGATAAATAAATATTTATTTATTTAATTTAAACAGTCCATAAAAGTTTTTTTTTTACAGACCCAAACAGCCAAATTTTACTAGACTAGCCCAGCCTAAACTAAGTCCCAAATCCCTTAACCCGTTTACACCCTTGACCCATTACAATTACAACTTTAGCCCAAATATACCCGAAGCCCAGACCTAAACTGGACCCGAATAACAGTGGCCCAAAAAACCCAAAACTATCAGCTAGGGTTTTCAACCCTAGCTCTTTCCCCTCGCGCCGCAATAGTTTCTGAAAGCTTCGGGGAGCGTCGGTGCAACTCCCCAGATTGAGGCCATCAATGCATACCGACGCGCCATCAATGCGTCTGTCCCTCTCGTGACCGTCCAGCACCGCGATCTCAGGCCTCCCCTCTAGCCTTGGTACCACCATTAACGCTGAGATCATTGGGATACCTGCAAGAAAAGGAAACAAACAGCAGATACGCGAAAAAAGCAGAGTAGAAAAAGGCAAGGAAATCACAGTCAAAGATACAGAAGACACAAAATAGAAAGAAATCTTAGATTTCTTTCCCCGAATATGTAAGGGACCGAGGCTATAAAGCCTTTCTTTTCACTTGTAAAAAGGACTTACGTTCTGAAAAATACACACGAGGCAGATACCAAAACATTGTACACAGAATCGTTTTTGCAATAATATACCAGAGATTTTTTTTTACAGAAGACAAAGGTGACATATTTTTATTTTCGTTTCATTCGCTTGATCATGAGTTTATGCATATAATATATTAAACAGATAGAGAGAGAGTATACCTGGAGAATCACTTTGAAAAGCGAAACTTTTCAAGTTCCGACCGTCGTGTGTGGCGGGGTCGATGGCGGCGCGTGGATCTCAACGTGGAGGTCCGATGACCAGAGCTGATCGGCTAAATGCCGGAGCTCAGAGGACCAGGGATCCTCTTCAGAGGATTTTTTTTTGTTTTTTAGAAACTGGGTTTCTAAATGATTTTAAAGCTGAAGGTTTGACTTATATAGCCTTGTCAAAACGACAGCGTTTTAGA
Source organism: Gossypium hirsutum (assembly GCF_007990345.1). NCBI lineage: Eukaryota > Viridiplantae > Streptophyta > Magnoliopsida > Malvales > Malvaceae > Gossypium > Gossypium hirsutum. The sequence continues at coordinate 9,142,899 of NC_053429.1, forward strand.
CCCTCAGGATCCGTGTGTTGACCCGATTACCCGGGGAGGATCCGCGTGTTTTTGAGAGTTGACCCAATTGATCCTTCTATCCCCTTTGTACTTACAATTAAACTTTATTTTATTTTATAATTTTGCCCATTATTTTATTTTAGTTTTAATTTAGTCCCTATGGCTATTAAATTATATTCTGGGAAAACGTCACCATTTTGGGAATAGGGTTATTTGCCCAGTGACCCCCTTTTATTTTGCGGGCATTTCAAATCAAGCCATAATTCAGTTTTAACTTTTTAAATTTTCCCCGTAATTTTACAAAACTTTAAATTTGGTTCTATTTTTTTATTTCTATACATTTTTATATTAATATTTGATTTACTTTTACTTTTATACATTAAAATTATTAAAAGTGTTATTTTTATATATATATTACTATTATATATTATTTTCCTCAAATTATTATTATTTTTATATATTATTATATTTTCACATATATTATATATTTATTAATTATTTTATATATATATCTTGTTTTACATGTTATTTTATATTATATTATATTTCTTATATGTTCATATTACATTTTATTTTTTTATATGTTATGTATATCATGTATCGCCAATTATATTTTTTATGATTACATTATATATATTATTATTATTATTAAATCATATTTTTAACCCACACTATATATATATTTTTGTTAATTATTTATTTATTTACTATATATTATTTTATTTTAAACTAATATGGTTATATTATGAAATCTCTTACATACTCCTAAACCAATATATTTTATAAGCATAATTATTATTCTATTTTTGTTATTATATATTACATATTATATTAAATACTATTTTAGAATTATTAATATCACATTTTAATTATGTGTATATTTTGTTAACAATTATTAATTTTATTTTTATTAGTCCTGTTATACATCTTTATATTGTATGTGTCATGGGTGTGTTAAATATTATTTTTATGATTATTATTATATTTTATATTTTGTAAACATGTACATTGATTTGCATGTCATATGTTATTTAATTATTACTTTCTTATATTTCATGCATTATTTAATTTTTACCTTGTATGTTTGTATATTTTATTTATTCATTCTCAATACATGCTTTATATATCTTAGTATGCATATTATTAATATTTGCTATTTTATATGTATGAATCTAATGCACGTTCTTTATATCATTGCCATCATTTTGTTTAAATGCACGTATAATTTACCTACTACAATAATATGTTACTGTTTATGATTTATGATACAAAATAATTCCTCATGCATCATCTTCAAAAAAGACAAGGCTCCAAAATTTTCAAAAAAAATATAAAGGCAATGCTTGGTGTTTGGAAATGTCGAAAGAGTAGTGCCATAACTTATTGGGTTGCAACTTTTCTCGTTAAGTTCAAATAGTCAAGTATCCTTCTATGTTTTTAAAGGTTTTCAAAATGTAAGCAACTGCCTTGGAATTTCAAAGCGTTGTGTCCTAACTTATTGGATGTGGCGATTTGTCGTTTCGAGATAGGGATTTCCAAAAGGTTAACTTAGTGTCAATGTTTGATACAAGTGATCCTAAATTTTCAAAATCAAAGTATTTTAAAGAGGATTACATCTTAAAATTTTTAAAATTTCCGATATTAAAGACATTTGATAATCAATTAGGTACCAATTTTTGTGCGTTACAAGGGTGCTAATCTTTCCTCGTACGTAACCGACTCCTGAACCCGTTCTTTTATTTCGTGGACCAAAACTAATGATTTTAAAACAAAATGTTTAAAGGTGAACCAATCACACCTAAAAAGATTGGTGGCGACTCCCGTTTTTGTTTTTTTTAAAATCAATTCCCATTTTCCAAAACTCGATTTGAAAATGGTTTCGACAGCTTGGCAACTCCACTGGGGATGTTTTAAAAGAGTCAAGCCATGTAATTGATTATCTCTTGTCTTAATGTCGGAAATTTAAAAATTTTAAGCTTTAATCTTCTTTGCATTACATGTGTTTGAATTATTGTATGTGTTGCTATATTCTAATACGCATTGCATTTACATGACCGTTGTGGTCACACCCTTAAGTGGGAGTGAGAAGCTACGCCTTCGTGAGGTTTTCGCCTCCGTGCAGGATAGTGGATCACTTTCGAGATACGTTCGTACCTATGGTTTCGTGAGATTTTCATTTCCGTGTAACCATAGGGAAATGTATTCCCCTAAACTGAACTCGATTCAAATGAGCCTATAATGGGTGAAGATCGAGGAATCTGCTGGTTCAAGTACCTCAAACTTTAGAACCAACCTCATATAGAAAAAAAACCGTAAGAGCCCAACTTAGTTAGAGTTAAACTTTAGATATTATCCTTATAAATTATTGTTGAGATTTATTGATATCATATGATACTGACTATTTCTTTTCTTTTGTTTGCATGACATTTTGCATTCACAAAGGTATCGATTCACGGTCAATTTCTAAGTTAGAGAGTTTTATTATGGAGAACGGACTTCTTGATAGAGTGGAGAGCAATGCCAACGTCCATAGATGGTCTGAGCAAACTCAGTTAGAAAAGGGAGATAGTATAGCTGCGGGATATATGTCGGAGCTGTCAGGATATACTCGCATCAGTGTCACGCAGAATAATCTCCAAGAACTTAAGGAGATTTGGAATCAATGGGGCAACGAGACTAAACAGTTATTCTATGGTAATTATGGAGATTTACCTTACTTGCTCGATGTTCAAATAGATGAGCACTTGTTCCGAGCCCTCACTCAGTTTTGGAATCCAGCGTATAGTTGCTTTACTTTTGGGGAGGTAGACTTGGTGCCTACCGTAGAGGAGTACACTGCCCTGTTACGTTGTCCCAGGTTCCAGGTTGAAAGAATCTATTCTCGAGCTGCTAATGTCCCTACCTTTTGGAAGAAATTGATGACTATTACAGGGATGAGTGAGCAGTGGATTATGGCCAGAATTAAAGAGAATGGTGAGTGCAAGTGCATTTCATGGGACGCTTTGAAGGGTCTGATTTTGACACATCCCGATGAAACAAAGAGGGTAGATGTTTTTGCCTTAAGTTTGTACGGATTGATGGTGTTCCCTAGGGCTTTGGGATATGTGGATGAGGCAACCACGAATCTTTCCCATAGACTCAGTAAGAGGGTCACTTCTGTCCCTGCAATTTTGGCAGAGACATTCAGGTCCTTAGGCACATGTAGAAAAGCTAGTGCAGGCAGGTTTGTTGGTTGTGCACAATTACTTCTAGCTTGGTTCTATAGTCATTTTCGGTTGATAGATAAGGTCGTTTGTCGGATTTTCTTTGAGGATTACTCACCGCTGAAGGACATAGTCGCTTCAACTAGGAGAGTTGATGTTCTAGAGGAGAATTGGATGGCACTACTTCAAAATATTCAGTCGAAAGATGTTGAGTGGAGAGCTCCGTGGATGATTCCTGGTGAGATTCTTTACCGTTGCGACAGTTCCGATTGGGTCCCTTTATTGGGAATTTAGGGTGCCATTGGTTATGCCCCCTTGCTCGTGTTAAGGCAATTCGGTTTGAAGCAGTTCGTGCCAGCAACTCATGGGCTAACTCAAAGTGAGTTTGCATATAGAGGAGCCGATTATAAGAAAATGGTCGGTGAGATCTCTAGTGCTTGGAACAAGACGTGTCGGTTGAAAGGAGTAGCTATTGGCCCTGCTACGACTCCAGAATATGTTGAATAGAGAGGTAGAAGGATTAATGATAATATTCCTAAGCCAAATATGGAAGGAGCTCGATCGATGGAGGAATATTTGCAAGTGATGCCCTCGGAGTTAGAAATTATAAAGCAAGAATTTGAGAGGAAAAATCTGGAGCTCAAGAAAAGGATAGCAAAGCTTGAAGAAGAAAATATGTACTTGAGTTTAGATATTGATGTCCAGAAGATGGAGGTCAAAAAAGAAAGAAAGGAAAAGAGGAAGATTGAAGAGGATAGAGATGACTTGAAGGAACACTACAAAAAGGCACAGGTATCCTTAAGAAGAACGAAAATAGGAGGGTCTTCAGATCAGTTGCAGAAAAAGGTCCAAGAAGGAAAGGCTAGAGCTGAGTACTGGGAGAAGAAGTTTTAGGAGATGCAATCGCGGAATTTGGCATTAGAAGAAGAGAATAAAGGGTTGAAGTCTAAAGTAACTGAGCTTGGAAGATCCCTTCGTTGGCATCGCAACCATGATTCTACGGTCGAGTTAAAAGAGCTAAAGAGTAAAGTTGAAAATTTGGAAGCAGCATTGCAGGAAGGTAAACTTCAGATCGAGCGACTCGAGACGCAAGGAGATTATCTAAAGGGAGAACTTCATCAGTCTAGAGGGCAGATTAGAGAAAGGGATCATGTCATGGAAGAAGCCATAGCTCAGATTCGAGAGGTTGCTGAATATGTGCAAGACTTGGATGTACGAGCCAATGTATTGAGTATGATGTGTGGGTCGTCGTCAGACATAGGAAGAGAGTTATCCCTTTTATTAGATAGAGTTAAAACTTTGGGCATTAGGGCGAAAGCGTACTTGTAATCCATTTATATGTAAAGATATTCTTTTTCTAAATAAAGTTTTCTAAATGAGATTGAATCGAGATTGATGCCTTTGTTGCATTCATACATTTGCATTACATCATATCATATGCATTCAAGGTTATAGAAAGACCCTAGTTAGTTAAAGTTTCTTTATAAAGGTAGAAAAAAACTGGAAATTACACATCCTTACGGCACTCGCACTAAAACTAAGAACATGGATCAAAGGTTTGAGCAGTTGCAAAAGGATATGCAAGACCAGTTGCAAGAGCAGTTGGCTAAAATGCAGAGTGAGATGAGGGAACAAATGATGGAAGCTCAGAGGAATATAATGGCCGAAATGGCTCAGTTACTAAGGGCCACTGATAAAGGAAAGGCTCCTATGGCCATCACTGAAGAGGAAAATGAGGGTTCTCCTCCAGGTTTTACATCGCCGCATGTATCATTGCCAACTGAGGCACCTCCTAGAAGGCCATCTACTACTGTGAGGCCTCAGCATGGGCCAATTGATGCTGGTGTCTATGTGAATTTTCTGGTTGGTTCAGGGCTTAATATGGGTGACAATCTTACTAATCCTCTTGTTCCCGATCTAGATATGGTGGAAAAGGAGGATTTGAAAGTCGAAGCTGCAAGACAATTGGATGAACGCTGCAGATGGTTAGAAGAAAAGTTCAAGGCTTTGGAAAGCACTGGCAATAATCATGGGATTGATGCCAAGAACTTAAGTCTGGTCCCAAACCTAGTGTTACCTCACAAATTCAAAATGCCAGAATTTGAAAAATACAATGGCACTACTAACCCAGTTTTCGAGATCTAACATGGTCAATTTTAGTCCATGTAGTTTTTGAAAGTTATGGATTTAGTCCCCTTACTTTAATTTGATCAACTTTAGTCCTTGTATTTTTGAATTAGTCAATTCTAGTCTATGACTTTTTGAATTGGTCAATTTTAGTCTTGACTCAAATAGTAGCAATTAAATCGCTTTGGTTAAATTCAATTACTAGTATTGTACCATGCATACAGTTGTAGATTTGGTTCATATTCTTCAATCATATCATTCTAAGTTTCTATACTTTTTGAATTTTGAAATTTCAATCTTGATGCAAGTGACAACAGTTAATCCATTAACTGAATTTTTAGTGAGTAATATGTATAAATAACAAGTTGACATGACATTACATGTATAATAATATGTTTTGTGCATTACATTTTGAAAATAACAAAACTTTATAAATTTAACAATAACAGTTTAATGAGAACTAAATTTTAAATTTTAAAAAGTACGAAAACTAAAATAACCAAATTAAAATAAATGGATTAAATTTACTTGCAAGTTATTTCTTTCCCTACCAATGATTTTTTAAAGTTGATAATAGAAGTAGCAAAAAAGCATCCTCTCAATATCTAAAAAACTATAATGTTATCTAAGGAAGAAATAATATTTAAATGACATTGAGGTTATATTATTATCTGAAATGTTAACCATTATTGAATTAAGAAGATAATTTTGCAATCTTACATCAAACGCAACTTAGGTAAATGTCACTTCAACTTGCGTGAATGTTACTTCATGCAAATGGTAAATATTTAAATCTTTGAAATCAAACAATTAAATGCGTAGCCTTTTACTATATTTCATAGGAAAAATATTGTTTGAAATAGTAATGTTATGTTATTTTTATCATTTTTCTAATAATTTTATGTCACATTAATATTTTTGTCCTAAATTTTAGTATTTTTATATTAAAAAAATTAAATTTAAATTAAAATCTTGAAATTTAGAATAAAATTACTGATATTGCATAAAACTATTAGAAAAAAAATAATATTTCATACCATCTTTCTCATATTTCATATGGGCAAAGGAAGGATTAGGTTAGATCTTCCTTTAAGAGCATGCTACATATATTCTCTATCAATGCTTCAAGATTAGTTAAAATGGATAATCTTTGATTTATTCAAACCTTACCCTAAATATATATATATATTTGACAAGTCTTTATATGTTAATTTTTAGAATTATTTTTATATTTTATTTATTTTTAATACTTGTATTTTTTTAATACAAAAAATAAAAGTATACTAACTATAATTTTTTTCTATAAAATTTTAAAACTCTAAATTCGTAAACCTTAAAATTATAATACCATAAACTTTTAAATTCTAAACACTAAACCATAAATAATGAATCCCAAAATTTTATCCACCCTTAAACCTTAATCTCAAACCTAACCCTTAATCTAACATTTTTATCTAAAACCATAAACCTTAAAAATCTAAATCTACCATTTCATAAACCGTAAACCTAGTTAAACAAAAATAATCCATAAACCTTGTGTTAATATTTATTATATAATATTTTTATTTAAGCTTTAATACATTAATATTTCCACCAAGTTTACCATTCATAGCGAAACACAATTTTGCGTCCTCCATACGTGCCCTCCGATAATTTATATGTCTGCTGAGATTTGTGTAACTTTTATTTCCTGTCATCGATATTTTCTTTTAACACGTGAAATCTGAAAAGTTGCTAAAAAATTCTTATTGATATGAAACTACCTCTTCTCCATTTTCCATATCCTCATTATATTTGGAGCTTTCGTTTTTTTTCCCCATTACAAGCCCTATTCTGCTGCGATCTTCTCCCATAACTCATGACTTTTATTCTCTTTGGTTATATATATTTATTTCTTCTCTATTTCTTTATTTTGAGCAAACAATCTTCCACGCGTTTATGGATACAATGTCACTGTAAGTTTTGCATCACAACTGGTCCAAGAAACCGACTTTCAATTCACTACTTGAAAATTTTTATTTAACAATTATAATGATTTCGGATTTCTCTTTTTACTCTTATTCTTTTTCAAACTTGGTCTATAGTTTCGTATTTCCATTTGTAAAATATAAGATACTATACAAGAAAATAGGGAAGAGTAAAGAAAAGCTCATGGTGGTTTAATGGAAATTAATTCATATAAAAAGGTTGAAAGTTGAAACAAGGATAAGAGGATAAGTTGATCAATAAGACAATTGCTCAGAGTGACTTTAGGGAACTAGAGAATTGATTCTTTCTCCAGCATTTTTCAGAGCATTTAGAGGAGATCTCTTCCTATCTGTTAATATGACGTGGTAGAATATACATTCAGTCCCACTAACTGTATAAAAGATCATCATGGACGTGTATTATGGAACTTTATCAATACAAGGTTGTTTTACATAGATACACTCCTCATTGTTTTAGAAATACATTCACACTAGGAGAATGTTCACACTCAAATACATGTGCCTTCTTCTGAGTTGAACGGATGGCATGTGAAGGTACTACTTCAAAAGGAGTCTATGCCCAATTCAATGATGCATTTGGTACTAACACATGTCCCAACAGTGTTGGGTATAACAAAACTATTTTCTAATTATTCAAGATTCAAATTAAAATAAAATTTATAAATATAAAAATTATATTTTTTAATAAATTAATAATTCTATTAAAACTTTTTTTAAGAATATTAAAATATCAACAACTCGAATTGCGTACACGTGCATTTATTAGGAACCCGTGCTCTTCTTTATAATTGGATGATTATGGAGAGAGTTAGCAAAGCCTTTCTCAAAGCAATGACTATGAACTCAGAGTTAGCAAAGCTAGGAAGCTCACTCCTGGTGCCTAGTGTCCAAGAGTTAGCAAAGAACCCATTGAAAGAAGTTCCACCTCGATACGTACGCACTGATGAAGACTCTCCCATCATATCTCGCACAAATCCGTTGCCACAAGTTCCTGTCATAGATATGCAGAAGCTATCTTCCAAAGAAGAACTGGAGCAGCTGCATTATGCATGCAAAGAGTGGGGTTTCTTCCAGGTACTTGTTTGTTTACTCCCAGTCGTAGCTATCTGCAGGTTGAAATTAAGTATCAGGAAAAATACTATTGACTGAGATTTGGCAGCAGGGTATGAGATTTTCGAGTTAGAATTTTAAACATGGAACTGTTTTGCAGTTAATCAACCATGGAGTGAGCCCTTCATTGGTGGAAAAAATGAAGATGGAGACCCAAGAGTTTTTCAATCTTCCAATGGAGGAGAAAAAGAAGGTTTGGCAAAAACCAGATGAACTAGAGGGATATGGACAGGCCTTTGTTGTGTCCGAGGAGCAGAAGCTTAACTGGGGAGATATGTTCTATATGATCACTCTTCCAACTTATTTAAGAAAACCTCACTTGTTCCCTAATCTCCCACTCACCTTCAGGTTCTTTTTCTGCATCTGTCAATGACTAATAGTATCCCTTTTATTGATGGGTAAATAATTTATTGTTCTCTTTTCTTTCAATATTAATTAATTGCAGAGAAACCTTGGAAGCTTATTCTGTAGAACTGAAATATCTTGCCATGAAACTGTTAGAGGTTATGGGAAAAGCTCTAGGGATGGACCCTAATGACTTGAGAGTGTTGTTTGAGGAAGGGCACCAAGGGATGAGGATGAACTACTATCCCCCATGTCCACAGCCAGAGCTTGCAATTGGTCTCAACTCCCACTCTGATGCCGTTGGCCTCACCATTCTACTCCAGATCAACGACATGGAAGGCCTCCAGATAAGGAAAAATGGGATTTGGGTTCCGATTAAACCACTTCCAAACGCATTTGTGATCAACATCGGAGACATCATGGAGGTAATTATTAATTTATGTCCACCAACTTCTACTCCATAGTAAGCAGCAGATTAATAGGATTGGTTGTACCAAGTTTGCAGATTGTTTCCAATGGGATTTACCGAAGCATTGAGCATCGTGCGACAGTGAACTCAGTTAAAGAAAGGGTTTCAGTTGCTACATTCTACAGCCCCAAATTGGAGGGGGATATGGGTCCAGCACCAAGCCTGATTACCCCACAAACTCCATCACTGTTCAGGAGAATAGGCGTTGCTGATTACTTCAAGGGTCTTTTCTCCCGCGAGCTCCACGGGAAATCCTATTTGGATGTCTTGAGACTTCAAAACGAGGAAATCAATAAAAATTAACATTAAACCTGGAAAAATCATACGAAAATTAAGAGTTCATATTTCATATAATTATAGATAATTCTATATAGAATGAATTAAAATGTCACTTTATTATGCTTTTATAAAAAAAAAAGTGACGGTTTGTATAATAATTTATTATGAAGTTTTGGCATAATTGACAAAAGAAAATATTCCAAACTTTGAAAGTTGAGTTTCAAGTCCCATATTGTTATGTATATGTCTTACTTTTATCATGTGTATGTTACATGTGGGTTTTGTAAAAAGAGTAGTTTATTTTTATCGTGTATTGTATTAATTGAATTTTAGATTGTAATTAGTTGGACATATATTTATATTTATATTGAATTTATTTTAATTTTAAAAAAATAATTTACTAATAAGTGTATTTATTTTTCGTTAAATTTACATGTGAGATATTTTAAAAAAATATATAAGATTAGTTTTTCCATGACTTGATGTGTTTTATGCAAAATAATAAATATAATTTAAATTTATTAATTATTTTGGTAAATAAAATGCTTTGTAAGTCAATTTTTTTTCTCTTTTCTTTCAACAAATTAAGCATAATAATTGTAGCGACGTAAAACAAATTTTAATTAGTTTCGCTTGGTCGCTAATTGTGGCGATTTATTAAACATTTGAAAACCAACTTTCGATTTTATTAACAAAGGGAGTCGCCACCGATCCTTTTTTATAGGTGTGATCGGACACCTAATAAAATTATTTTAAAACAAAAAGAAGGCCAAATTTAGGTCTACGTGAAAGTCCAGAGAAAAATTGGGGTTCGGGAGTCAGTTACGCGCGAGGAAGGTATTAGCACCCTCGCGACGCCCAAAATTGGTATCTCATAAACATGTGTTAACTTGATTTTCAAAAATACGAGTTCAATATAATATTTAATCGTGATCCGATTGAAAAATGAGAATTTTTAGTTTTCGATTTTTTTAGAAAGGGTGTCCCGTTTTTTAACACAAGCCGACGAATTTCACCCAACATAGCGATGAAATCGATGGCTTAATATTAAATCGGTACATTGCCTTATTTTTGAAATTAATTAAAACATGAGAAAAAATATTCCTAAAGTGAGAAATTAAAAATAGATAAAGGACGCAAAAAAATGATATCATTAATGAAAAATATTAACATGGAATACTAGAATATTAGAATAACAATAATAATGATATTTACAAAATAAAAACAAATCATGTACTAATAATAAAATAGGAAAAATGATATATTTGGTAATAATAATATAAAATAATAATATGTACATAAAAATACATATATATATATATATATGCATATAATAAAAGTATCTAATAATAATAATAATATCTACAATAAAAGAAAATATTAGGAAACGTACATAAAAATATATACATAAAAAATTTACAACAATAATATAAAATAATGATATGTGCAAAAATATATATATACATATGTACATAAAATATACACTAATATAATAATAGTTATAATAATACTAGCAATAGTAATAATTTGTAATAATAATATATACACAATATGGTATTTAAAATATATATATGTATATAATAGTATTTAAGAATATATACATAAGAAATATATAACTAATGGCATTAAAAATATATACATAATATATATAAAATACCTAAAAAAAGAAGGGGGAAAGAAGAGAGAAGGGAGGGGGGAAAGGAAATCCGGCCAAGGGGGCCGGTCACCGGTCGATCGTCGGTCGCAGCCCGTCGTCGGCCACCAACCACGGTGGCCGGAAAAAGTAAAATTTTTTTAACAATATATGTATATATAAAGAAAGAAAAAAAAACAACACAAAAAAAAGAAAAAAAGAATCGAAAGAAGAGGAAAAAAGAAAAAGATGCAACCTTTTTATTGATGTTTCTTTTGTGTTCAAAATTTGAAGGGATTTTTGTGTTTTTTTTTTCAATCTTTGTAAAATCCCCCCTCCTCTCTTACATGATTTTTGAATGGCTTTTTATAGCCATTTTTTACATGATTTTCTATTATTTTTTTTTTCTATTTTGTAAGTGGTGGTGGTAGACAATGGATATCAAAAATGGGAGGAAAAATGGGGCAAGTGGGAAAGTGGCTAGGTGGCTAAGGTTTCTTGGTTTTTTTTTTTTGGGTTAGGTTTTTTTTCTCTTTTTTTTTTTGGGTTAGGTTTTTTTTTGGGAGGGCTTAATGGCTTTTGAATTGGGTTTAATATTTGAGTTTTGTAATGGGTTTGGGTAGATGTAAATGGGTCATGGGTTAAGGGTTTTAGTGGGTTTAGAGGTTTGGTTGGGTTTTGATATAATCGGGCCCGGGCAATTTGGGCTTCTACAGCTGCCCCTCTTTGCTCATTGTCGTGCAACGATAATAAAGCAAAGACTTTCAAGGAAGACCAAACTTGCCCGGTCTTGCTAGGTCTTGACTTGCTTTGGAACTCTTCTTGTTTAGTTAGTCCCTTTTCAGTCCACCGCATCTTGTAGCTTTGGTTCAATCCACTGCAAATTCGGAGATATGCCTTGTAGCTTCAATCTGTTCCAATGTAACTTCAAGGATATGAGATTTGTGGCTTTGATCCACTTCACTGTAACTTCAGAAAGATAAGATCTACAACTTCAATATGCTTTTCTATCGCTTCAATGAGATAAGGTTTTGGTCTTCTCTTCTGCCACTTTAGAAAGGCAAGATCTGATGCCCTCGATCAACTCCACTGCAACTTTAAGGAGACAGAATTTGACGTCTTCAATCAGCTTCAATCTTTATTCTCTACTCGGCATGTGATCCTGAGCTCAACTTATTTTTCGCAATATGAATTGACTCTCTAAAAACAGACATTAAAAACAGAAATTGAAAATAGCTCAGCGTGTGAGCCAAGGCTCAAATCACCTCTCGCAATATGAGTTGATTTTTGAAACTTATCTTGAAAAGCAGATTTTGAAAATACCTCGACATGTGACTCGAGGCTCAACTCACCTCTCGCAGAAATTAAAAAGCTCAACTCACCTTTCGCAATATAAATTGAAAAAAATACCACAGTGTGTGATCTGAAGCTCAACTCACCTCTCGCAATATGAGTTGATTTTTTTAAAAGACAGAAATTGAAAATACCTCAGCATGTGAACCAAGGCTCAACTCACCTCTCGCAATATAAGTTGATTTTTTTGAAAACAGAAATTGAAAATACCTCAACGTGTCTTGAGGCTCAACTCATTTCTCGCAATATGAGTTGAATTTTGAAAACAGAAATTGAAATTACCTCAGCGTGTCCCGAGGCTCAACTCACCTCTCGCAATATGAGTTGATTTTTTTGAAAGACAAAAATTGAAAATACCTCAGCATGTCTTGAGGCTCAACTCATTTCTCGCAATATGAGTTGACTTTTTTTTTGACAACAGAAATTGAAATTACCTCAGCGTGTCCTGAGGCTCAACTCACCTCTCGCAATATGAGTTGAATTTTAAAAACAGAAATCGAAATTACCTCAGCGTGTCCCGAGGCTCAACTCACCTCTCGCAATATGAGTTGATTTTTTTGAAAGACAAAAATTGAAAATACCTCAGCACTTCTTGAGGCTCAACTCATTTCCGCAATATGAGTTGATTTTTTTTTACAACAGAAATTGAAATTACCTCAGCGTGTCCTGAGGCTCCACTCACCTCTCGCAATATGAGTTGATTTTTTTGAAAGGCAGAAATTGAAAAACAGAAATTGAAAATACCTCGGCGTGTAACTAAGGCTCAACTCGCCGCTCGCAATACGAGTTGATTTTTTGACAACAGAAATTGAAATTACCTCAGTGTGTCCTGAGGTTCAACTCACCTCTCGCAATATGAGTCAATTTTTTTGAAAGGCAGAAATTGAAATACGGAAATTGAAATACCTCGGCGTGTGACCTGATGCTCAACTCGCCGCTCGCAATACGAGTTGATTTTTTTGAAAGAAAGAAATTGAAATTACCTCAGCGTGTCTGAGGCTCAACTCACCTCTCGCAATATGAGTTGATTTTTAAAAAGTAGAAATTAAAAGGTTCAACCCACCTCTCGCAATATGAGTTGATTCTTGAACAACATAAATTGAAAACAGAAATTGAAAATACCTCAGCGTGACCTGGGCTCAACTCACCTCTCGCAATATGAGCTGATTTTGAAAAAGTAGAAATTAAAAGGCTTAACTCACCTCTCGCAATATGAGTCAATTTAAAACATAAATTAAAAATACCTCAGCGTGCCCCGAGGCTCAACTCACTTCTCGCAATATGAGTTGATTTTGAAAGCAAAAATTAAAAATACCTCAACGTGTCTTGAGGCCCAACTCATCTTTTGCAATATGAGTTGATTTTCCTTGAAAAGCATGAATTAAAAACATCAAAATACCAAAACCTGTCCTTTGGTAGAACTTGGGTGTCTTTTCCTTTGATTCAGTGCGACTCTCATTCAAGATTTCTTGCTCTGCTGGAGTACCTGTATATGCCATGTATGATGTTATCATGATATGCACATGTTTGTCTTAAATGCTTTTATGCCTACATGATTATGCAGTGCTCCTTAAGCATGTTTGTCGTATGTCCCTTTAGCCACGATTGTTGAGGATATGTGTTCATTGCTTTGATTCTCGACTTTCTCTTCAAGCCTTATACCTGTCTTCAAGCTTCACGAGTAATCGACATTTCTCAGATATCACTCTTCTGCCCCCAATTGAACTTTGTTCTTACTTTGAGACTCTTGTGCTTATCAAATTTTCATCCAGGTAATGCTTAACATTTCTTTTGTTTAGAGTATGTCATTTCACCATTTATCATGTAAATAAACACATAATGAGATGCATGAAAAGGTCAGATAGGGACAAAAATGATATTTCATATTCATCTATTTCAAATGTGGCAAACAAAGCAAGTTAACCAATGAGAGTAAAAAATGTCAAAAAGAAAGAAAGGATCGTATTCAATGGATGCAAATGCTCTAGATATTCAACACATGAACTCTTCATCGTTCCTCAATCAAAAATCTTTTCGAGCGCGGCTTCTTGCGTAGAAGATTTCGAGCTTTCAGAACTGCTTCGAATACTGTAGCCTCACTGCTTAACCTATCGTTCGACCGCCAGGTTTGTTTCATTAGGACGCCCTCTCGGGTTTTCATCCTAATCTTTTTGTACTAATCAAAATGCCCTTTTCGGGTTTTCACCTTGATCCCTTTTTTTTCTTTTTTTTTAAGATGCCCTTTTCGGGTTTTCATCTTAAGCATAATATTTCTTCACAGCATCTGAGTTCACTGGATTCGACAACTCTTTCCCATCCATCTCGGTAAGGATCAAAGCTCCTCCTGAGAATACCTTCTTTACAACATATGGTCCTTCCCAATTTGGTGCCCATTTTTCTCGCAGGTCTTTTTGTATTGGAAGGATTTTCCTCAGCACGAGTTCTCCTTCATGGAATTCTCTTGGCCGTACCTTCTTATCATGGGCTGTGATCATTCTTTTCTGGTACATTTGTCCATGACAAATTGCCCTGAGACGCTTTTCTTAAATGAGGTTCAGCTGATCATATCGAGCTTGTACCCGTTCTGCTTCTTCTAACTTTGATTCCATTAAGACTCGCAGAGAGGGGATCTCAACCTCAATAGGTAGCACAGCTTCTATTCCATAAACCAGAGAGAAAGGAGTTGCTCCTGTAGATGTTCGCACAGATGTGCGATATGCATACAAAGCAAATGGTAGTTTCTCGTGCCAATCTTTATATGTCTCAGTCATTTTCCCAATGATCTTCCTAATATTTTTGTTGGCTACTTCCACAGCCCCGTTCATCTTTGGGCGATAGGGCGAGGAGTTATGATGCTTTATTTGGAATTGCTCGCACACTTCTTCCATCATCTTATTGTTCAGATTCATGGCATTATCTGAAATGATTCTTTCAGGCAAACCATATCGGCAAATGATTTCTTTTTTCAAAAACTTGCACACTGCAGTCTTCGTCACATTGGCAAACGAAGCGGCTTCAATCCATTTTGTGAAGTAATCGATAACCACAAAAATGAATCGATGTCCATTTGAAGCTTTTGGAGAAATTGGCCCTATGACATCCATGCCCCACATAGAAAAAGGCCACGGAGAAGTAATGATATGAAGGGGTGAAGGGGCTACATGAATTTTATCGTCGTAGATTTGACATTTGTGGCATTTTTTGGCAAAATTGATGCAGTCACTTTCCATTGTCAGCCAATAATAACCGATTCTCATGATCTTTCTGGCCATATTGAAACCATTGGCATGCGTTCCGCAAATTCCCTCATGGACCTCTCCAAGTATTTTTCTGGCTTCAACATCATCCACACATCTCAAATGCATCTGATCCTTTCCTCTTTTATACAGGACATCCCCATCAAGAACAAATCCCGCTGCCATTCTTCTAATTGTTCTTTTATCGTTCTCATTCGCTTGTTCGGGATACCTTTGATTCTTGATATATTCTAAGATATCATGGAACCAAGGTCGTCCGTCTACTTCTTTCTCAATGCTACAATAGTGTGCAGGGACCTCGTATATGCTCATTTTGAGGGGCATTATTTCTACTTCTCTACTTGCTTTGAACATTGAAGCCAAAGTGGCTAGGGCATCAGCCAGTTGGTTCTCTTCTCGTGGGAAGTAATGAAAAGTTATTTCTTTGAATTCCTTGATCAATCCAGCCACTAAATCGATGTACTTAATCAATTTTGAGTCCCTCACTTCCCGCTCTCCACGGATTTGGTAAATCACTAGGGCTGAGTCCCCGTACACCTCCAAGATCTCGATGTTTCGTTCGATAGCTGCACGAAGCCCCATGATACAGGCCTCATATTCTGCGATATTATTGGTACAGAAGAAGTTCAGTCTTGCAGTGAACGGATAATGATTCCCGTCTGATGATACCAGGATTGCTCCAATTCCATGCCCTAAAGCATTTGACGCACCATCAAAGCACATCTTCCATGACTTCTCTTTTGATGACTCGGATTCTATTTCTGTGATGCACATTAAGTCTTCGTCTGGGAAATCGAATCTTAAAGGCTCATATTCCTCTGTCGTTCGAGTTGCTAAGAAATCAGCTATTGCGCTCCCTTTTATCGACTTCTGACTTACATAGGCAATGTCATATTCCGAAAGGAGGATCTGCCATCGTGCCATTCTTCCTGATAGTGTCGGCGATTCCATCATGTATTTTATTGGGTCGAGCATTGAAATTAGCCATGTCGTGTGATACAACATATATTTTCTGAGTCTCCGAGCTACCCAAACCAGAGCGCAACAATATTTCTCAATGGACGAATATTTTGCCTCATATTCAGTGAACTTTTTGCTGAGGTAGTAGATCGCTTTTTCTTTCTTTCCTGACTCATCGTGTTGCCCCAGTACGCAACCCATTACAATATCAATGGTCTTCCAGGAGTTGGCGGTATTAGCACTGGAGGACTGGACAAATATTGTTTTATCTTATTAAAGGCCACCTGGCATTCCTCGTTCTATTCTCTCGGGTTATGTTTTCGAAGAAGCCGAAAGATTGGGTCGCATTGGTTGGTAAGTTGAGTGATAAATCGGGCTGTGTAGTTTAATCTCCCTAAAAATCCTCTAACTTCCTTTTGCGTGCGCGGAGGTGGTAATTCTTGGATGGCTTTTATTTTATCTAGATCAAATTCGATACCTCTTTCACTAACAATGAAGCCTAGCAACTTTCCCGAGGTAGCCCCAAATGTACATTTGGCTGGATTAAGCTTTAGCTGAAACTTTCTTAGCCTTTCGAACAACTTCTTGAGGTTCACTACATGCTCTTCTTCCCCTCGGGATTTAGCAATCATGTCATCGATGTAGACCTCTATTTCTTTATGCATCATGTCATGAAATAATGTCACCATAGCCCTCTGATATGTTGCTCCAGCATTCTTTAACCCAAATGGCATCACCTTGTAGCAGAATGTTCCACACATTGTTACGAAGGTAGTTTTCTCCATATCCTCAGGGGCCATCTTAATCTGATTATACCCCGAGAATCCATCCATGAAAGAAAACAATGAATGTTTTGCTGTGTTATCCACCAACGTATCAATGTGTGGTAAGGGAAAATTATCTTTAGGACTTGCTCGATTTAGGTCACGATAATCCATGCACATTCGTCCTTTACCGTCTTTCTTTGGCACCGGGACTATGTTAGCCACCCATTCTGGATATTTGGAGGCTTGTAGGAAACCAGCATCAAATTGCTTCTTAACTTCCTCTTTTATCTTCAACAATATCTCAGGCCTCATCCGTCTTAGCTTTTGTTGAATGGGCTTGCATTCTGGCTTTAATGGAAGCTTATGGACCGCTACATCTTCATCTAATCCTGGCATGTCCTGATATGACCATGCGAATACATCTTTGTACTCGCGGAGTGCCTAGTGCCCCTTGAAATAGAAGTCTCAATCTTCACTTCTTGCTTCCTTTCTTCAGTTCCCAGATTTATTGTTTCAACAGATTCTTGATGAGGCAAAATCTATTTATCCTCTTGTTCCACCATTCTTAGTAAGTCAGGAGACGAGACATAGTCTTCAGCATTTTCTTCGGCTTCGAATTCTCCTAAACAAACAGCCTTCTCAAAATCGATTTCAGGACTCGTAACGGGTTTGTTCATGCCATTGATATCTGAACACCTGAAAGTTGAATGGAAAAGAAAACTATAGAGGGGCATCCAAGTATTGGAACCAACAAACGAAATGTTGTGGCATGGTATGAGGCAAATGTACAGATAGGCTATGAAATGAGGAGATGATTATGAAATTAGTGATAATGCGAAAGATCGTGATAAAATGCATCTTCATTGATATTCATTTAAATGATAAAGAGTGAATGCAAGCTCTTACAAAAGAGTTCTATTATATCTAAGGACACCATAGAGGGTTAATGTTTGAGCATTACTCTGAAGACTTATAAACTACAAGAAGGTCCTCGGCAGTCCAATTGTTCAACATGAAACCAGGAGGACAAGGGCGTATCCTCGAGACATCTTTACTCATATCAGCCTCTTTGTCAATAACATTTATACTGACATTTTGAAGACCCTTTTCAATTAACTATAGCGTGTTTCGTGGACCATCTTGTCCAGGGTACATCATTCCCGCAGATGTAAATGTTTTTGACAAAGGAGGGTACTCTATTGGTTTCCATTCTGGTTCTCGGCCCAAAGTTCTTGCAATCCTTCTTTCCTGATCTTTTTTCCACTGTCTTCTTCTTTGACGCATGTCAGGCTAGAACCCCAAACCGTATCGGGCCCTGTGGTGCACTGGCTTTAAAGCCCTGACTATTCTTTGCAGATATCTGCCTAAACCTCTTCTCGCTCGAGCTCCCCTTCCTACAGTCAATTTGACACCTATTCTAGTATTTCTCGACAGTTTTGGCACCGGAATTCTGTTTCCCTCAACAACAAAAGTGGCATTGACGAATTCAAGGGATCGGAAGGAACATTCCAATGCATCTTTGTTCACTTCCAAGTACGGTGCATCGGCAGAGACGGATGCGACAATGTCTTCTTCTCCCTCGACAGTGACCAAACAACCGTCCATGATAAATTTCACCTTTTGATGGAGGGATGATGGGACTGCTTCAGCAGAATGGATCCAGGGTCTTCCCAAAAGGCAGTTATAAGAGGGTGTAATGTCCATGACTTGGAACTCGACATCATAAATATAAGGGCCCACTTCCAAAGGGATTTCGATCTTTCCCATGACTTCGCGCCTCGTCCCGTCGAATGCCCTTACCATGGAATGACAGAGCCTTAAGTAGGACAAATCCATCGATATTCTGGAAAGCGTGGCCAATGGCATAACATTTAACGCTGACCCATTATCGATGAGTACGTTCGGTATTATGTAGCCCTTGCAGTGAGTCGTGATATGTAGCGCTTTCACCGAGCCTCTACCATTTGGCGGTATCTCATCATCACTAAAAGAGATGAAATTATCTGCATTTAGATTATTTACCCACCTATCAAGCTTCTCAATGGATATGTTGTTGGCCACATAAGCTTGATTTAACACCTTCAATAAAGTATTCCGGTGTGGCTCTGAATTTAACAGTAGAGATAAAACTGAGATTCGTGCTGGCTGCTTACTCAATTGTTCCACCATACTATACTCGCTGTGCTTGATAAATTTCAAGAATTCCTGAGCTTCTTCCTCATTCACAGGCTTTTTGGTTTCTTGCACGGGTGGAATTTCTTGCTCGACTTCGACTTCGTGCATCACTGCTTTTCCTTTCTGTTTCAAGTCACTGTTCTATTTTATCTCCTTCAAATAACATCTTCCACTATGAGTGAAATGACCTACTTCCCCGACGCTTCCAGTTATGGCTTTGGGTTTTTCATCTTCAGGTGTGACGATATTAACGTCATATTTCCATGGTACTGTTTTATTGTCCTTGTAAGGGAAAGGAGACGGTACTTAAATTATCATTTTTGGTTTCACCAGTTCCTTCCTTGCATCGTAATAAATTACGAATGGTCGATCGGCGCTATACGGACAACCTGACGATTGATTGTCAGAGGCACATACTTCTTTCTCATTGGCCCCTCCTTCATTAATGATCTCAATCTCCTTATTATCTATCCGGTCTTGCAGTAACCTTTTAAATTCCTCACATGATTGAATGTCGTGCCCTACAATTCCATGAAAATCATAAAGAACCTGACATTCTTTTTTGAGATTATCGCCGAGGCGACAGAGTAATCCATTCTTAACCAGTGCCTCTCAGATTTTCTGCAGAGGCGTCCTTATTTCTGAAACACATCTTCTGACTTGCCATTCATCTTCTTTCCCCACTGTGCTCACATTCCCTTCAGTATGGTTAGGGAACGGGTTCCCAGTTGCATTACTGGCACTATCGAATCATAGGATACCCGCATCAATTAGTCCTTGAACTCTCCTCTTAAAGGCTAGGCAATTTTCCGTGGAATGTCCCTGGTTTCCCGCATGGTATTCACAACTAGCGTTTAGGTCGTACCATTTCGGGTATGGGGGCCTCAAGGGTGCCATATAATGCGGGGATATCAATTGCTTCTCCAAAAATTTTGGGTACAGTTCCCCATATGACGCAGGAATAGGGGTAAATTGTAGTATCTCAGAATTGGGTTTTGCTGGCCTCTACTCGTTTTTGGGTTGACCTTGGGCGGGTATTATATTTTGTGGGAATGTGGTGGTTGGTCTCGGGTTACTTGTGGCGTAAACGAGGTAAGAAGAGTAAGGAGGCGGTGTTTGGTAGTAAGGGGTTTGAGGAGGGTAATAGAAATTCAGAGGTGGATAATTTCGAGGTCGGGGTTGGTTTGGATATGGGTTAGGGGCATAACGGCTTCCCATTCCCACTATGTGGGTTTCTGGTTCTTTCTTCTTCATGGGTGCTGCCCTTCTTGAACTTTCTTGACCTTCCATACTACCGCTCTTAACAGCATTCTCTATAAGCTCACCGGATATTACAATATTCGCAAACTCCTTCGTGGCACTTCCTACTAGTTTGTAATAAAACGGCGCCTTTAAGGTGTTGATAAAGAGAACGGTTATCTCCGTTTTTGTTAGTGGGGGTTTCACTTGGGCCGAGACGTCTCTCCATCTCTACACATACTGTCTGAAGGTCTCTGATGGTTTTTTCTCCATCATTTGCAAGGTCATCCGGTCTGGCACCATGTCTGATACATGCTTGTATTGCTCGCAGAATGCAGACGCCAAGTCCTTCCAGGATCGAATCTTTTCTCTACTAAGTTGGTTGTACCACCGAAGAGCTGACCCTGTTAGACTATCTTGGAAGCAATGTATGAGTAGCTTATCCTCGTTCACATAACCGGTCATTTTTCGGCAAAACATGACAAGATGCGCCTTTGGACATCTCGTGCCATCGTATTTTTCAAAATCAGGCACCTTGAACTTCGAAGGCAGAACTAGATCGGGCACCAAACTGAGCTCTTTGGCACTTAATGCAGAGAAGGCTTCAGTACCCTCTATTACTTTGAGTCTTTCCTCTAAGCTCCTATACTTCTCTTGAGCCTCACGATCGTCCGTTCTCAACCTGGCTACTTCCGCTGGATCGTCCGAATCTGGAATAATTGGATTGGCAGGATTAGCCTCAGAATTTGATATGAATATTCCTTGCCCTAAATGAATATGTGGCACCGGCCGTTGCTCTGGGTCTGTGGGTTCTCCTTGGGTGTACCCTCTTTGTGCTGCGTGGGCGTGTGGTGGAGTGAATCCGGGGGGATAGAGCGGGTCTTGATTGTGATTAGCTATTGATCGAGATTCCTCAATGTCAGGGCTCTACATGGGTCCCTTTCCTTTAACTAAAGCTGACATCATCTCCATCATCTTGGCCATTTGATCATTCTTTTCGAGCGATTCTTCTCTTGATCTCACCATTAAGTCTCTCGTCTCTTGCTGTGACTTAGCCAACTGCTCTTGCAATTCCTTTTGAATTCTCTCCATCCTTTCAATCCTTTCATTGAATTCGGCCTCCATTACTCTAGTTTGTCGCCGCGTTCTATACGAATGGTGTGGTTCCAGTCTTGTGGTATTACAACTGCGAATTATATATTTTATCTTCAGCGACCGAGTATGGGATATGCAATGTATGAGTGAATGCATGAATGAATGCATGAATGTCAAATGAATGTCAGTCATGAATGAATATGCAAAAATTTGGTGTTAATTTCAAGATAGCCCCTATTTAGGCATTTCCTTAATCAAAGGAGTATTACACAACGTTTCGGTCACTCGTATAATTGACTCCTCCATTAGAAACCCGTTTTTGGCAACCAATCTCTAATCAACACCTTCCTAACAAGATGCCTTCGATGCATGATGAAAAATAAAAATACAGACAAACGACCTTGGTTAGCGCAACACATATAAACAGAGAAAAACTGTGGAAAATTTAACAAATTAAGCTACTTGGTCCAGTAGACTCGATTCCCTTGCTTAGAAAGCACAAATGTAAAAGAAATAGAAGGTAAGATGTGCTTTTCCCGTGTACTTATTTCGGTGACTACTAAACGAGCGGAGGTTCGGCATGGCTCTAGTTGGGTGGCTCGTATGGTTCACTATATGCGGTTTTGGTTCTAGACAGGTACTCGAATTGCTCGTACTATCATCTGCTAAGATTAGCACGAAGCCTCGGTCATAACCCATCACAGGCTCACGAGTTCAATTCGAGGGATTACATTTACTTATGCTTATGCGGAGGGACAAGTTAACTCACGAAAGCATAAGTCATATGTAACCCGAAATTATTCACTAGCCTGTGCGGAGGGACGAGTTAACTCACGAAGGCATAGCGTTTACTTTCACTTAAACGGATAGAGCCCGGATAGAGAGCTTATGTTATGCAAAATGCAAGTGCACGGTGTGTGGGAGAAACTTGCAATCCTTCCATTTATTTTAAAACTACAAAACTAAAACGAAAGATAAAACAAATTAGGAGATACGTATGTATGATTTTTTCGAAAACAAAACTTAAGGATCATGATTAAATATTAATTTGAACATGGAAATTTGAAAATTTTGACAACACGCGTTTAATTCAACTCGACTCTCAAAAATGGAGGTCCCCAGTGGAGTTGCCAACTGTAGCGACGTAAAAAATTTTTTAATTAGTTTCGCTTGGTCGCTAATTGTGGCGATTTATTAAACATTTGAAAACCAACTTTCGATTTTATTAACAAAGGGAGTCGCCACCGATCCTTTTTTATAGGTGTGATCGGACACCTAATAAAATTATTTTAAAACAAAAAGAAGGCCAAATTTAGGTCTACGTGAAAGTCCAGAGAAAAATTGGGGTTCGGGAGTCAGTTACGCACGAGGAAGGTATTAGCACCCTCGCGACGCCCAAAATTGGTATCTCATAAACATGTGTTAACTTGATTTTCAAAAATACGAGTTCAATATAATATTTAATCGTGATCCGATTGAAAAATGAGAATTTTTAGTTTTCGATTTTTTTAGAAAGGGTGTCCCGTTTTTTAACACAAGCCGACGAATTTCACCCAACATAGCGATGAAATCGATGGCTTAATATTAAATCGGTACATTGCCTTATTTTTGAAATTAATTAAAACATGAGAAAAAATATTCCTAAAGTGAGAAATTAAAAATAGATAAAGGACGCAAAAAAATGATATCATTAATGAAAAATATTAACATGGAATACTAGAATATTAGAATAACAATAATAATGATATTTACAAAATAAAAACAAATCATGTACTAATAATAAAATAGGAAAAATAATATATTTGGTAATAATAATATAAAATAATAATATGTACATAAAAATACATATATATATGCATATAATAAAAGTATGTAATAATAATAATAATATCTACAATAAAAGAAAATATTAGGAAACGTACATAAAAAATATATACATAAAAAATTTACAACAATAATATAAAATAATGATATGTGCAAAAATATATATATACATATGTACATAAAATATACACTAATATAATAATAGTTATAATAATACTAGCAATAGTAATAATTTGTAATAATAATATATACACAATATGGTATTTAAAATATATATATGTATATAATAGTATTTAAGAATATATACATAAGAAATATATAACTAATGGCATTAAAAAATATATACATAATATATATAAAATACCTAAAAAAAAGAAGGGGGAAAGAAGAGAGAAGGGAGGGGGGAAAGGAAATCCGGCCAAGGGGGGCCGGTCACCGGTCGATCATCGGTCGCTGCCCGTCGTCGGCCACCGCCGGCCACCGCCCGTCGTCGGCCACCGCCGGCCACCGCCTACGGTGGCCGGAAAAGGTAAATTTTTTTTAACAATATATGTATATATAAAGAAAGAAAAAAAACAACACAAAAAAAGAAAAAAAAGATTCGAAAGAAGAGGAAAAAAGAAAAAGATGCAACATTTTTATTGATATTTCTTTTGTGTTCAAAATTTGAAGGGATTTTTGTGTTTTTTTTTCAATCTTTATAAAATCTCCCCTCCTCTCTTACATGATTTTTGAATGGCTTTTATAGCCATCTTTTACATGATTTTCTATTATTTCTTTTTCTATTTTGTAGGTAGTGGTGGTAGATAATGGATATTAAAAATGGGAGGAAAAATGGGGCAAGTGGGAAAGTGGCTAGGTGGCTAAGGTTTCTTGGTTTTTTTTTGGGGGTTAGGTTTTTTTTTTTTTTGGGTTAGGTTTTTTCTTTTTTTTGGGGGGGTTAGGTTTTTTTTTGGGGAGGGCTTAATGGGCTTTTGAATTGGGTTTAATATTTGGGTTTTGTAATGGGTTTGGGTAGATGTAAATGGGTCATGTGTTAAGGGTTTTAATAGGTTTAGAGGTTTGGTTGGGTTTTGATATAATCGGGCCCAGGCAATTTGGGCTTCTACAATAATTTGTATAAATATCTCATTTCGAAGCTTATATAAAAGGAAGGTCATTTTATGACAAGTGTCCATGGTTTTCGATTATTCTTTTACATTAATAAAATGGTTAAATTTCAACTTTAATCTTTTTTATTTTTTAAAATTATATAAAAGTAATTAAATTTTAATTTTGATCTCTATTCTACGATCAAATTTGAGATTTAATCTTTATACTTTAATATTTGACATAATTTGGTACCTCAACATTTATAATGTTTTTAGTTAGTCCAAATACTTTATTTTGATTAAAATGTTGACATGAATTTTAGAAATTATTAACACAGTTAAATTCTTTGTTAAATTTAGGATCATTAGAATATTATTTTTGTCACATGATTATCAAGTGAGTTTTTTTTTAAATTTAAGAATGTCATATAAGTGAATTTAAGAGAAAAATTTTAATAGTGTTAACAATTGAACTTGATTTTTTTTAATTTAAAAAGTAAAGTAACTAAATTATTGAAAATAAAAACATGAAAACTAAATTCTAAATATACAGAAAATACGAAAACTTAGAGCATTGTATTTTTTAAATTTTAATTCTATAATTTAGCCCAAAAATAAGTAACCTAATACCAAGCTTGGATAAAAAAAATACTAGTTTCATGTAATACTTACAAATTTTAAAAGATATATGTCACTAATATTTATAATACAAAAATGATGAGAAAGTAAAATATACTGTTACTCATAACATACTAAAAGATATTTATATTACAAGAAGTATTTAATAATAAACATTATAGTATTGAATATAAATTAATTATTATAAATTAAAATGTACTAATATTTGAAAATTAATTTTTTTAACTTTTTCGGTCAATAAGAAATTTTAACTTTAAAGATAAAGTCATTTAATATATGTTTAAATTTTTTAGAGTATCGTTTAAATTTTAATATCAAACACGATCCACAATTAAAAATAATTGAATAATAATGATTCTTAAAAATAATTATAGCATTTGTACAATATAGAAAAAAAAACAGTCTATAGTAAATTAATACTCTTCTCTCTTTATTTATTTTTTAGTTTCTTAATGATCAATAAATTCAGCATTATAATTACTAAATAATATAAAATTTATATGAATTAACAATGATATATAATACTTTTATCTATATTAATATTTAAATTCTTATTAAGATAGACATGTCTCAATTTGGTGGAGAATTTATTAAAAAGTTGATTGGTTTTATGAAGTAGTAGATATTATTTTAAGGATAATTTATCTTTTCATATAAAACCTAAAAAAAAATTACCGAGGATGAAATTTTAACCCAAAACATTATAACTTTTAATAACTGAAATTTACCACTTCAATCAAAGCCGTATTTGATTGTTCTATCAAAATTTTTTAATTTGGTTACATAAGATTTTCACCCATAGTCAAGTATTGTCTATCTTCTATAATGCACACATATATATAATATGTAGAATTACGAATTTGGAAAAACTTTTGAATCAACTAGTATAATATTTTTAACTAATAAAAAGAGTAATTAGCAAATCAAAACCCTTAATATTAATTAATATATCTTTTTAACTAATGAAAACCAATATCAATTAAATTTTACTATTTTTACGATTCAGTATTTGGATGGATGGCGTCGCTATAGCTACCAACAATGCCATGGCACTAGCAAGCAGTTGAGGAAAGGACTCGAAATTGTCAGTGTCAGAGAAGTTAAAAACAAAAACCATTGGATCTGAACTAAAGGCTATTAAGGCTACCCTGCTTTTGAATAAAGCCTTAGAAAACTGTCGCAGTGGGGAAGTAATGACGAGCGGGTTTTTTACTGAAATAATTAAAAAAAAAATTATTTATCAAAATAAGTTGTCAGCCCAATTATTTACCAAAATGGGTTATTTTTTTCATTCGCGCCTATTTGACAGGCGCGATTCAATTTTTTATATTAAATTTTTTTGTTTTTTAAATAAAATATTTTTTTATTTTTATTAAAAATATTTAAATATATATACTGGTAAAAATACGGTCTAACGGGTAAAAACGGGTCGTGCCTGTCAAATAGACGCGATTAATCGAGCCTAACAGGTAGGTGCGAATGGGCTGCCCGCATAGTCCCCCTCCTGCAGTAGTAGACCACCCACCCCGCTGCCCCTTCTGCCTGCACACATCCCATCCACACACCGGAAGAGAGAAAGAAAAGAGAGAAAGGGGAAGAAAAAAAGAAAAAAAATGTAATGTATTTTTTAGTAAATAAATTTGTTTATAATTTAAAGAGTTTAATTAGGATATTGTGGTTTTTTTTGTTATTAATTATTAATTTTAAAATATTTATGTTTAGTGTTTATAGTTTCGGATTAATATTTTGTATGAATGTAATTTTTTTATAACTATTTTAAAATTAATTTGTTAGTAATTTAGGATTATGTTAAAATTTTTTGTGTTTGTAATTATTTTAAAATTAATTTATTAGTAATTTAGGATTAAGTTATAAATTACTGTGTTTAGTTTAATATTTGGTGAGTTTAACACATAAGTTTATAAAAAAATTAAAAATCATTTCATTTTGAAAATGAATTTGGACAAATGATGTTTAAGCTCATTTAAATTTTTTAAGTTACTGTTAAGTATTGGTATGTTAATGGTTGCTGTTAACTCATTTATTTATTTTTATATCAACTTGGATATCAAGATTAAGTTATATAAATTATTTAACACCCACAAATATCAATGTTTCTAGTGTTTTGTATTTTTTTCATGTAATTTTTATATAATGTAATTTTATTTGATTTTTCATTTATTTGACAATTTGTATTGATTTATTAAAATGTTGATTAAATTTGTTGTTATTTTTATAAGTTGTTTGTTTGAAAGAAACTAATCATGTATGTTTTTATTTTTTTAATTCGTATATTTTTATGTTCATTCCTTCTGCTCCATCTTCTTCACCTAATAGAGTGGGATCTTTAGTTGCCTTCATACCAGCTAACTCAGTAGATAACTAAATCGGTGCATTTTGGTTGCTTCGAGTCCCACAATAAAGAGCGACCATTGTCTCCACGTCTTCATCGTCTACGAGTTCCATTTCGGTGAATTTTATGGGATCCGTCGAAACTGAAAACTTGTAGAAAAGTTTTGAGATACTTCTCCCACAACGTCTATAAATTTTTTCACTAATTTTTTCCTTCATATCATCAAACGAGATATTTCTATTAAATCTCATTGCTACTTGTTTGCGACATTCAAATATACATTCCACGGTTGTTGTCAAAATTTCTCTGTCGAAAAAAACACATACGAAAAATTGATTCTCCATCTTCAATACTAGATTTGTTAAAAAAATTTTAAAATTTTTAAAACAGTTTCGAATAGCAAAAAAAATTATATAAAATTTTTAATGCAAAAATTTTCATTCAGAAACTAACAAAATTAATAACCTAACAAAATAGCTTTCAAATAATAAAAATTACTAACAAAACTTTACATTCTAATTAAAAAGAAATAACTAAAATACATTATCCTCCTCCTTGTTTTTCTTTTTTTTTTTCTTCTCCCTATCTTCTTATTTCCATTCAACTAAATTTTGTGTATGTTGCTCTGCTAAATTTTGTGTACGTGCTCATTTGATTTTTGAGGGTATATATAGGAAAAAAGTAAGCAACAGGCGTGTGGGCCTCACCATTTGCGCCTCTGAGATAGGTATAACCATTTGCGTCTCAGAGGAAGGCTCAACTAGTTGGGTCTCTAACATAGGCGCAACCTGTATTCGTATCTATACGCAGGTTATACTACTCCGAAAATAAAAAAATAATATTTTATTTTAAAAAAAATTTAATATAAAAAATTGAATTGTGCCTATTAAATAGGCGCAAATGAAAAAATAATCTATTTTAGTAAATAATCGGGCTGACAACTTATTTTAGTAAATAAAATTTTTTTTAAATTATTTCAATAAAAAACCCAATGACGGGCCATTTAGACGCCACTTTTTCCGCGACTGGGATTATTGCGGGTTCTACTCTTGATTCTCGTCAGCCATTAAAACGTAGAAATAAAACAAGAAAAAACAATCTTTTCCTTGTTTGGATTTTAGAACCAGTAATGATTAAATTATATTTTTATATTTTTTTATAAAATTTATCATTTTTATAAAATTCTATTAATTTTTAACAAATTAAAAAAAATATAAATTTCACAGTGATACAACTGTGACGTGACACATAATAAAAAATAACTCAAAATATGAAAAAAAATACAAAAAGGCAACCGTTAAGCTAACGGCCGAAGGAATTACTTAGGTGTAATTTTCCAGTTTAATGGTGCAATTAGATGAAAAACAATGTAGGGATTAAATGATTTTTCTCTGAAATTTTTTTTAAGAGTTTTTAAACCATTAAACCTTTAAAAATGATCAATTTCTATTAATTATATAAAATTAAATATATTATTTAATAAATTAAAAAAAATAAAGTTATAACGTATGTAACGTCGGCTCCTCCCTTGGTCATTTTTGCTGGGCGTCCTTCTCCCTCAGCCGGTTTTCGGCTCTTTTCGTTTCCTTCAACAGAATAATATTGGGTTGCCTTGGTGCACATGCAACTCTCCCTCCTCTCTTTGCTTGTATGAGATGGTCCAGCTTTCATGCTGCGTTGAAGACTTGTGGGATAAGTCTGAGGTTGCTTGGTTTTCCCGAGCCAAATGAGGGCTCGGTGTCTCGAATTTTTGATGATTCATTTTATTTACACTTGACCTTATGGACTTTCACTTGATAAGTTAGGTAAAGGTCATCGGTTGAATCTGGATCATCATCATCAGAAACAACACACTAGTTTGTAAATTCGGATCTAGTGGTTGACACCAATGTTCTGGCTTGCTTAAAAAAAGATGAGGCGCTTATACTATTTTTCTACTATATGTTTAGCTTAGGGCTTATGTTCCTGTATACTGGGGCGCCATTTTTGTTCTCCTTTTAAGCATACATACCAATAAATGAATGCTATCGAAAAATATAAGATAATGTCGAATCACTATAATATTTAATAAAGGTTGTAAAGTTCTATTTTGAAACAAAATTTAATTTATATGGATAAAATCTGTCATAAGTTGATGTATTCTTTTTAAATTTAAATTTTAGTCATTAATTTTTTTTAGGAATTTAATCTTTTTATTTTTCAAATTCAAAATTTAGGTCTAATTGTTAATGTTGTTAATTTTTTTTTTAAAATTTGTTAGTGTGATATTTTTAAAAAAATACTTATTTGGTAGCCATGTAACTAAAACACTGACGTTGTAATGAATCTAAATTTAACAAAAATAAATTTGACAGTATTAATAATTATATCTAAATTTTGAAATATGAAATGTAAAGGGACTAGATTCGTAAAAATGAAAGTATATGAATTAAATTTTAAATTTATGAAAAGTATAAAGACTTATAAAATATTTTAAACAATTTAAGAGCTTAAAAATATTGTTTGATATTTGTTTATCCATTATTATATTTAAAGGGGGACTTTGAAACTTAGCAATGTTAGGTAAAACTCAGATTATCTAATACTTAAAATCTGAAATAAAAGAATCACAACCATAGCCATTTCTACTTTCTTGCCGTCAAGGGAAGGATTATGAATACAATATTGTGAATGGATGATCCAGTTGTCTTGGCTGCGGGGGATATCTTATTTTAATAGAATATAAAGCTAGCGAGACATTAGAATTTAGTTCCAAATATTTGGATAGATATTGATTTTTATATTATTTTAATATAAAAATAAATATTTATATATTAATTATTATAAATAAACTATATTTTAAAAAAGGATAACTCTAAACTTTAAATATGAACAATAAAATAAATATAAAAAAAGTAAAAAAAATGTATATTAATTTTGAAATTTTAAATGTTATTACAATATTTTTTTTCTCTTAATATTATAAAAATAATAAAAATATTTAATGTAATGATAAGACATATTACACTCGTTAAAGAAAAACGTGGTAACGTATAAGTATACCAAACACAAAATAATACAAATTTGATTTTGATACCTTTGGACTTTTCTATTACACTATATTTAAAACGATTATAATCCATTGCCAAGTTAATTTACGACTATTTTCTTTTTAATTTCTTTATCATTTTTTAAAACAAATAAAATCCGCTTTCAAAATTTTAATATATATATATATATAATCATTTATTTATAGCATTAAAAAGAATTATAAATTGTTTACTTAATTACGTAATACATAAGCATTTTGAAAGGATAAACCAACAGAGTATAATGATAACTTTCTTTATTTTAGTTGTTGAAATTTGTCATCCTACTATCATTATTTTTATCCTATTTTATCCAACTAACCTCAAAAAAATAAATATTTATTCTTTGAAAAATTATAATGACAATGACTTAAAATTTACAGTGTCATCGTTCTCCATTATTTTTTAATTAAGCCTTAATGATTGCCCTGTTCAATAAAAAATGATATTTTTTTATGCCGACACTGTAATAGCTTACATCCATATGTATTTTTTTTAAATACCTTTAAACAATATATGTATTCTACGATTTAAAAAGAAAAAGAACAAACATAATATTTTAATAGGTGTCGGCACTGAAGTGGCCAGCACTGGTTCAAAATTTTAGTAAAACAATTTTTTTGATTTTTTGGTGCCGGTGTTGAAGTGACAGGCACTGGTTCAAAATAAAAAAAAAAGATTGAGGAGGGAGAGAGCTGCACTCCAATTATGTCAATTGGTCCAATGGACTTTGGCAATGACTGACTGCATAGTGGAGTGAAGGAGGCGGTTAGAGCAAATGGAAAAGGAAGGAGAGCAGCAAATAATGAAAAATAAAAAAATAAAAAAGAAACAAAAACTCATCCATTATTGAGGAGAGAGAGGAGGTGAGATAAAAGTTAAAAAGAGAAAATTTCTTACAATTACCAATAAAATAACATCATGACCCTAATTACTTTATTATTACAAAACTAATCAGAAAAAAATAATTAAAATGAAAATTAATGATATCATTCCTATTTTTGAAAAGAATCATTCTTAATTTTATAGTAATAAGAAAGAACCAAAACAATAAAAATAAAATAAAACAAAATAAAAAGAATAGCTTTTACTTGATTTGATTGTATTCAAAGTCCATGCAACCTTTTGAAATATAAGATATTAATTAAAAATTATGAAATTTGGAATTAGATAGTAGCTAACATCTAAGTTTAAATATTTTAAATGCTAAGGGGTTTAAAATATATTGAATGAAATTTTTAAGAAATATTTAATTGAATGTTATTTAATAAAGAATACCATAATTTTTAGTAAGTAAAAATAAAATTCCCAACGTTTGGTGTTTAGTGGAGGGATTGCATTATTATTATTTCAAAATTTATTTGGTGGAACATTAATGTTAAAATTTGTTTGGTGGACCATTAATGTTAAAACTTGTTATTTCTTTGGTAATGGTAAGAGTTTTATCTTTTATTGAGCTTTTATCTCATATCCTCTCTCCCCTCAATAACGATTACAATGGGTTTTAGTTTCTTTTTTTCTTTTTTCTTTTTCATTTTTTTCTGCTCTTTTTCTTTTTCCATCTCTTCTTCCTTCTTCATTTGCCTTAGTCCCCACCTTTACTCCACTATGAAGTCAGTCATCGCCAATGTCCATTGGGCCAACTAACATAATCGGAGTGCAGCTCTCTTTCTCCTTAATCCATTATTATTATTATTATTATTTTGAATAGGTGCCCGTCATTTCAGCACTAGCACCAAAAAATAAAAAAAAATATTTTTTAATTTTTTAATTGGTATCGGCCACTTCAACACCGGCACCAAAAAATAAAAAAAAAATCAAATTTTTAAAGTTTTGAATCGGTGTCAGCCACTTCAACGTTGGCACTTATTAAAATATTATCCTTTTTTTCTTTTTCTTTTTAAATCCTAGAATACCCATTTTTTAGGGTATTTCCAAAAAATACATACGGGTTTGGACCATTACAGTGCCGACATAAAAAAATATTATTTTTTATTGGATAGGACAATCATTAAGGCATGATTAGGGAATGATGGAGGGTGGTGCTAGCACCGTCCGACATTGTAGATTTCAAGTTATTTTCGTCATAGTTTTTCAAACAGGATCATTTTTGTAAATATTTATTTTTTGAGGTTAATTGGATAAAATATCCCCGTTTTTACTTAAACTATAAAAATATTCATTTAACTATGCATTTGGTTTTATTTTATGACTTAGCCATTAATTTTTTTCAATTTAATAACTAAATTAATTATTTTAATATTTTTTCATTAGTTATCATTAAGGGATTAATGAAAAGCTAATAAGGGTCTTCTTCTTTTCTTTGACCTAATAATAAATTTAGCTCTCCTATATTTATACATTGTATCAGTTTGATATTAAATCTAAAAATTCAACAAATTTAACCCTTAAGTGTTTACAAAACCTACCATTTTAATTCAAATTCTAAAAATTTAATAAAATTAGCCCTCAATATTTACAAAATTTTTTAATTTAATATTAATTCTAAAAATTTCAAAAAAATAAAAGAAAATTATTTCTTAAAAAATATTTTTTTAATATTCCTTAGCGTACCTCCAAAATACAGTGAATAAAAAAAATATTTAACATCATTCATATTGTGCTCAATTTATATTGGGGTACATTTGTTTTGAAGTAAAACATTTTCCGGAGAAGCTTTTTTAGGCTGAAAATATTTTCCTCGAGTAAAATCAATTACAAAACACGGTAAAGGAGGCCCTTAATTTTGGAAAATGTCTTACAGATTTTATTTCTGTAAGACATTTTCCGGTTCCTCCTTCATCAGGTAAGCTCCTTCTTCTTCTTCCTCTTTCGTTCTTCATTCATTTTCCTTCTTCCATTCTTCATCTTCTCTTCTAGGTTTTTGTTCTTTTTGTTGTTGATCTCTCTTCATATTCATCTTTTACGTTTGCCTGAAATTCCTGATTTTATGCCTGAAATTCCGGAGCTTGATTAGCACAAATGAACCCATTGGGTCGTAATTTCACTTCCAGTCCAGTAGCCCACCTCTCATCGTCATCTTCACCAGCTCTGGATACCGACTCATTATGTTTTTTTTCTTCATAATCGAATATTTTTACCTTCATTTTAGAGAAGGAAAAAAAAAGAGAATAATTGCGGGGTTAAATATTGAATTTTGAATTGAAAGTAATATCTCTCCAAAAGGGGAGAAAATGAGGTTGTTTATTACGTTGGTAGCAGCAGTTTTATGTATCTTATGCATCAATGTCTTCGCCGATCTCGTTTTCCCATCTCATATAGGTATCTCCATTTTCCTTTCTCTCTATTTTTTTATCTGAAAGTTCCGGTTTTTAATGTAAAATTCAGACCTCTTTTTTGGGTATAATTCATCTGAATGTTGTTTGGGTTTTCGGTTTTCTTTAATTCTCTTTAATTTTGATTTTTCATGTGTGAAATACAGAAGAGTTTAGCTCATGAGACCTAATTTAAAATAATCATGCTTGATAATTTTTTTGTTTGCTTTGTTCTAGATTAATGAATATTTTCTGGATTATTAGATATGCTACTTGTTTATTGTTAATGATTAGTAGTGTAATTTATGCTCCT
Organism: Gossypium hirsutum; assembly: GCF_007990345.1. NCBI lineage: Eukaryota > Viridiplantae > Streptophyta > Magnoliopsida > Malvales > Malvaceae > Gossypium > Gossypium hirsutum. The sequence goes on from NC_053429.1 coordinate 9,177,462, forward strand.
TTTCCGGTCCTTCATAGTTAGAAAATGAGTTTTTCTTTTTTTTTGGATTTGGAATTTGATTCAACCTAGTGTTGTAATAGAATGATGCTAAAATTAGATGTCCTTTGTTATTCAGCAGCCTGAGATCAATCCTTGTTTCGGTAACAATAAGGAATGTTTTCTGTTTTTCGCACAATTAGAAAGGATTTGCAATTGTATATAGTTTTTGTACTTGTAGCAATGGATTTTTTAGAGTTAATAATAGGTGTAGAAGTTGAGTATTTATCTGTTGAAAGAAAATTTAATGCTGAGAGCTGATTGTAAGATAAATCTGGATATTACGGATATTAGATCGTGTTCTTATGCCTGTGTAATGTGTATATGAGGACTAATGAAAACCTAGCGGTCCTTTTTTCTTTTATGTTTGCTGTTTTGTTTTATTATTACTTCTTGTTCTTCCATATATATATTTCTGTTACTAGCTTGAGATAAAATTACTGCATTTTTCTTTCATCGAGAAATGGTTTGAATACTTCCATTTCGATCTGCTCTTTCTCTGTTTTGATTTTTTCATCATCCAGTGATTTTATCTTCTTTGATCTCTGATCTGCTGTGGGTTTCCAGTTTGCTCTCTTTGAGTTCCACTTTCGGGTTTGCTCTCTTTGAGTTCCACTTTCGGGTTTGTTCTTCCTTGTAAATATTTGAATTCTTTGTCCATCTTTAGATGCTTGAACCTTTTTCAAGTGGTGGCTAAGTTCCTGTGATTATCATTTTCTTTCTCAAACGAATGAAAAGTATAAAAAGAAAAGTGGGAGGTGCTGAATTTCAATCGACATTCATGTGGTTTGGGTTCTATATTCGTTTATGAACAAAAGTAGTTATGTAATGTAAAATTTCCTCGATAATTTTTATCTGAGTTCTGAGCCCTAAGCTAAATTGCTGTAAATTTCATCCAATAACATATAATATGTATATAGATAGATAAGATTGCTTGATATTGCATTACTTTGTGATTTGCTTTTACTTTAGGGAAATTACTTAACAATTAAGTGCATTAAGCTAGTGTTGCTAGTACCTATTCTTCAGTAATGAATATTTTGAGTGTCTTTCAGAGGAATGCTATAATGAATTTGTCTTTGTCATGCAGCAACCAGTTTGTGTAAGTAGTTCAAGTAGGCCATGTTTAAGTTCGAACCAGCGACTTCCTAGAGTTTTACTGCGAGTAAAAGGCGCGTCCATTTCTTCAAACAGGTTGGTGCTTAGAGCTCTTTGCAAGTTTCAAATTCATAGCACTTGCATTGGTTGTATTTACTGTGATTATTTTCTTTGGGATAATTAAGGCTATGGTTGCAGCCTTCCATACACATGTATAAGGGCACTAGACACAGTTTCTATTTCAATATATACAATAAGTGCATGTGTAAATGTGAGGCGTCCATGTTCTTTGTACATATATAGCAAATTGGTAGTTGTGGTGGTGTTTAAGAGTGAAACTGTAGCAAATTGGTAGCCTCAAGTGTATCCTCATTAATGATATTGCAGGTTATTAAGGATTTTGCAAGTGGTGAGATTAAACAGGCATCGAGTTTGTTTGACTGTGATGTCAAACTTGAGGACTATTTGCTAAAGAATTATTACAAAACAGCTTCATTCATTGCAGCTAGTACCAAGGGAGCCGCCATTTTCAGTGGAGCTGATCGTAGTGTAGCAGAGCAAATGTATGAATATGGAAAGAATCTTGGCCTATCATTCCAAGTTGTTGATGACATATTGGATTTTACACAATCAGCAGAAGTTGAAGCCTGTACCAATATAGAACAGCTTTCTTAGGATATTAATTGGTTCCTTGTCACTGATTGTATATTTATACAAGGCTTTGAGCTTTGACTTGAACTCCTAGTTTCAATGTCTTCAAATTATACATTTGTCTGAGAAAAAATAATTTCTCTGTTAAATTAAATTGATGAACAATAAAGTTTTTGTGATCATCAATATTAAGCTAATAAACTTCCATTATGTATACAAGGAAAACCTATGTTATAGGGGTTTCTCTTTTTCTTCTTAAATTATTTGTGTTTGATGTTTATCTAAAAAAGTGTGAATAGAATTTTGTTGTTTTCAATTTATGACGGTTAATATTATAGCTTAATAATTGAGTATTATTATATATTTAATTTGATTTATTTATTTATAAATAAATTATTACAATATATGTAAAAACAATTTAAAATATAAATTTATTAATATATGTAAAAACAGCTTTTTCAGAAAATATTTTTAGGAAATCTGTCAAACAACAGAAAATATTTTACACAGATTTATTCAAACACCAGAAAAGTAAATCATTTTTAGAAAAGTAAATTATTTTCCAGAAATCATTTTTCGGAAGACATTTTACTGGCAAACAAAGGGAGCCTTAATGCCGCTCGTGTGAATATGGTAAAAAATCAAGTTGGTTTAAATTCAACTATAAAATGTCGTATTTCAGATTAATATCATACTATTTATTTAAATTCTTCTAAAAATTAATTATTTTTAAAGGGCTAAATATAAAATTGGTACTCGAAATTGTTCATTTCTATCATATTGGTATCCAAACTTTTTTTTTACGTCCATTAAATCGGTAGCCTGAGTCTAATGTTGTTAAGTCCAGGACAAGTGCCAAAAGAAGATTGTGACATGTGGCGTAAATGACTGTCATGAATATATTATAATAAAAAATATTAAAAATTAATAAAAATATTTTAAAAAATATTTCTTTTCTTTTCTTTCTTTTTCCAGATGACATTTCTTCTTCCCAATTTTCTTTCTTTCTTTTTTTCTATCTTTTTCTTGGTTAGCTTTCTTTTTCTCAATTTCCTTTTCTCTGCTAAATACATTTTCTTTCAATGGCTGATTTTAATTCCTGTCCTTCACCTTCTACTGTTGTTGTTGTTGCTTCTTTGTTCAATGTAGAAGGTACTGAGTTTGATTCTCGAACATGGAGGAAGTAGGTTCAAACTTAGGCTACAAAGATTTGGATTACCCAGTAAACCCGAAATGAAGAACTTATTATTGAAACTCAACAATTAATAAAATTTTTGGGGAGTTGGATTTTTTCTGTTTGTTTCCTGAGAAAATATGAGAAAGAACAAAAAAAAAGGGGGGGGTTCTTTTCTTTTTATTTAAATTGCTTTCTTTTTAGCTTATAGGTATTAGATTTATCTTTGTTTTATATTTCGAGTCTTGGGTTCATCTTCTTTTTTGGATTTTCTTTTTCAAGCTTTTTTTTCACTTTTTCAATTTCTGGGTAGTTGGATTTTTTTCTGTTTGTTTCCTAAGAAAAATATAAGAAAGAACAAAAAAAGGGTAGATGCAAGTAGCTCCATTGGATTTTTATCTTCTTACTTTATAAGTTTATAAGGATTTAAAGCTTTTTATCTAAGAATTTAACGTCAACCCTGTTTGTTTAACTAGGATTAAGCTTCTCTGCCCCACTAATACTCTTCTTTTTTGCCATGTTTACGGGCTCATCACCACTCAAGCTATCCTTCTTTTTCTTTTTTCTTTTTTCTTTTTGTATTGGTAATGTTCTTGTTTGGGATTGTGATATGATTTTGAGTTGTTGGGGATTCTTAGAGGTTATGAAGGGATTGTATGCAAAGAAACATACAAAGATGAATAAAAACCAACAAGAATCAGAACCAAATGAGAAAGTTGGTAAGAGATCTGAATCAGATAAGCAAAATAAGGTGAATTTCCTTAAAAACATCTATATAATATATTATCTTTAATTTGGATCTCTATTATATATGTTTAAAATATTGAACCATCTATAGGTGAACAAACATGAAAGGCAAAGAGTAAGATCAACAACGTCAAGCAACTCTAGTTCTAGATCAAAAACATGGCAACCTTCATTACAAAGCATCTCTGAGGCAGTAAGCTAAAGGATGTTTGGTATTTTTGCACATCAATGGCTACATAAGAGACCTAAGCCTCTTTTTTCAACTTGTAAAAAATCAAATATAGTTTCTCTCACTTTTGGATTGAAAACGAAACACAAAGAGATAGAAAACAAAACAATTAGTGAAAGGAAAAAAAAACCGAAATAGATAGAAGAGAGGTAGTGTTAGAATTGTGTGACCCAAATTCTAAGAGATTGCTTGCAAGTCAAGTTAAACAAAAATATATTTTCTTTCTAGAAGATTTAGTATTTATTAGTATAATATATTTAGCATTTATTAGTATAGTTTATTTGACTTACTAATTTAGCTTATAAATAGGCTCCTTTACAATCTTAGAATTAAGAGACACCCATTAGATTAGAACTCATAACACATTGAGAGAATTTTGTGTTTACGTTTGAGGGTTCTTTGTTTTTCGGGTTTTCGGGGTTTAGTTTTTATCTCCATCTTTTGTACTCTTCATTCTTTTGCCATTATAGTAAAATTATCTTTGCCCGTGGTTTTTTATTCTCTTTTGAGGGGTTTTTCCATGTTAAATTTGTGTGTTCATCTTCTCAATTTCTTCTACTATTTTTACTTGTTCGTTGCTTAATCGGGACAATCCTCACAAGTGGTATCAGAGCTAGTTTAACTTTCATAGATCAGCCCGGTCAGAGATGGCAGCAACAAGGTTTGAAATTGAGAAGTTCGATGGTGAGACAAATTTCAATCTGTGGCAAGTTCGGATGATGGCAATTCTAGTTCAAAATGGCTTGAAAAAGGTTGTTACAGGGAAAAAGCCTGAGAATCTAAATCAAACAGAATGGGAAGAGCTTGATGAAAAGGCCTTGTCTGCAATCCAGTTGTGCCTCGCGAATACAGTATTGCAGGAGGTATTGATGGAGAAGACCTCATTCGCCTTGTGGAAAAGGTTAGAAACTCTTTATGCGACTAAGTCTCTGGCTAACCGTTTATGTTGAAACAACGTCTATTTACGTTTCGCATGAACGAAGGTGAGCTTCTTAAAGATCACATCAGTCAATTCATTACTCTTTTAAATGATTTAAAGAACGTTGAGGTTCATATTGACGATGAAGATCAAGCCATGCTATTATTGTGCTCTTTACCCTCTTCATACAAGTCTTTCAGGGAGACCCTGATTTATGGCAGAGACAAACTCTCGTTCGAAGATGTGAAGGGTCATTTGTTGAGTAGAGACAAACTCGACAATGAGTTTGATTTGAATAGCAAAGCAGATAGACAAGCTTCCGTTTTGGTAGCATCAAAGAAACGAGACAAAAGGTGTCGCTATTGCAAAAAGTTAGGTCACGTCAAAGCAGATTGTTATAAACTGCGAAATAAAAGAGCTGCTGAGAGTAACGAGGAAGATGTAGCTGGTGCTAATTTGGTCGATGAAGGCGGTGATGATTTCTTGTTAGTGTCAACGAGCGATAACTCCAAGCTTACGTCTGAGTGGATCCTAGATTCAGGATGTTCTTTCCACATGTGTCCCAATAGAGAATGGTTCTCCACATACAGTTCAGTTGAAGGTGGAGTTGTGCACATGGGAAACGATTCATCTAGTAAAATAATCGGTATTGGTACTGTTAAAATTAGGATACACGATGGGACGATTAGGACACTCTCAGATGTCAGGTATGTACCTGATTTACGAAAGGATCTCATTTCCTTGAGTATTTTAGACTTGAAAGGATGCAGAATCAACATCGAGTCGAGCGACATTAAAGTATCTCGTGGAGCTCTCGTTTTGTTAAAAGGTAAAAGAACCGGCAGTCTTTATATTCTGGAAGGTTCTACAGTGACTGGTGAAATCGGACGTCCCTCGTCCGTTACGGAGTCAAAGTCAACTCATTTGAAGCGGAGACAACTTGGTCATAGGAGGGAAAAAGGTATGACCGTTTTGTTGAAGAGAGGTTCTCTTTTGGATGCAGGTTTTGAAAAGTTAGGGCACTGTATTCGTAAAAATCAGACCCGGGTTAGTTTTGATTTGGCAGTGTACAAGTCGAAGGCTAGAAGTCTTCCAGCTTCTAAGCATAGATTCGACTCAGTTAATTCCCTGCATAGTTCAAGATAGGCCCGTGGCGGGTTTTGGCAAAGATGGCATTGAAAGAATTCGTGTCAAGGTGGAGATTGTTAGAATTGTGTGACCCAAATTCTAAGAGATTGCTTGCAAGTCAAGTTAAACAAAAATATATTTTCTTTCTAGAAGATTTAGTATTTATTAGTATAATATATTTAGCATTTATTAGTATAGTTTATTTGACTTACTAATTTAGCTTATAAATAGGCTCCTTTACAATCTTAGAATTAAGAGACACCCATTAGATTAGAACTCATAACACATTGAGAGAATTTTGTGTTTACGTTTGAGGGTTCTTTGTTTTTTGGGTTTTCGGGGTTTAGTTTTTATCTCCATCTTTTGTACTCTTCATTCTTTTGCCATTATAGTAAAATTATCTTTGCCCGTGGTTTTTTATCCTCTTTTGAGGGGTTTTTCTACGTTAAATTTGTGTGTTCATCTTCTCAATTTCTTCTACTATTTTTACTTGTTCGTTGCTTAATCGGGACGATCCTAACAGGTAGAAGATGAAGAGGTCAGATAGAGATGGTGAAAGAAAGAAACGAAAAAGAAAAAAAGAAAGGAAAAAAAAGTTGCAGCAACTAAAGAGGTAGAAGAAGATGATGGGAAAAGGACATGTTAAAGGAAAAAAAAATAAATGAAAGGGTTTTAGAAAATATAAAATGAAATGGAAAATAATTAAAAGATAACAACTTTTTAGGTCAAATAGAGTGACATGTGGTAGTGCGTGAGTGTTCAGCGTTGCCACGTCAGCAAAAAATTAATGTTCTTTAGCTTAGGTACCAATATAGTGGACTAAAAAAGGTTTGGGTACCAACTAGGAAAAAAAACTATAAGTTTAATCTGAGAGAAGTTGACAAGTTATGGTACTAATTTTATATTTAACCCTTTTTTAAACTATTACAAAACAATTATTTTGAATTTTTTCTTATTTTAAAAATGTACAGAGACCTAGTTTTCGAGTAGAGAAAACAATGTAATGTGGAATCTTTCATGAAATGAAAAACTTAGAAAAAAATATTCTTTTCTTGGCTTTTTTTTCACTTGTCATCAGTAACTTCCAAGCTTTATTTCTTTTTGAATTATTTGATATATATATATGACTGAATGGGGGACATATGCCTAAAATTAAAAATATTTGGCCATATAGGCCTTTTTATTTAAAGTTAAGGAAATAGTCTATTTTTGGAGAGAGTGTGTGAAAGGGTGCACTTTCCTCCAACAGTAAATTCCTAATGGTCAAATTTCAAATTCGGCCAATGGTAAAATTATAAATGGCCCAACGAGAACTTTTTCCTATATATACCTATGTCATTTCCACTCGTTTCACTCAAATCCAATTCTTTTAATTCTCTCAAGATTACTTCCAAATTTTCCAATAATTTTGTATTAAAATAATCTAGTTTTACTTTATTACTTTGTAAATTATTCATTTTGATCAATTTTTCTCGAATGACAAGTTTTCTTATTTGTTTCGACGGCAAGTACATTTTCGCTATGCAATTGACAATGGTAAGGGAATTTTTTTTATTTCCATTAATTTTAATTAAGTTAATTTTAAAGTTTTTAAAATTTTTAAAATATTTTATTGATATAAATAGGAGGGTGATAGGGTTTTGAAGGGGTCCATACACAATTTATCCGAGAGCACCCAGTGAAATTTGTTATCATTTGTAAGATGCGGGATTCTTACATGTATCTTGTATGCTCGGGAGCTATAAATTAGACCTCACACTTATCAACGCGTTGGTGGAAAGATGGAGACCCGAGACATATATATTCCATCTACCATGCGGTGAATGTACAATCACACCTGAGGACATAATTTTACAACTCGGTTAACCAATAGATGGGTCAGTTGTTATAGGGATAGTGGTCGTTCCTACTTAGGAGGACCTTTGCGAGACATTTTTAGGGAAGGTGCTGAACAAGTTCCAAGGTGGTCAAATAGAGATGAAATGGTTGAAAGATAATTTCAATAAACTTGATAACGAAGCGTCTGCTATTGAAAAAGAACAATACACCCAAACATTCATCTTGAGGTTAATCGGGGGCATTCTAATACCTGATAAATCTCAAAATTTGATACACATAAGGTAGCTACTACATCTAGTCGACTTTTAAAGAATGCAGTCAACTTAGTTAGGGATCAGTTGTGTTGGCCACATTGTAACGAGAGTTGTACCAGGCGACAAAACTAGATAAGATGTCAATTGGTGGTTGTCTGCTCCTGCTGCAGTTATAGGCGTGATGGTGGCTACCATTTTACATTCCCGAGTGGACGCCCCTTTTACATTCTCACTGGTGACAAGGTAAAATCTATTTAATAATAATATAGTTATTATAGTAAATGTTGTTTATTTATTATAAGTTTGAATTAACATATTGTTTGAGTAGGTGGAACCATGCGCCAAGTTATGTGGGACAACCAGAGTAGTTCAAAGAAATTTGGATGCTATTATATCAACGCTTGGAAGCCGAGATTAGTTATTAAAATTTTCAAAAATATAATAATTACATAGTGATTTGGAATTTAATATTTGTAGATAACCAAATTTATAATTGTGCACTACAGTTTGAATGAATGCTATACACTAATCTGGCAATCGTAAAATGCATCCTGCCCAAATATTTGGCCAATTGGAGTATGTGGCATACGAAGGTACCAGTGGTTGTTTACGCAATGGTGAAGATGCATGAATCTGATTGAGTGAAGTAATAGTTTGGATGAAGGCAAAATATTCTATCACCATTGCAATACATCAAAGCACTACACAAGCTTGATTTGCAAGGGAAAACTGATGAAAATTGGCGGGAATTCCACAAGGAATAGATCAACATTTGGGATCGTAGGAACATTTTCACACCCATCCATGAACTTTTTTTTGCACCAGAGATAGCGACCTCTGCTGAGTACATGTCATGGTTTAAACTTGTTGGGAAGTCATATCTATTGTCAGTGGAGACGAGTAGGCAAATTCGTTCGAGGAAGCCACAATGATCACCTTAGAATCGTTGGTCCGGAGCACGTGGTGTGATGGGTTCGTCATCGGCTCCAACACAACAATGGGCACCGGTGTCTACATCACATCCCGATTAGTTCGCTCCATATATATTTCTATTCCTTTCACTAACCCCATGTATTTTACACAAGCACTACACTATGCATCACTGCAACATCATACATCTACACCTCCTCTAGTTGTGTTTTTTGCAGCACCTCTGTCCCTAACATATTACGCCCCGATGACGATAATGATCTAGATACAAATGTCAACACCAATGTCGACGTATCCGCCAACAACAATGATTCCCAGATATTATGCGCAATTAACTTATGCGACACCATACAATTATGCACCGATAGTGTCGCAAACACCTCTGTATCTTTGTTTTGTCAATGTGGCTTATCTTCGTAACCACTTTCTCGTACAATGGAGGAGACACGATGGGAGGATAGGATGACACCATACTCAATCGCGGAAGAAGGAGGTGAAGATGAAGACGGGGGTCAACGTGACAATGAAAGAGGAGAAGCCAACACCCCAACTTGTATGAAGAAATCCTACCCGTAACCATCAACCACCTTCTTGTGGCACACATTCGGCCCGACAACACCGATGATATTTTTTCCTTTACTTTTGTGATTTAAATATAATTGATATCAATGTCATTTTTTTTTATATTTTTGTTGCAACTCATAATTCACTTTGCTAAATTATAATGTATATTGTATAGAAATTTTTCTTCCATAATATTTGATATCAAACATTTAATAATAATTTTACAAAATTTTAAAGGTAAATTATTATAATGTAAATCAACTCATAATTTAATAATATTAAATAAACTATACCCAAAAATTAAATTTGAAACCTTAAGGAAAAGCCTTAACCTATCCTTATTTGTTATTTCACCATGGCAAACAAAATAGTGAATGAGGTAAAAATTATCTCACACTTAATTTTTATGAAAAAATTAAAGTAAAACATGTTATGTGACCAAACGATCTATGAAGTATACAAAAGAATGGACAAATTTTGTACAAAAAAAGACAGAGAATAAATTTGTGTATAATAAAAATTAATAAAATTGTGTAAAAAATGAATAAAATATGTTAATGAGGTGTTGTCCTCAATGTATCCCGCAATTGTAGACATGTTGCCCTCGTATGCCCTGGGTTCCCACAATAGTTGCATAACCTTTGTTGATTGGTCCTCTCTCGGACATTCATATTGTTGCATATCTGAGTAGAATTCGACCAACCTTTTGGGTGGTGACACAATCGAATATTTGGTACCAACTCGAATGGGGCGCTCAACACTGACAGCCACATACTCTCATCTGGGACTAGTGGGAATTCATATTTCCATAAATTATACATGTGTTCTAGTCTGTACACTTCATTAATATTTGGTACCAACTGGATGCACATTACATTTGTAAAAAAGAGACATATGTTTAAACCTTAAAAGCGATATTGTTAGAAGAGATAACCACAAATCCTAAATACAACAATAAAATAAACATGAACATTAAAAAAATATATTGTTTCACAATTATTTTTGTAAGTAACTTATTATTTTACTACTATACAAGAGAAAGAAAACGTACATGCACCCACTTAAATTACCATATAAACACAACTTATGAATCGATGCTATAACTTTGAGAATGTAGTGAACACGTTTATTAATCATTTTCAATCTCATTCAAATCAATGCAACATTGAATCTCCCTTATGCTGACGTTACCAACATAAAATAATACAATTTTGATTTTAATACGTAACTAAACTTATTTCTTTTTGTCGACATGGTCAAATTCCGAAACAAATCTTATTTGAAGAGTTTTCGGTGTTTGACAAAGATCAAATTGTGGAAGGAACCAAATGTATCTTTGGACTGTTCTATTACACTATATTTAAAACGATTATGATCCATTATATACTAATTGCCAACTACTTCAGAAAATTTTTATTTATCCTATTCTTTTTAAAGGAAATTCATCAATTCATTTAATGAATGGAACTATATAATTTAGAGAAAAAAATAGCAAACACTCGTCGTAAATGGTGAAGGACGAGCTCCATCAACACAACAAAAACTTTAGCCTCAGCATCAATAGCACATTATGACACGTTAACAATTGGCTTTGTCCAAAGCGGCGAGCAAAAATCGAAAAAAGAATCGAGTATTCACCAAACTAGAGATGATGGCAACAAAATCATCCCTAAAATCACTTGTAAAACTAAAATTACATGCATAAACAAGACTAAAAAAAGTGCTACAAGAGCAGACAAAAACTTCTAAAACTAAAGACTTATTAAACAATGAAAAAATAAACAAAAACATAAAAAACTTAAGGCAACAAAAGTCCAAATCGACACGTGGAATCATTTATTATTCTGAAATGCTCTCAAACCAGAAACAAATTAAGAAGTTGACGATGAGCCACCCACTTTTTAAGAAAATCTATTGGTGGCTGGTGGAGTTTTAGCGAACAACATGCACCGTCATTTGTCCATCACAACTTGTGATGACACCAAAAATACCTACAAAATAGATCTACAAACTGAAAAGAGAGAAGACTTGTGTAGTGAATAAGGAGAAGAAAATGAGAAGAAGAAAGAAAAAAAGGGTTGATAAGAGAGGAAAAAGGTAGGTGATGGCCAGCCCGAAGGCTAACACTGCTGCTAAACAAAACAAAAAATAAGAAGCAAACGGCTTGGAGAAAAATTTTTTTTTTTAAATATTTATCCTATTTCTTTTAAAGCTTTTTTATTCTGTTCTTTTTATTTTTTTAAAATAATATTATTTTAAATCCGCTTATAAAATTTTAAAAGATATATAACCATTATTTAACTTTATTTATAGAATTAAAAAAATATATATTAAAATAGTCGCAAGTTTTAAATTATTTACTTACATACGCATTTTGAAAGGAGAAACCAGCAGAGTATAATGGTAACTTCCTTTATTTAGGTGTTGAAAATTGTCATCTAACTATCACCGTTTTTACTTGGAGAGAGAGAGAGGTAGCAATGCCATTCTCAAAGCAATGACTATGAACCTACAGTTAGCAAAGCTAGGAAGATCACTCTTGGTGCCTAGTGTCCAAGAGTTATCAAAGAAGCCATTGAAAGAAGTTCCCCCTCGATACATACGCACTGATGAAGACCCTCCCTTCCCATCTCACCCAAATCCGTTGCCACTAGTCCCTGTTATTGATATGCACAAGTTATTTTCATGAGAAGAATTAGAGCGGTTGCATCATGCATGCAAAGAATGGGGTTTCTTCCAGGTACTCCTCTTCTCCTACTAGCTATCTGCAGCTTCAAATTTCCGTTTCAAAACCAATATATTAAAGACTAAGATTTGGCAGTACACGTGAGATTTTGGGTTTGACTCTAAATTCTAAAACATGCATGGAACTGTGTTGCAGTTAATCAACCATGGAGTGAGCACTTCACTGGTGGAAAAAGTGAAGATGGAGGTCCAAGAATTTTTCAATCTTCCAATGGAAGAGAAGAAAAAACTTTGGCAAAAACCAGATGAAATAGAGGGGTTTGGACAGGCCTTTGTTGTGTCCGAGGAGCAGAAGCTTAACTGGGGAGATATGTTCTACATGATCACCCTTCCAACTTATTTGAGAAAACCTCACTTATTCCCTAATCTGCCAAGCACCCTCAGGTTCTTTATCAGCATCTGTCAATAAATTCATTCTAAAAAAAGATACTGACTAGAATAGTCATTACCACCTTTATACTGAGATGATAAAAAATTCGCTGGAATTAGAATTGGCCAGGTCCGAAAAGTGAGAGAGTTTGGATAAAAAAAATAAAGTTATAAACGAGTTTCAAGTAAGACATTTTTTCTCCAGGCTTGGCCCTAATTCATAAAATGACGAAAAAATTATGTTGTTGTTATTATTATTATTATTTTTTTGCTGTTTTAATTCTATTTTCTTGTTATTTTGCCCTTATTGTGCTACCATTTCATTATTATTATGTTGTTATTGTTTGGATATTATATAACACTTATTTTATTGTTAATATTATTATTATTTTTGAGTCATTTGCTTAATAAGTTGTATCTATTTTTTGTATTATTTAAGTATATATATTTTAATTTTTTTTAATTTGTTGAAAAATATTTATTTTAATGTTTTTAATATTTTTGATGTATTATATATATTTAAAATTTATATAAAAAATAATATGTGCGGGTCGAGCCGGGTCCAAGTTTTAATATTTTTATCCGAATGGGACTTGTGTAGAATTTTAGACACATATTTTGAGCCGAATCTGGGCCTAGTAAACGGACATAAGATTTTGATTGGATCCAGCCCTACTCGACCCATGAACAACTCTAGCAAACATAAATTAATGGTTTTTTTTTGTCTTATTTCTTTTAATAATTAATTACAGAAAAACCCTGGAAGTTTATTCTGTTGAATTGAGACATCTTGCAATGAAACTGTTAGAGCATATGGGAAAAGCTCTAGGGATGGACCCTAATGACATGAGAGTCCTGTTTGAAGAGGGGCTTCAAGCGATGAGGATGAACTATTATCCTCCATGCCCACAGCCAGAGCTTGCAATTGGTCTAAGCGCTCATTCTGATCCTGTTGGCCTCACCATTCTAATCCAAATCAACGAGATGGAAGGCCTTCAAGTAAAGAAAAGTGGTGTTTGGGTCCCCATTAGACCCCTAGAAAATGCTTTTGTGGTCAATATTGGAGACATTATGGAGGTAGTTATTAATTTATATAATGCATGATCAACCATTAAATTTTAATTAAGTGTTAAAAGGTATTGTTTTGTACTGAGGTTGCAGATAGTATCCAATGGGGTATACCCAAGCGTTGAGCACCGTGTGACCGTGAACTCAGTTAAAGAAAGGCTTTCAATAGTTACGGTGTATAGCCCGAGATTGGATGGGGATTTGGGTCCAGCACCAAGCCTCCTTTCCCCACAAACTCCACCACTGTTCAAAAGAATAGGCGTTGCTGACTACTTCAAAGGTCTCTACACCCGCGAGCTCCGTGGAAAGTCGTATGTGGATTACTTGAGGATTCAACCTCTAGAAACTAATACAAACTAAAACACTACACAACTACATTACAAATCAAGCCGTTTCATGTTTGTCTTATCATCGGTGTGCTAGTTGATTTTTAATTCGGAATTCCTGTGGAGTGTAAGTTGCTGCTGTGTTTCTTGTATTAATAAATTAAAGATTCTCATCAGTTTGCAACATTTTTATTGATTTTCTTTTTCTCATTGGAAGTGTACTGTTTTATGCAGAGTGAAGTATAAAAAATAATTTTAATTTATCACGTAATTAATTTAATTACATAAATTAAAAATTATTTACGAAATGAGTCGTTTTCAATAGTGTTCAACGGTGCTACTAATCTATTTTTCTCTCAACCATACTTTAATCATACTTTTTAAAAAATAATTTTTTAGTGGAGTCGCTTGACATAGTGACGAGATTGGACTGAAGTGTAATTATTTAAATCGTTCAAGGACCTAATGAAACAATTATTCTTTTTATATTAGCTGAAAAAGAAGGTGACGTCTTGATAATATAAACATTTTCAATTTATTCCTTGAGGAAATTTTTTGGGATATATTTAGATAATTTAAAAAATTATAAAAATATATAGTTTTTTTAAGTTTTATTGTTTTTAAAAATATATAAAAATGAGAATGGTATATTTTTATTATTCTTATATTTTTATCTGCTATTTAAATTTAATTTCTAAAGAAAACAAATCAAACATACAAATAGATTAAAATTGAAAATCATTTAATTTGGTGCCGCTGTACTATTAGATAGAGGTGTCCATGGGCCAATCTGATCCCAACAAAAATTTAGGTCAGTCTACTAGGTTTGGGCCAAGCCCAACCCAAATAAAAATGCTAAACCCGATTCTAACCCGGCTGTATTAATTTATTATTATTTTATATAACTTTTTAAATAAATATAATACATAAAAAATACTAAAAATATTAAAATAAATGTTTACTAACAAATTGAAAATAAATTTCTTACAAAATATATATACTTAAATAACATACTAATTTACCTAAAAAGGCCCATTTCCAAGCATATTTACGAAAAATGGGCCGATTATAGAATTATTTATCGGAAATGGCCAGTTTTGACAACATGCTCCTACGTGGACGTGTTTTAGGGGGGAAATGCCTACAAACGTGCCTTTGGGGGAGCGTTTTTGCCACATCAGCCAAAAACGCACTGACGAGGACACGTTTTGCTGACGTGGCAAAAACGCTGCTCTAGGGGCGCGTTTTGCTCATTGTTTTTTAAACTCAACAGCTATTTTTTTTACCGTTGGGGGGTCCAACGGTCAAAAAAAGGTATAAAACCCCCTCCTATTATTTCTCACATTATTTCTTCACATTTTAGCAAAAAAACTCTAAAATTTCTCCCTAAAACATTTAAATTTCTAATTAAATTTCTCAAAGCTTTTTTAATTAATTATTCACTTTAATTTTTTTCTAAATTAGTATTATTTTTATAATTTCAAAAATATTTGATCGTGTTAGCAATGGTCGGGGAATTAATTCGTCTCGATCATAAACATATCTCCGTCGAACAAATGAAAATAGTAAGGGTTAATTTTAATTTTTGAATATTATTTAATATTTTTTTCATTTATGTAATTTTAATTAATTTTTATTTTATAATTTTTTATAACAGTCTGTAGATCGGGTATTACAATGTTATATTCATAATATGTCTGGTCCCCCATTACCGTTGATAGAAAATTACTTGGGAAGCAGGTTTTTAGCACGCGACCACTATAGACCGAGGGTGCAAGTTGGACCCGAAACTCATCAGCGTGTTAATAGAGAGATGGAGACCTGAGACGCACACATTCCATCTTCTATGTGGAGAGTGTACTATCACTTTGGAAGACGTCCAATTACAATTAGGATTGCCGGTGGATGGGTCCGCATTCACCGGGTCCGTTCAATCTGCTGATTGGGGAGTCATATGCTACGATCTTTTAGGTGTGATTTTGGATAATATTTACGGAGGTTGGATCGAGATGGGCTGGTTACAAGACACATTTCCTGAGCCGGGGAATGATTCGACTGAAGTAGAAAGAATACGATATGCTCGGGCATACATCTTTGAGATGATTGGAGGTTATCTGATGCCAAACTTATCACGAAACCTCGTACATCTGAGGTGGTTACTGAAACTCGTTGATTTTAGAGCAACTGGCGAACATAGTTGGGGGTCTATCGTGTTGGCAACATTGTACCGGGAGATGTGCGGGGCGACGCCACCAAATAAAGCTAAAATTGGAGGTTGCTTATCACTACTACAATCATGGGCTGGGTTTTAGTTTCCATTTTTATGTTTTCGAGTGAACCACCCATATACATTCCCACTCATAACGAGGTAAAATCTTTATTTGATTTTACAATTATTCCATAGATTTAAAATAAAATTGTATGTTGAAAATTTATTTAATTAAGTGGAACCATCCCGCGAGTTATGTCGGAATACCTACCGCTCTTGAAGATATACGACTTTTATTAGATCAACGGTCGGAAGCGCAAGTAAGTATTAAATAAAATATATATACATAAAATAGTCGTTTCATATTTAGTATTTAGTATTATGTATATAACTAATATTTTTATCCCGTTCATATAGTTTCAATGGACACCATACGAGGATCTGACAATACGACCAGTAATTCTGAAAGAATTCTTTCAAAATTTAAACATTTGGCATGTTAAGGTCTCATTGGTCAACTATGCTATTGTCGAGATGCACCAGACGGATATAGTGTTACAGCAATTTGGATTCCGACAATCGATTCCTAAGGAAGTTGATGTGCTCGATGACCAGCACAGAATTGACTTACGGCAAACGAATACGAACTGGCCAGTATTCTAGTCTGAATATAACAAAATTTGGGAAAACCGGTATGATCATATACTTGATCACGAACCGATCATCGTCCCAGAGTTAGCGTGCACGTCGGATTACATGCCATGGTTTAAGATCTATAGCAAGTCATATTTGCTATTAGAGGAGCAAAGGCGTCGGCAAATCCATGTCGAAAAGGAACGACGGAGCCCTTTAAATCCAAGGAGAAAGGATGACAACACGGGCCCATCAACAGCGCCCACACAATCACCGGGCCTAACGCCTCAACCGATGACACCCATAACACAGTCCCTTCAGATTATGCCAGGTGCGTATCCTAGCCCTTATATGTATCATAACCCTTATATGTTTCCTTTTCCCAGTCCTATGCTAGGTTGGAATGCATGACCCAGTGCATCTCCTTTCCCAATGACTCCGACTCAACCGATGATATATAGGCCTGTAACGACCCAAAATTTACGGGTATTAGAAAGTGCATTTTTGGGTCACTATTTTCGAAAAATAGATTCGTAAATATTTATTAAAAATATTTACGAAGTTAGTTATGTGGTTAATTGTAACACCCCTAACCCGTATCCGTTGCTGGAATTGGGTCACGAGGTATTACCGGACGAGACACCAAATTTAGGACACTTACATATACACATATGTTATATTCATATAACTAAAACATAAACCTATTTTTTACCATTAAATGTATAATTTAAA
The DNA here is from genome assembly GCF_007990345.1 of Gossypium hirsutum. Taxonomy (NCBI): domain Eukaryota; kingdom Viridiplantae; phylum Streptophyta; class Magnoliopsida; order Malvales; family Malvaceae; genus Gossypium; species Gossypium hirsutum. The sequence continues at coordinate 9,195,113 of NC_053429.1, forward strand.
TTATAATACAGAGTCATTAAAACTCAAAGTTACATATAATAATTTTTTTAAGCACATGCAAAATTAAGACCAAACAATATCACGTATTTATTACATTAATTAATTGGCCAATGCACAATTAAAAATATTTATATACATTCAAGTTATAAGTTCAAATAATACATTTCATATAGCTTATGAAACATGCATACAAGAAACATTCTCACACGTTACCAATTGGACAAACATATTCATGTGCTTAAATAATTCATAAGTAATCCACTATAAATTTTGTTTAGTAATTTTGAACATCAAAGACATTTTAAAGCACCAAACCCTTATGCTTAATGATCGAACCAAAACATATACCTGGCTACTTTAACTCATCACTTTAGGCGCATATAATGACTAAAGTATACCCATTTCACATGCCAAGTTACCATGAATAGAAATACATGCACACAACCAAAAATTTAATTACCTGTTCGGTCACAAAGGGTAACTTCAATGCATCATACTTATATAATTTGCGATACACATACCACATATCCAACAAACCGAAATCACGCTTACACAATATCCATTATAATCATCTCATAGATATATAACATAGTTCCCAAAATAATCTAAGTATCAAGGCCGAATACACTCCAACCAGCCAAACATAACATATAATACATGTAACAAAATCAAACCAAATCACACCTAAACATAGCTGAATATTCCTTAGCACAAATGCATATATTAACACTTAAGCAAAATATAACAACCATTCCACTTATATTTTTTTTTTACTCATGCAAAAACCATTACCGAATCAACTATAGGTGTTACCCAAATCATCCACTATTTTAACGCACATATTACACATACGCTTAACTATTGATTCATTAATTCACAACATATTAACCCTAATGAGCTCATACCATGATCATACATAACCAAATTCAAGTAAAGAAATAGCCACAACCAAGAACACAACCAAACCAATTTAAGAGTTTAGTAATTTTTGCATAGCTTTATACATAACCAAAAATTGAACATTTCCAAAACATACTTTAGCCTATACATGCCATAATCTTTAATTTAACTTATAAAAGTACCCAAAATAGAGGATAGCGTGATGAGCTTCGTCGACAATTCCCCGAGCTTGTAACTTGACTTCCCAAAATCTATAAAACAGAAATAAACATTCACACGATAAGCTATTATAGCTTAGTAAGCTATAAGTAAATAAAACAAACTAATAATATAACAATCTCATAATAAATTTAACCAAACTACTCTGATATGAATATGTTTATTCTCAAACTACCACATTCACTCATGATATTTCATTCTTATACAAAATCCTCACCTTGGTCGAATGCTTATGTAACCAACACAAGTAATACATACTTCATTTACGAAGCCAAGATATCATTTAACAATCGAATTCACTTATATTCATAACTTTTATTCAAGTATCATAATATATATCATTATATATACATTATCCAAATGACTGAATGTACTTGGTACCATTAATAATCATATCACATATCATTCGAAGACAATTGCAGTACAATTATGTGTATCCTTACCAATTTCAATTACTATAATATAATTTCACCATCCATACTTATTCAATAAGTCATTGTATCAAATATTAATTACTTACTGTCCTTACCTTGACTTGGTAACAAATTAATCCATACCTGGCACATAGCTCGTTTTACATATTCAAATATAGCTTATCATTACCCGATGAACCATTCGGAATTGGATAGGACACTCGAAAAATCACATAAAACGTACAACTCCAACGTCCTAGACGTGGTCTTACATGTAGCCACAAAACGATGCCACTGTCCCAAACAGGGTCTTACTCGTAAACACGTATCGAAAATCACAAATCGATGCCATGGTCTTACTCGCACACATATATCGGAATCCTATGTCATGACATATGTATCCTAGCTATTCCTAAGGTTCATACGGGGCTTTCAGACGTCGCATCTCGGTCGAATCGAACTCAGAAATGTCATAGCCAAATTTAACATATTCGACCTCAGCATAATTTAATTATAACATTTCATAACAGTATGTAATTATAATATTATACCATCAATAAACACGTCTATTTGCTTATAAACTTACCTCGGACATCGTAAAACGGGATGGGGCTGCTAGTCGACAACTTTCGTTTTTTCCCGATCCAAATTCGATTTCTTTGGTTCTTTATCTAAACATATTCAAATTAAGCTCATTCAAACATATTTTCATTCAATTTAGTCTGAAACACATAAATGGGCAAATTACCATTTTACCCCTGACATTTAAAATTTTTACAATTTAGTCCCTATTGCACAAAACACAAAATACACCAAATTTCTCCATACCCAAGCTAGGCCGAATATTACCCATGTCTATACAACCCATATAATTCATTAATTTCACATTTTAGTCCCCTAAATTATTATTTTTGCAATTAAGTCCTAATTACTCAAAATCATCAAAAATTCCAATACAAAATATGTTAATCTGAAACATATCTTTCATTTTTCATCATCAAAAAAAAAAAAACCACAAGCTATCAACAATGGCACAACTCAAAATATTCATCAAAATTAAAAATTCAAGCATGGGTTTTGTAGTACTCGAAGCAACGATCTAAAAAACGTAGAAATTATCAAAAACTGACAAGAAAACGAACCTTGATTGAGCTAAATAGATGGTCGAACCCTAGGTGGTTATTCTTCTATAGGATATGTGGTATAAAAACGGGGAATCTATTCTCTTCTTTTTCCAAAAAAATGCTCTTGGAGATTGTGTAATGCTTCCTCTTAAACTCTTTGTTTACACCGTAGTAATATTCTTTGTTTCTCTCTTCATCTTCGGATTCCTATCTAATGATCCGGGACGTATCCTGGACGCGAAGAATAAAAAAGGGAGAGTTCCTTGCTTCATTTTTAGAAATGGTATAGAAATCGAAAGGATCCGATTCAAACTATTTTCAAATCAAAAAGAAAAGTTGTTGGAATTGGTAAAACTCTTTCATTTTTTAAAAATTCTTCGAGCCCGGAGGCTAAAGAAAAAGTGATAAAAAAAGTGATGAAAAGTTTTCTATTTTTATAGCAAGTTTGTAGAAGGCCCACGGGTCGTGAACTTCTTTTCCTGGAGAAGAAGTAATGACGGTATCTGGGGAATAAGCATCGGCTAACTCTGTGCCAGCAGGCGCGTTACATACAAGTCCAGATAACATAAAAAAGCAGGATGCCCGTGACGTGTGCGTGTAGGATGAACCAAATCCTCATTGAATTTTATTTTTCCATTAAAAGGGGCTCAGACATGTTATATTATAACTCTTTATTTCATTTCTCATTTTACCCTTAATGAAATAATAATAAAATTTTATATTCTATGTCTAATGCCGTCCATTACACCTAATTTTGGGCTTATTGCAACTTTAAGGCTTTCATTTAAAAAGCCAAGTGCAAATTAGCCCCTTTTAGAAATAACCACCTAAATTTCATTTTACGTGATTAAGTCATTTTATTTAATCAGACACCTAAACGAAAAAATTAAATCACGAAAATTTCAAAAATATAAATTCACACAAAATAAATAGAGAAAATAAATTTTAAATATTTTTCTAACTCAGATTCGTGGTCTCGAAACCACCATTCCGACTAGGGTCTAAATCGGGCTATTACAATTCTCCCCGCTTAGGGATTTTCGTCCCCGAAAATCTTACTGGTGAATAGGTTCGGATAATATTCTCTCATTATATCCTCTAGCTCCCAAGTTGCTTCCTCAACTCTGTGTTTATGCCACAATACTTTAACTAACGAAATCTTCTTATTCCGCAACTCTTTAATCTCATGAGCCAGAATGCAGATCGGTTCTTCTTCATAGGTCATATCAGGCTGAATTTCGATCTCAGATGGACTAATCACATGTGAAGGATTAGATCGATACCTCCGAAGCATTGAAACGTGGAATACATTGTGGATCTTTTCTAACTCAAATGGCAATAATAGTCTGTAAGCAACTGGTCCAATATGCTCTATCACTTCATACGGCCCAATAAACCTCGGACTCAATTTGCCTTTACGATCGAGTTTGAGTATTTTCTTCCACAGTGAGACTTTCAAAAAGACTTTATCTCCGATCTGAAACTATATATCTTTACGTTTCAAGTCCGTATAAGATTTTTGTCGACCAGACGCTGCCTTTAAACTTTCACGGATCATTTTTACTTTCTATTCAGTCTCTCTAATCAAGTCAACCCTGTGTATCTTGTTTTCACTAAGCTCAGTCCAGTACAGTGGCGTACGACATTTTCGACCATACAAATCCTCATAAGGTGCCATTTTGATACTCGATTGATAACTGTTATTATACGCAAATTCAATCAGAGACAGGTATCGTTCCCACGTACCTTCAAACTCGAGAATACAACATCTTAACATATCATCAAGTAACTGAATGATTCGCTCAGACTGGCCATCTATTTGCAGGTGGAAAGCAGTACTGAAATGTAATTTCGTACCTAGTGCATGTTGCAGTTTCTTCTAAAACCGCGATGTAAACCTCGGATCTCTATCCAAAACAATAGATATAGGCAAACCATGTAATCTCACAATTTGAGAGACATACAATTCAGCTAGCTTATCCAATGAGTAATCTGTACGTATCGGAACAAAATGAGTCGATTTAGTCAATCTAACAATAACAACCCAGATTGCATCTTTCTTGCTCGATGTCATTGGTAAACCTGATACAAAATCCATCGTAACTCTATCCCATTTCCATTCAGGTATCATGATAGGTTGAAGCAATCCTGAAGGCACCAATGTTCAGCTTTTACTTGTTGGCTAAACATCTTGCAACAAAGTTAGAGATGTCTTGTTTCATACCATGCCACCAATAAAGCTGTTTCAGATCATTATACATCTTTGTACTACCTGAGTGAATAGATAATTGACTACTATGTGCTTCATTTAAAATCATCTGAATCAACTCTAAATTCCTCGGAACGCATATCCAATCTCTGAATCTCAAATAGTCATCAGCATCAACTCTGAACTCTGAATCAGCATTTGTCTCACACTGTGCTCGTTTGACAATCAATTCATTATCAACCTTCTAGGCTTCACATATTTGTTAAATGAATAACGGTCTCACTTTCAATTCAGTTACTATCGAACCATCATCAGACATGGCCATATGCGTATTCATTGCACGCAAAGCAAACAGTAACTTTCGGCTTAAAACATCAGCAACAACGTTAGCCTTTCCCGGGACATAGTCAATCACAAGCTCGTAGTCTTTTAGCAATTCTAACCATCGACGTTTGTCTCAAATTCAGATCTTTCTGAGTCATCAAGTAATTCAGGCTTTTGTGATCAGAATAAACATGACATTTCTCACCAAACAGATAGTGACGCCAAATTTTCAATGCAAACACAATGGCTGCTAGTTCTAGGTCGTGTGTCGGATAATTCTTTTCATGTGGCTTCAACTGTCTTGAGGCATAAGCTATCACTCTGCCTTCCTATATCAGAATACAGCCCAAACCATTTAATGAAGCATCACTATAAATAACAAATTCTTTACCTGATTCTTGCTGAACTAGCACTGGAGCTTTAGTAAAAAAGGCTTTCAACTGTTCAAAGCTTTTCTGGCACTTCTCTGACCACTCGAACTTAACATCTTTCTGTAATAGATTTGTCATCGAGGCTGCAATCATAGAGAAACCTTTCACGAATCGTCTATAATAACCAACAAGTCCCAGAAAGCTTCAGACTTCAGAAACATTCTTCGGAGGTTTCCAATCCAGTATAGCTGAAATTTTACTTGGATCAACCTGAATACCTGATGCTGATACCACATGGCCCAGAAAACTGACTTCACTTAACCAGAACTCACATTTACTGAATTTCGCATACAACTGCTTCTCTCGCAAGGTCTGCAACACAAGTCTCAAATGTTCGGCATGTTCAGCTTCATTACGATAGTATATCAAAATGTCATCTATAAACACAACCAAAAACCGGTCCAAATACGATCTGAAGATCCAATTCATCAAATCCATGAAAACAGTAGGTGCATTAGTGAGTCCGATAGGTATAACCAAAAACTCATAGTGTCCGTACCTCGTTCTGAAAGTAGTCTTTGGCACATCGGAGTCTTTAACTCGCAGCTGATAGTAGCCTAATCTCAAATCTATCTTCGAAAATACTGTAGCCTCTTTCAGTTGATTAAACAGATCATCAATCCGTGGCAAAGGCTACTTGTTCTTTATAGTCACCTTATTAAGCTGTCTGTAATCGATGCACATTCTCATAGTTCCATCTTTCTTTTTCACAAACAACACAGGTGCACCCCACGGGGAGAAACTCGTTCACGCGAAACCTCTATCTGTCAATTTTTGCAACTGAGCTTTCAATTCTTTTAATTCTGTAGGTGTCATTCTGTATGGAGCTATGGATATCGGAGTCCTCCCAAGCATTAACTCAATACCAAACTTTACTTCCCGAATAGGTGGCAAACTCGGTAATTCTTCTGGAAACACATCCGGATACTCACATACAATAGGTACTGATTCAATGTTTCTTTCAGCCGCTTTACTGTCGAGCACGTAGGTAAAATAAGTTTCACACCCTTTTCTCACATATTTCTGAGCTAGCATCGAATAAATCACAGCTGGTAAACCATACAAATCACTAGATTCAATCTAAACAATCTCATCATTCTGACTCCGTAGATCAATGGTCTTTCTTTTGCAGTTCACAACAGCATCATGTAATGTTAACCAATCCATACCCAGAATTATGTCGAACTCATCAAATGGTAGCAACATCAAATCAGCTGGAAAGATCAGATCTCGAACCATCAAGGGACAATTCCTACACACCACACTTTATTAACCATAACACACCGACCCAAGGGGTTTGACACTCTAATCACAAACTCAGTAACAGGCAGAGTCTTGCTGAATATTAATGTCTCACATACATAAGAATGAGTAGAACCAGGATCAATCAATGCAATTACATTAGTATCATAAAGAGTAAATGTATCAGTAATAACATATGGGGATGAAGCCTCCTCTCGTGCTCGTATAGTATAGGCTCTGGCAGGTGCACGAGCCTCAGATCTGATTGTCGTATCTTTAGTCCCCCTCTGACTGCCACTCATATTACCAGTATTTCGGGGTGGTCTACCTCGAGCTGCAGTGTTACCCAATCTCATATTCTGTACTAGATTTTCCTCAGCTAACATTGGGCAATCTCGAATATAATTATCTGTCGATCCACGTTTAAAACAGGCCCGATCATGTAATCTGCAACTGTCAGGATGTCGTTTACCACAATGTTTACACTTGGGCTGATTTGATCTAACATTACCCTCACTCACTACTGAGGTAGCTCTTGAACTTACTGGTGGTCTATTCTGATCCCGTTTGGAGTAACCTGAAGTGGCTTTAGAACGGCTAAAATCATCTCAAAACTTCTTTGATGCTGACTAGAATGACATACCGGATGTTCTTTTGCGTGCATCTCTAGCTTCAAAGTCAGCTTTTATTTTCTCTTTCCCAAGCTCTTCAGCTTTGCAGGCTTGCTCAACAAGTACCACAAACTCTTTTATCTCAAGTATGCCAACTAACAGTTTGATATCTTTATTCAACCCATCTTCAAATCTTTTACATATTATGGCTTCAGTAGAAACATACTCTCGGGCATACCGATTGAGTCTCACGAATTTCCACTCGTACTTTGTCACGGTCATCCGACCCTGTTTCAACTTCAGAAACTCTTTACGCTTTGGATCAATAAATCTCTAACTGATATATTTCTTACGGAACTCAGTCTGAAAGAATTCCCAAGTCACCTGTTCTCTCGGAATTACTGATACTAGGGTATTCCACCAGTGGTATACTGTGTCTCGAAGCAAGGATATAGCACATTTTAAGCATTCATCAGGAGTACAGGACAGCTCATCAAACACATAGATAGTATTATCAAGCCAGAATTCAGCCCGCTCAACGTCATCATCATTAGTGGCTTTAAATTCTTCAGCTCCATGTTTCCTGATTTTATCAACAGGTGGTCTATTCAATCGTAACGGATCACTTACTTGAGGTACAACAGGCATGGAAGATGGATTAATTGGGGTTGGAGGTTGTTGTGCAGCCGGGTTAGTCTGGATATATTGGGTGAAGTAGTCATTCATCATTTGATAGAAGGCTTGTTTAGCCTCACTTTCTAGATTACTCAAAGTCGGTTGAGAATCAACCTGCGCTATCCCTTGCACGGGAGCAGGCGCTACACTCTCGACATCATCAGCTACAGCTCTGTCAGGATCCATTTACTATATGAAAACACATTTCAAATGTCAGAAGTCATCACACTATCGCAGTATATAATTATGACAGGTATAGCTAGATTCACATGCGCTATGTTAGTCCTAGAATTGACTAAATTGTAGCTCTAATACCAATAAAATGTAACACCTCTAACCAGTATCCGTCGATGGAATGGGGTCACGAGATATTACCGGACGAGACACCAAATTTAGGACACTTACATATACACATTTGTTATATTCACATAACTAAAACATAAACCTATTTTTTACTATTAAATGTATAATTTAAATCATAATGCAGAGTCATTAAAACTCAAAGTTATATATAATAATTTTTTTAAGCACATGAAAAATTAAGACCAAACAATATCACGTATTTATTACATTAATTAATTGGCCAATGCACAATTAAAAATATTTATATACATTCAAGTTATAAGTTCAAATAATACATTTCATATAGCTTATGAAACATGCATACAAGAAACATTCTCACACGTTACCAATTGGACAAACATATTCATGTGCTTAAATAATTCATAAGTAATCCACTATAAATTTTGTTTAGTAATTTTGAACATCAAAGACATTTTAAAGCACCCAACCCTTATGCTCAATGATCGAACCAAAACATATACCTGGCTACTTTAACTCATCACTTTAGGCGCATATAATGACTAAAGTATACCCATTTCACATGCCAAGTTACCATGAATAGAAATACATGCACACAACAAAAAATTTAATTACCTGTTCGGTCACAAAGGGTAACTTCAATGCATCATACTTATATAATTTGCCATACACATACCACATATCCAGCAAACTGAAATCACTATTACACAATATCCATTATAATCATCTCATAGATATATAACATAGTTCCCAAAATAATCTAAGTATCAAGGCTGAATACACTCCAACCAGCCAAACATAACATATAATACATGTAACAAAATCAAACCAAATCACACCTAAACATAGCCGAATATTCCTTAGCACAAATGCATATATTAACACTTTAGCAAAATATAACAACCATTCCACTTATATATATTTTTTTACTCATGCAAAAACCATTACCGAATCAACTATAGGTGTTACCCAAATCATCCATTATTTTAACGCACATAATACACATAAGCTTAACTATTGATTCATTAATTCACAACATATTAACCCTAATGAGCTCATACCATGATCATACATAACCAAATTCAAGTAAAGAAATAGCCACAACCAAACACATAACCAAACCAATTTAAAAATTTAGCCATTTTTGCATGGCTTTATACATAACCAAAAATTGAACATTTCCAAAACATACTTTAGCCTATAAATGCCATAATCTTTAATTTAACTTATAAAAGTACCCAAAATAGAGGATAGTGTGATGAGCTTCGTAGACGTTTCCCTAAGCTTGTAACTTGACTTCCCAAAATCTATAAAACAGAAACAAACATTCACATGATAAACTATTATAGCTTAGTAAGCTATAAGCAAATAAACAAACTAATAATATAACAATCTCATAATAAATTCAATTGAACTATTCAGATATGAATATGTTTATTCTCAACCTACCACATTCACTCATGATATTTCATTCTTATACAAAATCCTCACCTTGGCCGAATGCTTATGTAACCAACACAAGTAATACATACTTCATTTACGAAGCCAAGATATCATTTAACAATCGAATTCACTTATATTCATAACTTCTATTCAAGTATTGTAATATATATCATTATATATACATTATCCAAATGACCGAATGTACTTGGTACCATTAATAATCATATCACATATCATTCGAAGACAATTGCAGTACAATTATGTATATCTTTCCCAATTCCAATTACTATAATATAATTTCACCATCCATACTTATTGAATAAGTCATTGTATCAAATATTAATTACTTACTGTCATTACCTTGACTTGGTAACAAATTAATCCATACCTGGCACATGACATATTCAAATATAGCTTATCATTGCCCGATGAACCATTCGGAATTGGATAAGGCACTCAGAAAATTACATAAATCGTACAACGCTAATGACCCAGATGTGGTCTTACATGTAGCCACAAAACGATGCCACTATCTCAGACAGGGTCTTACCCGTAAACACGTATCGAAAATCACAAATCGATGCCATGGTCTTACTCGTACTCATATATCGGAATCCTATGTCATGACATATGTATCCTAGCTATTCCTAAGGTTCATACGGGGCTTTCGGATGTCGCATCTCGGTCGAATCGAACTCAAAAATGTCATAGCCAAATTTAACATATTCAGCCTCAGCATAATTTAATTATAACATTTCATAACAGTATGTAATTATAATATTATACTATCAATAAACATGTCTATTTGCTTATAAACTCACTTCGGATGTCGTAAAATGGGACGGGGCTGCTAGTCGACAACTTTCATTTTTTCCCCAATCCAAATCCGATTTCTTTGGTTCTTGTTCTAAACATTTTCAAATTAAGCTCATTAAAACATATTTTCATTCAATTTAGTCCGAAACACATCAATGGGCAAATTACCATTTTACCCCTGACATTTATAATTTTTATAATTTAGCCCCTATTGTACAAAACACAAAATACACCAAATTTCTCCATACCCAAGCTAGGCCGAATATTACCCATGTCTATACAAGCCCATATAATTCATTAATTTTACATTTTAGTCCCTTAAATTATTATTTTTGCAATTAAGTCCTAATTACTCAAAATTATCAAAAATTCCAATGTAAAATATGTTAATCTAAAACATATCTTTCATTTTTCATCATCAAACAACAAAAATCACAAGCTATCAACAATGACACAACTCAAAATATTCATCAAAATTAAAAATTCAAGCATGAGTTTTGTAGTACTCGAAGTAACGATCTAAAGAACGTAGAAATTATCAAAAACTGAGAAGAAAATGAACCTTGATTGAGCTAAATAGATGGTCGAACCCTAGGTAGTTATTCTTCTCTTAAGTTTCGAAAATTAGGAGATGAAAAATGATGAAAATGATTTTATTATATGTTATAATATGTTATATTATAACTTTTTATTTCATTTTCCATTTCACCCTTAATGAAATAATAATGAAATTTTATATTCTATGTCTAATGCCGTCCATTACACCTAATTTGGGGCTTATTGCAACTTTAAGGCTTTCATTTACAAAGCCAAGTGCAAATTAGCCCCTTTTAGAAATAACCACCTAATTTTCATTTTACGCGATTAAGTCCTTTTATTTAATCGGACACCTAAATGACAAAATTAAATCACAAAAATTTCAGATATACAAATTCACACAAAATAAACACAGAAAATAATTTTAAAATATTTTTCTGACTCAGATTCGTGGTCTCGAAACCACTGTTTTGATTAGGGTCTAAATCGGGTTGTTACATTAATTAGGTTTTTGATAGGTGGATTTGTTTAAATTAGGAGTAATTAGGTATAAGGACTAGAGTTAATATAGGGTAAAAGTTGAATTATAGAATAGAGAAAATTCAAGGGACTAAAGAACCATAAATTGACATGTGTGTGATAAAAATAATTTTCATGTGTATAAATAATATACATATATTAGTAATTATTATATATTTACTTATAATTTAATAAAATATTATTTTATTATTATATTATTATTATATTATATCAATTAAATAAAGTAAATAAAATAAATAAATCAAATTATGACAAGTAGATGGTATAGATTAAAAAAATTTGTCAAAATAAAATTCATATATTAATTAATTATTTACTTATCATTTGAGTAAAAGATATTATGTTATTATATTATATTATATTATATTATATTATTATAAACATAAAGTAAAGTAAAGTAAGTAATACAAATAAAACATAAAGAGAAACAAAAGAAACAAAATAGCAAAAACAAAAACAGGGGAAAGAAAGGAGAAAAAGAAAGAAAGAAAAGAAAAAGGAAAATTACAGTTTTAAAGGTTTCAAGTTCAAATGGTAAGTCAATTTAATCCCTTTTCTTGTAATTTTGATATTTGTGGAATTCTAGATTAAAATACTATTTGGTTTATATGGAAATTTTGAAAGTTAGTTGATTTTTAAATGTTGTTTATGTTGAATTAATTGAAGAATTTGGGTTAGAATTGATAGAATTTTAAGTTAGAATTGAGATAAGGATTGAATTGTAAATCAAATCATAAGTTTTATATATTAGGGACTAAATTGAACGAAATTCGAAATTAGGGATTTATGGTGAAATAGAGAGTTGAAATTGGTTTTAAGTGATAGTTGAATGAAAAATAGAGAATAAATTGTAAAGAAAAATTAAGTTAGTTTTCGTTAGGGATTAAATTAGAATTTATTCAAAAGTTGAATAAAAATTGAAATAATTGATGTGAATTGTGTTGTATTGATAATTTTTAATTGTTTTAATTCTGTAGCTAATGTTAAGCCGAAGACGTCGGCTAAGAAAGTGAAAAAGAAAGTCAACGAGGGTTAGCTCAGAAAATACAGTTTGTATTTCTATGATCCAAAACTAGTTATTAATTGTTATATTTTTATTTAATGTATATGGTAAGTGTTAAGGTGAGAATTATTGTGTTTTGCAATTGAAATGGATTGATATAGTATGTGATGAACTTATTAAATTTATATTGATTGAATTGGTATATATATATTGAATATATATTGATTATTTGAATTGAATTGAATTATGAGTATATTTGATTATTTGAATTGAAATATATTTTGTTTGAAAATTTTAAATATGAGAATTGTGATATTTGAATATTTGTTATTGAAAAGTGAATTGAATACCCTATTAACTGTATCGGGCTAAGTCGGATATAGTTGGCATGCTATAGGATTGGAAGTGTTCAGGGTTACTTCGACTTCGAGTTGATGAGACACTGGGTGTCATTATATTACTTCAGATAGATTCGATGAGGTACTGGGTACCAACTTACTTCGGCATGGCCGCTGAGACACTGGGTGTCAACTTATTGCTTCGAACTATCCGATGAGGCACTGGGTGCCATATTGGTGTGTTTGGTTGGATCCATGTATCCGTCAGAGTCCGAGTCATGTTAATATAACAGTGATATGATTGATACTGAATGACGAAGTGCAATGTGGGCTGAGACACATGAATTATATTTATACAGTGAAAGCTATCTAGGATGGTAAGTTGATATGATATGAATGATAATGAATGATTTTGATATGGATTGAAATGAGATATTGAATTGAGATATGCAAATGAAATGTATGAACTATGGGTTCATGAAATGGGTATTGATATTGTGAGAAGTTTTGTGAATCAAAGTGTAGAGAAGCTATTTGAAATAGCTATTGATGAGAGATGAATGTTAAGTGTGTGAATTGATTTATTGATTGTTTAATGTTTTTGAAGAATTAAATATGTTTGATTGTTTATGTTATTTTTTTAAAATGTTCGGATTATAGAAATACCATTGAGTTTATACTTAGCGTACGGTTTGTTTCCGTGCGCAGGCTAGGTAAAGTCAGATCGTCGAATCAGTATCCAAAGTTGATCCAAACTCAAAGTGGTGATGTACTTTTCTTTTGGGTAATGACATGTACCTAGGAAGTCATATGTATGTCATTTTGAGTAGTGAATGTAAATGGCATGTTTAAGTTAAAGTATTTATGAGTATGAAATAGGTAAACTTTAGAAGAAATTGATATAAATTTAGAAATGGTTTGAATAATGATTTGTTAGATTGTTTTAGCAATATAAATATGATAATTGTGAGAAATCATTGATTAGGCACTTAGGTTATCTATTTTAATATGTTTTAGAGGTATTTGAACTATAATGACCGGTAATGCTCCGTAATCCTGTTTCGGTGACGGAAAAGGGTTAAGGGGTGTTACAAAGCCATTGTCGCCAAAGGGATCGCACGAGGTACCGTCAACGAGTTTATCCCATTACCATTCCCTATCTCCTTATGGGATTCAAACACCTCCACATTTTTTATTCTACCAATGTGGGTCATCCTCTCAACACTCACAATCGTAGCAACCACAACCTCCGCCTTGAGCAACCAAGGAGAAATCCAGCGCGTAATCGTCGACCACCCCAATGTGGCACTGATTCCAACCGGCATATATATTGATTTTTTTAATATATTTGTACAAACTGTTTTTTTATTATTTCATTTAATAAAATAAAAGTTATTTTTAATATTTTAATAGTAAATTAATTTTATGTTTTTAATAAAATAGAAGTTCTTTTGAATAAAGCGGAATATAAATAATGCAATATAGTTTCATTACAGCAATTATCAACTATTTCGGTTTGGACATGATCGAATTGTATGACCTGGGTTCCTACACCATCTACACAACTTCTGTTGGTTCGTTCTTTCCTGGATATCCATATTATTACGTATTGTACTCGAGTAAGGTCGACCTTTTGGTTTGCGACACAATTCTCAATTCGATAACAACTTAAATGGAGCAAGCGATACAGATGACCACTTATGTTCATCTGGGACTAGTGGGAATACGTGTCTCCACACATTGTACATGTATTCTATTTTGTACACTTGGTCGACATATCTTATGGGATCCAAATGGAGATTCTGGTAGGCTGCAATTGCAACACCCCTAACCCGTAACCGACATCAGATTAGGTTTACAAGGCATTACCAGACAAACAAAACATTTCAGACCAATTCAGAATCACAGATATCATATATTATCAATACAGAAGCATTCATTGCCAATTTATTCAACAATGTGGTTTACGAGACCTAAAACATACATTTAAGAAAAGATCAAAACTAAACTGAACCTATTCAAAATTTTTAGAACTTCACCAGTTCTATCAAACAGTTAAAGCCACACACCCGTGTGACTAGGCCGTGTGTTACACACGGGCACTAAACACGCCTATGTGAACTAGCTGTGTCAAAAAGAGGTCCTATACTGACTTTTTCACATAGCCAATAGGCACGCCCGTGTACTATGGCCGTGTGATACTTAGCTAGCTACTGACTTTAGCCCACGGCCATATGACACGCCCTGTAACACCCCAAACCCAGCCTAGACGTTACGACTGAATCTGACGTGCCACATCAGTTACCCGAAAACCCGTCAAGCTTATGAGGTTAACCCGATTGTCGCAAAAGCCTTTATAGTTTTAAAGCCCGTGTATGCCTAGTGTATCATGCTGTTTAAAACGTGTATAGTTTTCAATACGTTTGTTTTTATCAGAATTAAAGTTGCAGGTTTGCTTACAGAAAACGTTATTATTTTGAAAACCCAATGTTCCTAGCTGTTGATAAATACCGACTCATAGCCCAATTAAAAGTTAAATCCCTGAATGGCCTTATTACAAAAACAAAACCCACATATAAAATTATTAAATAATAAAGTCATTTGTGATCGTGTGACCACCCCAAGTCCCTTGCAACTCCAAATTGTCTAAGGCTGAGGATTACCTGTACAATTAAAAGAAATGGTGAGTTTACAAAAACTCAGTGTGTAATCCCCTATCAGACTATAGAAAACAGTGCATGCAGTAATAGTCTGGGCTTGAGCCCTATTCGGTATCAGTACAGTACTTCCTCCATATCATAAACCCAACCCCATACAGATGTCGTGTCATAAATATTACGTGTATGCAGTATGTCATGCTCAAAACCAGTAATATAAATGACATACACACATCAACTAGCCTACCGCTAGCGTTATAAAGGCCATTTCGTCAGTCAGGGATAAAACAGTAATTTTTAACCCTCAGGGGTATTTCGGTCATTTAAATGCTTTTAGGGTCTTGGTGCAAAAAATGACCTTTCGAAAGATCTAGTCGTCTCGAACGACTCAGATAACCCACATGGCCAAAATAGTGTAAATGGGCCCAAGGCCCATTACTCGGCCCAAGTGGGCCCACACGTTTGTGTGGCCCATTTAACCCAATTTCAGTCACGGCTATGCAAACACCGTAGCCCAATTCATTATTTTCCATTTATCATAAATTTTGTCCGTGTGGGGTCCACGAGTCCTTTGGGCCTGGACGGCTCAACTCGACCCGACGAGGCCCATAACGGTCCAAGCTCACGAGAGCGCTCGTGGCAGCCTCTCTTTTTATTCCCGGCCACTAATATAGTTGTTTCAAATCGTTATACTTTTTCGTACTCCCCGGATGTACAGAAAATTTACTACTGTGAGCTTCACTCAAAATCATCCGAATCAACTCTGGATTTCTCGGAACACAAAGTCTATTTCTGAACCTCAGACAGTCATCATTATCTATTCGGAATTTAGAATCAGAATCAGAATTACAGTGAGTTCGTTTAGCCATAATCTCATTATCAACCTTCTGAGCTTCGATAATCTGTTGTAAAAACAAGGGTTTTACTTCCAATTCAGCACAAACCAAGGTATCATCAGACAGTTCTAGTGCTGAATGAGCGTTCATAGCACGCAATGCAGACAAGATTTCCTACTCAGAGCATCAACAAAAACATTAGCTTTACCCAGATGATAATCAATCACAAGTTTGTAGTCTTTTAGCAGTTCTAACCATCTTCTCTGTCGCAAATTCAAATCTTTTTGCGTCATTAAATACTTCAGACTTTTATGATCAGAAAACACGTGACATTTCTCACCAAATAGATTGTAACGCCCCCACGCCCGAGACCATCACCGGAGTCGACCTTGAGGGGTTGCCAAACATAATTTATCAATTTAAGAACTTCAAATCATTTGTTTCTACATTCACAGCTTTCTAGCTACTCGCGTCACAGTTACAAGAAAAATCATATCTTGAGTTACGAAACTCGAAATCAAGATCCGTAAATTTTCCCTGAATCTAGACTCATATATCTATTTACTAATTTTTTTTCTAGAACTGTTTATTGGTCCAATTAGTAAGTTTATTAATTAAAGTATCCCCTGTTTCAGGGTTCGACTGCTCTGACCTCTGTGTATTACGAATCAGATATATCTCTATAAAAAATTTCAATGACTATGAGATTTGTTTCTATTAAAACTAGACTCAATAAGGAATCTTTAAATATAAATAAAAACTTCTAATTATTTTAGTAAAATTTATTATGAATTTTTAAAGTCAGAACAGGGGATCCAGAAATCACTCTGGCCCTGTTTCGTAAAAGTTTAAATATCTTATACAATATAATTTATATTCCTGTTTTGTTCAATCCATATGAAAATAGACTCATTAAGATTCAATTTCATAACATACTCATCATTTAGTTCTATTTATACTATTTTTAGTGATTTTTCAAATTTATGTCATTGCTGCAGCAATATTCTGTTTTAAGGCAAGTTTCATCTTTCCATGAATTTTTATGAACTAGATAACCTGTTAAACTTCCATGATATCAAACATGATCTAAATTAGCCATCACCATGACTTATCAATATCAAACATTTTCTCAACCAAACATGGCCATATCATAAAATTATTTACACAAAATAGGTATATTGCTATACATGCCATACTTAAGTAGTTGTACAAGCCATTTACCAAGATAAAAGTCCTTTGGATAGTGTGATCGAACTTTCGACCTGTCCCGATTCCTGAGCCAGCTTGTTCAAAACTACAGTGAATGAAAAGGAAGGAGTAAGCATAAATGCTTAGTAAGTTCATATGTAAATAACAAGTAACATAACAATACAAATATACCAAACAACTTTAGCATGGTACCACCAAAACATATATCACATCTTTAAACATCATTCATCATCTTACCACCTTATCGTTGTTGTATCTATTTTCAACCCGAGGGTTAAGAACATACCTGTCCAAAGTGTCCATTTCACAACACTTACCCAAAATGTCACTTATATCTTAAGTGCTCTTCCATTAAACTAGAAATTTCACCCGTTGAACACATCGGAATATAACTCGGATACATGGATAATTTGCACATAAGTGCCACATATGTAATCAAGAAATCATGTAACCCGCCCCTAAGTGAACTCGGACTCAACTCAACGAGCTCGGGCGTTCGCATCCATAAATGAACTCGGACTCAACTCAACGAGTTCGGATGCCTAGTTACATCTCACGAACTCGAACTCAACTCAACGAGTTCGGACATTTGCATCCATAAGTGAACTCGGACTCAACTCAACGAGTTCGGATGCTCAACCATCCTAGTGACATGTCACTTATATCCTAATCTATTCCTAAGGTTCAAACGAGCTTTTTCCCTCGATCTCACATTTGCCGTCTTCCATGGAATATCAGAACCGATACTCGGTAGCAATTCATATTTATCAAGTAGTAAACATAATTTGCATATTACTCAACGTTAACCACAAAGCATAATATTTCACGATTAAAAATCAGCATATCATATAATTAACATTAATAACTTAAAAATAACATTTATGCTACATTATTTACACATGAACTTACCTTGGTACCAAAATATAAAGATTTTGCAATTTAGTCCACAATCTTTTCTTTTCCTCGATCACGACTTGAATCTCGTTTTTCTTGATCTATAATACCAAATTAATCTTATTTAATACATACATTTATCAAAACAGCATTTAATACGAACTTTAAGAAAATTACACTTTTGCCCCTAAACTTTTGCATAATTACACTTTTGCCCCTAGGCTCGGGAATTAAACTTTATTCCTTATTCTTATGTTTTATAACATGCTGATCACTTTTCCCTTCTATGGCAACATCAAATTCTCTCTCTAACATATACTTGTGACTATTAGGTATTTTTACCGATTAAGCCCTTTTACTCGTTTTCACTAAAAACCGAGTAGCACAAGTTGTCTAACATCAAAATACACAAATTTCACCTATGGGTATTTTTCCAAATATAAACCCTAGGTTGAATTATTGCTAGCATAAGCTTAATCGAGCTTCCGGGATTCCAAAAACGTAAAGAACATTAAAAACGGGGCTTGGAATCACTTACTATGGAGCTTGGAAGCTTGAAACAAACCCTAGCTATGGAGAACCCTTGAAATTTTGGCCTAATGAAGAAGATGGACAAAAATTGGCTTTTAATTTTGTTTTTAATTCATTTTAATAACTAAATGACCAAAATACCCTTACTACTAAACTTTCCAAAAATTCCTTCCATGTCCTAATTTTGTCCATGAACTTAAAATTGGTCAAATTGCTATTTAAGACCTCCTCATTAATATTCCAAAACAATTTCATACTAAAAACTTCTAGAATGCAAGTTTTGCAACTTATTCGATTTAGTCCCTACTTTCAATTTAAGCACTTTAGGCATAGAATTTCATCACGAAATTTTCACACAATCATGCAATCATATCATAAACATCAAAATCATTTTAAAATAATTATTTCTATCTCAGATTTGTGGTCACGAAACCACTATTCCGATTAAGCCCTAATTCAGGATATTACATAGATAGTGACGCCAGATCTTCAAAGCAAACACAATGGCAACTAACTCAAGGTCTTGTGTCGGATAGTTCTTCTCATGCGGCTTTCATTGTCTTGAAGCATAAGCAATAACTTTTCCTTCTTCCATTAAAACACAACTGAGTCCATTCAATGAAGCATCGCTGTAAACAACGAATTCTTTACCTGACTCAGGTTGTATCAATACCAGAGCTTCAGTTAACAGAGCTTTTAACCGATCAAAACTTTTCTGACATTGCTCAAACCATTCAAATTTCACATCTTTCTGAAGCAATTTTTTCAACAGAGTTGCTATCACAGAGAAATCTTTTACAAATCGTTTGTAGTAACCGGCAAGTCCCAGAAAACTGCGGACTTCAGATACATTCCTCGGAGGCTTCCAATCCAGAATAGTTGAAATCTTGCTTGGATCAACTTGGATACCGGAAGCCGATACAATATGACCTAGAAAACCAACTTCTCGCAACCAAAATTCACATTTACTAAACTTTGCATACAACTGTTTATCTCGCAGAGTTTGTAGCAGTATTCTTAAATGCTTGGCATGTTCAGTTTCATCTCGTGAATAAATAATATGTCATCAATGAATACAACCCCAAATTGATCTAAATACGGTTTGAAAATTCTATTCATCAACTCCATAAAAATAGCAGGTGCATTTGTTAATCCAAAAGGCATAACTAAAAATTCATAATACCCGTACCTTATTCTAAAAGCAGTTTTTGGAATGTCAGTATCCTTTCCTCGCAACTGGTAGTAACCCGATCTCAGAACTATCTTGGAAAACACAGTAGCACCTTTCAACTGATCGAATAAGTCATCAATTCTAGGCAGAGGATATTTGTTCTTTACAGTCACTTTGTTAAGCTGACGGTAATCAATACACATTTTCTTTATGCCATCTTTCTTTTTCACAAACAAAACAGGAGCACCCCAAGGTGAGAAACTCGGTCTAGAAAACCCTCGATCTATCAATTCTTGCAACTGAGATTTCAATTCCTTTAATTCGGTCAGAGCCATTCTATACGGAGCTATTGAAATCGGAGTAGTACCAGGTACTAATTCAATGTCAAACTTGACTTCTTGAATCGGAGGCAAACCAGAATTCTTCAAGAAACACATCAGAGAATTCACAAACAACAGGCACTGATTCAACCTTCTTATCATTCACTTTCAGATCTAACACATAAGCTAAGTAGGCTTCACAACCTTTCTTCACATATTTCCGTATTTTTATTACAGATATCACAACTGGTAGTCCATTCAAATCACTAGACTCAATTCAGATTATTTCATCATTCTCACACATTAAATCAATGACTTTTCATTTGCAATTCACAATAGCATCATGTAGAGTTAACCAATCCATTCTCAGAATTATGTCAAATTCATCGAAAGGTAAAAGGATCAGATCAGCAGGAAAACATATATCTCGAATCATTAACGGGCAATTCTTGCAAATTTTATCAACCATGACACTTTTGCCTAAGGGGTTCGATACTCTAATTACGAATTCAGTAGACTCTACAGGCAAAGTCTTACTATGCACTAAATTCATACAAATATAAGAATGCGTTGATCCAGGGTCTATCAATGCAATCACAGAAGTATCATAAAGAGTGAAAGTACCAGTAATCACGTCTGGAGACGAAGCTTCCTCACGAGCTCGGATAGCATAGGCTCTGGCAGGTGCTCTGGCCTCAGATCTAACAGCAGTATCCCTAGTAGCTCTTTGACCTCCGCTAACATTTCCTGTATTTCTGGAAGGTCTACCTCTAGCTGAGGTGTTACTCGGGCTCGAATTCTGTACATTCTCTTGTTCAGCAGGTTTAGAACAATCTCTAACAAAATGATCCAAAGATCCACATCGAAAACAGGTTCGATCATTCAATCTACAATTTTTCGGATGTCTTTTTCCATAATGTTTACATTTAGGTCTCTCAGATCGGACATTCTCAACACTTGCAACAGAAGTAGCAGAGACTCTAAAGTTTGTATGCGATCTAGCTCGATCTCGGTTTAAATGTCCCACATTAGCATTTGGATGACTTTGTTCATCTCAGAATTTCTTTGGCACAGACTAAAATGATCTACTCGAAGATCTCTTTCTAGCATCTCTAGCTTCAGAATCAACTTTTCTTTTCTCTTTACTTAATTCTTTAGCTTTACAAGCTCGCTCAACGAGCACAACCATTTCTTTAATTTCAAGAATTCCAATTAACAGACGGATATCTTCGTTTATCCATCTTCAAACCTTTTGCACATTATTGCTTCATTTGATACACATTCTCGGGCATACTGGCTTAATATCACAAATTCACGTTCGTATTCAGTAATAGACATACGGCCCTGTTTAAGCTCGAGCAACTCTTTACATTTCTGATCAATGAATCTCTGACTAATGTATTTCTTTCGGAATTCAAATTGGAAGAAATCCCACGTAATCTGTTCACTTGGGACTACAGATATTAAAGTTTTCCACCAATGATATGCTGTATCTCTCAGAAGTGAGACGGCACATTTTACACATTCCTTAGGATTCAGAGACATTTCATCAAACACTCGTATTGTATTTTCCAACCAGAATTCGGCCCTTTCAGCATCATCATTCGTTGTAGCTCGAAACTCTTTAGCCCTATACTTTCTAATCTTATCAACCAGTGGTCTACTCAACTGTACCAGATTCACTCGTGGCATATTAGGAGTTTGAGAAGGATTAACCGGCGGTGGAGGTTGTTGTACAGTCGGATTGGTTCTAATATACTAAGTGAACCAATTATTCATCATCTAATAGAAGGCTTTCTTAGCCTTAATATCACGGCTACTTATAGCCGGTCGTGAATCATCTTGCACTGTCCCTTGCACGGGAGCAGGCGCATTGCTTTCAACATCGTCAACTACAGCTCTATCGGGATCTATTTGCTATATAAAAGCATATTTCAATGTCAGGAGTCATCACACTATCACAGATTCAGATATATGGCATGTATAGCTAGACTCAAATACGCTATGGTAGTCTTAGAAACGACTAAACTATAAATCTGATACCAATAAAATGTAACACCCCTAACCCGTAACCGATATCAGATTAGGGTTACGAGGCATTACCAGATAAACAAAACATTTCGGGCCAATTCAGAATCACAGATATCATATATTATCAATACAGAAGCATTTATCGCCAATTTATTCAACAATGTGGTCTACGAGACCTAAAACATACATTTAAGGAAAGATCAGAACTAAACCGAACCTATTCAAAATTTTTAGAACTTATCCAATTCTATCAAATGGTTAAAGTCACACGACCGTGTGACTAGGCCGTGTGTCAACACGGGCACTAAACACGCCCATGTGAACCAGCTGTGACAAAAATAGGTCCTATACTGACTTTTTCAAATGGCCAATAGACACGTCCGTGTACTATGGCCGTGTGATACTTAGCTAGCTACTGACTTTAGCCCATGGCCATATGACACACCCGTGTGTCAAAACCATGTGATTCTTAGGAGAATACTGCTTTTCTTACACGGCTACAAGGCACGCCCGTGTACCCTGACTGTGTGGCACAATGCAGGCTTGGTTTAAGCCAATTTGCCACTTCTCTTGGGGCCAAACCTACAAGCAATAATATACAACATTAATACCAAAATTTCCAACCAATTTCATGCTTAAGAATGACTAAAATACATTAGAACTTAGCACATTACAAACATACACCAAAACCATACACAAACTTTTCATTTGTTAGCCAACTCTCATGGCATAAAATATACACATCAAAACTTATACATAGACCTTCTAGCCTATACATGCCATACTTTAAAATATATATACTTTCAAAAGTACTAAAATGAGATCGATAGTGTGGTTACGATCCTCAACTATCCTCGAGCCTTCAGTAGCTACGATAACTTTAAAATAGACAGTAAACACACATAGTAAGCTACAAAGAGCTTAGTAAGCCAAATACAATTGGTCTAATTACTAAAGCATATATGTACCATTCAACCATATAGATTCATAACCATTTCATAGAATAATTCATACTTAACTATACACCATTGTTTACATATATGTCATGCTTCATTTCCCATTCCATACATATTTCACAGAGACAGAGTTTTTCATATTCAGAAATTTAGTACGATACAAAGGTACCTGCATAGGTTATACATTTTATATACTCATATTTCGTACGCTATCATCAGACGGTTCAGAAACGATACAGATGTTCATAACCAAGTACAATGTCGACGTCCTGGACGTGGTCTTACAAGTAATTCAATATCAATGCCTCTGTCCTAGACAGGGTCTTACACGAAATCAGATACAATGCCAATATCCCAGACATGGTCTTATACGTAAATCTCAATCAAGGCCTGTGTCTCAGACACGGTCTTATACTATGTCTCAGACAGATGTTAACTTTTCTTTTAGAAACATACAAGCTTTTCGGATACTATCATATTATCAGAATTTATTCAAAATCCATTTATCAAGCTCTCAAGGCCATCCAATACAAATTACAGTTTATATGTACATAATTTATTTCAATTAACAAGTAATTGTAATTTGACTTACCTAAGACGGATTTCGGATAAAAAGAGTCGTCTATTCAACTATTTTAGACTTCCCCCGATCTAAGTCTGATTTTCTTTGTTCTTGATCTAATACAATACAAATTCAACCATTCAATCATTCATTTCATTCAATTTAATCCATATATACATATTTAGGGCACTTTACATTTTAGCCCTTACATTTTCACACTTTGACAATTTAGTCCATTTTCCACAAAATCACCAATATGCAAAATTCACCAAGACTATAGCTTGGCCAAATATACATGGATTCCATACGAGCCCAAATAACATATTTAATTCACAATTTAGTCCTTCAAAACCTCATTTTCACAAATTAGCCCAATTAGCTCTATTTCATCAAAAATCCAAAGATAAAACATGATAATCATTTACCAAGCCTTCATAATTCATCCAAAAACATCACAAAGCTCATGATATCAACAATGGCATTTCATGAAATCTTTAACAGAAACAAAAATTCGACATGGGCTTTGAAGAACACGAAGCAACGATCATAGAAACGTAGAAATTATCAAAAACAGATGAAAATTCATAACAAAGGCCGAAACCTAAAAGAGTTTTCTTCTTTTTATTTTCTTTGATTTTCGGTTTTAATAGGTGTTTTATGAACACATGCATGAATTTTGTTTTCTTTAATTCATGTTAAAGCATGAATTACCCTTGTATCCTTCATTAATAAACATATAAATTACATGAGACAAGGTCATTTATGACTAGGCAAAAATTCAATGAAATAATTGCCACATAAGGCCATATAATACAAAGCCTTGCCAATTAAACACATTGAATATCTGACATATAGATTTTATCATTTACGCGATTAAATCCTTTTTGTAAAATCGAGCACAGAAACAGACAAATTAAATCACAGAAATTTCACAGATACAAATTTATATATCACAGACATAGAAAAGAATATTAAAATATTTTTTGAACTCAGATTTTATGGTTCCGAAACCACTATTCCGACTAAGGTCTAAACCGGACTGTTACAGCAATTGTATGAGCGCATGGATAATGAAGTGCGTCAAACGCCCCATAGTCGCAAGTCTTATTTATCAGGTGTACACAACATTTCCCGCCAGTAATACATTGGC
This sequence comes from Gossypium hirsutum, assembly GCF_007990345.1. Lineage (NCBI taxonomy): Eukaryota > Viridiplantae > Streptophyta > Magnoliopsida > Malvales > Malvaceae > Gossypium > Gossypium hirsutum. Next base: position 9,220,576 of record NC_053429.1, read on the forward strand.
TCGATCTGTCAAACTCCGTCACACGAAACTATAGGTTGTCGCGATCGTGACACACTGTGTGCATCATGTTGGCCCGCGCCTTCGCCTTGTTAATTTCCTGCAAAACCTTCCGGAACTATACATGACCTCCTACATTTGGCCTTTATAACTCACTGCTCACTTTGGAAATAGTGCCGCCAAACGAAAATATGTCTCTCGCACAATCGAAGTTATCAGTAAATGATGCGTTTCTTTTATATCAGAATTTATCCATTCAGCCAGGTTTACGGTCATATGACCATATCGTAGGCCGTCATCGTATGCTTGTGTCCATTGTTCAAAAGGTATATTACAAAGGTAGTTTGTTCCTTCATCATTAACTGAACGCAAAATCCTCAACATCTCATGAAAACGGTCCTTATTGATCTCATACCCTGCCAATATAAGTTGATAGTGAAAATTACATACCAATATTCCATTAAGAATAAATTGAACATTACAAATGAAAGTATATTAATGGAGATTAAATACCCATATTGGTCACTTATTGTCATTTAGTCGTAGACCGATATTGCCCGTAGTAGTTGGACACAACATGCCTTAGACAATTCCGATGGTGTGTGCGATCCCATAGGCTTCCCTGTTGCTCAATTGTGGCTAGTAATCTAGTGCCTCGATTTGATATAATGCAGATATCAGGTTGGGGGCATACATGCCACCTTAACTTAGAAAGAAAGAAATCCCAATCATCACCTGACTCCCTTGGTGTTATTGCAAACACAATTAGAAGGATTCTAGTACCGTTATTTTATGCCACAGCTAGTAATAGCCGATGGGTATATCTACCATACATAAAGGTAACGTCAATTTGTACCAATGGCTTGCAATACACAAATGCATCCCAGCATTGCTTAAAGCTCCAGAATAGATGCTTGAACACTTGACATTCATGGAGTAATCGGTCGTTGTAGTACGCAGGGACCGTTTTAAGGTCTGTTATGCAACCTGGGACGTACCTTTCTAGCACCTGACACCACTGCCAAACCTCATTATATGAAGTGTCCCACCCTATGCATCTTTTCCAACGCCTTTTTCTTATCTATCCAAGCCTTGCAGTAAGAGAGCGCGTACCTCAATTGGCTACGAATACTGGTAATTATGCATGACACAGAAGTCTTCGGATCCACCTTCAACATCGGTAGTATTGAGCTAGCTATCATACCTGAACCCATCTTGGGATGATCTTGTGAAACACCTGTCAAAGAAGTACGTTAAATAATGTAACATTAAGTAATAACATTATTATTCAAAACCCTAAACACTTAGTGATACTGTACCGGCAACACAAGTATGTGGACCTTTGTATTTTTTTATCTCCCCCAAGCTTGTATTTTTCCTAAAAGAAGCCATGATTTTTCATGAACATGTACCGTCTTGCACTGCACACTTGGCCTTGAACTTCTCGGCTTTGGATTTAACCACGTTGTAGTTAACCCGTGATTGATGCTATGTTGTTTCAAAGTACCAAGAAAATTATCCTTACTAGAAAATTCCTTACCAACTTTCAATTCACCCGAATCTAATAACGAACCTGTACGATCATGTGTTCTGTGTGGTAGATTTGGAAACTCCAACGCATCATCTATCAATATATCGACATTATGCATGTAGGCTGGAGGCGAGTACAACCTGAATCACGAATCTTTTTTTTCTTCAACTGAACCCCTTTCAATGTCTTCAGGTTCGAATGAAACAGGCTTCAGTTTAGAAAATAATGCAACTTCTGCACCACCAGGGCTGAGCTCTTGAGGTGGATCCACATCGAACTCATTATCCAACCCACCATTATTTGCAATGTATGAAGTCCCTTTGCCGGTGGACGTCATAGAGAGTACATCATCCCTTCTTTTGGATGTTTCATAATGTCCTCAATCAGATGCAGATTGCCAACCACTAGAATTTGATTTCATTCCCCAATACGTATTTCCAGCATCGAACATCGACCCACCGATGTGCATGTCTCATTCACTAATCGAGTGTCGTGCAAGAGTTGTGTTTTCCATACTGCCACAAAACACGAGCGCTTTCGTGTTCTGCCTCTCACTAACGGAGTGTTGGCTAGGCGTCGTGTATTCCTCTCGAATAGCAATTGATGTTGAAGTCGCAAATGTTTATAACTCAAGATAGGGTGATCCACTAGCGAAATGAGTCTGCACCATCAGCTCAAAGCTACGACCACCTTTGATATCAAATGAGTCACATGTCACGGGATCAATCAAAGCACAAAATCGATACTTAATAGAAGAAACCTTACTTGGCGTTGTTTTGAAGATTTTGCGCCTAATTCTTTTACGAAATTCTGTAAAATCTTTCTCTTGTTAAAAACCATTCACGCTGTGTTCTCTGATAAAAAAATGCCATTCTCGGTGTTACAGACCTCACAATCATAGTATATAACAGTACTAATACGTTCACTCATCTTCAACTTCTATTCTGCTTAGCCTCTCTAATTTTTCTTGTTGTAACTTATGCAACCTGAGAATGAAATTTTCCTTATTTATAGCCTAAAGCCAAACATGAACTACTGTAGAAAAAGAGCGTCCTTGTGGGAGTTTTTTTAGAAATTTTATTGACATTGCATCCTGCTTGAAGCTTTTTGACATTATTTGTTCGTAAACGTCTTCTTAAAATCATTTTTTCAGGAACTACTATAGAAAAAGAGTGTTCACGTGGGAGTTTTTTTTCAAAAATTTTGCTGACATTGCATCCTTCTTGAAGCGTTTTTGACACTATTTGTTCAGAAACGTCTTCTCAAAATTATTTTTTCAGGAACTACTGTAGAAAAACCATAAACACTAATTTAAATAATTTTTATAAAACAACACTAAATCCAGATTTATTTTTAAAATCTACTAAAATCCTAAACCCTAACTTATTTTAAAAAAAACCTAAACCCTAAACCCTAACTTATTTTAGCAAAACCCTAACCCTAAAAACCCTAAGGACTAAACATGCAAAAATCACTAACCTATAAAAACACAAAGCAAAATGCGCCCCTAGGGAAGCGTTTTTGCTACGTCAACAAAGCGCGTCCTCATCAGCGCTTTTTTTACTGACGTGGTAAAAACGCTCCCATAGGGGCACGAATTACTACCATTTCCCCCCTAAAACGCACCTACATGGGAGCGTTTTGCCAAAATCGGCCCTTTCTGGTAAATAATTTTGTAATCGACCTATTTCCGTAAATATGCTTGAAAATGGGCCTTTTTAGGTAAATTAGTCTAAATAACACTAAGATAAATGCAACTTAACAAGAAAATTTGAAATGCCTCTAAAATAATAACAAAATAAACAGTAAAACAAGAGTTATATAATATCCAAATACTAACAACAAAATAGTAGCAACATAATTGTGAAATGATAGCAAATAAGTGCAAAAACAACAAGAAAATAATAAAAAAAGTAACAAAAAAGTAATCTCTCTTTTTTTTTTGCAGCCAGGCCGGGCTAAAATAGTCTGACTTGAGGCCTATTTTTTTGTTTAAGTCCATTTTTTGGGCCTATATTTTTACTAAAATTCTCTCATTTTTCAAACAGACTAACCCAACCCATAAACACATCTACTATTAGAAAAATACCATTTTTTTAGCCAATCAACACATTTTATGTGGCATGGCTTGATATAAGATAAATACCATGTTAAAATCGAGAAATTTCACTAAATAATTCATAACTATTCAATCTCTTTAATTTTTATTTTAATTTTTGCAATTATGGCGTTGAAAACAAGTCATTTTTAAGTATAATAGATGGAGTACGTGCATTCCCAATTTGATTTTCCTTTTGGGATATACAAGTCCACAAAACTTAAAATCTCTATGGACGGCAGAAAAGAATCGGAAGAAGCTTTTCAAGTTTCAACCATACAAGTGGACTCAACGCCCACCCATCTTCTCCGCTTCACAATTCTTTCCTTTCACTCTATTTCTCCGGATTTATATCTTTTAATATAGTTGTTATGGTAGATAAATTTGACTTTAAATACATTCTTATTTAAAAATTAAAAAAAAAATTATGATTGATTTGTAAAAAAATAGATATTAATGATATTATTGTTATTTAGACTAATAATAACAAAATATATTTATTATCAAAATAAAATGCCCACAAATTACTGAAAGGTGATGATTGAGAGAGCCTTATTTTTCGGTGGATACCAGCACACCCACAAGAGATCTTTAATTCATGTCCATGCAACAAACTTATTTCTTTGGTAACCTAAAATGGACTTTGTAAGGTAACGACTCAACAACAAAGATCATAGCTCATAACGGCCCTTCAGGGCATTTCAATGAAAGTTTTTCTTCTTTAAAAATTATTAAATCCTTATTTTTAAAATATATATATTTTTAAAAATCTCAATTCCTATTGATATGAAGGCTTTTTCTCTAGGGACCATAAAACACTCTTTCATCACCTTGACCTTTGGCTTTGGTTTCCAAAGAGGGTAAGATCATAAAATTATTCCAATGATCAGCTAATGGTTCACCATTATTACTTTCTCTCAAAATTAGCAATTTTTGTTTTATTTTATTTTTTAATATTTGGACCAGTAAAAGTATGTGTGATTCGTAAGCTTGTACATACATTTATGACTAAATTCCAGTATGATTACAACCACACGTCGTAATCTTATCAACTTCTCATATCATGGAAACTGTAGCTATTGATGCTGACTTTTCCTTTTGTTTCAAGCCTTTCCTTCAAAAAGAAGAGATTAACCCATCCCATAACCATTACTTATGCCGTATTGATATCAATAGGTGATATCTAACAAAAGCAAAAGCTTATCCACAACCACATCTAGAAATAAATACATTTTAGTATTTTAGTAATCAAATTGGTATCTAACATAATCTCTCTCCCATGTGATTCAGCGGATACAAACTTCAAGACGGAAAACTCCCGAAACTACTGTTTCTATAAAAAATAATTTGACGATATTTGAGAGAAATATGTAAAATTTTAATTCTTAAAATACTAGTTTGTTTAGTAAGGAAGTTGGAGTTTCGTTAAATAGGTTACATTTTTAGTTAATTGGTTAAATAGGTTGTTTTTATAAGATTTAGAAAAATAAGTTGATATGGACAGAGAGTGTGAAAGCGTACTCACTAAACGCGTTTTCACACTCTCTCTCCTCGACCACCAATTTTTTTAAGGTTTTTTAAGATTAGGGTTAGTTATTAGGGTTGGGGTTTTTTTGGTTTAAGATTTAGGGTTTTTATTAGGTTTTGAGGGCGACAATACTTGATACGTCACGGGTCGAAGCCTAAGTGAAGGTCCCAGTTGACGACCGTTATGTGGTCAAGGGCTCGAATATAACTGGGGCCAGTTGACAGCCGTTATGCGGTTATGGGTTCGAGTATAATTGGGGGGCCAGTTGATGGTTGTCATGCGGTAACGAGTTCAAGCTTTTTTGATATCCGCAAATGATGTCTTATGTATATCAATAAGATTGAGACCATAATCATAGGGAAAAACGAATAGCTTTCTGATGTAATCAATGTAATTTTTTCTCTATTTTCAAGCAGTCAACATCTTTAACCTTTCATTCTTATCCAAAGGCTAACACCCATGTGGACACAATAGGACTCTTAGGCGGAAAGTGGATGTTTCGGTGTAGTAGAGGTCAAATTTGGGTTGGCGCGATAGTGGTTGTAATTATTAATGGCTTGTTTAACAACGACAATCGCTTTTTCCCTGAAAAGAGCATCAACTTTACTCTAGTGAAATAGTCCCTACCCGTCTGAAAGTTCTCTTGCGTCCACGACGATGCCTGCATTTGGATAAGAACAAAGGTTAAAGATATTAGCTGTGTGGAAATGGAGAAAAAAATTATGTCGATTATAGTAGGAAGCCCTATAGTTTTTTCCTATGATTATGCCCTCAAGCTTCTGTATGGTATTTATAAGGCAATATATTCGAGTATCCAAAAATTTTGAGTTTTTGACCGCATAACGACCGTCATCTAGCTCCCCAGTTGTACTACGATCCATGACCTCATAACGATCGTCAACCGAGATTTTGACGTACCCGTGACCATATAAAGCACCGTCACCCTAGAAACTAACTTCCATAGGATAAGTTTCTTAGGTAATGGTCACATCTCGGCACGATATATGAAATGTGTGTCTCTCAAAGCAATATTGCATCATCGATGGCTCAAGAATACCTCAAACAAGAATAAATATTATCAACAAAGATGTTGAACACTAAAGCGATGAAGAAAATTGAGAGAGTAATATTGTAAAGTAGAGGGATGATGATCGGGAGAGATGATGAGTTTAGGGATGATAGAGTATGGAAGGAGAGCCCCCATTTTATAGGCGCGGGGGGCGGGTGAGATTGAAAAGAAAAACACCGATCCATGGTTAAAAACGTGTCACAAAATAGGCATTTTCATTGAAAATTTGAAAAAGGTACTTGAAAACATACCCGAGATTCCCGAGCCCAGGGCATCTTAGGTTAAAAACGTGTCACAAAATAGGTATTTTCATCGAAAATCTGAAAGAGATACTTGAAAACATACCCGAGATTCCCGAGCCCAGGGCATCTTACCATAGATGCCCTGAGCTCGGGAATTTCGGGTATGTTTTCAAGCACACTGAAGACCCTTTCAAGAATGCGTTTGCTAAAATTGATTTTGCTAAAACACGTTCTCAAGCACACATTCCCTTCTTCCTTATTCTTTTTTTTATTAAACTACCGAAGTATTCAATATTAAGACACAAGTCAGTTCGTTCATTTTTTAAGTGTAATTCCTCTAACCCATATCTGTTGCCGGAACAAAGTTACGGAGCATTATCGGAATAAACAGATCAAATACAGACATTTCATATTATTTAATATCCATGTCAGATATTATTCATAAAGTCCCTTATATGAGCCCTCGAGGCCTAAAACATACATTAGAAACAAGTCGGGACTAAACCGGGTACTCAGAAAATTTTTTGCTAAGTCTCAAAAATTTTCCATGGTGCAGGGGACACAAGCCCGTGTGGTCAGGCCGTGTTGGCATTCGAAATAGGGCACACTGTCGTGTACCAGCCCGTGTTTGTACCCGTGTAACTCTCTGACTTGGGTTACACGGCCAAGTCACACGCCTATGTGCTATGCTATGTGTAGGTACAGGGGTCACACGGCCAAGCCACATGCCCGTGTGCCAGGCCGTGTGATCAATTTTGAGCATTCTGTTTTGAAATTTCAAATATGCAGAGGACACATGACCAAAACACACGCCCATGTGCTAGGCCGTGTGTCACATATGGCTGAGACACATGCCCGTGTGGACAAAATAAGGTCATTTCCAAGCCTTATTTCTCACCCAAATTTGTCCTCCACCTACATTAACACTTAAATACATCCCCAATCCAATATAAAACATTTGAATCAAACCATAACCAAGTCTTATGCATATCATATCATCTTATATAATCAAGTATCCATGCTTAACAATTTGATCACTTACATATATATAATCATATCTATACCAATTATACCAACTCAAGCCATGTTACAATTTGCCTATTAGTTAACCAATAATTAATTATACCAAGACACATATAAATCATGATAAGGCCATATACTTATATATATCAAAATGTATCAAACATAAGCTATTCAAATGGCTAATCACAACAAAATATTTGCATGCCATCAATGGCCAAATTAACCTATAGATTCCATTATACCAAAGTTGATTTAATAAATATATCGAAAAAGGGCGATTGATAGTGTGATGTGGCTCCGACCAACTTCTAACCCCAACGAGCTTCCTGGTTTCTATAAAATAGAGGAAATAAAACAAACTAAGCATTTAATGCTTAGTAAGTTCCTATAACAGGAAATTAACTTACCATTTATTTCACATTTAAGGTAAGCTAACTAAACTTGCTCAAACCAATTTGGCCAATTGCTTAAACACATATCCTCATCAAGCATGTTAGTCATGTAATTCACATAAATACCAAGAAATATGAATGAGCTCATCAATATTCAATTTTCATATACATGTATTTATCACTTCAAGTATCCGTGAACATGTACATATCATATCTTTGTACTTCAAATATTTCTCATAGTAATTCATCTTGAATTTATTTTATCTCATATCGGAACTTTACCCGTTGAATCATTTAAAATATCGATGGATACAAGGGTAGTACACATGAAGTGTACAAAACTATAAATCCTCAATTCATATCCAAGAATGCTCATATGAGCACATAAACAGAAAGTTCTCTCTCAAGTCATATAATGGGAAGCTCATGTGAGCCATGTAATGGGAAGCTTATCTAGGCTGTATAACGGGAAGCTCATAAAAGCCATAATCAGGAAACTTATGTGAGCCAATAATGGGTAACTCTGAAGAGCCATTAATTAGGAAGCTCCGGGTAGCCATACATCAGGAAGTTTAAGCAAGCTAATATCGAGAAGCTTCGAAGAGCCATTAATCAAGAAGCTCACAAAGAGCCTTTAATCGAGAAGCTCACAAAGAGCCATATAACGGGACACTCATAAGAGTTGCAGTGTGCCCACAACACATGCAAGATCACGACCGATCGGGATGCTCTGAAGAACTATTAACGGGAATCTCGTAAGAACCATATAACGGGAAGATTGAGAGGGCCAAATATTGGGATGCTCATGAGGGCTAATAACGGGATGCTCTTTCGAGCTATGGTATGTCCGCTTCGAAAACCCTGTATCCATCGAATTTTATTTATTCAATCGGGACTTAATACTTATCGAGCATTATCGAATATGTGACCGATTTTCATACATGTAAATTATACAATACACATACAGAACATTCAATTTAAACATATAAATATACAAAATTTAGTTACACGAACTTACCTTTTGACAAGTGTTCGTTGATTTGTTGTCTACTAATTTGACACTTTCTCTTTTCCTCGATCTAATTTCGTATTTCGTCTATATAGATCTATACGAGTAATTTTAACTCAATTTAATACAATTCATATTCAATTCAATTCACATCTTAGGCAAAATTACCATTTTACCGTTATACTTTTAATTAATGGTGATTTTGTCCCTAGGCTCCGAAAATGAAATTCATGCAATTTAATCCTTATTACAAGCCTAGCCGATTTTTACATGTAACATTAAGAGCCCATATATTTCATAAAATTTAGAATTTTTCCATGAATTTTACATCTTTACAATTTAGTCTCTAAATCACAATTTCATAAAAATTTACTTTACAAAAGTTGTTTATCTATTAACAACCTTTCATTTCCTACCATAAATTTCATAATTCATGCATACTCATCCATGGCAAAACTTTAATATTTTGATAAATTTGCAAATTAATCCCCGAGATAGCTAAATTAAGCTACTACGATTCGGAAACATAAAAATTACTAAATACAAAACAAGATAACTTACCCAATTAAGCCAAGTAAGCTTGCTAACTTCAAGCTCTTCCAACTAAGGTTTCCATGTCTTTTTATTTGGGAAAGACGATGAAAATGATGATATTTTCTTATTTAATTAAAATATCATCTTTTATTATTTCATCTTTCTAATTCAGTCCTTTTCTTTATTTAATTTTCCATAGATGAATTATCATACTTATCTACTAACTCCTCTTAATGGTCTATTTCTCATATAAGGACATCTAATTTTGAATTCTATAGCTATTTGATACCTATAGTTACTAGAATTTAACTTTTTCATTTTATGCAATTTGGTCCTTTCTATTAAATTAAACATGTAATCGGTGAAATTTTCTTAGCGAAATTTTTATACGATATTCCTATCATACGGTAGACCATAAAATAATATTTCTTACGAACTCGGATTTGTGGTCCTGAAACCACTGTTCTAATTTCACTAAAAACGAGATGTTACAACTCTCCTCCTTTAAAATTTTTTGTCCTTGAAAATTTTACCAGTAAAGAGGTTCGAGTATTGCTTTCTCATTGTTTTCTCAGGTTCCCAAGTAGCCTCTTCTATACCGTGTCATTTCCAGAGGACTTTTGCTAAAGCTATCATTTTATTTCTCAATTCTTTTGTTTTACGTGCCAGAATTTTGATCGATTTTTCACTGTAAATCATATCAGGCTAAATCTCAACCTCCGTTGGAGAAATAACATGTGAAGGATTTGACCGATACCGTCGTAACATAGACACGTGGAAAACATATCAAGCTTTGGCGGTAATGTCAATCGGTACGCAACAGGTCCGATTCTTTCAATGATCTCATATGGCTCGATATATTTGGACTTAGATTTCTTTTACGGCCAAACAGAAGAAATTTCTTCCAATGCGATACTTTCAAGAATATATTGTCACCAACCTAAAGTTTTATTTCTTTTCGTTTAATATTTGCATAAGATTTTTGACGATCAGAAGTTGTTTTCAAACTATCTCTGATCACTTTCACTTTTTCTTCAGTTTCACGAATCAAATAAACTCCGTTTATCTTTTTCTCACTGAGCTTAGTCCAACACAACAGAGTTCTACGTTTACGACCATATAGAGCTTCATACAATGCCATCTTTATACTTGACTGATAACTGTTATTATATGCAAATTCAACTAATGACAGATATTTTTCCCAATTACCTTCGAATTCTAATACACAGTACCAAAGTATATCTTCATGAATCTGAATCACACACTTTGATCAGTTTGAGGATGGAATACAATACTGAAATGTAACTACGTAACCAGAGCTTCTTGTAACTTGTTCTAGAATCAGGATGTAAACTGAGGATCTCTATCAGAAATAATGGAGACTGGCACTCCGTGTAATCTAAGAATCTCAAAAACATATAACTCTACTAATCTGTCCAATGAGAAATCCATATGTACTGAAATAAAGTGTGCAGACTTCGTTAAACGGTCGACGATTACCCAAATAGCATATTTCTTTTTCGAAGATAGGGGTAATCCCAACACAAAATCCATGGTAATTCTATCCCATTTCCATTTCGGTATCGTAACTGGCTATAATAATCCCGAAGTTACCTGGTGTTCAGCTTTACCTTGCTGACATATCAAACATCTAAATACGAATTTAGAAATATCATGCTTCGTTTCTGGCCACCAGTACATCTTTTTCAAGTCATTATACATTTTATTACACCCCGGATGAACAGACATAGTACCATTATGAGCTTCGTGCAAAATTTTCTATATAAGCTCCGAACTCTTCGGTACACAGACTCTGCCTCAGAATAGCAGACAATCATCAGGTCTAATTTCAAATTTTGAATCAGAATTCGACTCATATTGTACTCGTTTAGCCTATAACTCATCATCATTTTTCTGGGCTTCACAAATCTACTGTAGAAATATCGGTTTAGCTTTTACAGTTAAAATTGAGCCATCATCTGTCAATGACAACCGATTATTCATTGCTCATAAAACAAACAAAGACTTTCTATTCAGAGCATCTGCAACGACATTTGCTTTCTCCGGATGATAATCAATAACCAGATCATAATCTTTTAGTAGTTCAAGCCATTTGCGTTGTCTTAGATTCAAATCTTTCTGTGACATCAAACAGATAGTGTCGCCAAATTTTTAAGGCAAATACAATTGTTGCTAATTCAAGATCATGTATCAGGTAATTCTTTTCATGTAGTTTAAGCTGTTTAGAAGCATAGACTATTACTTTACCTTCTTGCATAAAAACACAACCTAAATCGTTCAATGATGCATCACTGTAAATCACAAATTCTTTACCCAATTCAGGATGAACTAGAACTAGAACTTCAGACAATAGGTCTTTTAACTGGTCAAAACTTTGCTGGCATTTATTAGACCACTCAAATTTCATATTTTTTTACAACAACCTTGTCATCGGCGAAGCAATCATCGAAAATCCCTATACAAATCTTCGATAGTAACCAGCTAATCCCAGAAAACTTCTGACTTTAGATACATTTTCGGTGGTTTCCAATTAACAATTGCTGAAATTTTATTCGGATCAACTCTAATGCCTTCAGCTAATACTATATATCCCAGAAAACTAAATTCTCAAAGCCAGAATTCACATTTACTCAATTTAGAGTACAATTATTTCTCATACAGAGTTTTCAGAATGATTCTCAAATGATCAACATGGTTATTTTCATCTCGAGAACATACCAAAATATCAATAATGAATACAACAACAAATCTATCCAGATACGGTCTGAAAATTCTATTAATCAAGTCCATAAATACCGCAGGTGCATTAGTGAAGCCAAACGACATCACAAGGAATTTATAATGTCCGTACCTGGTTTTAAAGGTTGTTTTTGGCACATCCGAGTCTTTCACTCGTAATTGATAATAATCAGAACGGAGATCAATTTTTGAAAACACGGTGGCACCTTTCAACTGATCAAACAGATCATCAATGCGGGGCAATGGATACTTATTCTTGATTGTGACTTTATTGAGTTGTCTATAATCAATACACAATCTCAATGATCCGTCCTTTTTCTTAACAAATAGAACCAATGCACCCCATGGTAAAAAACTTGGTCGAGCAAAGCCTCTATCAATCAATTCTTGCAACTGTGCTTTCAACTCCTTTAATTCAGTATGTATCACCTCAAACCCGGCCTAGAAGTCTAGACCGAATCTAGGATGTTACATTGATCACCGAAGTGGTCGTGAGAAAATTTTACAAAACCAGTCGACCTTAGTTCCATTTTCCCAAAACATATATTTTATTAATAATCCAAAAACATGTATACGTTAAAAATTTCATCCGCAAGTTTAACAAAATAACCGCATCAATAAAAGTTTTACACTGAAATTGTACCATAGTCTTATAAAATTTTACAATTCAACTTAAACCGAATATCAATTAAAAACTGAAATAAAAATTATAGTTCATTTCTTTCAAAACTGTCCAAGACCTCTGCGTATTAAGAACTATACCTAAAAGAAGAAACAGAAGAAGGGGTGAGCTACTCGAGCTCATTGTGAAATCAAACTAGTTAAACTACAGAAGTAGAACATACTTACAGACAGATGACAGTTGAGCGAATTCGCCCAAAATCAACACATAACATATGTGCTTTACAGTCATATGGGTCAATTAGACACACACAGAGTCTTACGTACCATTCAAACACAGTAGCAGTAATTCTTAAGTAATCACAGTAACTATCTAGTGAGACAGTCGTAGTCAAAGTCTATAAAATTCTCGTAGGTACAAGTGCCTTTCAGTCGATCAGTCAATCAGACATTTCAGTCGAACAGTTAGTATGATGCATATGAATGCAATTGAGTTACAAGAAAACCCACCTATCCAGCTAACACACCTCTCCGTCCCCCATCACTCCTCATAAGAGCTTTAAGCTCGTCCCGCCAAACACTCCACTCGACCTCATAAGGCCTATCCAACCCAGCACTATCCAACTGATGTTATCTCGGTAAGCTCGGCAATGATGGCTATCAGGACTATCCACGACCCTCTAGATATTGGGATTACTAATATGCAAATAGACTGCCAATCACGTATATTATACAGCAAAGCTAGCATATAAGCGGTACTATGCAATGCGGTAAACCACAGTACAGGCATGCAGTATGAACTGCCAACTCGGATAATAGTATGTAGCGTAGCCAATGTACATGCGGTATAGTGTAATGCGGCAATCCGCTATACCGATAGGTTGCAGTAAAACTGCTAGTTCAGTCAATGGTACATAGCGTGGCCAACGTACATGCAATACAGTGCAATGCGATAATCTGCTATACCGTTATTAGTAAAGCCCACGACCCTCAGGGTATTGGAACCGCCCTCGACCCTCTGGGTATTAGGGGCTATCAATAACCAATAGAATAGCTGCTAGTTCAATCAATCTTCTTTCTCTTCAAAATCCCACCCAAAATAGTTTATGCATATGTATGTATGTATGTAGTCAGATGTACACAATCAGAATACCAGTCTCAGATACTCAACCAGAAGCAGACATTCACATCCAATCAGTCAGTTATAGAATCATACATGTGCACACTCATAACTCGAATTCAGTATCAAACTTATCACACAACCAATCACAAATGACACACACATCAAGCCCAAATCAGAGTCATAATTACCCTCAGTAAAGCTCAGTCGAGGGTTGGAACACACAAAGTTGCGATTACACTTAAGTTTGACCTAAAATCATTATTTGGCGAGATAAGGCCACATGCCCGTGTGGAGCAATCCAACTGTGTGAGGATCCAACGCCTGCGTGAAGGGTAGCACACAGCTGTGTGACAGAGGCACACGCCCATGTAAAGCAGGAACACGGCCATACGAATAGGCCGTTTAACTCACTATCCAAAAACACTAAAATAAGGTGCAGAGAAGACACGACCATGTGAGAGTCCCACACGCTCGTGTGCCCACCAGACACGGCTGTGTGTTCCGAAACACACGCCCTTGTGGGATCCCTAAATCTCCAAATCAGCCACACGGCTGTGTGGCTAGGCCGTGTGACTCTTAAAACTAAGAATCCTTAATTCCCAAACCCACACGCCTATGTGCCCAAGGGACACGACCGTGTGAATTTCAATAAAATCCACAAATCGACCACACGACCGTGTAGCTAGGTCGTATGGCACCCAGTTTGGCCCGGAACCCTAGTTCCCAAATCCCAACGGCTGTGTGCCAAGGCACATGCCAGTGTGGTCGTCGGGGAGGTCACGAAACCACTCCCTAAAATAGCACAAAACCACCGTCTAAGCCACCGGAATCATCCTTCGCCTTTGCCCTATCAACATATATCAAAAAGTGATGCTTCCTATCACTTTCATCGATTTAAAACCCAAAACCAATCAGTTAGCCTACATTCAAGAAAAGCCGAATAGAGAGTTTACAAATTAAATAAACTAATAGAAATAGCGTAGTTACAGTTCGAATCCCATACCTATTTTGCAATCAGAGGTGACGACAGAGGAGTGGAATTCCCGAAGTCAACAAGCCAAACTGAATTTTTAGTGTTATTCTCAAAAGCAAAAAAGAAAAATAAAGAAAAACAGAAGAGCCAGAGAAAATAGGAGAACGTGAATAAAAAAAGAATAGAAATTATAATAGAAAATCTTAATATAATTAATTAATAATTATAAATGATTATAATTATTAACTAAAACAAATCAAATTAAATTAAATAAAAAGCAAACATGAACACCCAAAAGCTCGAACCTAGAACCTTAAGATTTTCTAACACTCCACTTAACCACCAAACTAGCAAGACTATTCTGTCATTAAATTGCACGACAAAACACATATGTGCAACCTCCTCACTGACGCTATGCAAAAAATCCAAAACTTCTAGGCCCAAAATTCGGGGCGTTACAAGTAGGAGCCATTCTATATGGTGCTATAGATATCAGTACTGTTTTCGGTACAAGATTTATAGAAAATTCAACTTCTCTTACCGGCGGTAATCCAAGTAATTCTTTTGGAAACACATCAAGATACTCACAGACAACTGGCACTAATTTAATCTTCAATTCAGACACTTTAGTATCCAACACGGAAAAAAGATAAGCATCATAGCCTTTCCTAACATATTTCTGTGCTGACATGGCTGATATCACATTACACAACCCATCCAAATTATCAGATTCCATACAGAGCATTTCACCATTCTGACATTTCAACACAATATGCTTCTGTTTACAATTTACCACAGCATCATGTTGAGTTAACCAATCCATGCCTAGAATTACATCAAATTCATCAAATGGTAATAACATCAAATCAGCCGAGAAATAATAACCCCATACCATTAACGGATAATTCTTGCAAATTTTATCCACTATCACATACTGGCCCAGGGATTCGATACTTTAACTACAAAGTCAGTGGACTCGACAGGTAAATTTTTATTAGGCACTAAATTCGTGAAAATGTATGAGTATGTTGAACCAAGATCAATCAAAGCAATTATATCAGTATCAAGAAGAGAAAAAGTACTAGTAATAACATCGGGTGCGAAATTATTCTCACGTGCACGAATAGCATAAGTTCTACCCGATGCTCGTACTTTAGATCTGACGGTTGAATCTTTTTCATACCCTGGCTACCACTCACATTGCCAAGATTACAAAGTGGTCTACCTCTAGCGGAGTTGCTCGGCCTTGAGGTTTGAACAGTATTTTGTTCAAGCTTTTCTGGGCAGTCTCTGAGATAGTGGTCACAGGAACTACATCTAAAACAAGCTTTACTTTTCATGTGGCACTCCCCAAAATGTATTTTATTATAGTGCTTACATCTGGGTTTGGTATTTCTAACACTACCTGCACTCGCTACAGATGTAACCTGGGTTCTTGGACTGGAGCATGATATACATCTATCTTTCCCAAAATACCCCGTAGAGGTAGTGGAACGATCATGATATTTCTTTAATTTTTTTGAGGATGACTGATATGACTTTCCAACAAATCTTTTACTTGAAGTCCAAGCTTCCATCTCAGCTTGTCTCTTTTCTTTACTCAATTCTTCAGCTTTTTGTACTCGGTCAACCAGTACAGCAAATTCTTTTAATTCCAAAATGCCAACCAATAACTTTATGTCTTCGTTTAAACCTTCTTCAAATCGTATACACTTGTGTTACTTGATTAGAATATAAACATGTCATCAAGTTCATATAGTGACTTTCAAAATTTTATAACTTACCATTTAAACCAAAACACTCAAAAATGGACCTAAAAACAAGTCAAAACCCTAAGTACATTCCATTTGCCTTAAGCTTAACAAAATATATACAAACTTTGTTAAGTCGAGAATTGGAATTGGATGTTGCTGATCACTTTGACACTTCTAGATCTACAGTACCATCGCACGAAAATAAACAAACCATACACTGAGCAATAGGGCTCCATATATAACAACCTATTTTCGATAAACTCAAAATAGTGGTTTCGGGACCACAAATCCGAGTTCAAAAATAAAAATTTATTTTAATATTATTTTATGATCTATAGTGTGCTAATAATATTGTGTGAAAATTTCATAAAGAAATTTTATCGATTACATGTTTAATTTGATAAAGGACCAAATTGCACAAAAGTGAAAAAGTTGAGTTCTAATAGCTAAAGGGATTAAATAGCTATAGAAATTTAAGTTGGAGGTCCTTATATGGTAATTAGACCATTAAAAATGCTTAGTTGTTAAGGATGATGATTCATCCATGGAAAATAAAATAAAGAAAAAGATGAAATTGGAAAGATGAAAAATAAAAGGTGATAAATTAATTAAATAAAAAAATATCATCATTTTATGTCATATTCTTCCCCAAAATACATGGAAACCCTAGGAAAGATAAAGCAAGCTTTCTAGGCTTAATTGGGTAAGTAATCTAGTCCCGTTTTTAGTAATTTTATATTTTTGAGATCAAGATAGCTTAATTTATCTATTTTAGGGTTTAATTTGTAAATTTATCAAAGTATGAAAATTTTACCATGGATGAATATGCTGAAATTTTAAAATTTATGGTAGAATATGAAAGTTTGTTGATAGATAAACAACTTTTACAAAGTGAATTTTGATGAAAACATGATTTAGAGACTAAATTGAAAAGTTGTAAAAATCATGGAAAAATTCTGAATTTTATGAAATACATGGGCTGTAAATGTTACATGTAAAAATCAGTTAGGCTTGGAACAATGATTAAATTGCATGAATTTCATTTTCCGAGCCTAGGGATGAAATCGTCATTAATTAAAAGTTTAGGGGCAAAATATTAATTATTCCTAAGATGTGAATTAGACTGAACTGAGTTTAAATTGTATTAAACTGATGTTAAATTTACTTGTTTAGATTCGGATAGACCAAATTCGGAGTTAGAACTAGAAAAAGAGGAAAATATCGGATTAGTGGATTTTACATACACCAACATTTGTCGAGGTAAGTTCGTGTAACTAAATTGTATATTTATATGCTTGAATTAGATTTTGTGTATGTGAATTGTATAAATGTCAAATATGTATGAAATTGAAAACATATTCGAAAAAACTCGATTAAAGATAATGCCCGATAAATGATAAATGATAAAAATGTTACTTTTATGCTTGAAATGAATGTGAAATGTGTTTATTTGAGTATTGTGAATATTGTAAATGTAAGAAATAATCACATGGCTGATAATGCCTGAAAAATGTTAAATCCTGTTTGAATAAATGAAAGTTGATGGATACATTATTTTCCTGTATTAATATTAATGTCATGCATATGTTGCAGACGGAATTTAGCTCGGACGAGTAATCCTGAAAAAATCCTTCTCGAGCATCCTGTTATATAGTTCCTACGAGCATCCTGATCGGTAGTGATTTAGCATGTGTTGCGCACTACCGCAACTCTTTGTGAGCGTCCTAATGTGCGATCGGTTGTGATCCTGCATATAATACGGACACAAATGCAACTCTTTATGAGCGTACTGTTAAGCTCGCTTGAACTCCCTGTTACCTTATCCGGTGCTCCTTGATATTATCTCTTCAAAGATGTCTGATAAGCTCTATAAGCTTTCTGAGTAAAACTCTTATGAGTTTCGTGTTTAGCCCTGATAAGTGTCCTGTTACATGGCTCATCTGAGCATCCTAATATGTGGCTCGAGAGTGTGCTCCCTGGTTATGTGCCCTAACGGGTACCCCTGAATATGAATTGACGAATCCTGATTTGTACACATCAAGTGTACTACATGTGTATCCATTGATATTTCTAATAAATTCAACAGGTAAAAATCCTGACATGAGAAGATATGAATAGGAAATGTATTATTACACGTATCTGCCTGAAATACATGAAAGTGATGAAACATGATATATGGAAATATGAGATGATGATATCTGTACATGAAATTTATTTGATGGATACGTTCATCCATAATTATAGATTTGTACACCTTGAGTGTACTATTTGTGTGACATTGATATTTCGAATGATTTAATGAATAAAGTTTTAACATGGAATAATCAAAGATCGAGATGAATTATTATGAAATTTAACTTGAAATACAAGGATATGATTTGTACATGTTACATAAATACATGATGTGAAAAGCATATGAATATGGAAATTTGATTATTGTTGAACCCATATATGTTTCTTGATGTTATAGTGGAATGCATAACTAACACAGGTGACGAGGATATATGTTAGGGCTCGTGATTTAGTTGATTAAATATGCCTTGTACGTTTATATTGAATTTAAATGAATGACAAGTTTATTACCATGTTATACGAACTTACTAAGCATAATATGCTTATTCTATTTTATTTTCCCCTATTCTACAGTAATTTGGAAGCTCGTTGGATTGAGAAGCTTGGCGGAGATCACTCACACTATCCATACGCCCATTTAGGTACATATGGTAAATCAATTATGGTTATAATGACAGTTATAGGTTAATTGGCCATATTGGCATGTAATGATTTGGTTATAACTAGCCATTGGAATGGCCTGTGATGAACATGTTTTGATATAATTATAAGTGAATTTATCATGTTTAAAGAATGAATGTGATCATACATATATGAATTTGGTAAATTGGTAAGTATGAATGATAAATTAACATGATAATAAATTGTTATCTGAGGTACCGAAGAGTACATTAGTTGTATGTGATATTATGTCATGCATGAGACTTGGTTTTTACTTAAATTAATTGTCTTGATATGACTTGTGAATATGTTTAAGTGTTAGTGTATGTATATGATTAGATGGGTGATAAATGTGGCTTGGAAAATAGCCTATTTTCGTCCACACGGGTAGAGACACGGGCGTGTATCTCAGTCGTGTATAACACACAGCCTAGCACATGGTATATGGCCTGGCTGTGTGTCCCCTGCATCTTAAAATTTGAGAAATAGAATGCTCAGAATTGGGCACATGGGCAGAGACACGAGCGTGTGTCTCAGCAGTGTGTGATGCATGACCTAGAACACGGGCGTGTGTCTTGGCCGTGTGAAACCTGCACCTAAATTGTGAAAAATTGAATTTATCATACTGCCTAGCACACGGGCATGTGGTAGGCCGTGTAACACCCCAAACCCGGTCTGGATGTTATGGCCGGATTAGGTGATGTCACAAGGTAGTATTTTGAAAACCATAACTTTTCCTAAAAATAATTTTTGTTTAGAAACTTTGTATTATTACCTATTACTTCTAATCTCGAGTTATTTAATCAGTCGAGTGTTTTGAAAACGTTTATTCAATGCGGAAGCTTTTAAAACAGATTGCGTATTTGTGGTATTTTTGATAAAAATCTATCTTTTTGAAAACCTATGTCCTTTTCTACTGCTAGCAGTAATAAACCAAAAATGCAAATCCAAAGTTAAGTAAAAATCCATAGAGGTCATATTACAGTAAAATATTCCCAATTAAAAGTAAAATCTTAAATACTTAATAAACAGTGTAACAGAAAACGTGTAGCCACCACTGAGTCCTCTGTCGCACCGACCCGCCTATGTCTGGGGATTACCTGAACAGATTAAACAGAAGGGGTGAGTTTATGTAAAATCAGTGTGTAATCCCCATATAAACAAGCAGTCAGAATACAATCATAGTTTGGGCCTAAGCCCATTACAGTATCAATATTCAGTACAGTAACAGTTATGTAGTATCAAATCCTACCCAGCTAGCCTTTACATTCAAACTCTGTCCAACCTTACACTCCATGTGGGGATATAATCAACCTACCCATCTCTACTATCCAAAAAGTACCGGATGCGGCACTAGACAGTAATTTGGAGCTGAGCTACCATTAAATTAGGCTCAAGGCCTTTCAATACACTTCCTCCGAACATTGTATCTCCCTAACCCAATGCAATCCAATATACAAATATGACATGCTATCGCATAATATCATGCATGTAAACAGGGCATACAGTATCAATCAATAGGACATCATCATGCTTAATCATATCAGTCATACAGTCATTTCAGTCAATTAGGGGTCTAGGTTTTTATAGTTTATAACAAGAAGAAACCCCTCAGGACCTCTACTTTTTCATAGCAAAATTGAAAGTACAGCTCATAGAAATCATAGAGAAATAAGGCGAAGCTTACGGTATATACAGGAAGAGCACAAGGATGACACCAATAACACCAAGGAGATGGCTGAAAATCAAAACAATCCGCTACCTCCTGTGGTTGTCGTAAATCCAGTGAATCGAAATCCTGCTCCTCGTACTATGTACGACTATGCTAAGCCCAATTTAATAGGAACTGAATCGAGTATAGTTAGATCTGCTATTGCTGCAAATAATTTTCAACTGAAACCTAACACGATTCAAATGATACAACAGTTTGTTCAGTTTGATGGCTTGCAGGACAAGGATCCAAACACTTATTTAGCAAATTTTCTGGAATTTTGTGACACCTTTAAGATCAATGGCGTTTCTAACGATGTCATTCGCCTTCGGTTTTTCCCTTTTCATTAAGGAATAAAGCTAAACAGTGGTTGAACTCGTTACCACGAGGGTTAACTACTTGGGAACAAATGACCGAAAATTTTTTACTTAAATATTTCCTGCCGGTTAAAATGGTTAAATTGAGGAATGATATCTCTTCTTTTGTGCAGATGGATTTAGAAACTCTTTATGATGCATGGGAGAGATACAAGGACTTATTGAGAAGGTGCCCTCACCATGGGTTACCTCTATGGCTACAGGTTCAGACTTTTTACAATGGTGTGAACCCCTCAACAAGGCAACTGATCGATGCAACCGCCAGTGGAACTTTAAACAATAAAACACCAAACGAGGCTTATGAATTTATTGAAGAGATGTCACTGAACAACTATCAGTGGCAAGTCATGATAACAAAACCAACAAAATCAGCCGGTGTTTTCAACCTAGATGCAGTCACCATGTTATCAAATCAGACAAAACTCTTAAATAAAAAGATTGATGGTTTGTATCGTTCTACTCAAGTACATCCAGTGATGAGGTGTTATTCAATTGGAGGAGGAGTGCCCAACACAGATTATCCATCCTTCAACCTTGGCACCGAAGAGGAGCAAATAAATTATATGGGTAATAATCCTCGACCTCAAAATAATCCTTATAGTAACACTTACAATGCAGGTTGGAGGAATCACCCAAAATTCTCATGGGGAGGCCAAACAAATCAGAGACCACCACCCCCTCCAGGCTTTTAGCCAACCTACCAGTAAGAGAAAAAGCTGAACCTTGAAAAGATGCTAACGAAATTCATCTCGGTGTCAGAAACACGTTTCCAAAACACCGAAACAACGCTTAAAAATTAGCAAGCATCAATTCAAGGTCTCGAGAGTCAAATAGGTCATCTTGCTAAGCTGATCTCAGAAAGACCACAAGGTAGCTTGCCCAGCAACACCGAGGCTAAACCAAGAGAGCAGTTTCATGTGATTACTGTTCAATATGAAGAAGGGTTAGTTGAGCCTAAACCAGAACCAAGGCAAGAAACAATGGTAAGTCAATATAAGGTGGATGAAAGCCAAAACAAATAAAAACTGATAAGTAGAAAATACACACCTCGCGCTTTATACCCTAAAGTAACAAAGACAGACCACACAAAGGAACAATTAGGTAAATTTCTTAACATTTTAAAAAAGTTACATATTAACTTACCATTTATTGAAGCTCTTTCGCAGATGCCCAACTCAGTTAAATTTTTAAAAGAGCTTCTGGTAAACAAACGGAAGTTAGATGGTTCGTCGTATGTAAAGCTGAATGCAATTTGCTCGGCCATTTTGCAAAGTA
This sequence comes from Gossypium hirsutum, assembly GCF_007990345.1. Taxonomy (NCBI): domain Eukaryota; kingdom Viridiplantae; phylum Streptophyta; class Magnoliopsida; order Malvales; family Malvaceae; genus Gossypium; species Gossypium hirsutum. Next base: position 9,243,326 of record NC_053429.1, read on the forward strand.
AATGATACGTGATATTCGTGACAGGTTTTAAATATTTATAATAAATCATTCTTGAAACTACCTATTATCACGATGAAGGAAAGTGTATCTATCGAACAGTAGTATAGCTTTAGCAAGACCGGATTATCGAACCCAAAGGAACTAAAAGTACTAGTATTAACTTTCTTTTTTATTATTTAGCCTAAAAAAATTAAAAGGGTTTTGTTTATCTAACTAATTAACTAAACTAAGAAATCACAGAAAAGAAATTTGGGGAAAATACTTTTTGGAAAACTCGATTGATTAAGACAATACCTAAGGAAAAATCCACCTAGACTTTACTTGTTATTTGACTCTGAATCGGACGATTTATTCATTCAACTTATTCCCTAGAGATCCCTGAGTTATATTCTCGAGACTAACAACGTCTAACCCTAGTTCGAATAATTGAAATCTCTTTCTAATTAACGTCCTAGGGTTGCATTAACTCGATCTATGGATCCCCTTATTAGGTTTCACCCTAATCCGACAAAATCTTGTCACCCTATCTCTAGGCGCGCAACCAACTCAGCTTAATTATGACAAACTTACTCTTAGACAGGGTCTATTCCTCCTCTAAATAAGAGCTTAACTTGAATCAATATCCTAGAATATCAAAACAAGAATTAAGAACACATAATTAAGAACAAGTCAAATATTTATCATACAATTCAGATAATAATAATAAGATCTGTCTTAGGTTTCATCCCCCTTAGGTATTTAGGGGTTTTAGTTCATAACTAAAAAGGTAAACATCTCAGAAGAATAATAAATACAAAACATAAAGAAAAACCCAAAACTCCTGAAGGGAAATTGAGGGATTATATTTAGTCTTGATGATGAATACGATTTCTAAGATGGATCAATCGGCTTTCCTTGAGTAGTTCCTTGTTTCCTTCTCTGTGCGTCCTGTCTAAGTGCCTCCTCTGGTGTTTAAATAGGCTTTGGAATGCCTAAGAGCCCTCAAAATTGGCCTTTTCTGAATTGGACTAAACTTGGGCTCAGTAGGGACACGCCCGTGTGACGCGTCCATACGCGATTTCTTAAGGTCGTGGTCAAGGCTGTTAAATGGGCACGAGCTTGTGATCTACCCGTGTAATTCGTGCTTTGACCTTGCTAAAGGGAAATGGCCGTGTGGTCTGCCTGTGTGAGGAAGTCCAAGCCGTGTTGATTTCGTACGTTGGCCCATTTTCTCTTTTTTTGGCCCGTTTCTCGTTCCTTTCACTCTTCTATGCTCACCTAAGTATAAAACATGAAATTAAGGCATTAGGAGCATCAAATTCACTAAATCTAAGCAAAAATCATCCATAAAATGTGCTAAGCATGGGATAGAGATATGTATAAATTACGATTTATCAAATACCCCCACACTTAAGCATTTGCTTATCCTTAAGCAAAATCCTCAACTCATAATCAAAATAAATTCTTCTCAACTTATAATTTCTATCGATAATATCTCAAAATAATCCATAGGTAATCATACATTGAAAATTCAACTGAAAGAACGTCAAAGTTTCAAACATTCCAAGTTGAGCATTTTATCATGAAAACATAGGTGTCTCCCCTCATCCAAGTAATTACCTTTGATTCAAAATATCACAGAGTTTCACATCCTCACTAAAGATTCACTCAAATCACTCGAGGTGTTTAAGAACAATAAATGAAGCACTCAATAGTCAATAGTGAAAAGTCATTACCATAGGCTTACATGAAAAACAAATCTCCACCACTATAAATTGAGATGAAACATCAATCAAAAGGTCTTTAGAGGGTTGTAACGTGGCTTTGGTTAGGGGGTGTGGTCACAAGCTGAAAGAAAAGGTTAGAATCAAGATTGAATTGAAAAATTGCCTAACTAGAAAAAGTAATTAAACATCAATTGAGTACAAGTGAGCTTCTTCTCAGAAGATGGAATTTAGATACTGCGGTTCAACAATACCGAATTACTACTAATATGTAAGAATTTTTTTTAAAAAAACAAGTCAGCTACATAGAAGAGTAAAACATAGCTAAGCAATTAGTTTAAATCAAATCTCGACAAAAATAGGGATCAAATTAGGAGATTTCAACAATAATGGTTTATGGGTTAATATTGAGGGTAAATCAATTAATGGTTTGTTAGGCTCAAAGGGGTTCACTAAGGGTTAATTATGAAGGTAAGCTTTTGTGGAGTGAGTGGGTTAAACCTAAGTGCCTTTATCATTTTGACATATCAACTCAAATGGTGTGGTCTTGACATGCATAATCAAGCAAGTTCTAGAATAACAATTCAAAACTGACGCACTCAAAGCAATAATAAAAGTGAGCATGAAAGAAATAATAGATGCTCTAAAGGCTCAAGATCTCACAAAAATTATGACTTTTTGATGTTTAAACTTGTGACTTCCAACTCAAAATAATACCTAAACTTGGGGAAACAACCTAAAAGTTTTTAATTCTTCAAAAATCAACTTATCATGCTTGATTCCCTAATGTCTTAAAGTTTAAACAATCAATGCATAAATGCCTATGTTTTAATTCAAGATATATCAATAAACATTATAGACTAATTGGAATTCATTCTAATAATGATATGAGAAGATCGTATGAGAATAAAACAAAATTTAGGGATTTTTTTATATAAAAGACCCCCTCACACTTAAGATGTACATTGCCCTCAATGTACAAAGGTAGATATATTGAAAAAGATAGATTTATAATCATAATATAGGAAGAGAAGTGAAACTTCCTGAATGATGAATGAATTCCTTAAACTGGAGTTTTGGAGAATAATCGGCGTGAGAGTAGAGAAGGATACTCCGGTGGTGGTAGAGGTTCATTAGTCCCTAAGTCATGCACCAAAAGAATATTATATCTGGTGATAGCTATGGTCGTGGTCGAGCAGGACATGGCAGCCGTGGAGAACCTTTCTTGGTGGAGTTTTTAGTTCATATGCGAGGATGAGCTTTAGAGCTCTTTCTGACTGTGATAAAATCAGGAACTCTTTAAGAGGTATACTAAAGCATAATTACTCGTAGTGAAATAGCCGAAGAATAAAAATTATAAAAACTCAGGATAAAATAATATTAAAAGGAAATAAAAAAATAATTTCAAAATATAGAGATAAAAATAAAATAAAATAAATAATAGGTGTTTATAGAGAAATTGGGGCACACGGCCATGGGGCACGCCCGTGTGCTCTAATCTCAGCCCGTGCGTTTCGTAGTTTTTGAAATTAGGCGTATTGGTGTACACGGCCATGTTGCATGGTCGTGTCGATCTCCGTTCGCTTCTCTCACGCCCGTGTATGTAGGCGCACGCCCGTGTTAAATTGAGAGGTTTACCCACGGTTTCAAAACACGGGCGTGTTGCACGCCCGTGTTATTTTGGCAGTTTCGCCCACGGCCATGTCGCACGGCCGTGGCTACTTATCGCATCTCGTGTTGAGGAAGAAATTTTTGCCTTATTTTTACACGGCCATGTTGCATCCCGTGGTATGCGCACGGCCTACGGCACACCCTTGTGCCTGGCTGTGTAGTTCTGAAAATCCTGTGTTCAGTGACTCAGTTAGTGAATTAAATATTAAAGACTAAAATTTAAAGAAGTTAGCATTGTTAGTGCTCAGGGTGCCTCCCGAGAAGCACTTATTTATAGTTTAAGCTCGACTTACCTCTCTGGTGTGTGATCATGGTGGATCGAGGCGTTTACACTCTTCATCCCTGCTATAAATTTTATCAACATAAGGTTTAAGACGAGTACTATTTACCTTGAACGTGCTGAATTTTGGGTGATTTACCTCTACCGTACTGTATGGAAAAATGCTAGTTATCGTAAGATGGGTTTCTTCATTCGATTCAGAAGTGGCAATTCGAGGATCTGCTGCATCTAGTAGTACTTTCTCTCCAACTTGAAGCTGATTTTTGGAAGAATTAGGCTCATCATGGCATGGTTTTCGTTTATTGTGTTTTCTCAGTTTATGTGTCCGTCATTCATCTAGCTCATCGATTCGTAACCTTCGTTCTTCATGGATAGATTCTTTGTTGTGGATTGAACATGGCTCATGTCTGTCCTTCGAACTTATTTCCTAAAAAATAGGTTACACTGTATGATTAGTCTTAGTAGAACAATTTGTACAATCACTTTCAATTTTCGATGTGTTGGTCGGGTTGCGAGCTTGAAGGTTGATTGTTCCGTCTCCTACACGAAGTGTAAGTTCACCTGTACCAACGTCAATAATTGTTCTAGTAGTTGCCAAAAAGGGCCTTCCCAAAATTAAAGGAACATTCCTGTCCTCTTCTATGTCTAAAACAACAAAATCAACTGGGAATATAAATTTGTCAATTTTAACGAGTACGTCTTCAATGATACCCCTAGGAAATCTGACAATTTTATCTACTAATTGAATGCTCATCCTAGTTTGTTTGGGTTACCCTAGACCTAGTTGCTTAAACAATTTGTAAGGCATAACATTGATACTAGCCCCTAGATCGGCCAACGCATTATTAACATCTAAACTACCAATTAAACAAGGAATCGTAAAACTCCCTGGATCTTTTAGTTTATTGGGTAGTTTATTCTCAAGAATGGCTGAGCAAACTGCGTTCAGCTCCACATGAGACCTTTCATCCAACTTTTGTTTATTTACTAAAAGCTCCTTTAAAAATTTGACTGCGTTTGACATCTGCGAAAGTGCTTCAACAAACGGTAGGTTAATATGTAGTTTCTTTAAAAGTTTAATGAATTTCCCAAATTTTTCATCTGAGTGGTCTTTCCTTGTCGCATTGGGGTATGGCACACGAGGTTTATATTCTAGACTTACCAATTTTTGTTCGTTTTGACCTACCTCACTCTTACCTTTGCTTACCATCGATTTTGGCCTTGGTTTTACCACTGACCCTTCCTCGTCTTGAATGGCAATTGCATTGAGTTGCTCCCTTGGGTTAGATTCAGTATTGCTTGGCAGGCTACCTTGTGGTCGTTCGAAAATCAACTTGGCGAGCCATCCAATTTGAGTTTCAAGCCCTTGGATTAATGCTTGTTAATTTTTGAGTGTCGTCTTAGTATTCTGAAAACGAGTCTCTGACACTGAGATGAATTTGGTTAGCATTTCCACAAGGTTTGGCTTCTTCTCTTGTTGGTATGGTGGTTGCTGAAAGCCTGGAGGGGGTGGTGGTATCTGATTTCCTTGGCCTCCCCATGAAAAATTTGGGTGAATCCTCCAACCTGCATTGTAAGTATTGCTATAAGGATTGTTTTGAGATTGAGGATTATTACCCATGTAATTTAACTGCTCGTTCTCCATATTGTGGCCATAAGGTGGGTATTATGAATTGCTCGATCTACCACCATTTGCTTCGCACTACATTACTGGGTGAACCTGTGAAGAACTAAGAAAACCATAAATTTTCTTATTTAAGAGTTCTACCTGATTAGAGAGCACGGTGACCGAATCGACGTTGTAAACACCAGCTATTTTCGTTGGCTTTGTCCTCATGCCTTGCCACTGATAGTTATTCAGTGACATCTCCTCTTTAAATTCATAGGCATCTTCAGGTGTTTTATTATTGATGGTTCTGCCAGCAGCTGCATCAACCATTTCAGACCATTATGAAAAGTTTGAACCTGTAGCCAGAGTGGTAACCCATGGTGAAGGCATCTTTGCACAATGTCTTTGTATCTCTCCCATGCATCGTAGAGTATGTCTAAATCCATCTGCACAAAAGAAGAGATATCATTACGTAATTTAGCCGTTTTAGCCGGCGAAAAATATTTTAGTAAAAACTTTTCGGTCATTTGTTCCCAAGTAGTGATTGACCCTCGTGGTAACGAGTTCAACCATTGTTTAGCTTTGTTTCTCAAAGAAAAAGGGAATAACTGAAGGCGAATGGCGTCATCAGAAACACCATTAATTTTAAATGTATCACATAGTTCTAAAAAGTTTGCTAAGCGCACGTTAGGATCTTCATCCTGGAAACCATCAAACTGAATAAATTGTTGTATCATTTGAATTGTGTTAGGTTTCAGTTCAAAAGTATTTGCAGCGAGCAAGTCTAACTATGCTCGATTCAGTTCCTATTAAAGAAGGTTTAACATAATCATACATAGTGCACGGAGTAGGATTCTGATTTACTGGATTAACAGCAATCGCAGGAGGTATCAGGTTTTCTTGGTTTTCAACCATCTCCTTGATTGTGGTTGAAGTATCGTCCTCTTGCTCGTCCTCTGTGTATCTTGGGCATTGCCTTATTTCTCTCCGGTTCCTGTGAACTGCGTGGTCGATCTCACTGTCAAAAAGTAATGGTCCTGACGGGTTTCTTCTAGTCATAAACTATAAGAACCTGTCAGAAAAAGGGAAAAAGAAGAATTAGTAATAAAAATTAGAATAAAATTTAAATTGCAGTAAAAGTAAATGGCTAAAGTAATAAAAATCGAGTGTTCCTAATATCTTAGTTCCCCGGCAACGGCGCCAAAAACTTGATACGTGATATTCGTGACAGGTTTTAAATATTTATAATGAATCGTTCTTGAAACTAACTATTATCACGATGAAGGCAAGTGTACCTATCGAACAGTAGTATAGCTTTAGCAAGACCAGATTATCGAACCCAAAGGAACAAAAAGTACTAGTATTAACTTTCTTTTTATTATCTAGCCTAAAAAAAATAAAAGGGTTTTGTTTATCTAACTAATTAACTAAACTAAGAAATCACAAAAAAGAAATTTGGGGAAAATACATTTTGGAAAACTCAATTGATTAAGACAATACCTAAGGAAAAATCCACCTAGACTTCACTTGTTATTTGACTCTGAATTGGACAATTTATTCATTCAACTTGTTCCGTAAAGATCCTTAAGTTATATTATTATCTCTCTCGAGACTAACAACGTCTAACCCTAGTTTGAATAATTGAAATCTCTTTCTAATTAACGCCCTAAGGTTGCATTAACTCGATCTATGGATCCCTTATTAGGTTTCACCCTAATTCGGTAAAATCTTGTTACCTATCTCGAGGCGCGCAACCAACTCCGCTTAATTATGACAAATTTACTCTTAGACAGGGTCTATTCCTCCTCTGAATAAGAGCTTAACTTGAATCAATATCCTGGAATATCAAAACAAGAATTAAGAACACATAATTAAGAACAAGTCAAATATTTATCATACAATTCAGATAATAATAACAAGATCCGTCTTAGGTTTCATCCCCCTTAGGTACTCAGGGGTTTTAGTTCATAACTAAAAAGGCAAACATCTTAGAAAAATAATGAATACAAAACATAAAGAAAAACTCAAAACTCCTGAAGGGAAATTGAAGGGAGATCTTCAGTCTTGATGATGAATCCAACTTCTAAGATGGATCAATCGGCTTTCCTTGAGCAGTTCCATGCTTCCTTCTCTGTGCGTCCCATCTAAGTGCCTCTTCCAGCGTTTAAATAGGCTTTGGAATGCCTAAAAGCCCTTAACATTGGCCTTTTTCGAATTGGACTAAACTTGGGCTCGGTAGGGACACGTCCGTGTGCGATTGCTTAAATCTGTGGTCAAGGCTGTTAAATGGGCATAGGCGTCTGATATACCAGTGTAAATCGTGCTTTGACCTTGCCAAAGGGACACGGCTGTGTGGTCTGCCCGTGTGAGGAAGTCCAAGCTATGTTGATTTCGTACGTTGGCCTATTTTCTCCATTTTTGGCCCGTTTCTCGTTCCTTTCACTCTCTTATGCTCACCTAAGTATAAAACATGAAATTAAGGCATTAGGAGCAACGAATTCACCAAATCTAATGAAAAATCATCCATAAAATGTGCTAAGCATGGGATGGAGATATGTATAAATTACGGTCTATCAATAAACTACCTAGTAAATTGAAGGATCCAGGGAGTTTCACTATTCCATGTTTAATTGGTAGTTTAGCTGTTAATAATGCTTTGGCCGACTTAGGGGAAAGTATTAACGTCATGCCCTATAAAATGTTTAAGCAACTAGGTCTTAGGAAGCCCAAATAAACTAGGATGAGTATACAGTTGGCAGATAAAACTATTAGGTTTCCTAGGGGTATTGTTGAAGATGTGCTTGTTAAAATTGACAAATTTATATTCCCAGTCGATTTTATCGTCTTAGACATGGATGAGGACAGTGACGTACCCTTAATTCTGGGTAGACCATTTTTAGCAACTGCTAGAACTATTATTGATGTTGGTACAAGAGAACTAACGCGTCGTATAGGCGATGACACGATTAAACTTCAAGCTCGTGATTCCGTCAGAATATCTAGTGATCGAGATGATATTACGAATTCTTTCCATAAGAATAACATCTTGGCTCAAACTTCTGTGCAGGAAATCCCTAGGGATAAAGTGATGGATCCACGAACAACTTTTGAGGAACAAATATTACAAATCGAGGAACTAAATGAATGGCGAACAAAAGTTAGGAAGAAATCGAGAACACACGATGAACCAAAGCAGTGTCATGATAAACTTAAAGGTTAATCGAATCAACTGAAGGTTGGAGACAAAGTACTGTTAGATGAAGTAGACCCTCATGCTGCCACTTTTGAACCTAATGGAGCAATCCCTTTTGGGGTACCCACTGTTTTCCAATATGGTACAGTCGACGTGACTCATTCTAAATTCGGCACTTTTAAGGTAAATAGTACTCGTCTAAAACCTTATTTTGATAAGATTGATAGCAGGAATGAGGAGTTTCAACTCCTCGAACCACCATGAACGTGCAAATATGATGTAAGTTGAGCTTAGACTTTAAATAAGCGCTTCTCGGGAGGCAACCCAGCACTAACATCACTCCCATTTACTTTATCTATTTTTCGTGTTTTTTATGCAGGTACATTAACCTACACGGCCTGGACACATGGGCATGTCCTTGGCCGTGTGGAAATAGGGCTAAAAATTCCCAGGTATCGACATACACACTACCATAAACTCGAGCCAAATACAAAATCCATCGTGACTCGATCCCATTTCCATTCGGGTATCATGATCGGCTGAAGTAACCCTGAAGGCGCTTGATGTTCCGCTTTCACTTGTTGACATATCAAACACTTCGAAACAAAGTCAGAAATGTCTCGTTTCATATCAGGCCACCAAAAATGACATTTCAGATCGTTGTACATTTTCGTACTCCCCAGGTGAATTGACATTCGGCTACTATAAGCCTCGTTCAAAATTATCGAAATAAGTTCTGAATTTCTTGGAACACACAATCGACTTCTGAACCTCAAACAATCGTCGTCATCAATTTGAAACTCTGATTCCATATTTAATACACATTCAGCTCGTTTTACAACCAATTCATCGTCGACTTTCTGGGATTCCCGTATTTGATGAATCATTAATGGTTTGGCCTTTAATTCTGCTACCAACGCATTATCGGATGAAACGACAGGTGTACATTCATCGCTTGTAAAGCAAACAGTGATTTACGACTTAAAGCATTGGCAACCACGTTAGCCTTTCCCGGGTGATAGTCAATGACAAGCTCATAATCTTTCAACAACTCAAGCCAACGTCTTTGTCGCAGATTCAAATCTCTTTGAGTCATCAAATATTTGAGACTTTTGTGATCCGAATATACATGACACCTCTCTCCAAACAAGTAGTGTCGCCATATTTTCAAAGCAAATATGATGGCACCTAATTCGAGATCATGGATCGGATACTTTTTTTCATATGGCTTCAATTGCCTTGACGCGTAAGCTACAACTCAACCTTCTTGCATCAACACACAACCCAGCCCAAATAAAGACGCATCACTGTAAATGACAAACTCTTTACCGGATTCGGGCTGCACTAACACTGGGGCTTCTGTCAAAAGTGTTTTCAGTTGGTCGAAACTTTTTTGGCACTTTTCTGACCATTCGAACTTAATATCTTTCTGAAGTAGCTTCGTTATTGGTGTGGCTATCATCGAGAAACCTTTTACAAACCGTCTGTAGCAACCAGCAAGCGCCAAAAAGCTCCGAACTTCAGTAATATTTCTCAGGGGCTTCCAATCAAGTATGGTTGAAATTTTGCTCGGATCAACTCGAATTCCAGATGCGGATACTACATGTCCCTAAAAGCTAACTTCTCTCAACTAGAACTCACATTTACTGAACTTAGCATATAACTGCTTATCCCGTAAAATCTGCAACACTAATCTTAGGTGTTCGGCGTGTTCAGTTTCATCGTGTGAATAAATCAATATGTCATCTATAAACACAACTAGAAACCGGTCCAAATACTGCTTGAAAATTCGGTTCATCAAATCCATAAATACTGCAGGGGCATTAGTGAGCCCAAACGGCATCACTAAGAACTCGTAGTGACCGTATCTCGTTCTAAAAGCAGTTTTAGGTATATCTGAATCTCGAACTCGCAACTGATAATAACCTGATCTCAAATCTATCTTTGAAAACACTGAAGCTCCCTTCAGCTAATCAAACAAATCATCAATACGCGGTAATGGATATTTATTCTTTATCGTCACTTTATTCAACTGACGATAGTCGATGCACAATCTCATGGTTCCGTCCTTCTTTTTCACGAACAATACTGGTGCACCCCAAGGTGAGAAACTCGGTCGAGCGAAACCTCTATCCGCCAACTCTTATAACTGAGTTTTCAATTCCTTCAATTCTGTTGGTGCCATATGGTACGGCGCTATCGAAATTGGTGTAGTCCCAGGTATAAGTTCAATACCAAACTCTACCTCCCGAACAGGTGGTAACCCTGGCAATTCCTCGGGAAAAACATCTGGATACTCACAAACCACTGATACTGATTCAAGCCTCTTTTCTGATTCTTTACTATCAAGTACATACGCAAGATACGCCTCACACCCCTTTTTGACATATTTCTGAGCCAACATCGAGGATATAACTGCTGGTAACCTGTTCATATCAGTAGACTCAACTCGGATTATCTCATCATTTGCACATCTCAAATCAATAGTCTTTCTTTTGCAATTCACAACTGCATCATGAACGGTCAACCAATCCATATCGAGAATAACATCAAATTCATTAAACAGTAAAAGCATCAAATCGGCCGAAAAACAGGAACCTCGGATTATCAGGGGACATTTCCTGCACACTTTGTCGACTAAAACATATTGACCCAAGGGATTTGACAACCGGATTACGAACTCAGTAGACTCAACAGGTAGAGTCTTACTGGATGCTAAAGTCTCACATACATATGAATGAGTAGAACCAGGGTCAATCAAAGCAATCACATCAGTATCAAAGAGAGTGAAAGTACCGGTAATAACATCAGGCGAATAAGCATCCTCGCTTGCGCGTATAGCATAAGCTTTAGCAAGAGCACGAGCCTCGGATCTGGTTGTAGCATCTCTAGACCCTCTTTGACCGCCACTAGCATTCCCCATATTCCTAGGTGGTCTACCTCGTGCTGTAATACTCGGTTTCTCATTCTGGTTCACATTTTGCTCGGATAATCTCGGGCAGTCTTTAATAAAATGGTCGGCTGACCCACATTTATAACAGGAGCGGTCATGAAATCTACAACTCCTCGAATGCCATTTACCACAATACTTGCACTCTGTCCTGTCTCGACAACCATTTCCAACACTGGCAACTGAAGTGGCTCGTGTACTCACAGGGGGTCGATCGTGGTCTCGTCTGGAAAAACCCGAAATATTCTTTGATCGGCCAGAATCATCTCAAAATTTCTTCGATGATTGCTGAAAAGACTTTCCTGAAGATCTTTTACGAAATTCTCCAGCTTCGACATCAGCTTTCCTTTTTTCTTTACTAAGCTCTTCGGCCTTGCAAGCTTGCTCGATAAGTATTACGAAATCTCGTATTTTAAGAATGCCAACAAACATCTTTATATCTTCATTCAACCCATCTTCAAAACGTTTACACATAATAGCCTCAGACGATAGACATTCCCGAGCATATCTACTGAGTCTCACAAACTTCCGTTTATAATCAATAACTGACATGGAACCCTGTTTAAGCTCAAGAAATTCTTTTCGTTTCTGATCAATGAACCACTGACTGATATATTTTTTTCGGAATTCAGTTTGGAAGAACTCCCACGTCACCCGTTCTCTGGGTACAACAGAAACCAATGTGTTCCACCAATAGTAAGCAGAATCACATAGCAAGGATATAGCACATTTCAAGCATTCATCGGGTGTGCAAGATAGTTCATCAAGAACTCGAATAGTGTTGTCCAACCAAAATTCAGCTTGCTCGGCATCATATTTCACAATTTACAAAGATCATACTAATACCTTTAATTACGTTCTTTCATATGATGACATACAATTACCAATTATATTGTTTTCTTATCCTCAAATACCGAATTCATTCACATACACACACACACATATATATATATCGTTCTTTGATATTAGTAAATCACTTAGAAATCAATTCAAATATGAGCACATAACACGAACCTTAACGTGTAAAATATATAATACTTACGCAACGATGTTTACCACTGACATTCGAAGTCGCAATCTTACTTAACTTACTGGCATCGGTTCTGTCAAATATTAGAGCTCGGAATACATTACTAGCATGCGGGTCTTTAACCCGGATATTTTTCCAGCACGTAGCCTGCGGACTTAAGTTCGGATATATTTCTAGCATATAGCCTGCGGATCTCATGTCCGGATATTTTTCCAGCATATAGCCTGCGGACCTCATGTCCGGATATATTTCTAGCATATAGCCTGCAGACCTCATGTCCGGATATATTTTCAATCTCATATATATTTGATCATATTTTAACACATCTCAGTCATCTTATCACTTAATAGTCGTATATTACATTCGAATATAAACTCGATACGCACATCATTCACATTTCAGCTCAATGGTTATATCTCCTATCACTCATTCTCTTCACCATTTAATCTTAAATTCAAAGTGACCATCAAACTATAAGTCATATACATGCATTATCTATTATACATCTTAATTCAAGTGCAAGCCAAAGATCACAATTTACCTACTATACTCTTATAATGGCATCGTCAATTATATACTAAAGGAAACTACTTAAGACTTACCTCGGATATTTTGAACAGTTGCGGATAATCTACTCGACTGCTTTCTCCTTTCCCTTATCTGATTTAGACCCTCTTAGCTCTTGAGCTTGATTCAAACAAATAGATCTATTTAATTACTTATCAATTTAACAATTCGATTTAATACATGTATATCGTGCCATTAAGTACAAATGATTTTATTAACTAGCTATTTAAACATCATACATATGCTCTACTCATGCACAATCGAAAATATTACTAGCGTATTACCTTGCATTTTCGAATTACATAACCATCACTTAATTTCATAACAAAAAATACACATATTATCTCATATTAACACAAGAATCAAATACATCACTCAAAATGCCAAAGTCCAACTAAGTCTACCATTATAGCATTATCAAGTTTATGTATTTGGTAATTCACATTCAAACACATTCGGCACTATGTATCTGATCAAATGTTTCATTTAACGCTAAACTCAACTTATAACCTTCCCTAATTAAAACATTCAACACCGACTAGACATGCTTACATGCCTAAGCCGAATATCATTTTAGACATTTGAGAAATCATTTGTTATTTGACTCTGAATTGGACAATTTATTCATTCAACTTGTTCCGTAAAGATCCTTAAGTTATATTATTATCTCTCTCGAGACTAACAACGTCTAACCCTAGTTTGAATAATTGAAATCTCTTTCTAATTAACGCCCTAAGGTTGCATTAACTCGATCTATGGATCCCTTATTAGGTTTCACCCTAATTCGGTAAAATCTTGTTACCTATCTCGAGGCGCGCAACCAACTCCGCTTAATTATGACAAATTTACTCTTAGACAGGGTCTATTCCTCCTCTGAATAAGAGCTTAACTTGAATCAATATCCTGGAATATCAAAACAAGAATTAAGAACACATAATTAAGAACAAGTCAAATATTTATCATACAATTCAGATAATAATAACAAGATCCGTCTTAGGTTTCATCCCCCTTAGGTACTCAGGGGTTTTAGTTCATAACTAAAAAGGCAAACATCTTAGAAAAATAATGAATACAAAACATAAAGAAAAACTCAAAACTCCTGAAGGGAAATTGAAGGGAGATCTTCAGTCTTGATGATGAATCCAACTTCTAAGATGGATCAATCGGCTTTCCTTGAGCAGTTCCATGCTTCCTTCTCTGTGCGTCCCATCTAAGTGCCTCTTCCAGCGTTTAAATAGGCTTTGGAATGCCTAAAAGCCCTTAACATTGGCCTTTTTCAAATTGGACTAAACTTGGGCTCGGTAGGGACACGTCCGTGTGCGATTGCTTAAATCTGTGGTCAAGGCTGTTAAATGGGCATAGGCGTCTGATATACCAGTGTAAATCGTGCTTTGACCTTGCCAAAGGGACACGGCTGTGTGGTCTGCCCGTGTGAGGAAGTCCAAGCTATGTTGATTTCGTACGTTGGCCTATTTTCTCCATTTTTGGCCCGTTTCTCGTTCCTTTCACTCTCTTATGCTCACCTAAGTATAAAACATGAAATTAAGGCATTAGGAGCAACGAATTCACCAAATCTAAGGAAAAATCATCCATAAAATGTGCTAAGCATGGGATGGAGATATGTATAAATTACGGTCTATCAATAAACTACCTAGTAAATTGAAGGATCCAGGGAGTTTCACTATTCCATGTTTAATTGGTAGTTTAGCTGTTAATAATGCTTTGGCCGACTTAGGGGAAAGTATTAACGTCATGCCCTATAAAATGTTTAAGCAACTAGGTCTTAGGAAGCCCAAATAAACTAGGATGAGTATACAGTTGGCAGATAAAACTATTAGGTTTCCTAGGGGTATTGTTGAAGATGTGCTTGTTAAAATTGACAAATTTATATTCCCAGTCGATTTTATCGTCTTAGACATGGATGAGGACAGTGACGTACCCTTAATTCTGGGTAGACCATTTTTAGCAACTGCTAGAACTATTATTGATGTTGGTACAAGAGAACTAACGCGTCGTATAGGCGATGACACGATTAAACTTCAAGCTCGTGATTCCATCAGAATATCTAGTGATCGAGATGATATTACGAATTCTTTCCATAAGAATAACATCTTGGCTCAAACTTCTGTGCAGGAAATCCCTAGGGATAAAGTGATGGATCCACGAACAACTTTTGAGGAACAAAGATTACAAATCGAGGAACTAAATGAATGGCGAACAAAAGTTAGGAAGAAATCGAGAACACACGATGAACCAAAGCAGTGTCATGATAAACTTAAAGGTTAATCGAATCAACTGAAGGTTGGAGACAAAGTACTGTTAGATGAAGTAGACCCTCATGCTGCCACTTTTGAACCTAATGGAGCAATCCCTTTTGGGGTACCCACTGTTTTCCAATATGGTACAGTCGACGTGACTCATTCTAAATTCGACACTTTTAAGGTAAATAGTACTCGTCTAAAACCTTATTTTGATAAGATTGATAGCAGGAATGAGGAGTTTCAACTCCTCGAACCACCATGAACGTGCAAATATGATGTAAGTTGAGCTTAGACTTTAAATAAGCGCTTCTCGGGAGGCAACCCAGCACTAACATCACTCCCATTTACTTTATCTATTTTTCGTGTTTTTTATGCAGGTACATTAACCTACACGGCCTGGACACATGGGCATGTCCTTGGCCGTGTGGAAATAGGGCTAAAAATTCCCAGGTATCGACATACACACTACCATAAACTCGAGCCAAATACAAAATCCATCGTGACTCGATCCCATTTCCATTCGGGTATCATGATCGGCTGAAGTAACCCTGAAGGCGCTTGATGTTCCGCTTTCACTTGTTGACATATCAAACACTTCGAAACAAAGTCAGAAATGTCTCGTTTCATATCAGGCCACCAAAAATGACATTTCAGATCGTTGTACATTTTCGTACTCCCCAGGTGAATTGACATTCGGCTACTATAAGCCTCGTTCAAAATTATCGAAATAAGTTCTGAATTTCTTGGAACACACAATCGACTTCTGAACCTCAAACAATCGTCGTCATCAATTTGAAACTCTGATTCCATATTTAATACACATTTAGCTCGTTTTACAACCAATTCATCGTCGACTTTCTGGGATTCCCGTATTTGATGAATCATTAATGGTTTGGCCTTTAATTCTGCTACCAACGCATTATCGGATGAAACGACAGGTGTACATTCATCGCTTGTAAAGCAAACAGTGATTTACGACTTAAAGCATTGGCAACCACGTTAGCCTTTCCCGGGTGATAGTCAATGACAAGCTCATAATCTTTCAACAACTCAAGCCAACGTCTTTGTCGCAGATTCAAATCTCTTTGAGTCATCAAATATTTGAGACTTTTGTGATCCGAATATACATGACACCTCTCTCCAAACAAGTAGTGTCGCCATATTTTCAAAGCAAATATGATGGCACCTAATTCGAGATCATGGATCGGATACTTTTTTTCATATGGCTTCAATTGCCTTGACGCGTAAGCTACAACTCAACCTTCTTGCATCAACACACAACCCAGCCCAAATAAGGACGCATCACTGTAAATGACAAACTCTTTACCGGATTCGGGCTGCACTAACACTGGGGCTTCTGTCAAAAGTGTTTTCAGTTGGTCGAAACTTTTTTGGCACTTTTCTGACCATTCGAACTTAATATCTTTCTGAAGTAGCTTCGTTATTGGTGTGGCTATCATCGAGAAACCTTTTACAAACCGTCTGTAGCAACCAGCAAGCGCCAAAAAGCTCCGAACTTCAGTAATATTTCTCGGGGGCTTCCAATCAAGTATGGTTGAAATTTTGCTCGGATCAACTCGAATTCCCGATGCGGATACTACATGTCCCTAAAAGCTAACTTCTCTCAACTAGAACTCACATTTACTGAACTTAGCATATAACTGCTTATCCCGTAAAATCTGCAACACTAATCTTAGGTGTTCGGCGTGTTCAGTTTCATCGTGTGAATAAATCAATATGTCATCTATAAACACAACTAGAAACCGGTCCAAATACTGCTTGAAAATTCGGTTCATCAAATCCATAAATACTGCAGGGGCATTAGTGAGCCCAAACGGCATCACTAAGAACTCGTAGTGACCGTATCTCGTTCTAAAAGCAGTTTTAGGTATATCTGAATCTCGAACTCGCAACTGATAATAACCTGATCTCAAATCTATCTTTGAAAACACTGAAGCTCCCTTCAGCTAATCAAACAAATCATCAATACGCGGTAATGGATATTTATTCTTTATCGTCACTTTATTCAACTGACGATAGTCGATGCACAATCTCATGGTTCCGTCCTTCTTTTTCACGAACAATACTGGTGCACCCCAAGGTGAGAAACTCGGTCGAGCGAAACCTCTATCCGTCAACTCTTATAACTGAGTTTTCAATTCCTTCAATTCTGTTGGTGCCATATGGTACGGCGCTATCGAAATTGGTGTAGTCCCAGGTATAAGTTCAATACCAAACTCTACCTCCCGAACAGGTGGTAACCCTGGCAATTCCTCGGGAAAAACATCTGGATACTCACAAACCACTGATACTGATTCAAGCCTCTTTTCTGATTCTTTACTATCAAGTACATACGCAAGATACGCCTCACACCCCTTTTTGACATATTTCTGAGCCAACATCGAGGATATAACTGCTGGTAACCTGTTCATATCAGTAGACTCAACTCGGATTATCTCATCATTTGCACATCTCAAATCAATAGTCTTTCTTTTGCAATTCACAACTGCATCATGAACGGTCAACCAATCCATATCGAGAATAACATCAAATTCATTAAACAGTAAAAGCATCAAATCGGCCGAAAAACAGGAACCTCGGATTATCAGGGGACATTTCCTGCACACTTTGTCGACTAAAACATATTGACCCAAGGGATTTGACAACCGGATTACGAACTCAGTAGACTCAACAGGTAGAGTCTTACTGGATGCTAAAGTCTCACATACATATGAATGAGTAGAACCAGGGTCAATCAAAGCAATCACATCAGTATCAAAGAGAGTGAAAGTACCGGTAATAACATCAGGCGAATAAGCATCCTCGCTTGCGCGTATAGCATAAGCTTTAGCAAGAGCACGAGCCTCGGATCTGGTTGTAGCATCTCTAGACCCTCTTTGACCGCCACTAGCATTCCCCATATTCCTAGGTGGTCTACCTCGTGCTGTAATACTCGGTTTCTCATTCTGGTTCACATTTTGCTCGGATAATCTCGGGCAGTCTTTAATAAAATGGTCGGCTGACCCACATTTATAACAGGAGCGGTCATGAAATCTACAACTCCTCGAATGCCATTTACCACAATACTTGCACTCTGTCCTGTCTCGACAACCATTTCCAACACTGGCAACTGAAGTGGCTCGTGTACTCACAGGGGGTCGATCGTGGTCTCGTCTGGAAAAACCCGAAATATTCTTTGATCGGCCAGAATCATCTCAAAATTTCTTCGATGATTGCTGAAAAGACTTTCCTGAAGATCTTTTACGAAATTCTCCAGCTTCGACATCAGCTTTCCTTTTTTCTTTACTAAGCTCTTCGGCCTTGCAAGCTTGCTCGATAAGTATTACGAAATCTCGTATTTTAAGAATGCCAACAAACATCTTTATATCTTCATTCAACCCATCTTCAAAACGTTTACACATAATAGCCTCAGACGATAGACATTCCCGAGCATATCTACTGAGTCTCACAAACTTCCGTTTATAATCAATAACTGACATGGAACCCTGTTTAAGCTCAAGAAATTCTTTTCGTTTCTGATCAATGAACCACTGACTGATATATTTTTTTCGGAATTCAGTTTGGAAGAACTCCCACGTCACCCGTTCTCTGGGTACAACAGAAACCAATGTGTTCCACCAATAGTAAGCAGAATCACATAGCAAGGATATAGCACATTTCAAGCATTCATCGGGTGTGCAAGATAGTTCATCAAGAACTCGAATAGTGTTGTCCAACCAAAATTCAGCTTGCTCGGCATCATATTTCACAATTTACAAAGATCATACTAATACCTTTAATTACGTTCTTTCATATGATGACATACAATTACCAATTATATTGTTTTCTTATCCTCAAATACCGAATTCATTCACATACACACACACACATATATATATCGTTCTTTGATATTAGTAAATCACTTAGAAATCAATTCAAATATGAGCACATAACACGAACCTTAACGTGTAAAATATATAATACTTACGCAACGATGTTTACCACTGACATTCGAAGTCGCAATCTTACTTAACTTACTGGCATCGGTTCTGTCAAATATTAGAGCTCGGAATACATTACTAGCATGCGGGTCTTTAACCCGGATATTTTTCCAGCACGTAGCCTGCGGACTTAAGTTCGGATATATTTCTAGCATATAGCCTGCGGATCTCATGTCCGGATATTTTTCCAGCATATAGCCTGCGGACCTCATGTCCGGATATATTTCTAGCATATAGCCTGCAGACCTCATGTCCGGATATATTTTCAATCTCATATATATTTGATCATATTTTAACACATCTCAGTCATCTTATCACTTAATAGTCGTATATTACATTCGAATATAAACTCGATACGCACATCATTCACATTTCAGCTCAATGGTTATATCTCCTATCACTCATTCTCTTCACCATTTAATCTTAAATTCAAAGTGACCATCAAACTATAAGTCATATACATGCATTATCTATTATACATCTTAATTCAAGTGCAAGCCAAAGATCACAATTTACCTACTATACTCTTATAATGGCATCGTCAATTATATACTAAAGGAAACTACTTAAGACTTACCTCGGATATTTTGAACAGTTGCGGATAATCTACTCGACTGCTTTCTCCTTTCCCTTATCTGATTTAGACCCTCTTAGCTCTTGAGCTTGATTCAAACAAATAGATCTATTTAATTACTTATCAATTTAACAATTCGATTTAATACATGTATATCGTGCCGTTAAGTACAAATGATTTTATTAACTAGCTATTTAAACATCATACATATGCTCTACTCATGCACAATCGAAAATATTACTAGCGTATTACCTTGCATTTTCGAATTACATAACCATCACTTAATTTCATAACAAAAAATACACATATTATCTCATATTAACACAAGAATCAAATACATCACTCAAAATGCCAAAGTCCAACTAAGTCTACCATTATAGCATTATCAAGTTTATGTATTTGGTAATTCACATTCAAACACATTCGGCACTATGTATCTGATCAAATGTTTCATTTAACGCTAAACTCAACTTATAACCTTCCCTAATTAAAACATTCAACACCGACTAGACATGCTTACATGCCTAAGCCGAATATCATTTTAGACATTTGAGAAATCATTTCTCAATTCATCTTATTAGTGTTACCTCACTCAAAACATTTACACCAATTTATTATAATTAAAACCCTTGTTCAAAATAATATTCACTATAATACTATGGCCGAAACTCCCAAATAACTAACATAGTCGCTTAGATTCAATATAATCACGAATATATATATACAACCTAAATTCCTCTCTTAACACATAATTTACTATCTTGGAATTCATTTTCTAACTAAATTAACTTACTCCAAAGCCGAATGCTACTTAAGCATTAAGCTCATGTTCTTTTCATTATTAAGCAATTTTCATAACTCAACTAACATGCATTTTCAATTTAACATCAACATTAAAAAAAATTTAACACAAAAATTCATAGCCGAATGTTGTTTATCTTAAGCTACCACTATATAATTACTTATCACTTCATACCATATTATCAAAATTGAACTAATTATACTTATATAAATACTATCAAAGCCAAAACCTATGCATAGCATTATTCAAGATTTATACCCTTAAAATCATTTACAAGGCCGAATTTGTTCAAGTAACTCAACAAGTCCAAGTTCATCTATTTCATATATAAATACTAACAATTAAGTATTAACTAGTTCAAACTTCATTTAACCATAAGAACAACAATCTATCCCCTTCAATTTCTCCCATGGCCGAATGCTCAAGACACCACAGAACTCAAAATTTTGTCATGGGTTAAGTAAAGAACTTAATAACTAACTCAAAATATGCTAAAAATCCAAGAATTAACATGAATTACTTACCTTATTTAAAGTTCAAGATCACCGAATGGTTTGCTCTTTTCCTTCTTTAAAATCGGCTAGGAAGAAACAAGGATGAATACTTTGTTTTCTTTACCCATTTTCTACCTTTAATTATTATTATCCTATAATTTAAAGCCATTTAATTAAAAATAATGCTAATAGAAAATTCATATATTTTATACTAACTAACAACATGGCCGGCCACTATCAAAAATGGGTAATTTGACATGCAAAACCATTCTTTTCAATACATACATTATTAGACCACCTTTAAAAATTACCTATCACCTTTCACATTTTTCTCACATAAGTCCTATTTAATAATTTCATATACAAATGACAAAATTAAAGCATGAAACTTTCACATATGCATGTACACATATAATAAGCATAGAATATAACAATTAATTATTTTTGTGACTCGATTTTGTGGTCTTGAAACCACTTTACGACTAGGGTCAAATTAGGGCTGTCACACTTACCTTGGAGTTTTGCACTACTTTCCATCTTCAGCACGTGATGTCCACCCATGAAAAGGCTGGCA
Source organism: Gossypium hirsutum (assembly GCF_007990345.1). Taxonomy (NCBI): domain Eukaryota; kingdom Viridiplantae; phylum Streptophyta; class Magnoliopsida; order Malvales; family Malvaceae; genus Gossypium; species Gossypium hirsutum. Next base: position 9,265,035 of record NC_053429.1, read on the forward strand.
CTATTACATTTCGACTTGGTGGACTAGTACGACAAATGAGCGTACCAGAGTTTGGAGCTGCTTTGGGCCTCTACACAGAGGAGTTTATGGCTTTCGAGGTTTTTCTACATCTTCACCGCCATATACACTACTCGCCCTCTTGCTGTTGGACCGACCTTACAGCAAGTAATGTTCCTTATAACGCAAGTCGCTCAAAGGCGACTTATCTCCCCCCAACACTACGCTACGTCCATGCTATCTTGGCTCCCACCCTGACTGGGAGGAGAGAGAGCATCGGTGTCGTTAGCACCACCGATGTTTACTTCTTATGGAGCATGGCGACTGGTCATGTATTTGATTTGGCATACTTTACTGCCCTTTCTTTTCGCTACCAGACAAACCGCCATAGGAGGGCCCCATCTGCCTTGGCCCTACGTGACTCGCCTCGCTCGACACTTCAGCCTCTTCAACACTCCAGATATGTCATCAACACTCACACTAGTAGGCCAGATGTCTCCTCAGGGAATTTCTAATATGATCCACATTAGGATGATAGAGCGACGTCGTGAATTCAACCCCCATCAGTACAGACTCGTTCATTCTGATGACCAAGATGAGTTCAAGGACATTATTAATGATGTCCCTCACCCTCAGGAGGACCCACACCCAACACCACCACCAAGTCACCGACCTCCTGCAGCCACTTTGACCGATATATTCAAGCAACTCACTCGTTTCAAGCAACAGTGATTTGCGAGGTTCAACAGCATCAAGGCAACTCTACAGCAGATCTACCAGCACTTCAACATCTAGCCTCCACCACCACCACCTCCTCAAGATCCATCAACCAATGAGGACTTTTGAGTCTATTTATTTTTTATTTATTTTTTGCTTTATTTTTATTTTTATTTTTATTTTATGTTTATTTTAAAGACTTTTCGTTTATACTTTTAAACAATGTTTATTTTTATAGCTATTATCGAGTAACCTTTTAATTCTCTTCACAGTTGTGTTTATTTTTTTTAATAGTAGCTCCGACTCATGCACACCATTGGTCATATCTACAATTTTCACTTTCATTATTCCAAGGATTCTAACCAAAAATAATCAGGGCAGTTTCGCTTCTCTCCCTCTTTTATGATATTATGCGTCTATTGTTATCTATCTTTGTACATTTAAGACAATGTACATTTTAAGTGTGGGGAAATTATTTATATGATTCTTTGAAAATCCCTGAATTTTGTCTTGTTCTCAAATAACTCTCTCATATCACTATTAGAATGAATTTTGATTGATTTATGATTTTTATTGATAAGTTTTGAATTTAAGCATAGGGAATTGTGCATTGATTGTTTAAACTTTAAAGATAGTAGAGAATCAAGCATGATAAGTTGACTTTTGAGAATTAAAATTGCTAGGTTGTTTCCCTGAATTGAGGTATTATCTTGAAGTTTTGAATTTACAGGATTGACATCAAATACCCATAATTTTTGTGAGATTTTGAGCCTTTTAGAGCATATACCTTTCTTGCACACTTATTTTATTGGTTATGAGTGAGTCAATACTGATTTGTTATTTTAGAACTTGCATCGATTATACATGTCGAGACCACACCTTTGATTTGATACACTAAGATGATTAAGGCACTTAGGTTTTAACCCACTTACTCCATAAAAAGCCTACCCACATATTTGACCCTTAGTAAACCCCTTTGAGCCTTAACCATTGTTTCTTGATTTTCCCCTTAATGTTAACCCACAACTTAACCCTTTTTGATTCGTTAAGAATTTCCCCCTTTTTGTTAACTCTCTTTTTATCGAGATTTGATTTGATTAGTTACCTAACTATGTTCGTTCATTCCAGCTGCAGAATTATTTCTTATTATGTACTTTCTATATTTGAATTAAAAAAATCGTATATTTATATTCATTCAATTACATAATGCTTTAAACAGCGTGGATAAGTTAAAGTTATTATATTGAGAGAAAGCTCACTTCATTTTAGAAAGTCTTCATTCTGGCACTTGTTTGTAATTCAGTAATTAGCTTTATTCTTTTAAGTTGGGTAATTTATTAAATTAATCTCGATTCTAACCCTCTTTTTCAACCTTTATCCACACCTTTAACCCAAGCCCCATTATAACCCTATTAAAGACCTTTTGATTTGTGTATCATCTCATTTATTGTGGTAGAGATTCAATTTTCATGCAAGCCTATGGTAATAACCTTTCATGTTTGACTATTGAGTACTTAATTATAGAACCTTAAACACTTTGAGAGATTTAAGTGAATCTTTAGTGAGGATGTCAACTCTTTTCAATTTGGAATTAAAGTTAATTATCTAGATAAGGGGAGATACCTATGATTTTATGATTAAAATGCTCAACTTGGATTGTTTGAAACTTTGATGTTCTTTTAGTTAAATTCTCAATGTATGATTATTTTTGGATTATTTCGAAACATTATTGATGAGAATTATAAGTTAAGAAGAATTAATTCTAATCATGAGTTGAGGATTTTGCTTGAGGACAAGCAAATGCTTAAGTGTGGGGATATTTGATAAACCATAATATATACATATTTTTACCCTATGTTTGGCATATTTTTGGATGAACTATCATAAGATTTAGTGAATTTGATGCTACTAATCCTTTAAAATCATGTTTTATACTTAAGTGAGCATAAGAAGGTGAAAAGAGTAAGAAATGGGCCAAAAACAAACAAAATGGGCTTATCTCAGTATTTCACACGGCCTAGGCACTTCCACACAGGTAATCCACGCGCCCGTGTGTGACACACGGGTAGGCCACATGCCGGTGTGTCATGACCGTGTCGACTAAAAACCAACTCAGAATTACACACGGCTTGAGCATCTTCATACGGACGTGGCACACGGCTGTGTCCCTATCGAGCCCAAGTCTAATTCTACTCAGAAAAGGCTAATTTTTAGGGTTTTGAAGCATTCCAAAGTCTATATAAACACCCTAGAAGAGGATCAAAGAGGAAAATAACGGTCGTAAAACTAATTAAAAATTCGACTAAGGCAAGCGTATCTATTGAACAATAGTATAGTTATGGTGAGACCGGAAATATCGTATCCACGAGGACTAAGAGTACTAGTAATTACTATCTTTTTATTATCTAGCCTAACAATTAAGAGAATTTTTAATCTAAAACTAATTACCTAATCAACTCAGATTGCGACAAAGATTAAAGTGGGAAAATACTTTTGGAAAACCGATGGAGAAGATAATACCCAAGGAAGAATTCACCCAGACTTCACTTATTACCTCTGAATTAGATGATTTATTCACTTGACTTAATCCTAGGAATCCTTGATTTATGTTAATATCTCTCTCAAGACTAAAAACAACTGACTCTAGGTTGATTAATCAAAATCTCTTTCTAATTAAAACCCCTATTATCACATTAACTCGATCTATGGATTCCCTTATTAGATTTGACTCTAATCCGGCAGATTTATGTCATCCTATCTCTATGATTGCATGCAACTCCGCTTAATTATGGGCGATCTACTCTTAAACAAGGAATTTTCCTTCTCTGAATAAGCACATAAAAAACTGAATTAATATCCTGGAATATTAAAGCAAGGGTTAAATTTACAATTAAGAATAAGAACAAGTATTTATCATATAATTCAAATAGTAATAAGATTCGTCGTAGGTTTCATCTTCCTTAGGTATTTAGGGAATTTAGTTCATAACAATAGAGGGAAACATCTCAAAATTGGGAAAACAACAAAACATAAAGAAACCCAAAAACTTTGGTAGAAATTGAATGAAAATCTTCAGTCTTGAAGGAGATCCTACTTCCGGGATGATTCCGATGGCTGGTCTTGAGTGTTTTCTGCGTTCTCCTCCGCGTGTCCCCTTAATCCTCTTCTAGGGTGTTTATATAGACTTTAGAATGCCTCAAAACCCTCAAATTTAGCCTTTTTTGAGTAGAATTAGACTTGGGTTCGACAAGGACATGGCCGTGTGCCACGCCCGTGTAAGGGTGCTCAGACCATGTGTAATTCTGACTTGGTTTAGTGCCGACATGGCCATGACACACGAGCGTATGGTCTACCCATATGTCACACACGGGCATGTGGATCACCCGTGTAGAAGTACCAAGGCCGTGTGAAACAATGATTTAGGCCTAATTTGTTCGTTTTTGGCCCGTTTCTCGCTCTTTTTGCTATCCTAAGCTCTCCTGAGTATAAAACATGAAATTAAAGGATTAGGAGCATCAAATTCAATGGAACCAAGGAAAAATCATCCATGAATATGAAAAGCATGGGGTAAAAATATGTATATATTATGGTTTATTAGACATGCAGAGTGGAAAGTAGAAAATACTCGAAGATAGCCATCGGAATCAACTTGGAAGCAGGATATACTTCAAGACTGAAGATCTTCATTCAGTTTCCTTAGAAGTTCTTTGCGTTTTTTATGTTTTTTTGTTTTCCCAATTTTGAAATGTTTTCCCCTATTATTATGAACTAAACACCTTAAATACCGAGGGGAGATGAAACCTAAGACAGATTTTATTACTATTTGAATTATATGATAAATACTTATTCTCATTCCTAATTGTGAGTTTTAATACTTGTTTTAATATTTCAGTATATTAATTCAGATTTTGATATGCTTATTCAGTGGAGCAAAAGTCTCTGTTTAAGAGTAGATCCCCCATAATTAAGTGGAGTTGAATGCAATCCTAGAGATAGGATGACATAAATCTGCCAGATTAGAGTTAAATCTAATAAGAGAATCTATAGATCGAGTTAATGTGACAATAGGGGTTTTAATTAGAAAGAGATTTCAATTAGTCAACCTAGACTCAGTTGGTTTTAGTCTCGAGAGAGATAATAACATAAATTAGGGATTTCTACGGATTAAGTCAAGTGAATAAATCTTCTAATTCAGAAGTAATAAGTGAAGTCTAGGTGGATTCTTCCTTGGGTATTGTCTTCTCCATCGGTTTTCCAAGAGTATTTTTCAACTTTCATCTCGGTCATATTTTTAAGTCAATTAGATAGTTAGTCTTAGTTTAAAAACATCATTTTAGTTCTTAGGCTAGATAATAAAAAGATAGTAATTACTAGTACTTTTAGTCCTTGTGGATACGATATTTCTGGTCTCACATAACTATACTACTGTTCAATAAGTATGCTTGCCTTAGTCGAGTTTTTAGTTAGTTTAGCGACCACCATCCTATGATCACACAGGTGTGTCCCTTGACCACATGGGCATGTGTGTCATGCATCTAGGAAAAAAATTGAAATTTCACGAAAAATTCTCTGAGTACCCGGTTTAGTCCCGACCTGACTCTAATGCATGATTTGGGCCTCGAGGGCTCATGTAATGAACTATATGATTAAATATGATTGAGATGGATTTGAATATTAAATACTTGTAAAATGTTTTTTACTTGACCTGTAAACTCTAGTAACACTCTGTAACCCTATTCCGGCAATAGATTTGGGTTAGGGGTGTTACACAATGGTACTTTCATGATTTAAATCAATAATATAATTGAAATAATATGTCAAAATAATCAAAATGTGATTTAATTTTCAACAAAATCAATTTGCATATCATATCTCTCATATGTCAAAACTCATACCATATTTCATTTGGCATATCACATATAAACATATAAGTTGATATGTTCCATCATCATATCCCATTCACTTATATATATCACAACATGTCATTAGTTCATTTGTTTTATTTCTACACTCGAATCCTCTAATTTGTCTTATATCCATATTGACCCTCAAGGATCATTTTAACCAATTTGCATCATCTTTCACATGTCATCATTTGACACTTAGATACTTATATACAAGATACACCATTTACTATTAGCCTTACATATCATATGTCATTTGGAACGATATATGTTACATTATCCCTATTAAGAGGACACAGACTCAAGGCGGATACACAAATCATCCAACCATCACACCAATATATTTGACACCTAGTGCCCATCAAAATGTCTAAAGTATAAATTGTGTTTCACGCCTCATCGTTATAAATTGAAGTAATGTGTGCTCCACACCTCATTGGAATGTCCAAAGTATTATAAACGCTCCACACCTCATAGGTATAAATCAAAGTATAATCTCATACACTAATCCTATGGCTTGCCAACTATACTTGACTATACTCGAGACAGTTAATAGGTAAATCAATTATCCTAACACATATATATATTGTAACACCCCAAAATATAAAGGGTTATATGAAATGAATAACCAAATAAATAAATAGGCTTGATTGTTAAGTTTTTTGGTAGCATGATGGATGATTTGCATGTGCTTAGTGCATTATTGTTATAAATACTATGAAATAATGTAATAGTCTAAATTTTCAATGGCGTCAGAACAGTGATTCGAGATCACTAAATCTGAAAAATGAGTAGAAAATATTATTAATTTAGTGAATATAAGTTAAATGTGAAGTTAGGAAAATTTTTGAAATAACGAATAGTGTACTAGAAATAAATATTAAAAAAAATTTAAAACCGAAAATGAGGTATCGAGACTTTGAAAATTTTAAACCGAACCATAAATATTTTTATAAATATTTATGGAGTGTTAATAAGTAAGTATTAAAGTTTAGTCAAGAAATTTTAAAGTTCCGATAGTTAATTGAATAAAAAGGACTAAATTGTAACAAATGTAAAATTATGGAAAATAATTAAATACCTTAAATGATAAAATAAAGAGGGTTTAAAAGGCAAATAGACCCAAGGTCTATTTGCGGTGAATGGTAAGGGGCATGAAATCACCAGGAAATTGATGAATTAAGGGAAAAATTGGAATATTGCAAAATTTACTTAATAAAACTAAGACTAAAGTGGAATTATCTAGATTTCTCTTTATTTTTCTGCATTCTCATCAGCAAAAACACCATAGAAGGGTTTTCTTAAGCTGGTTTTTCATATTTTTACTGCAAGTAAGTTCAATTCTTGATTATTTCTTGAAATTTTTGTGTTTTTATGACTTTTACAACTAGGTCCACTTGTTGAATTCATTAGTTTTTAATTCTATGAAAGAAATTGGAAGTTGCTATGAATATGTTCTGGAAGTATATGATGATTTAGCATGAAATTAGAGCTTTAAATTGTTTATATGCTGATTTTATTGAAAGAATTGAATAGAAAGTGAATGTTTAGGACTTAATGGTGAAAGAGTTTGAATTTAGGGTTTTATGTGGAAATTCTGAATTTTAATAGTTGTGAAATAACTTATAATATCTAGGTAAATTATTAATTGAGAAAAATCAGCTCAATTGAGAGGCTAATTGAGTAGGGACGAAATTGTTATTTATTAAAAGCTTAGGGGAAAATGGTAATAAATAGCTTGCACTCAAACAATTTTGGACGGCAGGAGTAGACTAACTTTGAAAAAATCACCATAAATTTTATAAATAAAATTAGAAGATGAACAAAACATTAAATTAAAGCTTATTGAGTCTAATTTCTCATAGAAGAAACGGTGCAAGCAATGGATTTGTAAATCATGAGATATAATGAATTTTGTGAGATAAGGTCAAAATGAATAAGGGTTCCCCTGTTCTAACTTTGAAAAATCATAAAACATTGAATAAAAATAATTAGGAGCTTAAATTTATATTTATAGAATCTTAAATGAGTCTATTTTCAATAGAAACAAATGGGAACATCATCTGAATTTTGTACGAGGATTTAATTAATTTTTAGTGAAGAAGGGTCAGAACTGTCAGACAGAAGAACAGGGGTGACTTTAAAGAATAAACTGTACTTATTGGCTAAACAAAAAATTCTGAAAATTTTATGATAAGAAGATACATGAGTCTAGTTTTAGAAAAAATTAACAGATCCTAATTTGGAGTTCTGTAGCTCAAGATAAAAATAATTTAATGATTATGACACGAATGGACAGCATTGAATGTACATAGGTAAATAGTGAAATTACAGATAATGGTGCTTATAAGCGGGTTATAAACATTAAGGATGTGAAATAGAATGAATGTGAAATCAATACTGATAAGTGAAAAATTTTATATTATAGATCAAGAAATCGAGGATAAATGAGGAAAAGATAAAATTTCGGAATAGTTCTAGAAAACTCTACAACTACTACAAATTGTTCCGGGTAATTTCGTATGGTTAAATTATTAAAATTCAATATTTTTTTTATGAATGGTGATTAATATTTATGTATGTTAATTTTTGAAATTAAGTAAATTGTGTACAAAAGTTACGAAATCGAACTGAGTATTTTGGAGGAACGGAACGCAGGAAATGAGTATGATCGTTCAATGAAAAAGATGAATTGACGATAAATTACCCAAGTAAATCGAGATTCAGCATTTGTTGCGAATTCTCGTATTTGCTTTCTGTTTAGCTCTTACGAGTTTCCATTAACTCATATGAGTTTCAGTTAACCCTTTTGGGGTTTTAGTTCAGCTCTGATGAGATTCAGTTAGCCTTCAGGCTTCCGTTTAGCACTTATGTGCTTCAGTTAGCCTTCGGGCTTTCGTTTAGCACTTATGTGCTTCAGTTAGCCTTCGGGCTTTCGTTTAGCACTTATGTGCTTCAGCTAGACTTCGGGCTTCAGATCACGATGTACTCAAATCCGTAAGTCGTTCCTTAAATGGACAAGTTGGTAAGTCTTAAATGTAAGTAATGTTATCATTATTACTATTGAGCTCAATTAAGTAATTTTTTTAAATGAGATTATGACTTACAGGATGAAAGTAACTTACTTGAAATGTCCATATGATTTGAATTTTGGAAAACTAATATTTGGTAAGATTTATGGTTAAAGCCGACGAACTTACTAAGCTATAGTCAGCTTACTTGTAATGTTATTGCTCTTTGTAGATTAACGGGAGGGTCAGAGGATCGGATCATCACGCTCAAGTCACACTATCTCTATTTTTCGGTAGATTTTGTTATAAGTACTTTAAATGGTTTATATGGCATGTATAGGAGCTTATATGACTATGTTTTGTATCAACTCATGAATATATTAGTTAAGTTAATATAAGTTGACATATGATATGAATGAAATTTAACTAAGATGTTTAAATACTACTTGAAAGTATGAATGGATATAATGTTAGATAAAATAAGGATTAGTGATATTGTTATGAAACGAATGTGATTTGGATGAAGATTGTATTTGTTGAGTTGTTGTTGTGTTGAATTGATTGCAAATTTGAAATTGCAGGGAAGGTTAGATGTTTCTAAAGGGGTTATATTGAATTTTTTTTAAAAATAATAATAATAATTATATTACGAAAAATTTTCGGAGTACTTGAATAAGTCCCTATTCATTTATAATACGTGATTTAGGCTTCGAGGGTTCATAAAAGAGACTTAATGATTTAATTTTAATATATTTGTTGTTTATCCATGAATTATTTGTAAATTAACCAATATGTTCGGTAATGCCTCGTAACCCTATTCCGACGACGGTTTGGGATTAAGGGGTGTTACATTTATTGGTATTAGAGCTTCGGTTTAACCGATTCTCGGAATGGACGTGATGTGTAAAATGCTTAGAAATACATGCCATATAAATCTACGATAGTGTGATGTGTATGATCCAATTTAACTCTTGTTTTTTTTAATAGATTGTAAAGATGTCAATAGACCTGAACATGCTAAACATGAAGAAGCAAATAGTAGAGTACAGACATCTAAATAAGGGACGAGTAGCGATGTTCCAATTTCCTTGATGCGAGAACAAGAACTTAGAAATATGATTATTAGAGTAATGAATCAGTGGTATAATGAGAGGATACAGGAAAAGAATCAGACCCAACAACCTCCTTCCCCTACAGTACCACCAGTAATACCCTCGGTTGCTCTTCCACCTCCTCCTCCGGTAACTGAATCAAGTAAGAGAACTCCGGTAAAAAAACTCAAAAAATTTGGGGCTGAAGAATTTCGGGGCAGGTCAAATGATGATCCAGTAAAAGCTGAGTATTGGTTGCAGAACACAATAAGAGTTTTTAATGAAATGGCTTGTTCTCCAGATGACTATTTAAGGTGTGTTGTTTCCTTGTTAAAAGAAGAAGCATATCACTGGTCGGAGACAATAGAAGCTGTGGTACCAGCCGAGAAACTTACTTGGGAATTTTTCCAAGCTAAGTTTAAAAAGAAATATATTGGTAAAAGATATTTAGAAAAGAAAAAGAGAGAATTTCTTGATCTTCGACAGGGAAATCGGACAGTAGCTGAGTACGAGAGGGAGTTTGTATACCTTAGCAGATATGCTTGAGAGATTATTCCTACAGAAGAAGACATGTGTGTTCGATTTGAAGAAGGTCTGAATGATGAAATTAGAATGATGATAGGTGGTACGAAAATTCGAGAATTTGTGGTTCTATCAGATCGAGCTCAAAATATTGAAGAAGTGTATAACAAAAAGATGTAACGAGAAAGAAGAAACAAAGAATCTTATAAAAGAAGCTCCTCTAAATCATTTTCAACATTTCTGATTAAAAAGTTTAAGGAGGATTCCATTCGAGCTACACCGATACCTAAACGATCGAAGACTAGAGTAACTCAACCTAATCATGGAATATCAATTAGATCAGTTGCTAGTGAAGCCAGTGTACAAAATACTCCCAAGTCTAAATGTCAACACTGTGGAAAATACCATTTGGGTGAATGCAGAGGTAAAACAGGAGCTTGCTACAAATGTGGAGCCACTGATCATTTTATCCAGAATTGTCTTCTGTTACGAAAAGATAAAGAAGAACAGAAGGAAAAACAGATAGCTACTTCTCAGAAAAGTAAGCATGCGAGTCAAAGTAGTGCTGCAGAAGCTACTCGTTCGAGTGCAAAAGATTATGTTGCTCGGTCAGAGGTTAGAGCACCAGTACGTACATACGCCATCCGAGCTAGAGAAGAAGCCACGGCTCTAGACGTTATTGCTGGTACTTTCTATCTTTTTGATGTTATTGTATATGCATTAATTGACTCAGGGTCTACACATTCTTATATTTGCACAGTATTAGCATTAGAAAAGAAGTTGTCTGTTGAACCAACTGAATATGATGTTCAAGTTACTAATCCATTAGGACAAAGGGTGATAGTAAATTTAGTGTGTCGAAATTGTCCACTGAAAATAAAAGGCTGTGAGTTCCCTACTGATTTAATGTTGCTACCCTTTCGAGAATTTGATGTTATACTAGGAATGGATTGGTTGACAAAATATGATGTTGTGGTTAATTGTCGTGAGAAGGGGATCAGTTTGAAATGTCAGACAGGTGATATACTTTCTGTTGAGCCTAAAAATTCAAATGATGTTGTTAAAAGTATTTCAGCTTTTTCAGCTCAGAGGTTAATGCAGAAGGGTAATAAGGTATTTTTAGCTTACATCCTTGATACTCGAAGATCTAAACCAAAACTAGAATAGTTGCCGGTTGTTAATGAATTTTCTGACGTATTTCCTGAAGAATTACAGAGTTTACCACCAGATCGGGAAGTTAAATTTGTGATTGATGTGGTACCGAGGACAGCTCCTATACCAGTGACACCATACCATATAGCACTAGCTGAGTTAAAAGAGCTAAAGACACAGTTGTAGGAATTTTTAGGCAAAGGGTTTATTAGACCGAGTATGTCACCTTGGGGTGCACCAGCCTTGTTCGTGAAAAAGAAAGACGGATCTCTACAACTGTGCATAGACTACAGGCAACTAAACAGGGTTACAATTAAAAATAAATATCCTTTACCTCGCATTGATGATTTTTTGATCAGTTGAAAGGTGTTGTGTTTTCAAAGATAGATCTTCGATCCGGATATTATCAACTGAAAGTTAAAGAATGTGATGTGCCAAAAACAGCCTTCAGAACTCAGTATGGTCATTATGTGTTTTTGGTAATGCCTTTTGGTTTAACTAATGCCCCTGCTGCATTTATGGACTTAATGAATCAGATTTTTCAGCTTTATTTGGATAGATTTGTAGTTGTGTTTATTGATGATATACTGATCTATTCAAAGACAGAACCCGAACATGCTCAACATTTAAGGATAGTGCTACAAACTTTGCAATAAAAGCAATTATATGCAAAATTCAGCAAATGTGAACTTTGACTTCATGAGGTTGGATTTCTGAGTCATATTGTTTCAGCCGAAGGGATTCGAGTAGATCCGAGTAAAGTATCTGCAGTGGTAAATTGGAAAACTCCAAGGAATGTAACGGAAGTACAAAGTTTTCTAGGTTTAGCTGGATATTATCGCCATTTTGTTAAAAAAAATTCAATGATTGCTTCGCCTCTGACATGATTGCTACAGAAGAATGTTGAGTGTGTGTGGTCTGACGAATGCCAACAAATTTTTTATCAGTTGAAGAAGATGTTGACAAAAGCTCCAGTGCTGACTCAACCAGAATCAAGTGTGTCATATGTTGTATACAATGATGCATCTTTGAATGGTTTAGATTGTGTGTTGATGTAGTTGGAAAAAGTGGTGGCCTATGCTTCTCGGCAGTTAAAATCACACGAGAAGAATTATCCTATGCATGATTTGGAGGTGGCTGCAATTGTTTTTGCTTTGAAAATTTGGAGACATTATTTATATGGTGAAAAATGTTATGTGTATACAGATCATAAAAGTTTGAAGTATTTGATGACGCAGAAAGAGTTGAATTTGAGACAGAGAAGATGGCTTGAGTTATTAAAAGATTATGACCTTGTTAACGATTACCATTCGGGGAAGGCTAATATAGTTGCTGACGCACTCAGTCGGAAATCATCTTTATTTGCACTCCGGTCAATGAATGCCCATTTGTCTATTAGTAAAGATGGATCTGTAATAGCGAAATTGAAAGCCAAGCCTATATTTCTCCAATGAATTTGGGAGTTGTAATATGAAGATTCGAAGTTGGTATTAAAGAAACAAATAGCTCGAGATAAGCAGGATTCAGAGTATAGCATTGATGAAAATGGTATGTTATACTATCGTAAAAGAATTTGTGTTCCAAATAATTCAGACTTCAAAAATGATATTCTTTCTGAAGCTCAAAGTAGCAGGTATTCTATTCACCTTAGAAGTACAAAAATGTATTGTGATTTGAAACAGATGTATTGGTGGCCTAGTATGAAAAGGGAAATTTTTGAGTTTGTAGCAAAGTGTCTACTATGTCAATAGGTGAAAGCAGAACATCAGGTACCAGCGGGTTTATTACAACCTATTATGATTCCAAAGTGGAAGTGGGAACATGTTACGATGGATTTTGTATCCGGGTTACCTGTGACCCCGAAGAAAAAAGATTCAATCTGGGTAATTTTCGATAAATTGACAAAATTAGCACATTTTATTCCAGTCAGAACGGATTTTCCACTGGAGAAGTTAACAGAACTGTATATCTCTGAGATTTTGAGGTTACATGGGGTTCCAACATCCATTATTTCGGATTGAGATCCAAGATTTACATCGAGGTTTTGGAGCAAACTACAGGAAGCTTTAGGCATAAAGCTAAATTTTAGTATCGCTTTTCATCCTCAGACTGATGGGCAATCAGAGCAGGTAATTCAGATTTTGGAAGATATGTTGAGATGTTGTATACTTGAGTTTGGTGGTAGTTGGGAAAAGTATTTACCACTGGCCGAATTTGCTTACAACAACAGTTATCAATCCAGCATAAAGATGGCGCCATTTGAAGCTTTATATGGAAAAAAATGTAAGACTCCATTGCATTTATTAGAATTGAGTGAATCCAAGTTAGTGGGGGTTGATTTAATTCGGGAAACTGAAGAAAAGGTTCAGATTATTCGAGATTGTCTGAAAGCTGCTTCAGGTCGTCAGAAATCATATACTGAATTGAAAAGAAGAGAAATAGAGTTTAATGTGGGTGATCAAGTGTTCTTAAAGGTTTCACCGTGGAAAAAAGTATTACGATTTGATAGAAAAGGAAAACTAAGTCTAAGATTTCTTGGACCATACGAGATTATTGAAAAAGTCTGCCCTGTAGCATATCGGTTAGCTTTACCTCTAGAGCTTCAGAAGATTCATAATGTGTTCCATGTATCTATGCTGAGACGTTATAGATCAGACCCTTCACATGTGATTCCGCATACAGAAATTTAGCTTCAGTCAGATATGACTTATTCAGAAGAGCCAGTGAAGATTTTAGCTCGGGAAATTAAAGAACTGAGGAATAAAAAAGTACCATTAGTTAAAGTGTTGTGGCATCGACATGGTGTGGAGGAAGCAACCTGGGAAACAGAGAAATCAATGAAATCACAATATCCAAACCTATTTTCAGGTAACAAATTTCGAGGACGAAATTTCTTAAGGGATGAGAATTGTAATAGCCTAAATTTTCAGTGGTGTCAGAACAGTGATTCGAGATCACTAAATCTGAAAAATGAGTAGAAAATATTATTAATTTAGTGAATATAAGTTAAATGTGAAGTTAGAAAAAATTTTGAAATAGAGAATAGTGTACTAGAAATAAATATTAAAAAAAATTAGAATAAAAAACGAGGTATCGAGACCTTGAAAATTTTAAACCGAGCCATAAATATTTTTATAAATATTTATGGAGTGTTAATAAGTTAGTATTAAAGTTTAGTCAAGAAATTTTAAAGTTCCGATAGTTAATTGAATAAAAAGGACTAAATTGTAACAAATGTAAAATTATGGGAAATGATTAAATACCTTAAATGATAAAATAAAGAGGGTTTAAAAGGCAAATAGACCCAAGGTCTATTTGGGCTGGACGGCAAGGGGCATGAAATCAGTAGGAAAATTGATGAATTAATGGCAAAATTGGAATATTACAAAATTTACTTAATAAAACTAGGACTAAAGTGGAATTATCTAGATTTCTCTTTATTTTTCTGCATTCTCATCAGCAAAAACACCATAGAAGTGTTTTCTTAAGCTGGTTTTTTATATTTTTACTACAAGTAAGTTCAATTCTTGATTATTTCTTGAAATTTTTGTGTTTTTATGACTTTTACAACTAGGTCCACTTGTTGAATTCATTAGTTTTTGATTCTATGAAAGAAATTGGAAGTTGCTATGAATATGTTCTGGAAGTATATGATGATTTAGCATGAAATTAGAGCTTTAAATTGTTTATATGTTGATTTTATTGAAAGAATTGAATAGAAAGTGAATGTTTAGGACCTAATGGTGAAAGAGTTTGAATTTAGGGTTTTATGTAGAAATTCTGAATTTTAATAGTTGTGAAATAACTTATAATGTCCAGGTAAATTATTAATTGAGAAAAATCAGCTCAATTGAGAGGCTAATTGAGTAGGGATGAAATTGTTATTTATTAAAAGCTTAGGGGAAAAATAGTAATAAACAGCTTGCACTAAAACAATTTTGAACAGCAGCAGTAGACTAACTTTGAAAAAATCACCATAAATTTTAGAAATAAAATTAGAAGATAAACAAAATATGAAATTAAATCTTATTGAGTCTAGTTTATCATAGAAGAAACGGTGCAAGCAATAGAATTGTAAATCATGAGATATAATGAATTTTGTGAGACAAGGTCAGAATGAATTCGGGTTCCCCTGTTCTAACTTTGAAAAATCATAAAACATTGAATAAAAATAATTAGGAGCTTAAATTTATATTTATAGAATCTTAAATGAGTCTATTTTCAATAGAAACAAATGGGAACATCATCTGAATTTTGTACGAGGATTTAATTAATTTTTAGTGAAGAAGGGTCAGAACTGTCAGACAGAAGAACAGGGGTGACTTTAAAGAATAAACTGTACTTATTTGCTAAACAAAAAATTCTGAAAATTTTATGATAAGAAGATACATGAGTCTAGTTTCAGAAAAAATTAACAGATCCTAATTTGGAGTTTTGTAGCTCAAGATAAAAATAATTTAATGATTATGACACGAATGGACAACATTGAATGTACATAGGTAAATAGTGAAATTACAGATAATGGTACTTATAAGCGGGTTATAAACATTAAGGATGTGAAATAGAATGAATGTGAAGTCAATACTGATAAGTGAAAAATTTTATATTATAGATCAAGAAATCGAGGATAAACGAGGAAAAGATAAAATTTCGGAATAGTTCCAGAAATCTCTACAACTACTAGAAATTGTTCCGGGTAAGTTCGTATGGTTAAATTATTAAAATTCAATATTTTTTTATGAATGGTGATTAATATTTATGTATGTTAATTGTTGAAAATAAGTAAATTGTATACAAAATTTACGAAATCGAACTGAGTATTTCGGAGGAACGGAACGTAAGAAATGAGTACGATCGTTCAATGAAAAAGCTGAATTGACAGTAAATTATCCAAGTAAACCGAGATTCAGCATTTTTTGTGAATTCTCGTGTTTGCATTCTGTTTAGCTCTTACGAGCTTCTGTTAACTCATATGAGTTTCAATTAACCCTTTTGGGGTTTCAGTTCAGCTCTGATGAGCTTCAGTTAGCCTTCAGGCTTCGTTTAGCACTTATGTGCTTCAGCTAGACTTCGGGCTTCAGATCACGATGTACTCAAATCCGTAAGTCGTTCCTTAAATGGACAAGTTGGTAAGTCGTAAATGTAACATGTGGAAAAAGAAATGTAAGTAATGTTTTCATTATTATTATTGAGGTCAATTAAGTAAAAAAAATTAAATGAGATTATGACTTACAGGATGAAAGTAACTTACTTGAAATGTCCATATGATTTGAATTTTGGAAAACTAATATTTGGTAAGACTTATGGTTAAAGCCAACGAACTTACTAAGCTTTGGTCAGCTTACTTGTAATATTTATTGCTCTTTGTAGATTAACGAGAGGGTCAGAGGATCGGATCATCACGCTCAAGTCACACTATCTCGATTTTCCGGTAGATTTTGTTATAAATACTTTAAATGGTTTATATGACATGTATAAGAGCTTATATGACTATGTTTTGTATCAACTGATGAATATATTAGTTAAGTTAATATAAGTTGACATATGATATGAATGGAAATTAACTAAAATGGTTAAATACTACTTGAAAGTTGAATGGATATAATGTTAGATAAAATAAGGATTAGTGATATTGTTATGAAACGAATGTGATTTGGATGAAGATTGTATTTGTTGAGTTGTTGTTGTGTTGAATTGATTGCAAATTTGAAATTGCAGGGAAGGTTAGATGTTTCTAAAGTGGTTATATTGAATTATTTTAAAAATAACAATAATAATAATTATATTACGAAAAATTTCCGGAGTACTTGAATAAGTCCCTATTCATTTATAATACGTGATTTAGGACTCGAGGGTTCATAAAAGAGACTTAATGATTTAATTTTAATATATTTGTTGTTTATCCATGAATTGTTTGTAAATTAGCCAATATGTTCGGTAACGCCTCGTAACCCTATTTCGGCGACGATTTGAGATTAGGGTGTGTTACAAATAACTTGGAAATTTATATGGTTAGGTCTTATTTGGATAATTCCTCTCAATTTTTACCAAAAAAAAAAGGTTTTGCTAAAATGTTTTATTAAATTTATGATTTAGTCCATAAACCTTGCTTTAAATACTTAACTAAAGTATGAAAATAATACAATCGGATTTTGTTTTATTAATTAGTCTAAAGAGAAACTTGATTACGAGGTTTAATTAGAAAATAGTGTGTTTTAATTAAGTTAGGATCTATTTGGAAAAGGGGTAAAATAAATTAAAATATTAATACTAAGTATTGACTATGAGTATTAATTATTATAAACTAAAATAGGAATGTGTTAAAAACTATGAAGTTAAATAAGTTAATAAAATAATTGATTAAAAGTATAAGCTAATAAAGGTAAGTTGAGCACGAAATAGATATATACAATTAAGTGACTAAAATTAATATGAATTAAGTCCTAGCATTAGTGATTAAGCGTTTAAATAATTAATTAGAAAATGAAGGTTCAAACCTCGCTCTTTGTATTTTTCCTCTTTATTTTTCAAGCAATTAAGGATGTAAACTTAGTATAAGAATTAATTATGATAGAAAAAGAATATGATATGAGTAGTAGCCCAGCAATGGTTAAACTTGCTCCTTTCCTCTAGCATACCTAAGTTTGAGTTATGCTAACTCCTTCCCATTTTTGTTTATTTCGGTAGAATGGTTTAATTACCAAAATAGCCCCCTAAAGTTTTCTTAATCTTGTCATTTAGTCATTATCCTAATCATAGTAGGATTTTGATTATCTTTTTCAAAATTGTCTAGAATCCATATCTTATCCTTCTTCAAATTCAAATGGAATTAAAGTTTTATCACCTTTTTATTATCCTAATTAGAATTCAAATTACTCATTTTCATATCCTAATAGAATTTATCTTCCTTATTTCTATTTATTCCCCTTTTCTTCTTCATCTTTTCCTTTAAAAATATTCTCTATTGTTGATAATTATTTTTGTTCCTGAATGAAAAACTATTCCCGATTTCAACTTGTTTCTCTACTGGTTGATTTTCCATCAATTACATCCCGAATTTTAATCAAAATTTTAGTAAGAATTCTCGTTTTGATTTATTAGAACTCGTCAATTTTGGAATTTCGTTGTTTTCGTTAAATCTTTCAATTCGCTAACAATCTTTGACGTTTTTGCCAACCCCCCCCACATATCTTGTAAATTCGACTTTGATTCTTGTGTTTTGTCGATTGAAAGACCCCTATAGGAGATTGGATCGAGCTTAAACAAAAGGTAATCGCCCGAAATCCCAAAAAAGTCATGTGTGTGTCTTTTTACAAAAAATTAAGTCAAAATTTGAAACTGCCCAATTGCAAACAGTCAACCACACAAGCATGTGGCCTGCTCGTGTAGATCACATGGGCTCACACACGACCATGTTCCCTTGTCTGCCCACACAACTTCATTTCACACACGGTCTGGTCGCATGGCCGTATGACTCCTGCACTTCACCCATATACCTTGCTGACATCCTGGGGCTTCACACACGGTTCGGTCGCACAGCCGTGTGGCCCCCTATGTAACAACCTATTTTTTAGTAGTGTCAGAAATAGTGGTTTCGAGGTCACCAAATCCGACAAGTAAGTTCGTAAATATTATTGTTTAATATTTACGATTCAAATATGATTTTTAAAAAGGTTTTTTATTTGATAATTTATATTATATAAGTGATTTATTAAGTTTAAGTCGTTTTAGAAAATAAGGTATCACGACCTTATTTTTATAAACTGAGCCGTAAATATTTTTATAAAGATTTACGGAGTGTCATTAAGGTGGTATTAAAGTTTCGTTAAGAAATTTTAACGTTTCAATAGTTAATTAATTAAAAAGGACTAAATTAAAAAAATGCATTCTCGAGACTCTGTTCTCTTAAATCAGATTCATAACGTGTAGTTAATTAGGTTTCGATTAAGTGAATTTGCTTGAATTAACAGTAATTAGGTATAAGAACTAAATTGTATATAGGGTAAAGATTGAATTATAGATTAAAGAAAAATTAAAGGGACCAAAGAAGCAATTATGCCATTGCTTAAAATTGAGTCGGCATAAGATAGATATTTATAAGTTTATTATATATATTGTTATATATATTCTTAATGTTTAAGTAAATATATATTATATATATTATATTATATAATAATAAAAAAGAAAGGAAAGGAAAAGAAAGAAAAGGAAAGAAAGAAAGAAACAGAGAAGGTTAAATGAAATAGAAAGAAAGAGAAAAAGGAAGCCATGGTCAAGGGTTTCAAAGTTTTCAAGTTCAATTGGTTAGTCAATTTAGTCCCTTTTTCTTGTAATTTTTATATTTTTGAAATCCTGATATTAAATACTACTCGACCTATGTCAAAATTTTAGAAATTATTGAGTTTTTAAATGTTGTCTATGTTGAATTATTAGAGTATTAGGGACTAAATTGATAGATTTTCAAGTTAGAAATGAAAAAGGATTGAATTGTAGGATAAATTGTAAATTTTGTATAATAGGGACTAAATTATGAAAAATTAGAAATTTAGGAATTTATGTGAAAATAGGGAGTTGAATTTATTCTAAAGTGGAATTTGCGTGAAAATAAAGAATTAAATGTGAAAAATAAAAATTAGTCTCTGTTTAGGGACTAAACTGGAAATTATGCAATATTTGAGTAAAAATTGAAATATTCAATATGAAATTGAATTGTTTTGTATTGATGATTTTTAATTGTTTTAATTCCGTAGCTAACATCGTACCGGCATCCTCGACTAAAAAGGGAAAAAAATAATAAAGTCAACGAGGAATAGCTCGGAAGTTTCGGTTTGTATTTCTATAATCCAAACTTAGTTATTAATTGTTGTATTTTAATGTAATGTATATGGTAAGTGTTGAGGTGAGAATTATTGTGTTTTACAATTAAAATAGATTGATTTAGTATGTGATGAATTTATTGAATTTATATTGATTGAATTTGATATATATATATTGAATATATTGATTACTTGAATTGAAATGAATATTGGTTGTATTTGAAAAGTGAATTGAAACCCTATTAATTGTATCGGGCTGAGTCGGATATAGATGGCATGCCATAGGATTGGAAGAGTTCAGGGATTTATTCGACTTTAAGTCGATGAGACACTCTGTGTCAATTTACTACTTCGGATTAATTCAATGAGGCACTAGGTGCCAATTTACTTCGGTTTAACCAATGAGACATTGGGTGTCAAATTATTACTTCGAATTATCTAATGAGGCACTAGGTGCCAAACTAGCGTGTTTTGGTTGGATCTGTGTATCCGTTCGAGTCCTAGTCGTGTTAATAGGGGTAATTAAATGAAATGGCACTATGATTGATATTGGATGGTATTATATGTGAATTGAAATGGGATAGTGAATTGAAATATGCAAATGAAATGCATGAATTATGTGTTCATGAAATGGATAATATTATTGTTATTTGATATGTGGATCAAAGTGAGAAAAGCTATTACATAGCAAGTGATGGAAATTGAATATGGTATAAAATAATGTATTCAAGATTTGAGTATTGTATGGATTGTGTTATTATATAAATAAATATGGTTTTAAATGTTCAACTGTGCTTAATTTTAATTGTGCATCTTATATTGTTTTATTTTTAATTATTCAAATTATAGAAATACCATTGAGTTTATACTCAGCATACGGTTTTGTTTTCCATACGCAGGTTAGGTACTAAGTTTTGATCGCCATTCAGCATCCAACAACGGTCCCAAACTCAAACGTGGTTATGTTTTTCCTTTTGTGTCGGCATGTACCTAGGGTGTCTAAATATTAAACATTTTGTGGATTAATTGTAAATGAGGTTATAAGTTTAATATTATTTTGGTATATACATATGAATATTATATGATACGAAATGTTTGAAATTTATGTCTGTTTGATCGATAAACCCCAGTAATACTCTGTAACCTAGTTCCGGCGAGGGATACGGGTTGGGAGTGTTACACTCTAAATCTCAAAAATTACAGTTTCACATTATATTTTATTATTTTATGCAAATCAGTCTCTGAGTGGGTCCTTAATGGCATCTAGAGAACTAGATTATGCAATTGAGTCTTGGACTAGGATTAAAATGATTGAATATATGAATGAATGAATTTATGATTTTAATGCTTTTGATTGATTGCTAGATCCATGAATGATTTCATATTTATCAATGTTATAAATGTCGAATGAACGTCTCATGATTGAACTATTGATTGATGGATATAATCATTATGTCATTATTATGTAATGAAATAGAATGTTGAAAGTATTAATAATTGAATGGATAAATGCATTAAAGAATGATTGCATTGCATATGCATGGGGGCGATATGAAAGGAGGAAGAATGGTAGCTCCTATTGACTGCATAACGAACGATTGACTGTGTACCCATAGAACAGCATATTCCAATTGCCATCTCACTATGCTGCACAATCCCTCTAACAACTATTATCTATGAGCGATCGTGACTCCATAATTAAACCAATGTTCACTGTGTACTCACAGCCATAGTAGATTCCAACTGCAACGGTCTTATTATGTACCCACATAATGGTAAATTCAAACTCAACGTTTTTCACTATACTCTCACGGTCCCTCCAATAGCTTTCTACTAGGAGCAATTGTGTTTCCACAGTTACTGACAACTTATATCTGCACCCAATGAATATAGTGATAAAAGTCCACGAGTGAAGTAAAAAGGTAGAGGGGAATCTGGGAACACCCTTTTTGGAGAGCTAGTGGTCGAGGTAGGATTAAACGAATGTTAAAAAAAGTTAAAACAAATGTTGCATGAAATTCTATGCATCCTTATTGAAGGGCATATGATGAAAAGACTGAACTGATAAAATGTGCATATACCCACTATGAATTATATTATGACTCTGTATTTAAATTGTTCAATTGATTTCGACTGAATGTTAATGTTATACTTGTCTAAAGTGACAAAAACTAAATTATCGTATTCATCTGATTAGTATGTGAATTTAATTATTATGATTGACATGCATATTCAAATATTGATTTAATTTATTGTAAAATGACTCCCACTGAACTTCCATAGCTCACTCCCCTATTTTCCATCTTCTCAAATAACCCAACAGACTAGGACATGGGCTCGACATACAAAGGGTCTCAGCTTGTCATGGACTTTATTTAAGATTATCATTATTAATTCTATTATTATTACTATCGTTATTATTATTGTTTATTTCAATTATAGAACAGCAACATGGGATATGAGGTAATAAAAGCTAATCGTTTAGGATGCTTGATATTATTTATTATGAAGTCATGAAATTAGTTCATTTGATATTCATGTTTATTATTGATTAAGTTATATGATGAGATTTCATATATATATATATGATAGAAACATGTTTATTTATTTTTAAGAGAATGTTAATTAATTTCTGCTTTTGTATTCTAGGTAGTTTTTGTTAGTATGAAAAATGTACTTGTATAAAATAGGTTTAGAACTGAAAATTGATTTGAAAAAAACTAGGTCACTTCGGTGGTTAATGTGATCTCTTCGGCTCGGATCTACTGTCCAGGCTAGGTTGGGGAGGTTACATACATATTCAATATCACATAGTTTCATATAACTCGTTTGTATCGTGCCCCTCTTAGTTTAATTCACAACATTTCTTATCATCACATACAAATCTAATCATAAGACAAGTAGGATGCTTTGTAACACATCAGGTTGCCCACCTGACCAGCAAACGAAGATGTTACCGGAAAAACAGAAATCATTTTGAGTTGACAAAAACAATGGTTTTAGTAATTAAGTCAATCAATATGACTTTAATAAAATAATCTTAAAATGACATTTGGAGAAGTATTATTTTTAAAACAAAACCAAGAGAAAACAATGATATACATTCTAAAAAAGCTATTAGGCGGATTTAAAGAATTAATGCATAAATTAAGAAAAATAAGAGTAAGCCCAAATTCACATAGCATAAATTTTAATAAATTGGCGAAGTGCCATCATTCATTATGTACAATCGGTTAAATAAAAAAAAAACATCAAATTCTCTTTTTCATAATTCATTTACAAGAGACTTAGACCACTGGCCACTCGATTTGATATACATGTTACAACAGAATGAAGGATGGTTCACAAAATAGTCTGCTTGTCTGGTTGAGTCCTTTCAAAGTCCACTTTCTCAATAAATCCTGAAATGGTAAGGGAAACTAGGTAAGTTCATTAATAACTTAGTGAATTCCAAGAATAAACAATAAGCTCTTACAACTCTTAATAATACCAACAACTTACACACAGATACACTAGTATGGTTGCGTAGGATCTATTAGCGGATTCATAACACCAAACACTTAGGCTTCGCTAGTGGATGCTATCTGCCGCTAAAAGTAATTACACCAATAACTTAAATTCTCATGCAAGTATTAGTTATGCCTAATCACAACACAGATAATTTCATCACAATCGAAGTTAGTTCACATGCAGACATTTTACACTGTTAAGCACAATTCACGCGAATACCCTTTCATTTAAGCGCTATTCATGTGCATTATCTTTATGTAACCCTTTCATGCTTCGCATGGATTGTTTATGGACCCTTTCCTAACCAAAGATCCACGGTTTCATGGTAATGCTCCATTGAGCCAGTATTTTATATATCTAACCAAACCTCTGCAAATCCTCATTGTTAATTCGAACACTTGTGTGTTCCCCTACAAGGCTTAGCCATTTACCAATCGCGATTTGCATTTACATGCCCTACCGGAGGTAAATCTCATATCATATCATATCTTCATACATTTCCCCCATCACATCTCAACAGTTTCCACTATTTCCCCCTTTTATCATTTCAGATACAGAACTTATGCCTAAGAAAGAGTGCCCATTTACAACCATTCATGCATATACCGTTATTATCGTTTTAGGTTGTTACCTCAAACATGCACAATTGATTTTGCATAGACTTACCTGGAAGACAACATTATCACACAATTAGTTGGAAATTTAATAGGAATACAAGTTAAAGGAACTCACCAAAGATTAACAAGAAAAACTTTGCCTATTCTGCAGATTCTTTCTCTTTTTCACTAAGCCTTCTCTTGTTACTTTGGATAAATAAAAGTAAGCACTCTATTAAGCACAAAAACCAATAAAATTAGTGTAAAAACAAGAATCAGAAGTATGCAAACGTTAACCAGAGGGATGGATGATGTATTAGATAATTGGTGAGAAAGTAGTCTAAAGGCACATTAATAATACTTATCATTTTTGTCTTTTTCTTATTTATGAGGTTATTAATAATTTCTTATTAAACTATCAATTTATATATAGTTTGTGCCTGAAGCTCAAAAATTTAAAACTTCAGGCTTTGATCTTGAATTCAAAGGGAAGTTGGAATATATGTTCATGGGGATAGTTGTCATCAGTGATAAAGCATGAGCACCTTCTTTGGGTACACTCCCTAGTGTTTTTTTTTTAAGATGTTGACAATGACATACTTGAAGAGAATGAGAAAGAAAATGTAATAAATAATGTTCACATTTCAAGTCAAGTGAGACGTGACTTTGATGGAAACAATTAAAAAAGAAAAACACCTGAGGTAGGAACTTCACATTTTAAAATTGAAAGGAAGAAATCCTCAAAGAAAATTGGAGGGACGGCAAGATTGTCTAGTTAAGTTGAAAAATTATGCAGTGCAGCTAACAATATGAGTCAAACCACATTTAGTTTGACTCCTGTTATGGATCTATATGATATTCCATAAGAATTCAAAGTGCTTGATAGCTTGTCGGAGGAAGTTCCAAAAGCAAGTGTTCTATACTTTTTTATCATTGAAATTATTAATTAACAAAGACAAATAAACTATGTTTTTATCAATTAATCCCAAGATTAGAGGTTGGTGGCTTAAGATGGAAATGGAGGAGAGTTCAAAATTTTCTAGTCTTCTAGTTTTATTAATAGTTGTTTATGTTTGGTTTTTGGATAAAGAATTTGTTCACAAGTAATGAGTATGGTTGAAAATTTCAATGGTGATGGAAGTGATGATGAAAGGGAAAAGAAAGAGATTTTACAACGCATAAAAAGTTTTAACTGGTTATTTCATGTTGTATCTTTTTCTGTGCAATTATATTATGAGAAGTGTATATTGAAGCAACCATGCATGGATTCAAAACATTCAGACGAGGCATGGATCCGAGAGATCCTTAACGGTCATGAATCATGCATGATTAATTTTAGGATGTGAAAATTTGTATTCACAAGCTTGTTGAGAGTTTTAGAGACAAGATACAATTTGTAAACTTCAAGACATATATCTTCTCATGAAATGTTGGGAATTTTTTTGTACATCTTGGGCATTGGTGTAGAAGTTTCCCAATGTCGAGAAATATTTTAAAGGTTTGGAGTAACAATAAGTAAATACCTTGCAATTGTGCTTGAGAAGGTTTCAAGGATGGCCATTGATATAATTACACCTGATGATCATTCTTTTAGTTCAATACCTGAACAAATACATAATGGTTCTAGAAATATGCTGCATTTTAAGGTAAAAATTTAAAATTATATTATTATATTTTAATTTTTTTAACTAAAAATATGCATGAGACTAATATGATTATTTGTTCATGATTGCATAGGTGCAATTGATGGTACAAATATTGTCACTATTCTTCCACCAAATGAACAAATTTCCTACATTGGAAGAAAATGTTTCTCGACTCGGAATGTGATGGTAGTATGTGATTTTAATATGCGTTTTATATTTGTTATAATTGGATGGAAAAGATCGACGCATGGCACTAGAATATTTCTTGATGCAATTTGAAATCCAAAATACAATTTCTACACCCACCAAATGGTAAGATATTTCATTTATTTCTTTTTAAAATTAGTAAAGAACAAGTTATTAAATTGATGATTTAAAAAATAAAACTCTTGAATTAATTGTTTATCATATTATGACATGTAAGAAAATATTATCTTGTTGATTCTGGATATCCTCAAATGAAAGATTATCTTGGACCATATAGAGGACATCGATATCATTTACCTAACTTTTGTAGAAGTAGACCTATATCTAGTAAAGAAGAGATATTCAATCATTCACATTTATCATTGCGTAGTGTGATTGAATGGATTTTTGGTGCTTTGAAAAAAAAATGGTCATTTTAAGGGATATGCCAAGTTATAGTTTTGAAAAGCAAACGATGATCATTGTTATTACAATGATGATACACAATTTTATTCGAAAACATGTCAGTCGAAATGATACAGATTGTATGGAATACAAAAATATTGACAAGGCATATGAGAATATTATTAATCTTGAAGATGTGCATGATAGAGAAAGTGGTGTTGATGATGGTGAATCAAACAATTCAAGTGAATATTAAATAGAATTAACAAGAGATGTCATAGCTTGCAGTTTAATGAATTCACTTTAAATTGCAAATGCTAATATAAATTTTTTAATGTTTATATTGGGTATACAATTATTACCATTCTTGAAACTTAATCCAAATACATAGAATATTTGAATTTGTTAGGTTTATATTTTCTATGTTATGTTAATATCTAATATGATATATATATTCAAATTACATTTTTTTAAAATAATACAAGTTATTTAAAATATATTTAACTTTTCCAATTCATGTATTAAAATATTAATAATATCTAATAATTTTTTTATATTTCATATATAATAAAATTAACGAATTTTAATATTATTTAAATTCATTTAAATACATCTTTTCTTCCTTAATAACATCATGTATAAAATAGTCATTTTATCTTTTTAAAAACACTTTTTCACATCAATGCTAAACAATTATGTCTTAAACTAAACTTTTCAAAATCACTTCTGAAAACACTTTTTCACAACACCTTTTAAAAACATCTCTCAACAGTAATGCTAAATTAGCCCTTCATCATTTTAATAAAAAATAACTTACCCCTTCTAAATATTTGCACACTAATTCACCCATGGAAGAAATAGATCGTTAATAATTTTTTTAAATAAGCTTAATTTAAAATTTTTAATATTAAACTAACTATTTTTTTTTTGCATAATAACTTATTTGGTCCTCCAACTTTATAAAAAAAATTCATTTTATCTCTTCGTTTAATTTTCCTCTTCTTTAAACTCTTAAACTTGTATTTTTTATTAAACCAGTCCAAAATAAATGAAAAAGTTAACAGACGTCAACTTTGTTGACATGCCATCCATGTGGTAGTTCAGGTGTATGCCAAATCAACAACTAATTAAAATTTAAAAAATTTTGTAAAAATATAGAATATTATTTTAAAAATTTTGTAACTATCCAAAAAAATTATGAAAAAAATTCAAAAATCATAAAAAAAATTAAAATTATTTCAAAAATTAGAAAATTAGAAAAAATTAGAAAAAATATATAAATTACAAATTTATTCCATGATTTATTTTTTCTGTTAATTATTTTCTTAACATTATACAAACTATTTGTTCTTTCCCATTGATTATTGCAACTAAAATATTAATCTGAAGCACAAAATTACAAATGAATCAACAAATATATATATATATAATTTTTATATTTTTTTAATCTTTAAAAATTTTATAATATTTTTTTATTTTTTACAAAAATTTTAAAATAATTTTAATAATGGTCTATAAATATTTTTAGAATTATATATATTGATTTAAAAATAGGTAATTGTTATCGTGGCATACACGTAAACTGTCATGTGGATGTTATGGTAACTATTCCATTTATTAAATTTAAAGGTTTAAAAAAATAAAAAATTAAATGAAATTTTTTTTTTTTGAAATTGGAGGGCTGAATAAATAATTTTTTTAGACTAATAACTCAGACCCCTGTATACGAAGAATAAAAATTGTCTGCCCTTTATCCTTCAAATTAGGGTTTGAAGGAGAATAAAAAGCTGTCGTGGGTGCATCTTCTTTATCAATTCAGATGGTAATTTTTTTTTCTGTTCTTTTTCATATTTAATAAAATTTTGAATTAATTAAGTTAACGAGTATTATTTTATCATTTTAATTCGATTTAAAGTTTTTTCAAATCGAATTAAGTAAAATGAAATTCGAGTCGAATAGAGTGAAATTGTTCGAATTAAATTAAAAAATTAAACATGTCAAGAGTGAAAACTTAGAATCATATATAGTTGAAAACTTTTTGAAAGTAAAATAAAAAACTACTTTAGTATCATAAACTTAAACCATTAATTAACTTATTTAAGTATCAAAAATTATTATTTTAGAAAAAATTTAAAATTTTAACTTTTTTTAGAACTTTTTTAAAATTTTTTGAATTTTTTAAAAAATATAAAATTTGGAATTTTTAAAAATTATTTTAAATTTTTGAATTTTTTTATTAGAAGAGATCAATTTTCTCATTTTTTTTAAATTGGTACATACTAAAATTATTTAAACCAATTTATTATTTGAATCATTTAAGTTATTAAAATTATTTAAATTATAAAATTTAATTCGATTCGAATTCAAAACTCAAATTATTTATTTGAATTGAGAGTAGTCTCGGGTATTAATACACACCCACGTAGTCCCTTTATATATTCGATAATTTGGAGAAAGGTAGCAAAGCCATTCTCAAAGCAATGACTATGAACCCAGAGTTAGCAAAGCTCGGAAGCTCACTCTTGGTGCCTAGTGTCCAAGAGTTAGCAAAGAAGCCATTGAAAGAAGTTCCACCTCGATACGTACGCACTGATGAAGACTCTCCCAAGTCCCATCATATTTCACTCAAATCCGTTGCCACAAGTTCCTGTCATAGATATGCAAAAGTTATATTCCTAGCAAGAACTGGAGAAGCTGCATTATGCATGCAAAGAATGGGGTTTCTTCCAGGTACTTGTTTTCTCCTACTAGCTATCTGCACCTTCAAATTTCTATCTCAAAACTAAAATATTCTAGAATGAGATTTGGCAGTAGTGTGTAGGATTTTGGGGATTGACTTTAAAACATGGAACTGTGTTGCAGTTAATCAACCATGGAGTGAGCACTTCACTGGTGGAAAAAGTGAAGATGGAGATCCAAGAGTTTTTCAATCTTCCAATGGAAGAGAAGAAGAAGCTTTGCAAAAATCAGATGAAATAGAGGGGTTTGGACAGGCCTTTGTCGTGTCCGAGGAGCAGAAGCTTAACTGGGGAGATATGTTCTACATGACCACCTTTCCAACTTATTTGAGAAAACCTCACTTATTCCCTAATCTGCCAATCACCCTCAGGTTCTTTATTTGCATCTATCAATAATTTCATTCTTAAAAAAAAAGGATACTGACTGAAATAGTCATTGCACCTTTATACTGAAATCATGAGCATAAATTAATGGCCATTCTTTTTTGTCCTTTTCTTTTAATAATTAATTATTACGGAGAAAACTTGTAAGCTTATTCTGTAAAACTGAAACATCGATCTTACCATGAAACTTTTAGACCATATGGGAAAATCTCTAGGGATGGACCCTAATGACATGAGAGTCCTATTTGAAGAAGGGCACCGAGCGATGAGGATGAACTATTGTCCCCCATGCCCACAGCTAGAGCTTGCAATTGGTCTAAGAGCACACTCTGATCCTGTTGGCCTCGCCATCGTACTCCAAATCAACAAGATGAAGGCCTTCAAGTAAAGAAAAGTGGTGTTTGGGTCCCGATTATACCCCTTGAAAATGCTTTTATGGTCCATATTGGTGACATTATGGAGGTAATTATTAATGGATATAACTAAATTTAATTAACTGCTAATTAATTTTTTTTAATAAATATGGTGATCAAGATAGAAGGTATTGGTTTGTACTGAGGTTGAAGATAGTATCCAATGGGGTATACCCAAGCGTTGAGAATCGAGCTGCCGTGAACTCAGTTAAAGAAAGGCTTTCAATAGTTACGTTGTATAGCCCGAGATTGGATGGGGATATGGGTCCAGCACCAAGCCTCCTTTCTCCACAAAATCCACCACTGCTCAAGAGAATAGGCGTGGCTGACTACTTCAAATGTCTCTTCACTTTCGAGCTCCGCGGAAAATCCTATGTGGATGTCTTGAGGATTCAACCTGATCAAGAAACTAATACAAACTATATAAACACTACCAACTATGTTATGATTCAACCTGATCAAGAGGCTGCTGTGTTTCTTGAACACCCTAATATCAATAAATAAAATATTCTCATCGGTTTGCAACATTTTTATTGATTTTCTAGCTTTTTCTCACTGTTTTATACAAAGCAAGGTTGAATGTAAAATAACCCTGAGTCGTGATGCAGTTGTTGGATACCTCATCTCGATTAATGATTTAATCCTTACTCACAGTAGTGAAGTCAGAAAATTTTTTTAGTGGACCGAATGAAATTTTAATTTTTTATAATTTATATTTTTATAATTTGTAAAGAATTAAATTGAATTTTTATAATTTTAGGAAGAACTAAAATATAATTTTATCTTTATTAATTTAAAATTTTTTAAAAAAATTAAGAACTAAAATAATAATTTGACATTTTAAAAGAGACCGAGTCTATACCAACCCCTGATTTCGCTCCTGCTCACTCATAAAAATAAAATATATTTCATGGTTTATAATTTATCTTTTCGAAAAATACTTGCAACAAAAAAAATTAAACACTATAACTCATAATGAATACTCGAATTACTACAAAAACAAAGCTAAATATCAAATTTCAACCTATTCATAATAAAAAAGCCGTCAAAATATAAAGTCAACACTAAGGCATTAAGAAGGCTCATTTGTCACATCATCAATCTAATCAACATAATATTTAATATTTTTACAAAAATTAGGCGATTTTGACTGATTATTTATTTTCCATCAGAAATTCAATAGAATATTATTGTTTTACATATAATAGAATGATTATTAAATTATTTTAGATCAATTTTTATATATTAAGCATATCAATAATTATTAATTTTGTGCAAAAACTCTTTACAATATTTTCTAAGCAAATTTAAGGTGTCAAAATTTTTTTCATTGTTTTACTTTTATCTCAAAATTATTTTATTTAACTCCAAAAATTTGACAATTTAACAATTAAATTTATTTTATCAACTCCAATATATATATATATATTCCCAAGGGTTAATATCCTTAAATTTGACAATTAAATTTATTTTAATTCATAAACTTAAAAAAATATAAAAATTTGCTGATATGATTGTGTCATCTCATCGCCTGAAAAAAGTGAATTTATTGAAGTGGCACAATCTCATAGTGTCATAAAATTATACTTTTATGTTCCTTTTTAAGTTTAAGAATTAAAATAAATCTAATTACAAAAATCAATTACCAAAATAAATTCTAAAAAATACAAATATAAAAAAAAAACTAATTACCAAATTTAGGGTAAATATTACATTAACCTTTTATTAATATCTGATAATAAAATCTTACTAGAGCTACATAATTTCATATTTATATGAAATAAAAATTAATTAATAAAAAATAGTTTTACTAAAAAAAAATTTGACCCTCACGCTTAGTCAGTGAGTTGAAAGATGTATTTTTTTTAATTAATCGTTAATTACCGATTGAGGTATAGCTCAATTGGTAAGATTACTATTATTAATGTTTAAGGACGTGGGTAATTATAGATATTGTCTAAAAAGAATAGATATGATCAAAACTTCTAATAATATTGTTCAAAAAAAATTAATCGTTTAATTAATTTTTATTTATATTATGTTTTGATTTTTTTTGAATTTTTATAATTATAATTTATGAACTTTAAGAATTTGGGTTAAAATTAAAAAAAAACATGTAACATTTTTGAAGACTAAAATTGTTAATTTTTTTAATAATTGAAACCAAATTATAAAATAGATAAATAATAATGGATAAAATTTTTATTATACCTAATAATAATAAAGAACTAAACATCTTATTAGAGATTTAACTATAATGTGACTAAAATTTCTTAAAACTTTTAAATATTTTATTGTGTTCCCTCAAACAAGTAAATTTAATTTTGAAAATTTTAAAAATTTATGAGAAATAAAAGGAAGCCATATTACAGTCCTGTTATGGATTTAAGGTGGCTTAGAAAAATAAAATAAAATTATAAATATATCACTAAATTATGTACTTCGTTTTATTTTGATCATTAAATTATTAATTTTTCAATTTAGTTATTAAATTTTTTAAAATCAAATATTTTGATCACTCTCCCGTTAATAATAAATTGTTTTTAGGGTACTATTTTACATCAACCTTGTAACAATATTTTTTAAATTTTATTTGTCAGGTTAGACGTTAACAATCTTAAAGGAATAAAGATTTTTGTTTATAATTTTTTTGAAATACTCTACTAGAATTATTTGCATGCATTTTAATATATTTTTAAACATTATATTATATTTTAAACTTAATGGTTTATATTTTTCAAATATTTTTTATCAATAATTTTAATTAATATGTAATTTTTTAAATAATAAAGAGCACAAAATCAACTTATGCATTAAAAAATGGTTTATTACATATTAATGTTTCATATTTAAATAAATAAATTTAAACTTGAAGATTAGTTCAAGTACAATAACAATATAATAAGTTACATAAAACCATATGATAGTTTGAAGACTTTCTTAATACATTACCATTTTATTTTATTAATTATTATTAACTATTTAATTAAATTTATTTTTCCTAAACTTCATTCAATAAGATGGAAGTTGTAACTCTATCCTTTTCAATTTTAGTTATATAAATTTCTTTCCCATCCCAACTTCTTCCAGTTTCAAAAGGTACATTCCCAAATGGAATTTCACCTAAAATAAAATGACTTCTGGACAAATTATTTTATAACCATTTCTACCACATTATTTATAGTTTTTTTTTTAATTATTTAATGATATTTTAAAAAAATTATATCATTTATACACAATTTTAGTAATTTTTTTTTACCTAGAACCTCGAATCTTGTTCCCTGAACCCTAAATCCATTCAAGTTTAAAATTTAAGGTTATGGGTTTGAGGTTTGGGGTTCATGGTAAAATAATATCAAAATTATGTATCAATAACATGAAAAAAATTAATAAAATATTATTAAATAATTAGAAAGAAACCATGATTAATGTGGTGAGAAGGATTCATAAATTAATTTCTCATTTCTTCAATCACCATCCCAATTTTTCTTCCTAAATATAGTAGGCTTAATTTGCATACTACTCTTAAGGCCTTAAGGAAAAGATTTGATATTTGTTCCTGGCCGCCCAGCTTCAATTAACATTTCCTCCGCAATCAACTCCGCTTGCAAACACACAAACGTATAATTTTAAAAATGCTTTGTACTTATTCCAATTTGTTCACTGTAAGATAAGATCGGACTAAGCCTAAGAAAAGAACCTTCTCTCTTCCATTATAACAAATCACGACAATTCATCCTTGTGTTTTAGTCAATTACATCAAACACTTCCACTTTGTGATGATAAAAAGAAGAGAATTAAGGGTTTTGTATGATGCTTCTCTCTCCTAACCCCCTCTATAAATATCACCCTGATCCTTCCTATGAAACCCACGCCCCACACGTAAAACACTTTAGTTGATAGGTAGCAGAAAAAATGAAGTTCTTAGCTTTGATGGTTGTGTTTATTTTGGCCTCTGCATTGAGGGCCTCGGCTGATATCAGTTCGCTTATCAGCCAAGATATGTTCAATGAGATGTTAAAGCATCGTAATGATGGTAACTGCCCTGGCAATGGTTTCTATACATACGATGCTTTCATTGCCGCCGCTAACTCCTTTGGTGCTTTCGGAGCCACTGGCGATGATGCTACTCGTAAAAGGGAAATTGCTGCCTTCTTGGCACAAACTTCCCATGAAACTACAGGTTCATTTCTCTCATTAAAAATAAATATATTTTGTTCATTTTCTCTCTATAAAACTAGTCATGCATGCATGGTTAATGGCATAATCCTTGTATAGGTGGGTGGCCAACTGCACCGGACGGTCCATACGCATGGGGATATTGCTATGTTCAGGAACAGGGCAACCCTGGAGATTACTGTGTTGCAAATCAACAATGGCCTTGTGCCCCTGGTAAAAAATATTTTGGCCGTGGTCCTATTCAGATCTCATAGTAAGTGTCTCCTCTTTTGAATATAAACATTGAATTTAATCATTCTAATAGATAGAATGTTCATTGAATTTAAACTACTAAACTAATAAGATATATACCGGATATGGAATCCCTCCAACTAAATCTTGACCTTGACCCTTGACTTTGGCAGCAACTACAACTATGGTCCAGCAGGAGAAGCAATAAAGGCTGATATTCTGAATGACCCCGATTTGGTAGCAAAGGACCCGACCATTTCTTTCAAGACAGGTCTTTGGTTCTGGATGACACCACAGTCACCTAAACCTTCAAGTCACGATGTCATCACCGGCCAATGGAAGCCATCTGCAGAAGACACGGCCGCTGGTCGGGTCCCTGGATACGGTGTCATCACCAACATCATCAATGGTGGCATCGAATGTGGCAAAGGATCCAACCCTCAAGTTGAGGATAGAATCGGGTTTTACAAGAGATACTGTGACATACTGAAAGTGAGCTACGGTGACAATCTTGACTGCTACAACCAAAGACCCTTTGCTTAACTATGCACTTTAATCCATTGTAACATGGGTGGGGTAATAAATATATGAAAGAATAGCATTTACAAATCAAATTATATTGAAAATAATCATGCTATTGTACTACGACCATATATAGATGTATCTTCCGTGGAAATGGAATAAGATAAATATTCAATAAATGAATGAGTTTATTTTATTTAATATATCATTTGGTAATTTAGTTTCATTTTTTTAATATGGTTTTTGTGTTTTTATATTTGGTAAAAATTATACATTTTGGTACTTAAAAGGCAACATATTAACTTTTTAGTGTTTAATTCGAGTTTTAAGGTTGATTTGATGAAAGATAATTGCTAATATTATTCGGTTTCAATTTTTCATGATTTTGTAAAAAGAATAAATGTAATGTTAATTATGATTTTTTTTTTAAAATTTTGTGTTTAACTTGTTGAATAAAATTGGATGATGGTTATTTTTCCAAATTTTAAGATTGATTTAATGAAAGTCTATTGTTAATATTATTGAATTTATTGAATTTTGATCGGAAAATGGCATAAATGGATGAAATTTGTTTAAGTATGAGAAAATTTTCTCTGGTTTCCTTTTTCTAATATTATTTTTTTCAATCTTACCATAAAACCATACTCGAGTCTCATCTTTTAAAATGTTATGTGATCATTTTCTACTATAGAAATTAATTAATTGAAGAAGAAAATGAAGAAAAGATTTGAGAAAGTAAAGGAGAAAGCAAAGATTTCAAGAATTTATTAAGAAAATTGTGTTTATTGGAAGTAAAATCATATGGAAATTATATTGAATACATAAAATCGATAATGTTTCATGTATGTATATTGGAAGAGAAAGAAGGAAATTGAAAAAGGTGATTCAAGTTAAGGAAAGACAAAAACTTTGGATTGAAAAAGAAAAGGTTGATTTCAAAGTTTTAGATTTAGGTAAGTAATCTTTGAATTCTCTTAAGCTTAATTTCAGTCCTAACAAACTATCCCAATATTATAATCACTCACCCAAAATAACTTCACTTACAACAAGGTTTACTCTCCAATAAAATGCCTAACACAAGAGTGTTAAAACACAAAGAAAATGTGTGTGACAATGCAACCTATTTATAAGCTGAGATCAATACCTTCTCCAAGTAATTAATGGGATAAATCAGCGTTTAAAATAGATGAATTATCCATATCTAGTTTTGTGTTTCGATTCAATTGGTTCGAGCCCACATTCGAAGAAGCTCGTGGTACGAGAATAACGAAGAAGATCGTTCTGTTGAAAGCTAAGAACAATGAACATCTTCTAAACCGAAAACACAAGTACGAATTCGGTTAAGGATTATTGCTATAAATATCACAAACCGGGTTGGTTTTCAAAATTTTAATATTTCGCTGTGTAAGAAAAATGTTTTCAAACCAGGATTTTTCCAACACCCCTAAGAAAAATGTTTTCAAACCAGGATTTTTCCAACACCCCTAGCCCTTTCCATGTTGATCCACAACTTATATGCTTCCTTCAAGTTCCCTAAGTTAACTTACATTGGCAGTGGAGACTTGAAAGATCACCTAACTCACTACAACAACTATATGAACATTCTTGGAGCCTCAGATGCTGTGAAATATAGGGCTTTCTCCATGACCCTTTCTAGTATCGCCTAGTAGTGGCACCTTCACTCCCTTTGGGATTTAAAAGTAGTTTTGACCAATTGGTCGGGTTGTTCATGAGCAGATATTTTGGCCAACAAAACTCACAACAATCCCCAGCTTCCTTCATGTCCATAAAAAAAAAGAGAACAAACCCCTTCGAGATTTCAGGAAGAGGTTCAATGTTACGACTATGATGACCAAATGTGTCTCTTATGCTCTCACCATTCAAGCTTATAACAACTCGTTTTTCAGTGACATCAGAAGTGATGATTTCGGGATCAAAATTCCGACAAGTGAGCTCGTAGACATTAGTAATTAATGTTTATGAGTTAAATATAGTATTATGGTAAATTTTGATTTGGTAGATTTTATTAATTGGCTAGTTAGTCAAGGTACAAGTGGTGTGTACCGAAAGTTAGTAGTTTTGGAATATGAGGTATCGGGATCTCATTTCCATAAATCGAGCTCGTAAATAATATTATTAAATATTTACATAGTTGTTTTATAAGTGAATTAAATTTCAGTCTAATAATTTTACTTAATTGAATGATTAATTAGGGTAAAAAACTAAATCATAAAAACCACAAAAATTAATCATCATTGATTGTTATTAGCTCAAATGCTTAATTAACAGTTGTTAAAGAGCCCAAGGGATAATTAAATCATTTTAATTAAGTGTGGACAGTTTACATATATATTTTAGATTTAATTATATGTTGATTAAGGTTAAAAAAATAAATAAACAAAAGGTTAAAAAAATAAAAACATGAAAACATCTCATCATTTTATTCCACCTTGAATTAGAAACCAAAAACACCAAAAAAAAAAGCCATTTTTAACAACCAAAGTTGGGCCATTGGTAACCTTGCATGGTAAGCTTTTCCAACTCCGTTTTTAATAATTTTTATATTTTTTATATCGTTGTAATTAGGTCCAGTTAACTTATATTTCTGTTTTCAAAACTATTAAAGATTTCTAAAATTTTTATTGATGAAAATTGAAGTTTTTGATGTTTAATAGTTTGATTATAAGCTTAGATATGTTTAAAGACTAATTTGTTAACTAAATTTTTTTAGTTTTGTGTGTAAGAACCAAATTGTAATAATATAAAATTTGCCATGAAATTTTTTGTAATTATTGAATATATACGCTATATAGGGATGAAATTGAAATCAAAATGAAAAACAGGGCTTAAATGTGAAAATTATGATAGTTTTGATTTTAAGGACTAAATTGAATAAAATGCAAAAGTTTAGGGGCATTCAAAAAATAAAATTAAACTAATGTATGCTTATAATGTGATTAAATAAAATATTTGGAATTGATAAATTGAATTGAATTATTAAATAAATCGAAAATTGGACCAAATTGAAGAAAATTGGAAAAATGACAAAAATTGCTTATTAGTCTTTAGTGAGTTGTTTTGTTGCTGTTTTGATTAGGTAAGTTCACATGTATAATTGTAATAATTTTTTTTATATTTGATTTTTGAATTTGTATTTGTTTGGTAACAATTTGAATTGTGCACAATTTGGTATAACGGGTGAGTTATGAACTAAAACATAGAAAAATGAT
Source organism: Gossypium hirsutum (assembly GCF_007990345.1). Lineage (NCBI taxonomy): Eukaryota > Viridiplantae > Streptophyta > Magnoliopsida > Malvales > Malvaceae > Gossypium > Gossypium hirsutum. The sequence continues at coordinate 9,303,285 of NC_053429.1, forward strand.
AAGCTAATGGTTAAAACTAAAATGATGAATTGATATTTGAAATAAAAATGAATTGATAATTGATTATAATTGATTGAATTGTGCTAGTGTGGAATTGATCGATTGTTTACGGTAAGGACTGAATTGAATTGATTTGAGATTATTGTATGTTGATGTAAATGTAAAATTGATTTTGTATTGAAAAGAATTATGTTGGCATATTGATATGTATTGATGAATTACTATTGAACATATATAATTGAATTGATAAATTGGCTTATAATGGAAATTGAAAACAATTACTCTATTAACTGTTCGGGCAGAGTCAGATATAGTTGACATGCCATAGGATAGGAAGAGTTCAGGGTTACCTCGATTACGAGTTGATGAGGCACGGTGTGCCAAATTACTTCGGTTATACCGATGAGACACTGGGTGTCAAACTTATTAATGAGCATTAGGTATAAACTATTTACTTAAGATTTATCCGATGAGGCACTAGGTGCCAAATTAGTGTGTTGGTTAGATTCATGTATCTGTTCAAGTTCTAGTCGAGTTAATAGGGGGAATAAATGGTAAAAATGAGATAAATATAATTAAAATAATGATGATAAAGTCCTGGCAATCATGAGATTGAAAATCTGAAATGAAAGGTGTTATTTGATAATTATGATTGCAAATAGAAATGAAATAGAAAGTAATGTGATATTTGATTTGTGAGATATAAGTTGAATTGGTAATTTTGATATTGTAATACTGTAACAACCCAAACTCAGCCTAGACATTATGACCGGATCTAGCGCTATCACATGATAGTGCTTTAGAAATCGTAATGATGTTAAGACTATTTCTCTATATGTACCATTTTTCATTATCTTATGCTATCTTCTAAAATGTGTCATTTGTTTTCAATCATTATCCATTTTTAAAACGTTATACTTTGCGGAAGCTTTTAAAACCATTTAGAGATGTGTGGTAGTTTCGTAAAACCTTCGATTCTTTTGACAATCCGAGTTTTCCTACTATTGGCAGTAAAAACCGTAAAACATTGCAAAATCCCAAATTAAGCAAAAAAATCAGTAAATGCCTTAATTACATTAAATTTTCCCCAAATATAAATTAAATCATATGTAAACAGAAAATAGTCTAAGTGGAAAACCGTGTGGCCACCGCTGAGTCCTTCCTGCTCCGATCCATCTAATGTTGGGGATTACCTGAACAAATAAAACAGAAGAGGGTGAGTTTTCACAAACTCAATGTGTAATCGCGACATATAAAACATGCATACAACATAAATCAAAATACAATCTAGGCCGAAGCCCATTACAGAACCAATCAGGGCCTCAGCCCACTCAGATACAGATACAAAATAGATCATCAAAGTCCTACCCACCAGCCTCTACACACCATCTCCATCCAACCCTATACACCATGTGGGGATAAAATCAACCCACCCATCCCTACAGACCAGGCTGTATCGAAATACGGCACATAATCAGATAATTGCAGCTGAGCTGCCAGATATCAAGCTTAAGAGCCTTTCAGAATACTTCCTCCAATATAACATCAAGCCAACCTCGATGCATTGCAACATGCATAAATGGCATGCTAAAATGCAATCTATCAGATTACTCAAACAGTTAAGATTTACATCTAAGTATCACATGCTTAAATCATACATCACATAATCAGATCATGAAATTAGGGGTCTAAGTAATGCTTACCGACCCTTCGACAGGTCACAGTCGACTTGAACGACCCGTGAAACCTTATAGAGTTTTCCAAAAAAATGGGCTCACATGCTTATGTAGCCTGCCCGTGTAGGCCCACATGCCCGTGTAGCCCACACGGCCAAAATTGGCCTTGCCCGTATGGATCACACGGCCTGGCCCAAAAATTTCACACACCCGTGTGGGCCCACACGGCCCAATTGGTTGAGCCCATGTCTCGTACACGGCCTTATTGACTGTCACACGGCCGTGTCATGTGCCCATGTCTTATGTGCAAGGCCTGGCTCGTCGATCACACGCCCGTGTACTGCCACACGGCTTACCACACGGGTGACCACACGCTTGTGTGGCGTCGACAGAATAGTTTTTTGGGTTTCACCGATTCTCGTTTTCTATTTTTTTGGGTACACATCTGGTTTCATTTGATGCGAATACAATCCCCGAGCACTCTGAAACCTAAGATTGACCAAGAAGCACGAATTAATAGCCTAAATATTCGAATTAAAATGAACCCCAATCGAGAGACTTACCAATTGATCGACAATCACTTACCCTCGTTCAAACAACCAAAGTCCTACCCCCTTAAACCGCTGAGAAACGATCACTAGCCCCTCGGTTGATACCTACAAACTAGCTGGAACCCCTTTAAACAAAATACAAAAGAAATAGTCTAGATCAATTGAATACCAAGACTTACCGAATACGCAAAATAGTCGTTGACCCAGACAGAAGCAGAACAGAACCGAAATAGGAAAGAAATTGAAGAGAATAGATGTGCACAAAATGGAAATTCAATAGGGAGAAATGAGAATCAAAAGTCAGAATTTTGGTAGAGAGTAGAGAATGTGCCAAATTTTTGCCAAAAAGAATATCAATTAGAAAAATATTCTGATAACTCCTAATAATCACAATCCCTTAATTTTCTCTACGAACTCCCCACTACCCACAATTCTAACGCCACTCAAACTCCTCCCTACAACTACTCAAAAATAAAGCCTAAATAGGGAATTGAACACAAGATCTCCAGCACACTTAACACTCCACTTAACCACCAGACTAGCAGGCCCATTCTGATTTTGAAATTACAAATAATTCAATATAAGCCTTCTAACTAAAGGTTAAGGCTTAATTCAGGAAAAAGCCAAAATTTGCCAAAGACTTGGCTTGAACTTGGGACTTCTCACACACACCCAGAATATATAACCATTGAATCAGATACACAATTATGTTAAAAACCCACAGAAACGAATTTATCAAATTTGGGGTGTTACAACTCTACCCCCTAAAAGAAAATTTCGGCCTTGAAATTTACCTGGTCAGAATAGATGAGGATACTGCTGACGCATCGCATCTTCAAGCTACTATGTAGCCTCCTTAGTGCTATGATTCCGCCATAACACCTTCACTAAAGGAATAAATTTCCTCCTTAGAACTTTAACGTCGTGATCTAGAATCTGAACTAGCTCCTCCTCGAAGGTCAGCTCTGGCCGAACCTCAATCTCCTCAACAGAGACAATAGCATCTCAACATCGAAACGTGAAACACATCATGGATGTGGTCTAACTCCGGAGGTAGTTCCAACTGATATGTGACTGGCCCCACTCGCTTCAAAATACAGTACGACCTAGTAAACCTAGGGCTTAACTTACCCTTACGACTGAACTCAAAACCTTCTTCCATGGTGAGACTTTGAGAAAAACTAAGTCTCCACAGAATACTCTATCTCTCGACGTTTCAGATCTGTATATGACTTCTGCCTATCAGAAGACACTTTCAGTCTATCTCGAATCAAACGGATCTTGTCCTCAGTCTCAGAAACCATCTCTGGACCCAGAATTCATCGTTCATCCAACTCAGTCCAGGATAAGAGAGTACGGCACTTACGACTATACAGTGCCTTGTAAGGTGTCATCTGTATACTAGACTAGTAGCTGTTATTGTAAGCGACTCTGCTAATGGCAAACACTCCTCCCAATTACCTCGAAAATCAATAATACAGCCCCTCAACATGTCTTCCAATATCTGAATTATCCTTTCCGACTGACTGTTTGTCTGAGGATGGAAAGTAGTACTGAAGTCTAACCTTGAACCCAAAGCCTCATGAAGCTTCTTCCAGAATCGAGACGTAAAACGTGGATCCCTATCAGAGATGATTGACACAGGTACCCCATGAAGTCTCACTATTTTCGATATGTAAAGCTTAGCCAACTTCTGCAGAGAAAAGTCCGTCCTGACCAGAATGAAATGAGCAGACTTGGTCAATCGATCCACAATGATCCATACAGAATCCTTCTTAGTAGGTGTTAGAGGCAACCCACTAACGAAGTCCATCATCACTCGCTCCCATTTCCACATTGGAATCTTAACTGGCTGCAACAAACCCGAAGGTAACTGATGCTTAGCCTTAACCTATAGACAAGTCAAACAGCGAGCCACGAAGTCGATAACCTCTCGCTTTAACCCTGGGCACAAATGTAAGTCTCGCAGATCTCGATATATTTTATTTCTGCCAAGATGCATAGCATAAGAGCTACTATGCGCTTCCTTCAGAATCGATTGTCTCAAGTCCTCATTATTCGGTACACAAATCTGACCACGGAAACACAATTCACCATCCTTATTAATCTCAAAATCCGTAGTCACACCACTCTCAACCTGTCAGAAACGTGACTCAAGAAACTTATCCCTCATCTGTTTATTTCTGATCTGATCAATCCATGTCAGTTTCACTTAAAGTTCAACTAGCAGACCTCCATTGTTAAAAAGACTCAGTCGAGCGAACATCGCTCTCAAATTGGACTTAGCCTACGGCTTAACGCATCGGCTACCACATTAGCCTTTCTAAGATGATACTTGATAGTGCAGTCGTAATCCTTAAGCAGTTCAACCTATCTACGCTGCCTAAGGTTGAACTCCTTTTGAGTGAGGAGATACTTGAGGCTTTTGTAATCAGTATAGATGGTACACTTCTCACCCTATAGGTAATGCCTCTAGATTTTCAGAGCAAAGACAACTGCCGCCAACTCCAAATCGTGCATCGGGTAATTAACCTCATGCGTCTTGAGCTGACGAGACGCTTAAGCAACCACATTTCTATCTTGCATTAGAACACAATCCAGACCCATATGCGATGCATCACTGTACACCACGAAGTCTTTACCGGGCTCAGGTTGTATCAGAACAGGAGCTTGAGTTAAAATAGTCTTGAGCTTATCAAAGCTTTTCTGCTGTACATCAGACCATACTAAAGGAACTCCCTTTCGCAACAGCTTAGTTATTGGAGCAATAAAAAAGAACCCTTCCATGAAATGTCGATAATATCCTGCCAGCCTTAGGAAGCTGTGATTTCAGACACATTCTTCGGTTGTTTCCAACTCAACACAGCCTCAATCTTACAAGGATCAACATGAATCCCCTCAGCCGAAACCATATGTCCGAAAAAGGTTACTTTTCGGAGCCAGAATTTACACTTACTGAACTTCGCGAATAATTGTTTCTCACGGAGAGTCTGTAGAACCACCACTCTGAGATGTTCATCGTGCTCATCTTCAGACTTAGAATACACAAAGATACCATCGATGAATACCATTACAAATTGATCTGGGAAGGGCTAAAATACTCGGTTCATCAAATTCATAAATGCAGCCGGTGCATTAGTCAAACCAAAGGGCATAACTAGGAACTCGTAATGTTCATATTGAGTCCTAAATGCTGTATTATGCACATTCGCCTCCTTAACTCTCAACTGATAATAGCGCGAACGTAGATCAATCTTAGAAAACACAGAGGCCCTTCTGAATTGGTTGAATAAGTCGTCTATTCTCGGAAGTGGGTATTTATTCTTGATCGTTGACTTGTTCAACTAACGGTAGTCGACACACATCCTCATTGTCCCATCTTTCTTCTTTACAAATAGAAAAGGTGCTCCCCACGGAGATATACGGGGACGAATGGACCTACGATCTGATAGCTCTTAAATTTAAGCTTTAAGTTCTGTCAGTTCTTTTAGTTCTATTCGATAAGAGGCGATAGACACCGGAGTTGTACTAGCAATCAACTCAATCCCAAGCTCTATTTTTCGGCTTAAAGACAACCCCGGTAGTTCCTCAGGGAAGACATCTAAAAAGCCCCTCGCAGTTCTGATGTCCTTAACCGAAGAGTCCCCAGAATTAGAAACACTAACGTAAGCCAAAAATGCTATCCCTTCCAAACTAACTTTTCCGCTACCATAGTTAATATCACATTAGTCAGATAGTCACGACGCTCTCTAATCATAACTACCTCATTGTTCTTATCGGTTCTCAAAATAACCCTCTTAGTCGCACAATCCAGACCCACTCGATGCTTCACCAGCCAGTTCATTCTCAAAATCAGATCGAACTCCCCAAACGAAGCTCCATCAGATCAGCCAAAAAGACTGTCCCTTGCACCTCTAACGGGATGTCTCTATATAGTCTACTAACCCAGACAGATTGCCCCAAAGGACTCACAACCTCCACTTCACTAGAAGTATTCTTAACCAGAATTCCCAAGGTTTCAGACATAGTACTAGTTATGTAAAAGTGTGTAGAGCCTATGTCTATCAGTGCAAGATAAGGTACACTATGAATTAAAAATATACCCGTGATGACATCCGAAGTATCTCTGTCCTCACGGCGACGAACAGCATAGGCCAAAATAGACTGCCTCGCCTCAGTCAGTCCAGCACCTCTGCCTGGTGCTCTCTGTCTTTGGCTCATGCTGTTACAACCCCTGGCTTGACCATAACCCCTAGGTGGCTGCTAAACTACCCTCGGTGGTTATGCATTACCAGAACCCGTAGCTTGCATTTGATCTTTCCTCCGCGGACACTCTCCAACACGATACTCAATAGATCCATATCTCAAACATGCCCTCATAGTCCTCCAACTCTCGCCCTGATGGAGTCTACCACAATGCCCATAAGGAAAAACCCCAGTAGGTGCAATAGGGGCCCCAACTCTCACCGGCCTATCAGGTCTGGCCTTTTTCGTAGGCCTCAACATAGAATTCAAGGGCTCCGAATCCCTCTTGTTCTTACCCCTCTCGCGATCCCTGTTTTGGCGCTCCTCGCGCTTAACATCCTTAGCAATCTTGGCTTTCTCGACCAGAACAGCAAACTCACGCTCCTTCTGCGGAGCTATCAGCACCCTTAGATTATCCCTAAGGCTGTCCTCAAAACGAACACATTTCTCATATTCAGTCGCCACCATGCCTCGCACATAACAGCTTAGTCTCATAAATTCGATCTCATATTCAGTCACCGATCGATCACCCTGGGTGAGATTTAGGAACTCACGTCTCCTAGCATCAATATAACTGGCTCCCACATACTTAATCTAAAATTCTGTCTTAAAATACTTCCAAGTCAACCGTTCGGGCTGGGCGCCCTCCTTAACTGTCAGCCAACATTGGTATGCTTCATCACAAAGCAAGGAAACAACGCCCTTTAGTTTCTGCTCGGGGGTAAAATCCAAATCATCAATGATTCTTTTAGTGGCCTTCATCCAGTACTCGGCCACGTTAGGGGCGACTCCTGTGACACCTCGAAATAACTTAACCCCATTGGACCGGAGTCGTTCTGTAACTGACCCTCTATCCCCAGATCCAGTATTGGGCCCAGCAACCCTCTCCAAAATCTTGAGCATAGCCTGGGACAATGCGTCGTCCCCAGCTATGCGATCACGAGACCCAATCTCAGTAGCAGGCGACACTGGCATCTCACTCGTGTCTAAATTTAGTATATTATCCATGAAAGAGGACTCAGCTCAAGCCCCTCTACAACCTCTACCTCGACCTATAGTACTACGTTCACGGATACCTCGTGCGCTCATTGTCTAATCGAATTTATCTGTATTACAAATTTTTATGGTTCAGTTACAATTTCAGTATTTATTAACAGATGTTTTATGCCAAAATAGTATCAGAAGTTTAGAGTTTATTTCCGTAAGTCATAGTCTCACTACAATTTTCAATATACACTAACTAGAGTGTTTTCAGCACAATATACTACCTATAGTTATTTCAAACATACTAGTAGTATTTTTTAGATAAACTTTTCAGAGTTTTCAGAATACTTACAAGACCAGCGTTAGAGACTCTGCGAACCACACACTTACCTAGAATATTTGAAAACATTTGGAAATAATTTCTTTAAAAACCAATTTTGGAACCCAAAATTCACAACTGAGTTTTAAACTTGGCTCTGATACCACTAAGTGTAACACCCTAAAATCAGCCTAGACGTTACAGTTGGATCTAACGCTATCACATGATTGTGCTTTAGAAATCGTAATGACGTTAAGACCATTTCTCCGTATGTACCATTTTTCATTATCTTATGCTATCTTCTAAAACGTGTCATTTGTTTTCAATCATTATCCATTTTCAAAACGTTATACTTTACGGAAGCTTTTAAAACCATTTACGGGTGCGTGGTAGTTTCGTAAAACCTTCGATTCTTTTGAAAACCCAAGTTTTCCTACTACTAGCAGTAAAAACCATAAAATATTACAAAATCCCAAATTAAGCAAAAAAACCTGTAAAGGCCTTCATTATATTAAAATTTCCCCAAATATAAATTAAATCATATGTAAATAGAAAATAGTCTAAGTGGAAAACAGTGTGGTCATCGTTGAGTCCTTCGCTGCTCCGATCCGTCTAGTGCTGAGGATTACTTGAATAGATAAAACAGAAAAGGGCGAGTTTTCGCAAACTCAGTGTATGATCCCCATAGATAAAGCATGCATACAATATACATCAGAATATAGTCTGAGACTGGAGCCTATTACAGAACCAGTTGGGGCCTTAGCCCACTCAGAGACATATGCAAAACAGATCATCAAAGTCCTACCCACCAGTCTCTACACACTATCTCTGTCCAACCCTACACACCATGTGGTGATAAAATCAACCCACCCATCTCTACACACTAGGCTGTACCAAAGTGCGACAAATAATCAGATAATTGCAGCTAAGCTGCTAGATATCAGGCTTAAGAGCCTTTCAGAATACTTTCTCCAATATAACATCAACCCAACCCCGATGCAATGCAACATGCATTAATGGCATGCTAAAATGCAATCTATCAGATTACTCAAATAGTTCAGATTTATATGCTAAGTATCACATGCTTAAATTATACATCACATAATCAGATCACAAAATTAGGGGTCTAAGAAATGCTTACCGACCCTTCAAAATTTCACAGTCGATTTGGGTGACCCGTGCAACCTTATAGAGTTTTCTAGAAAAATAGGCTCGCACGCCCATGTAGCCTACTCGTGTGGCCCACATGGCCTAAATTGGCCTTAGCCGTGTGGATCACACTGCCTGGCCCAAAATTTCTACATGCCAGTGTAGTTCACCCGTGTAGGCCCACACGGCCCAATTGGTAGAGCCCGTGTCTCGTACACGGCCTCACCGGCCATCACATGGCCGTGTCTTATGCGCACAGCCTGACTCGTCAATCACATGCCCGTGTACTGCCATACGGCCTACCACACGAGCTACCACATGCTCGTGTGGCATCGACAGAATCATTTTTTAACTTTTACTGATTCTCGTTTTCTGTGTTTTCAGGTACACACCTGGTTTCATTTGATGCGAATACAGTCCCCAAGCACTCTGAAACCTAGGATTGACCAAGAAGCACAATTTAATAGCCTAAAGGACCCCCAATCGAGATACTTATCAATTGATCAACAATCACTTACCCTCTTTCCCCTCGGTTGATACCTACAAACCAGCCGAAACCTCTTTAAACGAAATACAAAAGAATAGTCTAAATCAATTGAATACCAAGACTTACCGAATACGCAAAACGGTCGTTGACCCAGACAGAAGCAGAACAAAACCAAAATAGGAAAGAAATTGAAGAGAATAGATGTGGGCAAGATGGAAATTCGATAGGGAGAAAGGAGAATCAAAAGTCAGAATTATAGAAATGAGAGAATGTGTCGAATTTTTGCCAAAAAGAATATCAATCAGAAAAATATTCTGATAACTCCTAATAATCACAATCCCTTAATGAACTCCCTACTACCCACAATTCTAACTCCACTTAAACTCCTCTCCACAACCACTCAAAAATAAAACCAAAGTAGGGAATCAAACTCAGGATCTCTAGCACACTTGACACTCCACTTAGCCACCAGACCAACAAGCCCATTCTAATATGAAATTACAAATAATTTAATATAAGCCTTCTAACTAGAGGTTAAGGCTTAATTCAAGAAAAACCCAAAATTTGCCGAATACATAGCTTAAACTTGAGACCTCACACACACACCCAAAACACATAACCATTGAATCAAATACACAATTATGTTAAAAACCCACAGAAACAAATTTATCAAATTTGGGGTGTTACAAATACAAAGTTGATTAATGATGTATATATGAATATCGATAATATTGAATGCTCATAAATATCGGCTATACGAGCTGGAGGGCCAATATAGAAATGTGATAAATCTAGGAATTTGATGTAGAATTCGAACAATAAAATGGAATAATGACTGCCATTATATTGAAATTGGATGTACTGTTGACAACAAAATGAAATGATATGATATAACCTTTATATTGATTAATTGAAGCTTGAATACATTGATACATGTGTACCATTGAGACTTTTAGTTGTATTTGTGAATTGAAATGTTGATTAGAATGTTGTGAATGATATTGAGTTGTTGATTTTCATGCGATTGGTATTAAAATTATTTGAAATGCTAAATTTTCAAATTATTATATGAATTAGTTAAGTTAAACTCACCTTGTTGGTATAGGGATGTTGAATTTAGACAAGATCATCAAATTGAATACCTTATTGTATAAATTCATAAAATGAGGTAAATTGCTTTAATAATTGTAAACTTACTAAGTATATGTAATGCTTACACCCTTATTTCTCTTTTCTCTTTAATTTATCAACTTACGGAATATGTCAGGCGAATCGTTGAGAAACTCACACATCTTATTGTTAAATTGGTAAATCTTCTAATCGTTTAAAACATGATTTCGTGACATCTATTTAAGTGATTTGTTGATTTTATAATTTGGTCGGTTTTGTGCAAATATTTCAAATTAGATTTATTTCTCTTTGTGAAACCGGAAGACAACACACCTTCTCAAAATTCCTACGAGTTATTGCTTAGGCAAATTGGCCTTGGCTTCGTCCTGTGCCTTGGCTTCGGCATCATCAGTCAACCCGGCACGGACGCCAAAGCGGAACACCCTCCAATCCCAGCTCCTCTCTTCCTTCTTCCCTCCAAAAACCCTAAATGCTGCCCCCCCCCACATTTTTATTTGAAACCGAATTATTGAAAAACAAAGTCAACCCCAGAACATTAAAAAGGAAAAAAAAAATCATTGGTCTTTCTCGATTGTTGGGTCTTTGAGATATGTCGTCGGAGATCGAGGTGGTGGAGGAGGCTGTACCTTTGAAGCAATTGAGTGGCGTTGTAGCGAATGGAAATGAATATGGGGGAGGGCATCATGGGGTTGTCGGTGATGTTGCCGATGATGAGAGCTTGAAGAACGATGTCTATACCGCTGCTGCTTATGGGGATTTGGAGAAACTTCAGAGGTTGGTTGAGTCCGAAGGTTGCTCTCTTTCCGAGCCTGATGGCCTTGGTTACTATGCCCTTCAGTGGGCTGCTTTGAATAATAGAACCGCAGCTGCTCAGTACATCATCGAGGTTTTATTTATTTTTGTTTGGTTATTTTTATGGATTTAATGAATTGCCTTTCCTGTCAGAGTTGGGAGTTTTGTTTCTGATATTTTGAGTTTGGGATTTATTGAACTGTTTTTATTTGGTATCCAATTCATGGAGTTTTTTTTTTCTAAACATTTATTGAATTGGGGTTTAATGGGCTTAGTGAACTCCATTTTTGGGAATGCATGCTTTTGAGTCATGGAAATGACTTTTGAAGTTGTTTGAATTTTAATGTTTAGTTATGTCATGTCACTCTTTAAGTTTTCATTGGATAAATTCAGTTTAATTGAGCAGATTTTGGGTTGTCTTGATATGCTAGCATGGTGGAGATGTGCATGCGGTGGATCATAATGGACAGACAGCCTTGCACTGGAGTGCGGTCCGTGGTGCAGTACAAGTTGCTGAGGTTTTACTCCAAGAGGGTGCTCGTGTTGATGCTGCTGACATCTATGGTTACCAGGTTAGCATTTTCTTCAATGCGGTGCCCAGTATTATATTCTTTCTCATTCAAGAAATTGGCATGGCTCCCCATGGATTTGGGACAATGAAAGCAATGTAAATTATTGTTAAAACAAAGCTAGCTGTTTTAGACATTCTTCTCTGCTGAAGTTGGTTTGTATCTGCATGGGAACTCAGCATTATGTGGTTTCAATAAAACGAGTACATCATATTGATATTTTGAGGCTTAATTTAAAGAAGATATGTTTTTGCTATGCATTTTAGTTAAACCTTATATACTTGCTGGAATCAATATTCCCTCACTTATATTCTGATTTGTCTGGGACGTCAAGGACGCCTATAAGCATAGCATTTCATGCTTTCTTGTTTGCTCTGGGTTGCTAACATGCTAGGTCCCCTTATATTTTCCCTAGTCCTTGTCCCTGTAATTTTATCCTTTAGGTATCATCTAACATTATGTGCAATTTTGTACAGTTGTTACTTTTCTTTTTTTCACTTTTTTAAAAAAGAAATTTGCTAGAAGTCTAGAACATGAGGCTGGTTTCTATTTCTTAATTTAACACTGAAAACTTTATGCTATTCGTGGTTTACAATTTAATTGTATGACAATAGCCAAATTGATATATTTCTTGCTTTTAATTGTACTTCCAAATGAATGCATGCTTAGTTTTGTAATTTGATGCAGATAACACATGTTGCTGCCCAATATGGTCAGACTTCTTTTCTCTATCATGTTGTTTCGAAATGGAATGCTGACCCTGACCTTCCTGATAACGATGGGCGAAGCCCTTTACACTGGTACATGAGGAGTTCTTCTTACATCTCTCTTATTCATTTGATGGTCTAGGATAAGGCACTACGGTGCTGCTCTTTATTTCGCTATCTAAATATCAGCATTTTATTGGGGGTTGATTTTTTTCCCTTATCTAGCATTAGCATCACATTGTTTTCTATGTTCGATTACATCTAGCATTAGCATCACATTGTTTTCTATGTTCGATTACTTAGGTACTTCAAATTTCCTTGTAATCAATGATGAACCTTTTTTTTGGTACTTAATGTTAATGATTTATTGTTTGAAACATTTGCTGGTAAGTTTATTTTTGGAATACCTAGTGTTAGTTTAATTATAAAAGAGTTTAACTTGCTAGTATGATGTTTACAGTAGTTGTTTTCATTCTGGAAATTTTAAAGAGTGTTTAGATTTTTGTTCACCATTCCTTCTGTTAAATCTCTCTTTGAGTTAATCTTTTTTTTTTTTTTTAATTTAACAAGTTTGCTTACATATTCTGATTATTCTATTTGATTTTCCCTGCAAATTGCTTGATTGTGTGATGAAGTTTACAATTGAGGCCTGTTATTTTTAATTCCAATTTCCTTTCAATATGGACAACTCTAGGGCTGCCTATAAAGGTTTTGCCGATTGCATTCGTCTTCTTTTATTTCTTGATGCACATAGAGGGCGTCAGGACAAGGAGGGTAATTTTCTGATTCTTGGTTTTAAAATGTCATTTCTAATGAATTTCATCCAGTTAATGTAGTGTGATGCTCTGTTAACTATGTTTCATCTTTACATCAGGTTGCACTCCTCTCCATTGGGCAGCTATCAGGGGTAATCTTGAGGCTTGCACAGTCTTAGTACAGGCTGGCAAGATGGAGGACTTGACGGTCACTGATAATAGCGGCCTTACACCTGAACAGCTCGCTTCTGAAAAAAATAACAGACAAGTTGCTTTTTTCCTTGTAGGTTCCATGACATTTTAACTTGGTTAAGAAATATGATTAGTCTTTCATGAATTGTTTGGATATTTATATGTTTGTTTTTCAGTCTTGTACTGTTCAAGCTCTTTCTTGTTAGCAATGACTCATTAATGCCTTGGCTGAATGAATGACATTTCTGGCTTCTTCTACCCCACAAATATTTCTTGTGAACTCTTGATAAAAATTCAAATAATAGATGCTTTATAAGCATTAGATAAATGTCCAAAATGTGTTATTTATTCTTTATATTTCTGGGGACAATTTGAAATGGTTGATGCTTTATGCAGTTGCAAACTCAAAGCATTTTCACTACCTTTATGCTGCGTTTAAGGTTTATGAAGCTGGGAGTTCTCTAGTAACTAATATTTTTGTTCTTGGATAGTCAAACCTTTTACCTTTCTTTGTATAGGTGCAAAATGGGTGCAGCATTTGAAAATTTTGTGACTTCACCATGGAAATATTAGGATGCAATTGTTATTGCTTTTGATTGGTGTTTTTATTTGTTTCAGTAAAGACTGTAGAATTACTTTGTAAGTGCTTAATTTGTCTCCTGGCTATTGGTCTGTTTGATTGTTAAGATGACGTGCTTATGAAATCAGATGAATTATACCCGCCTATTTATGTTTCTTACATCTGATTCTGCAGGGAAATGCTAGAAGGCTGCTTGAAAAACGATGTGATGGGAACAGCCGTCTTGGACGATTTACAAGATTAAGACTTGCGCCACTTCTTTGGTGCATTATCTTGCTACTATTAGCGACCTATATTCAATCTGTCATAATGGGTATGTCTTTTGATCTCTTCATGAAAGTTAATTGTGCCCTACATCAAGACAATACCTCTCTCTCTCTATAACCTATTTATTTTTGGGTTTGGACATCTGTTGCAGATGCAAATCTGCCAAAGTTGATGGCTGGATTTAGCTTCATGGCTTGGTTTGGTGTTATCCTGGCATCTACTGGTTTAGTTATGTTTTATAGGTGTAGCAGGTATATTCTGTGCTCTGGATGTATTTTATTTCAAAAAGTCTTTTAGGTCATCGTGGCACTTACTACATTGTTTTGGACACTGCTTAGCTATCTGTTAATCAGTTTGTTAAATTTCAGAGTATTCAGCTGTCTGTGGAGACAATTGTTTTTGGAATTATTATATGGCTGGATTTGAGATAAAGGGTTTGTCTGCAAAATTCAATTAGTTTCCTTTTATAGTTTTCTGGAACAATTTTCAGGAGAGATATATGGTCTTTGGCACCTTTGATGTTTATTTTTTTCATGCAATTGGTTTCAAGCATCTAGCAATTAGATTCTTAGCTTTTTATCATGTTTATTTTTTTTGGAAGGGAAAGAATCTTCTTTTGAACTGGTAGGAATGGGGTGGTTTACGGTGGCGGTGAGTCATTATATCTGAAGATGGCATATTAACTGTATATTCTGAGATTTATTAGGGCAGTGTCTATGAATCCATATGATGCATTATCAAAATTGAAGTACATTTTGTCATTTTCTTTGCTGAATTAGTTGGGTAGCTCTCTTTAAGAGAAGTGGGACTTGGTGTATATGATGCCTAGCTGTGCTAGACAGACTTCTGTTGCTTGTATTTGGTCATATTCTGATTCATTGAAGAGTGTGCTTGACTAGTTGTTTATCATTTTAAATTTCTTTGCAGCAAAGATCCCGGTTACATCAAGATGAATGTGCATGACCCTCAGAATATGAAAGATGATGTGAGTTCAGTTTTTCGTTACAAAGCCTAACTGGTTTTGTTTGATTTGTTTTCTTTTGTCTTCTTGAAACTTGATTGTTGTCTGTCCTGTATATTTTGTTTTCTTCGTTTACTATACATATATATGCATATATCTATCTTTTCTGTTAAATGATTGTAGTTCCTCTCTGTATCATATTTCTCCTGTATGTTCCGCTAGGAACCCTTACTGAAGATTGAGACAAATAATCCTTCTTTGCTAGCTGGAAATTGGTCTCAACTTTGTGCGACATGCAAGGTACTTGCCTAATCTAGCCTTATCGTGTTGGCTTATTTGATAAATTCCATTTGTTCTGACTGTTTTGCTATGTTATTTTACAAAATTATCAGATTGTTAGGCCTCTTCGTGCAAAACACTGCTCCACTTGTGATCGTTGTGTCGAACAGTTTGATCATCATTGCCCTTGGGTATCAAATTGTGTTGGAAAGGTGCTTTATTGTTGATGAGTTTAATGGTTTTCCCCCTCTATAATTTTAAGGTTTCAGTTTCTGCATGTTTAACATCCTGTACTTCAATTAGACAATAAAGTTAAGGGAATTGAAAGCTCTCATACATGAGACTTTTGCGAATCATAGACAAGTATGGATGATGTGTGATTGCTAGTGGGCTACAGTTATGCTTTTAGGTTAATTTCTTGTGGAAAGAGGTTATCATTTAATTATTTGATGAGTAGTGATTGTATCTGTTGATTAATTTCATTTAGGTATCTTATGATGCAGAGAAACAAATGGGACTTTATTCTTTTCCTTGTTTTAGAGGTTTCAGCAATGCTGATTACTAGTGGAGTTACTATTGCAAGTATGTATTTTAATCAATTCCAAGTTCAAACGGTTTTCCAAAGTTAGCTTAGCAAAATTTTCTACCTTGATTCTCTTACCTACGTATTTGTTGTCATATACAGGAATTGTGAAGGATCCAGTGGCTCCCTCATCATTTTTCCCATGGATGAACTATGCTGTTTCTCACCATGTTGGTGCTATATCCTTTTTGATTGTAAATTTTTTCCTCTTCTTTGGTGTGGCAGCCTTGACCATTATACAGGCTTCTCAGGTATGACTTGAGATTTTGTGATCTACCAGTTCTCTCTTTTTTTCTGTGGGAATTACTTTTTCTGGTTATGATCTGGGGCACAATAGAAAAGAAAGTGTGCTTCACCAATGCTCTTAGTTGGATTAGTCTGATGCACTGTTGAGTTGTTGGTGTAATACATTAGGGAAGTTAAAAGTGCTTTTCCACCACAAAAGCAATGTAGAACACCTGGCTTTTGGGGTCAAAACTGCTGTGGAAAAGCGCATAAAAGTTAGGATTTAATTGCTTTTGGCTTTTGCGTTTGGAAGCGAAAATTATCAAAATACTGATATTTATATTAACTATTTAAAAGAATATAAAAAATTAGATTATTAATATATAATTACATTAAATTATTTAAATATAATTAGTATTATATTTAAGTTTCTAAAATATTTTATGTATCATCAATTTTACAAATAATTTATATTAATTACTTAAACAGTAATAAAATTTATACTTCATTTACTATTATATTAAATTATTTAAATATCATATGAAGAACTACCCTAAATTTGTCATCCTAAACTTGATAATGTCTTTCATGGAAAAAAAAAAAAAAGGAACTAGATTGGGTCCGGCATCCTCATAAATGAATCATATATCTTACTGTTACTGTTGGAAGTTATTTAGTGATTATGGATCGAGTGAATGTGCCCATGCCTGGACTCTGATTCTTGACAGATTGGTCAAAAATGATCATCTTCCTTCTCCATGCCAACTATCTTCGAGTTACAAACAAATGCCACATATTTTGCTGCAATGATCGTTAGAACTAAATATCCTGTAGTGCTGGAACTACTAGGGTCGAAAAGAATGTTATAGACCCAGCTTTGAACACGAGTGTTTTGAGAACCTAGAGAGCGATTTGTTCTCTCTTTATCTGGAGACTTATTTGGTACTTTTCTTGCTACAGATATCTCGCAATATAACAACAAATGAAATGGCAAATGTCATGCGCTATAGCTACCTCAAGGGTCCTGGTGGTCGATTTAGAAATCCATATGATCATGGATGCTGGAAGAACTGCTCAGATTTCCTGATCAAAGGCTACAACGAAGACATACAGGTTATTGAAGATGCAGCACATTCTGAAGGTATTGGGATGGTCCAAATGACTAGGGAAAATGGTAGTCTTGGGAACAAAAACGGCCATATTGCTATAAATGTGAATTCTAGCAAAACCAATTCACATCAAGGGCATCTTCACTCTTCCCAGTGCACCTATAGTAAGTCGGAAACCGAGAGTGGGACTTTGGGGTTGGGTCATGGTAGTGGACGGAGCAGTGCATATTCAGTGTGAGTCAAAACAAACTGATATGCATATTGTATGTATTATAAGCATACATACAATTTCAGCTTTTGTTTTGTTAATCTACGGGTTTGCTTCATTTTTTTTTCCTTTTGTTCTTTGCTTCCCATTAATCTAATTTCATCTGATATTAGATTTGGTGATGTGTGCTTGAAATTCCAGTAATTCATTTGCGGTTAAACCGCACATTGTAAGTACTTCCCATCATCATTAAAGAAAAACAAAACAATGATTATAAATTGATATATTTGTGAATTGCTTTTTGGGAAGAATGTGGAAATGAAACTAGTTTTCTCAATCAATTATTGCAAAATTCAGTTCAAACTTTCATAACATTAGAAAATATCACTAATTAAACAATGAGAAACAAAGGAAACCACCAAGGCATTGGGCTAGGAGCTTCTTCTGAGAACATTGACCACAATGAAATTGTGGCAAGTGTTGATGCACTGCTCGATGAAATAAAACCATCTTCGTTGCAGTAAGGATTTATGTATAGGACGACACCAATTGTCGTTAACACAATTGGGTAAGAAGCCAAAAAGGTCACAAGGAAGGCATGCTTGTCCATAAAACCGCTTTCTTCTTCAATGCTAGAGGCATTTGGTGCTGTTGGGGCCAAACCAGTTCCACTGCAATTTTCATGCTTTGGAGGTCCACAAAGAAAAGGATTTCCCAAGTAGCTGCTTTCGTCAAACGTGGCAAATTGAGCCTTATCATACGGAATACTACCTGACAAATTATTGTACGACACATTGAAAACTGCCAGAGAGTTCAACTCCATTTTATGCCGCTTAACTTGTTCCGAGAAAGGTCCAAACTCTCAATTTGCTCAAGCTTTGAGAACCATGAGGGTATAAATCCAATCAAATTGTTGTGGGACAAGTTTAGTGAATGGAGCTCACTCATGTTTCCTAGTTCTGGTGGAATTGGACCTGTTAGCATGTTGCAAGATAAATCAATTCCAGACATATACTCAAGAAGGTTGCCTGAATATGAGTACGATCCTTTCTTTGTCGTAAACAATACTTGTTCCTCCACATAGCTACCGGGATATCGATAACTTGAACCTGGAAATACAAACTGAGAGTCCTGTGATGCATCAAGAAGATATGAAGTGCTTGCAGTCCGAAAAGACTTGTCTGTTGGCATTAGAGTTAAAGTACTCAAACAGGAAGGAATATGACCAGAAAGCTTGTTTTGAGAAAGATCTACGATACTTAACAAGTTCAATTGGCAAATCTGACTAGGAATTTCGCCCTTGAAGTGATTTTCTCTCAAAACAAGGATTCTCAAAGCCGAAAGATTGGCAACCCAATATGGAATTTTCCCAGTCAAGTTGTTTTGGCCAAGATCTAATGCCACCAACGAAGAGATGTAAAGCGCAAGCGGCAGCGGACCACTTAGTCTATTTCTGCTCAGGTGAAGATGCTCTATGGCTAGTGAACTGATGCACGATGGAACAGAACCAGAAAAATTGTTCTGAGAAAGGTCTAAAAATCTAAGCAAACCCAAATTGCAGAATTCAAGAGGAAAGTGACCATAAAAATTATTGTTGGAAAAATCCAATGCCTCAAAGTTAGGCACATTCCATATCCATTTTGGGAGCTCAACAGACAAATGGTTATCACTTAAATCTATATCACTAAGAGCAGGAAAACTAAGGGTTGAGATATCTATCAGTGGCATCTCTCCATCAAAGTTATTGCCATCCAAATATAACTGTCGCAGTTTATCTAAGGTAAACATTGTAGGTGGTATTTTCCCACTCAAGTTATTACTTGAAAGTCTGAGAGTCAACAATGAGCCACTCTTAGCTAATTCTTCCAGTATTCCTCCAGAAAAATTATTCTATGATTGATCTAATGAAGATAAAGACTTCAAACCACCTAGGCATGGAGGAACATTACCTTCAAAGACATTCCTAGACAAGTTTAAGATCTGTAGATGCGGAAACATGGAGCCTATGTTCATTGGAATTTGGCCTCGCATTTTATTCCCAGATATATCAACTTGAAACATGTTAACATTAACATGTTTTGGTAACTGTAGATGACCCTTGAAGGAATTACCTTCCATGAGAAACTGTTGTAACCTTGTATTGTTCTGCAATAACCAAGATGGATTTTGTCCACCCAAGTTGTTATGTGAAAGGTCAAGATACCTCAAGCCAGTTCGGTAATGGAGGAAGTTGGGAAGACCCTTTGCTCTACAGTTTGACATACTCAAGAGTTTTAGTTGAAACTCTGGGTTTAGGGTCTGAGGCTCAAAGCTAGGATCACTCACTAAAATGTTTTGATCGATCAATAGGGCTTTCAGGTTTGAGTTGTTTGCAAATTATTTGAAAGATGATGCAACTTCAATAGGATTGCTTGAAATATCCAGTAGACCAAGAGAAGTCAAGTTATAGAAACATGAAGGAATTGATCATTTCCACTAAGATCTAACTCTTCCAGCTTCCATAAACCACAGCAACCTGTAAAATTTTATGAATGAAATACAGAAATGAATGGTAATTAGATTTACTTTTAAAAGTTTTAGATGATGTGTATGAATGCATCAGATATTGACATGTTAATTAATCATTGGATAAATTATACCATTAGTCACTAAATTAATGGTAAATTTTTATTTTGGTCACTTAACTATTTGAAAGTTTTCATTTAAGTCACTGAATTATTTAAAAAAAATTATTTAAGTCACTGGGTGGTTAAGTTTTTCTAGAAAAAAAAGTCCCACTAGCGAGCTCTAATCGAAGATTTGATGATCGATAGGTGGATCAGTACCCATCGACGAGTAGAAGAACATACCTTAGATCCAAGCCGATTTGACAATCAGTGCTGAAGATCGGAGAAAAAAATGTTTAAATTTTGGTTTACAAATTTGTAACATCTAAAATTATTTCATAAGAAAGAAGAACAAACTAAACTAGAAAAGAGAAGGGAAAAGAGAATTTTTTTTATCAGTGCATGCAGTGCGAATAGAGAAAGTCATATAACATTGATTTTAACATTCTAATGACTTAATAAAAACTTTTGAATAATTCAGTAACAAAATTGTACCTTTTGTTAGTTAAGTAGCTAAAACGAAAACTTGTTCATAATTTAGTTACTGATGGTGTAGTTTACCGTAATTAATTTATACCTTTAGGAGGTAAGGGGCCGGTCAGTGAACCGTTTGACAAAATCAAGCTTTTAAGAGAAGTCAATTGTCCAATGCTTTGAAGAATATTATGGGCGAGATGAGAATCGACCATGGATATTTCTTCTACATTGCAGGATAAATTCAACTCTGTGCAAAATAGGGAAAATTTATAAGAGAAAATATTATATTATATGATTGGATATAATTAAACAGTAGCCATATGATCAAACCCTCACTCACCTTGAGAGGAAGTAATCTTGGTTAAGTAATTGTTGTTCAAAAACAGGGTCTTAGCTGATGAGAAAGCCTCCACCACTTGTAATAGCGATGTAGTTTCATTGTGAAAAACCCCTTCCAAATAAGCAACCTTTAACTTTCTCAAACTTTCTGCATTAGCAAGCAAATACAACTACTTAATCAAATGTTTTGGATAACCTTGTACATGTAAATTAATGAAATAATACGTTAGAGTAAGGTGTTCACAATTTTGTTAAAACTAAATTAGCCGATTGAATGATTTAATTTGGTTAATCGGTCGGTAGTCGAATTTAGTTCGGTTGAATATCAGTTGTTGATTTTTTAGAATTTCAATTATCGATTTATTCAGTTTAAAACTAAATAATTAACCGAATAAACCAATTAACCGAAACATTTGTTGTTTTCAAGACTTATGTATGTGGTTGTTAACTTTTAATACTTTTGTAGTGTTTCTAATATCTTATTTGTTATTTTCTTCCAAGTTTTTTGAACTATTAAACAAAATAAAATAAACATTAGCAATATATTTTTTATATTGATTTTAACTAAAAAGCAAAAACATATAAATTTCAGTTAATTCGATTAACCGAAATATTTCAGTTCGGTTAATTTATTTGAAAAAAATTCCAGTTCGATTAACAGTTAAAATTTTTTACATCTCGGATAATTCTATTAATAGCAATTCGGTTCAAGTATTAATCAAATCGACCATTTTAATATCCCTACCATATACTAATATTTGATACCTTTAGAAGCCACGAAATCGTGCAACTCATTATAGCTGAAATCCAATTCCTCTAAATTCTGCAAACCTTCTAGTTCTTTGGAGAGTTTCATAGACCCAAATTTGATAACTCATCAATAATTTAATTTGATTGAACGAAAAAAAAAAAAAAGAAAAGCTACCTCCAATATTTATGGAACCTTTCAGCTTGTTAGTTGCTACATTCAAGTACTTGAGATTGGGAATTCCACCAACCACTCCCAATATGCTATTGTTCAAGCGATTACTCAAATCTCATCAACTTAAGTTGTTTCTCACTATCTATAAACAAGGTTACAAATTGTAAAACATCACTTTTTATTTATATATATATTAACACATACTTGCATATATAATCAATATGTTACAATATGCTATTAGCTATTACTCTTTCTAATTTGATAAATTTTGAGATTTAATGTATACTTAAAAAGTTAAAATATCATGCACTTACTTCTTTTATTTAAAAATTTTAACTCAATCAATGAAATTGAAAATTTTTTTCATCCAAATTTGTCAATTTAAAATTTTGATTAAAATATATCATGATTTTTTAAATTGAATCGGACCAACTAATAAGACTAAAAACTGACCGGTACACTAGTTTAAAATGAAAGAGAGAACTAATTAACTAGTGAACTGATAAGAACCTTCTTTCCCAGAGGCAAAGGCAACAGCTCCTTCTTTCCCAAAGGCAAAGGTGCCTCTATGCTTGTTGCTTCTACTCTCTTTGAAGTTAAAAAAAATGAAAATTTGAGAGGTTAGAGAGATATGGAATAACAGATATGAAAATCTAATCTTCATAACATTTTTAGTTTGGAAAGTAGGAATTGGGATAGAAAGAGACGTATGAGTATACATATATTTATGAAAAACCATTGATTGACACTCCAAAACTCTCCATCTAACGCAAAACTTTATAATTACCTTTTTCAAATACAAGTTTAAGATTTTATGTAAATTTGGAGTCTATTATTTAATATTTTAATGTTTAGAATTTATTATTATAATTTAGTGTTTATTTTTTCTCTCAATGAAATCTTATCACAATATTCAAGTTTGAAATCACTATACATAATTAAAATGTGTAGATCTTTGAGTCTCATCGTGAACTGTTGTTATGAATTGAGTTTTAGTTCAACTAGTTAAGTCATAATCTGAACTATTCTAGCATGAAGTTAAAGCTATAATAGTTTGATTCTTTATTCTAGTTTTTAATTTATTTGTGATATAATAGCTTGGTTCTACACTAAGTAATTTACTCATATATGTATTTGTACTTTTACTTTGATTGGGTTGTGATTGTAATTTCTTATAAAAAAAAACTTTAAAATTTAGGGTTTAGGCTTATATTTTAAATATGTATATTTATAATAAAATTTAAAATTATATTAATAATTAATTATAAAAATTATAACTAAAAATAATAAAATTTAAATCATATATTACTTAAATATTAAACCTTAAATTATATATTAATTTAGAACAAAACATTGGGAAGTATTTTGAGGATTGTACTTACAGGTTTGCTAAGTTGGTGAAAACTATTATTAAATTAATTATTAGAAACAATTCTTAATCTAATTGAGTCACGGACTAGTAGTGTAAATTCTAATTTAAGATGATAATAAAACTAAAGAAATTAAACTAAATCTAAAATAAACTATCGGAACTTCCTATTCCTAGTTTCAACGGTGCGAGCTACTTAGTCTAGAATTGATCGAATTACTAATTGTCAACTAAGCCACTAATTGCCCTTAACTGAGTGATTTACCACTCTTAATTAAGAATAACCTTTCGATCTCATATTTACTAAGAGTTACTACCTAAGATACCCTTTTGGTATCACCTAGACGGATATCCTTTTAGTCTCACCACTTAGCACAAGTTCACTAATTGCTTACTCAACAGGATACCCTTTTGATCTCACCTATTTAGATATTCTACTAGGGTCATCAATCCTAGTATACTAAGTTATTTAGCAAACTTGAACAAATACCCAAATTTAGATAATTATTTACTTAATTAATTAACCACTTCAGTAGTTGGTTCATGCAAGATAAGTAAAAAGTGCAAGTTTATTCTACTATTTATACAAACAATCAATTAAATTGAATTAACGATAAAGATATAAATAAATAGAATAAAGAAGAGAGTGCTTATAGATTTACTCAATGTAACAACACACGTCTAGAACAATCTCCACTTGCAATCGTCTAACTTCAGAATAGAAGAATTCCACTTAAGAAAACATAAAAGAAAACTAAACTAAAGAATAACGAAAAAGCGAAATCGAAAGTATCAAAATCTGATCAAGTTTGAATTACCCCTTAATTTCGATTACACAGTTATATAAGCTAAAATCAAAATACTAAGATGCCTCTCTAATTAATACAACAATTAGGACTTCAAACCCGAACAAGACCCTAAACTGCCCCTCGAAAATGCAGTTTTTGTGTTTGTGGAATCGTCACAATGTGGAGCACCTTGCTCGTCGTGACATCCCTTACAGTTTGTAGCCTTCCATTGCTTTGATCTTCAATGTTGCGACTTTCATAGCCCGATGTCGCGACATTCACTCTAGTTTTGTCCCCGATGCTATTTTCAAGTCAGTCTTTGATGTCACAACTTTCATACTTCGTCGTTGCGACTTTGGCAGCAATTTCAGCTTGAAGTTGCATCTTTAGCTCCCAAATCACCCTACATAACCACATAACCTTATTTAAGTATCAAAATGTCATAAAAACTATTAAAAAGCATAAATTACTACTTCAACTGTAAAAACATAAATTAATACTAAAATGATTTGATTTAGCTATTCAACAAGCTTAAATTTCGTGAAAAAGGGATATAAATAATAGTGAAAATCACGACAGATCAATATATATAGGTGAAACAATAGAGTAAGAAGGTGCTTAGTTGCACTTATACTTGTCATATTTGGTGTTTTGAATGGGCAAATATGAGATATTACATAGTTTAAGAGTTTCACATAATGTTTGGACTAATTTTGAACAAATTTGGTATGGTTTAGAAGTGTTTGAAAGCAAAAATTTTAGGTCCCCTGTCTTAGGTCTCGAGACATGCAAACTGGGTCTTGAGACATAAAAACTTCGAAGCTAAAAATCTACAAAAACAATGCAATTTCTCGAGACATATTATACTTTGTCTTAGGACAATAGCTCTTTTGCTCGAGACCTATACTCATTTATCTCGAAATAGGAAACTTTGAAACTAAATTTCTACATTTAGGCCTCGGTCTAAAGACATATGAAACTATCGTTAAAAACTTTTAATTGGATTAAAAGAGACTGAAAAAACTTTTATAAGCAATTAAACTTTATTAATAGTTTCATTATGCCCTTTAAAGTGTAATGAGAACTTGGAATCATTAATAAAAGTCCAATTTATACGTATTTGGAATTGTAAATGAGTGTTTAGTGTAAAATGTAACATTCATACTCGAGTTTACTCGGGTTAGGGTGTTACAAAGACACAAGCTGACATGAAGCACTTGGACCAAAAGTTGGATGGTCGTTTTGATCAGTTACAAGCCAATCAGAAGTTTCTTATGTAGATGATGAGCCAAAAAGGCCTACTAGATTCTTCACCACAATCTAGTTCAATTGCAGGGGATCGGGGCAATGCCCCTTTGCTACCCATTAAACCCTTGCAATCGGGTAGTTGGGAATCGGGAGCAACCAGATCCTATCGATGAGACTGTCTTCGGTTTAATGGGAATAATTTTAAGAATTGGTATTTGAAGCTAGAACATTATTTTGCAGTAGAAAATGTTTCTGACCATAGCAAATTTTGTGTCATTATGCTGCATTTGGAAGGTCGGGCTTTACAGTGGCATTATCACTATGCCAAGAGCCAAGGAGGGATTAAGAAATTATCCTGGGATTGTTATTTGGAAGCATTGTAGGCTCAATTTGCACTTATGGAGTTTGAGGACCCCATGGCAGAGTTTGAGCGCTTGAAGCAGACTGCAACAATGGACCAATACTATGGAGACTTCTTAGGTATCCTCAACGAACTCCAACTCTCGGATTCTTATGCTCTTATTGTTTTCATTGAGAACCTTAAGCCCGATGTTGCTGAACTTCTCAAAACTTTTTCGTCCCAAAACTCTCACTAAAATTTTACACTTAGCCATGCATGTGAGCGCCTCTTGTATCCTACCCTTAAGAAAACGATTCCCTCCCTAGCACCTAAGCTTCCTTGGCCTACTTCTAGCACCCATTCTCCTAGTTGGGCACGTAAACCTTCACATACAACCCCTTTACTAACAACTAAGCTGCCCCCTAGCCCTTTACTAGCTTTGCCTTTTGCTAGTCAGCCTCCTATACCACCTTAAACCACTTCACCCCCTTGTCTGCTAAATAACTTACACCAGCTGCAATGGCAGAAAAAAAGAGAAGACTCTGCTATTGATGTGGGGCAAAGTATATATTTTGACATAAGTGCACGAAGTCTCAGTTACACCCCTCTTTGAAGTCACTTGCAACAATTTCTTTCCACTCTTGTCCTCCCCGTCTGTAGTCCACTCTTTCTTCCACTTGTTTCCTTGATCTTAATTATGTTAAAGAGTGTTAATATTCTTTGATCTTACTTATGTTAACAGTGTTAATTTATTTAGTGTATGTAGTTGGCTTAGATCCTTTCTAACCATATATAAGATTATTGTTGTAGACAAGATCAGTGGTTAATGCTATGAATTCACCACTTAATTTGACTGCAATAGATGAGAGGTAAGGAGATTCTTTTTCTTTTTCAGCTTTAATTTACAGAGGAAATCTGACAGGTTGGTGGAATTGACTTTTTTCAGGTTTCCATTTGATGAACTTCTAAAATGGAAACATCCTGGTCTAGGAAACAAAGATGTCAGTGATACATGGGATAATGATGAAGATATAGAGGATGATAATGCAGATGAAAAAGAGGATGGAGCTGATGAGGATTTCTCAGGTGAGGAAGGGGATCCCAAGGATGACCCTGAAGCCAATGGGGATGGAGGGAGTGGTGAAGAGGAGGATGTCGATGAGAATGATGATGGGTATGTTGAGGATGAAGAAGAGGACGAAGAAGAGGAAGATGAAGAGGTTAATGAGCCACCTTCTAAGAAGAGGAAATGAACCTAATCACACGCCATTAGACAGGGAGGATTCAAGCTGTTTGTGATTTGCATGGAGTAGGAGAGTTGCCATCCTTTGTTCCGAATGAACCTAAATTGTTGCATCTGTCATGTTCTTACGTACAAATGTCATAGGTGGTTGGCCTGAAGGACTAAATGCTAGCTGTAAGCCATGCTCTTTAACCATTCGTATTTGATAGGTGATGTATGATTATCACGACCTAATATTCCACCCATACATAGGTCATTTGGAAATTCTAACAAAATTTTGCTTTCAAAGCACCCCACCGTAGTATGGGTAATTAGAGCTTGAGACTGTAAGTTGGAGACAAATCAGAGGCAGCTATGGGAGAAAAGAAGCCGTAGCATACACAAAATTCTGAAACACAATCAAATGAAATTCATAGGAAACAGCCACTAAGACAGAGACAAGACTTCTTTGACTGTTTGTCGAAAGAGTAATAACTAGCAATAATAATCATGTTATGCAAGGTCTCGGAATTGCGTTACGTGAAAGTTGACATTTATTTTTGCAAGGAAGATGATAAACCTTGCTTCTCTACCATTGCTTGTATGTAAGGAACAATGCGGATAATCATACTGCAGGACATCCTACAAATGAAAATAGCACATTATCAGATCAACTCAGTGACTCAAAAACACTATTATGATGCACGCATTACATTTCAATTAATACAGCATACAAGCTTTATTTATCTTCTAACCCCTATACTGTTTTAGACTGCCTACAAAGAAAACAATTCAAGATCACCCCTTTCTCATCAAGGACAGTGGAACAATTATCAACCACTCAACTTGTCCTCACTGCAAATCTGGACAGACAGAAAAGAAAGAACCATTCAAGATCATTCCCTTATCATCATGTTAAGGGTCAAGTGATTAACATCAACCATTAAACTTGTCCTCACTGCAAATCTTTACACAGAAAGAACAGAGAGAAATCACACAGGTTCATTAGGACAAAGCTCCTAAGGAAAGCAGTAAGTCTAAGGCGTCACTGCATAGTTTCTTGATTAAAAAGAAAAAGCCTTTGCAAGAGGCGAAGATTGATGAACTAAGTCATTATTCCTTAAGACATTAATGAGCTTAAGCCAGCTATTCATGTCCCATTATGGATGAGCTTTGGAGTCCTGAAAGTACAAATGTAGATTTGCATGATTTCTACTAGCAAAGGAGTAAAAGTATCCTTGTTTTGATACTTGTCAAAGGAGTTATCTTGTTTTCTCTCTTTTCCACATAATTGCTACTACAGTGAATATGGAAGAATAAGCAATGCATTCATATATTTTCTTTTTCAAAAGATTATTGGCACTTTAATAAAATCAAATCAGCATAGCAATTTAAGCAAAACATAATCAGGAAACCACAAAACAAACAAATTAACATCACCAAATACCCAAAATGATAAGCAGCCTTCATTTCATCCATATAAGGAGCAAGAATAAACTGAAGACCAATTTAAACAAGCAAAAATAAACTTTTTAATTTTTTTTAACTGTCCGTGCAAGAAACTAACCTAAAACTCACTTCGCTAAGGCAATTTCCCAGACCTAAAAACAGCAAACTTTGTCCTCTTAGAGTAGGAATAACCAATCCCATTTTCCTTCAAGAACTCCTCAAGCAATTTCTTAACGCCATCAGGATCCTCACTTTCACATTCCAGCTCATAACATATCCCAAAACCATACTTAGTCTCATCCACTTCCAGCTTCAGATTTTTCCAATTAAAAACCTCTCGTTTATTCTCAAACCCACCTAAACAAACAAATCCCACTTCTTCCCCAACCCCAAATTCCTCTTTAACCCTCTTCAAAATCCTCGACTCAATCTTCCCCAACCTCGCCGGGTCCTCCACGCAAGCGCGTGCAGAACACGGATCTAGTTCCTCCTCATCTTCCGCCACGCGGCTGACACCATCTACCAGAGTAGGTTTGGATTTGAGGGAAACGATGCAGCGGGCGTCCTTGTTGAGGAAGCGGAGGCGAAGAACGGAAAGTTGAGAGGAAAGGGTATTGGCTGGGGTGTCGAAGAAGAGGTTTTCTTGATGGAGGGTTTTGGAGTGGAAAGGAGAAAGGATGGAGGTTAATTGACGGTGGGCGGAGGCGTCCTGGAGGCGGAGTTTGATTTCGACTTCCATTAGGGGGAAAGGCCGATGCGTTGAAGTTTGGAAGAGGGGTTAGGGTGGGAGCGATCGAGGAGGTGAAGAAGGGAGGAAGAAGAGGTGGCGTTGGCGGTTGAGGGAGGAGGAGGAGAGGGTTTGCGGGAATCTTCGAGTTCTTGCTTGTCCTCGAGCTTGACTTCGATTTTGGAAGGTTTTCTTCTAAGCATTTCCTTGTACTTCAAAAAGAGTTAGAAGAATAATGCGATTAGGTTTACTGCATTCTCTTGATTCAAATTGCAGTCACTGGCGGAGACCGGCCATTGCATGCAGGAAACATATATATAGAGAGGTTAAATTTGCTGTAAGTCCTCCTACTCCTTGTCCATTTGAAATTTAGTCCTCCTACTTTTATTTCAAGTAATTCAATTATCTACTTTTCAAATTAAAAAATGTAAGTCCAATTGTTAATACTATTAAAATTTTTCTTTTAAATTTAATTTTATTATAATATTATTTTTTTATTATATAGCTACAAAGTGAATATTCTTTTAATTTCAAACAGTCATACTAGCGAATTTGATAGAAGAATTTTGAGGTGGTATTAACAATTAGACTTGAGTTTTGAAATCTAAAAAGTATAGGTTTAAATTCTTGAAAATAAAAGTAAAAATATTAAATTCTAAATTTAAAAAGAGCATGAGAACTTGGAGCATATTTTAACCATATTTATAGGTATTAGACAACTAGTGAGTAACATCTCTTTCCATTTGCTTTGTGTGCAAAAGTTATTTGAGGATAATAATATAAAGTATTAATGTAATTCATGAATAATTTTATTAAATAATATGTTCTAAAAGTTACAAGTGTTCTTAGATGAAAATACTACACTTAGGATACCAGATCCAACAGGTTAAACTACAAGAATAGTCACCTAACTATTTAGTTTGTTCTATTTTGGTTACCCAACTATTAATTTTTTTCAATTTAGTCATTTAACTTTTCAAAATTAACTATTTCAATCACTCTTCCATTAGTTGCCTAACAATTGTTAATTGCCTAATGGAAGTCTAACGTGGCTTTGTTTTATTGGTCTAATAATAAATTTAGGCCTCTAATATTTGCACAATCTATTAATTTGATTTTAAATCTAAAAATAAATTTAGCTCCCAATATTTACAAAATTTATCATTTTAGTCCTAATTATAAAAATTATAAGAAAATTTAAAAATCTTAATATTCTCAAAAAAGTAAATATAAAATTTTTAAGAAAAAAATAAAAAGTAAATATAAAAAGATTTTAAAGATTTTTTTTATCCAAAAAGACTTTCAAAAGTATCTTCCACTTTGTTGTTTCATTTATTCAATTAATGAAGTTGAAAATATCAAATGTGATGAGCTTGACTTGAGATCTCTCTCTGATGCTTGAGCTAGAATTAATAAAAAGACTAGGCTAAAAAAATATTATCTCCGTAGCAAAGAGTAAGACAGTTAGAGTTGGTGTTTATCCCAATCATTGCTCTAATTTTATGAATTTGTTAATTATTTTATTTTATTTTTTAATGCATGTGTTCAAGTATTTTTCTTTTATAATATTAAATAATTTTATGCTTATTTTAATTTTTTTACTTAATACCATTTTATTTTTTATTTAATAAACTTTTAATTCATATAAAACTTTTACATGTTGAATTTTGCTTATGTTATTTAAAAATTAACTTGTATTTTATTATAAGAAATTTAGATGTTATTTGTAATATTCATAACAAATATAATATTGGTATATTCATTTTCTTTAATATTTGAGTGTGTCTTAGCCCAGTTGGTATCGATATAATTGTCAATATAAAATGACATAAATTCAATTTCTTTAACTATTTGAGATAGATTGTAAAAAAAAAACAAAAAAAAAAGAAAAAAGGTCTAAACAAAGTTCTACATATTAAACCCATGTTGTGGGTTTAATGGTTTAAAAATATCAAAATTATATAATTTTGGTATAATAAAATCCTCATATTCCATAAAGCAGTTAAACGCTTGGATTTTTTCTAAAGTTCTAATTCACAATAGTTTCATAAGACCAGGAAAGGAATTACTGTCCGGTACAATGTGTGGCGTAGTTAGTTAATCGGGGTATCCGACTTAAATACGACAACTTAAAATATTTAACAACTGTTATTTTGATTGTTAGATAAATCGGGGTATCCGACTGTTATCCTTTTATATAAAACTTATAAAATGCGTACCTGAAAAAATATATAATCTAAAACTTGAAAATTACCATTTCAATCAACATATCTTAAATAAACTTTTTTTTTACATAATTAGTATAGCATAAAGGATTACTCATGCCACAGAAACCTAAACACTTTGATTGGATGTGATCCTTTTCAACTAATTATGTAAAAGAAAAAAGCCATCCATGTTATACTTTGGCTGTCAAGGCTGTACAAATTATTTTATGAATTATTACTATCATTATTTTTTAATTATTTAATAATATTTTAACAATTTTTTTAATTGATGTATAATTTTAATAAATTTTTTATTTATTATAAATCATGAACCTGGATCTAAAGTCTTCAAAAACCCAAAATCTATGTCCGAAACTCGATCCCTAAACTATACGACATAGATCTTTTTGATTGAAAGGGAAAACAATTCCTAACACTACTCCAAGCAATGGCAACCCTAGCAGAGAGATGTACGAAGATGGTGGAAGATGTATCTCCACCACCAGGTTCAGTTCCCACAACCTCTCTCCCTCTCACCTTCTTCGACATTCAGTTCCTTGGTTCCTCTCCCTTCCAACGCCTATTTTTCTATGAATTCCCGCACCCTACCTCGTATTTAATGCAAACCACTCTCCCCTCTCTCAAAACATCTCTCTCCCTCACTCTTCAACGTTTCTTTCCTTTCGCCGGTAATCTTGTGTTCCCTGCGCCTCCTCAAATCCCTTATATTCTCTATACACAGGGTGATTCTGTTTCGTTTTTCGTCAATGAATCCACAGCTGATTTTAGCCATCTCGCAGGCGATCACGCCAGACATTTTCAAGAATTTCAACTTCTTCTCCCCAAGTTACTGCCTGCGATTGCAAGTAAGACGTCGAGTGGTTGCATACAAAAGATGCCCCTTATGGCCATTCAAGTCACTCTATTTCCGAACCAAGGCATTTCAATTGGAGTTGGCTTTTGCCATGTTGCGGGTGACGGTAGAACACTTGCTCATTTTATGAAATCATGGGCATCCATTCAGCAGTCTCAAGGGGATTTGACTTGTCTCAACAATCCCTTACCCGATTTCAGCAGTAGGGATTTGATTGAAGACCCTTTAGGACTAGCATCTCTTTTCATGAAGCGGAAGTGGAATTTCGAGGATTTATCTAACAATCCCATCAAAAAGCTTCGAATCACTTGTACTATCAAACGGTCTCAAGTTGAGTTATTGAAAGATTTGATAAAAAAAGGTTGCGTGGAAGACAACGGGTCCGAGCCTGTAAGTATTTCAACATTCGTAGTAACATGTGCTTACATGTGGGTTTGTTTGACAAAATTACAAGAAACAACGGTAACACAACAAATCTCATCAGCTGATTACTCCGATGAGCTTTCTTATTTCCTATTTGCAGTAGATTGCAGAGGCCACTTAAAATTACCTGCCACATACTTTGGGAACTGTACTATAGCACGCACCGTAGCAGTTAAGAGAAGTGCGCTGATTGGAGAAACTGGAATTGTCGTGGCAGGCAAAGCCATTGGAAGAGAAGTTATGGAAACGTACAAAGGACCAC
Organism: Gossypium hirsutum; assembly: GCF_007990345.1. Taxonomy (NCBI): domain Eukaryota; kingdom Viridiplantae; phylum Streptophyta; class Magnoliopsida; order Malvales; family Malvaceae; genus Gossypium; species Gossypium hirsutum. The sequence goes on from NC_053429.1 coordinate 9,336,307, forward strand.
TGAAAGGGGCAGAAAGAAGGGAAATATTCAAAAGTAGACACCCTCCTATCATGGTTTCAGCATCACCAAAATTCGAATTATATAAGATAGATTTTGGGTGGGGAAGGCCTAGAAAGACGGAGGTTGCCAACATTGGGTCGTTGGGATCTCTTTCTCTGTTTTCTATTGCAGAGAGTAGAGAGGAGGAAGGTAGTATTGAATTTGGGTTAGCACTTGCTCCTCATGAATTGGATATCTTCAATTCTATTTTCCACAGGACTTATTAAAGTTACTGCAATTGTAACAATTATTATTAAATATTACTTGCCTGCTGGAATTTAATGAGAACCGATAAATACAAAAAAAAATTAGCCTCATTTTCTCCTGTGTTTCTTCCATACTGCCAGTTATCTCAGAGTTCATGTGTTGTTCATTGTCCATCATGGTATGACTCCTATCTATGTATGGCTATTCCTCAGATTGGAGGAATGGATCTCTACTCGGTCCTGGCTTCTGATTGAGAGCCAGATTCTTGATTTGGTTCATCATTAAAGTGCAGTTTGGTGTATTGTGGCTTGTCAACAACCTATGGCGTAACCTACTTTAAGTGTATTAAATCTTAAAAGGATTTTGGAGCTTCAAGTATAACTTTTGTGCTTAGTTTGATCCCAGAAAGTCTAGCTTATGTTTAATATAGTGTTGAGAGCTATGACCAGTGATCATTGAAGCAAATATAAGCTTTATTAGATCTTCTAAAATTTCTTATATTATATATATCTTTAGACTGCCCTGTTTTCAATCACCAATATAGTTGGCCAAATTTCTTTAGGCCGGAAATAATACAATAGTGCAATCTTACACAGTGATCACTATTATAAAATTAGAGAAAGGAATGTATGAAACAGTGGCGTCACATCATCTGTATCCCTTTCCAATAGTTTTATGCTACATCAATATTCTTATCCTAAATTTCAAGATTTTATCCTGAATTTTAGTATTTTAATTTGGATTTGATTTTTTTTAGGATAAAATCCTAAAATTCAAGATAAGAGTACTGATGTGGCATAAAACTATTAAAAATGGATACAGATGATGTGACGCCACTGTTTCATACAATCCTTTCCCATAAAATTATTGTGACAAAATTGTTTGTCACTTAAATCTTTACTTTTTGTAAAAAAATTGCTAGCTCTGAAAATTTAAGTTATTTTCTAATAAATCTTACCTTTAAGAGTAAATTTATCAAAATGTTAAAAATTAAAACTACACTCAACAAAGACGCTAAAAATTTAGTGTTGCGAAAGATGGTGATGAAAATAATAACAAAATAAGACATGGTTTTAACGCACCAGAATGTTACCATTTTTGTCAATTACAGGTAAATATACGATATCACTGTTAAGTAATAAATTACAACAAAATAATTTTGTTGCATGAAGTATTTCGAGATTTAAACCGTAGATAGATTGAAATCAAATTGACTAAACAAATAACTAACACAACTAACACAACTTAATTAATTAAATCAACTATGTATCAGCCCAATTTTGGTGAAATCAGAACAGTAGTCTCGGAACCATAAATCTGAGCCGAAAAAAATTTATTTTTGTTTTATTTTATGGTTTTTAATATGATAGAAATGTCATGTGAAATTTTTGATAAGAAAACTTTACCAATTATGTGCTTAATTATGAGAATGACTAAATCGCATAAAATGTGAAAGTTGAATTCTAGTAGCTATAAGGATTAAATAGCCATGGAATTCAAAAATTAAGGTCCTTATATGGTAATTAGACCATTAATGAAAGTATATAGATATTTTGGTATGATTCATCCATGTAAAAATAAAAAAAAAAGGCTAAGGACTAAATTGAAAAGAAGAAAAGTTATTAAATGACAAATTAATTAAATGAAAAAGAAAACAATTTCATATCATCTTCCCCAAATATTTCCCTAGAAACCCTAGGAGAGAGGAAGAAGACTTAGTAAGCTTATTTGGATAAGTAATCAAGCCCCGTTTTTAGTAATTTTTATATTTTTGAAACCGGGATAGTCTAATCTATCTATTTGAGGGATTGATTTGAAAAGTTATCAAGGTATGAAAAATGGGTCATGAATATATATGCTGGAAATTAGAAATTTATGGTAGAAAATGAAAGATTATTGATAGATAAACAACTTTTACAAAGTGATTTTTGATGAAAATATGATTTAGGGATTAAAATGAAAAGTTGTAACATTTGATGAAAAATTCCGAAATTTTATAAATACATGTGCTGTAAAATTTGTAATGGGGCTTTGGTTAGGCTTGGAATAGGGAGTAATTTGCACAAGTTTCATTTTACAAGCCTAGGGACAAAATGAAAATTTATCGAAAAGTTAGGGGCAAAATGGTAATTTTTCCTAGGATGAAAATTAAGTCTACTTGAATGTGAAATATGATAAATTAATATTAAATTTACTTGTATAGATTTGGATAGACCAATTCAGAGTTAGAACGAGAAAAATGTCGGATTAGTAGATGTTTGTACATGAACATTTGTCGAGGTAAGTTTGTGTAACTAAATTGTGTTTATTTACATGCTTGCATTGATTGTGTTTATGTAAATTGTATAAATGTCATAAATATGTGAAATAATTACATATCAGATCAAGCCGGATAAATAAAAATGTTTTAATTAAATGATAATGCCTGATAGATGATAACGGATAAACGATGAGAATGCTACTTATATGCTTAAAATGAATGTGGAATGTGTTTACTTGAATTAGATGAATGTTGTGGATGTATGAAATAATCACATTTCCAATAATTCTTGAGAAAAGTGTTTAAATCTCGGTTGAATAAAATGAAAATTCGATGGATATGTGATTTCCTGAAATGAATGAGGTCCTGCATTTGTTGCTTACGGGATTTAGCTTGGACGAGTAATCCTATTAACCTCATTACAGAAAGGATTTAGCTCGAATGGGTAATCCTGATATAAGTCCTATCGAGCATATGTTATGGATTGGATTTAGCCCGGCCGGGTAATCTAGATCAAGCTCCTTAGAGCATATGCCATAAAAAGGATTTAGCATGGACTGGTAATCCTATTGTATACATGTGTGGCTCGAGAGTGTACTCCTTAAAATAATACCCTATGGGTACCATTGAATATGAATTGGCGAATCCTGATTTGTACACCACGAGTGTACTATCTGTGTATCCATCGATATTTCAGATAAATTCAACGGGTAAAAGTTCTTGACATGAGAAGATATGAACAATAAATGAGTTATTACACATATTGGCCTGAAATATATGAAAATGATGATACGTGATAATTGATATATGGGAATATGAAATAACAATATTGTACATGGAATTTATTTGATGAGTATGTACATCCGTGATTATAGATTTATACACCTTGAGTGTACTAATTGTTACTTTGATATTCCGAGTAATATGAGTAAAATTCTGATATGAAATGATTTGAACTCGAAATGAACTAGTATGAAATTATACTTGTAATAAAGAGATGAATTACGCATATTGAATGAATACATGTTGTGGAAAACATATGTTCTTGGAAACTTGATTGTTGTTGAGCCCATATATGTTCTGATGTCTTTATGGAATATTTGACTAACAAGGGCAATGAGGATGTGTGTAGGGCTTGAGGTCAAATTGATTAAATATGCCTTACATAGTTATCTCAAAATAGAATGAATGGTAAGTTAAGTACCACGTTATACAAACTTACTAAGCATTTTATGCTTACTTAGTTTTATTTCTTTGTTTTAGAGTAAATCGGAAGCTCGTTGGATAGGAAGCTTGGCGGAGATCACTCATACTATCCATCGGCGCATGTCGGTACAATATGGTAAACTAATTATGGTTGTAATGGCATGTATAGGATATATTGGCCATATTGGCATGTAAATGTAAATGATGCTTGTAATCTAGCCATTGGAATGACTAGTAATGGTTTGTTTAAATATACTTGTAATGTCAAGCTATGGTAGCTACATATATGTTAAGTAGTTGATCAAATCATGTTTAATACATGGATTGAACTAAGGTATGATTGTAGACATGTATGCATGAAATGTTATGCCATGATGTATGATGGAATTTGCTAAATTTGAATGTTTGAATTGGTTGGTTTATGGATGTGAGTTTAAGTGCAGGTCATTAGTGTGAATTTGAGTAAGAAATGAAGCTAGAAATGACTTTATTTTGTCCACACGGGCAGATACACGGGCATGTGTCTAGACCGTGTGTAATATATAGCCTGGTAACATGGGCATGTGGTTAGGCCGTGTGTCTCCTGCACCTCAATTTTGAGAAACATAATGCTTAAAATTGAGCACACAAGTAGAGGCACGGATGTGTGCCTCAGCTGTGTGTGCTACACGGCCTAGAACACAGGCGTGTGTGTGTATTGGCCGTGTGAAACCTGTACCTAATTTCGAATTGAATTAATTTACCACACGGCCTAGCACACGGGCGTGTGGCATGACCATGTGGACAAGTCAGAGAGTTACACAGGGTCGAACACAGCCTCTAGCACGGGCGTATCCCAAGGTCACACGGGTGTGTCCCTTAGACCACATAAGCATTTGAGCCTTGCACATTGGAAAAATTTTGAAAAGTCGCGAAAAATTCTTAAAGTTCTCGATTAAGTCCTGACTCGATTCTAATGCTCGTATTGGGCCTCGAAGGCCCAATCAAGGGACGTTATGAATGATCTCGATAAATGAATAGTAACTTACATGAATTCTTTGTAAAATGTTCTGAATGTTTCGGTAATACTCCTAAACCCTGTTCTAACAACGGGTACGAGTTATGAGTGTTACAAACTAATTACTAAATCTAAAACTAACTAAGATTAACTAAATTAAGGAAAATGATTTTTTACTAAACTAATCTAATAAATTTAATTAAAACAACAAAAGTACATCAAAAGTAATTGTTGAAGAAAATTTGTAGAGATTTAGTGTTGAAGAAATTTTTAGTTATTGGAATTTAATAATCTATTTTGATCATCAATGGATCTATAGTTCATAATTAAGCTGGTCATGAAGGTGTAAGTATCTTTAGTTGGTGTATAACTTACAAGTGTTTATTAAATTCCTAAATTGGTGTATAGCTTATAGGAATTAACTAAACCGTTGATTGCCACTATCATCGATTCCATACTACCTAAGTCTGTATATCTTATAAATAGCCTCACAGTTGGTGTATATATTAGTAAGTTGGGTAGCTATTCAATTAGATCACTAATGTTAAGCTAACATCTCGTCACACTTTCCTCCAGTAATTATGAAGAACAAATTGAATAATTAATCTAGTTACAATCTAAAACCATTTTTAATCTATTTCAATTACTAATTCATTGAATTACAATTCCTTCACCACTTAGAGCACTTAGTTCATAGTAATATTCAAGTCAACACCAAACACAAATAAGAACATAATCAAAACAAAGAAAAAGAGTAAAGAAACTTATTTGATTGAAGCACGAGTTTATTCAATAATATGATCCAAGAGTTGCTTGAATCCACAAGCAAATCTTCAACACTATCACTCTCAAAATAAAAAGAAAAGAATCAAAACTCTAAATAGCTATGAAACTAGAAAAACTTAGTAATAAACAATACTAACTTAACATAACCTCTTCTTTCTTTAATCTAGCTTAAAGTAGGTTATTTATAAGTGTTTATAGGGTCTTTTTAAGTCTACATCTCATATTTGACTAAACAGAATCGAAAAGCATTGAAAGAGGCAAAATCGAGCCCAAATTGGCCCTCACATCCAGCCTAAGCACCGCCACGCCCATGTCATTCTTTTCCCCTTAAATTTTCCTTGTTTTGTCTTTTATGTTTTACCTTCTTTCAAGCTCTATCCTGCAACTCAAGCATAATTCAACCTATGAAAAACTCACACAACACTTATTAAGTTCTAATTACTTGAAAACACTTAAAATATAATGAAAAACTAAAAAATGCATAAATGCAAAATGAATACAAATAATGAAAACTATTCTAATTAACTCGAAATGCATGACATTTTAGTTAAGATTCAACCAAAAACTAAGTGAAAAGGACCTAAACATTTAGATGTGATGAGTACTCATCAATCACCAATCACAATGGCAAGGAATGGAAGGGAAAATGATGTGGAACCTCAACACTCTCCAAAAGATCAAAACTTTTAGTAAAGGACAACCTACTTGCATAGACATTGAGAGTTCACTGTAGGGGTCCTTATCCCAAGTCTGTTTCTATGTATAAATAGTGATTAAAAGTGAGATAGGTTAAGCAATGCTTGTAATGATCGTCGTGTGTTTCAGTGAGCTTAGCAACATAAGTCACCTATGTGAGAGTAAAATGGGGCTGCTTTGAGGTGACTACTGGGACATAGTACTCTCAAACTCTTGTAGAACCAGGAGATGTTCATGGCCATATGAACATACCCATAAGAACTAAAACCTTGCCAATGATATAGTTGTGAGAGATATATCATCGTTTACACAAACAACAGAAAGGTTCAAGGACATCGCGTCTACTGGTCAACTAGTAAAGTAAATATACTTTCACAAGGGAAAGTTCAAAAGTTGATGCCTACCTATCCTATGCAACTATCGATCGTAGATTCTATCAACACATTGAGTGAATGTTTTTCATTAAAACTATCAATTTCATTCATGTGGGGGACTGTTGGAAAAAATAGATTTTTGAAAGCTTTGAGGCATATTCTCAATCGGTAAAGGTGGAGATTTGAATCATAAAATTATGGTTTTATATTCTACCCCATGAGACCGTTACAACGGTATATCATATGCTCAAAATGGTTGAGTGATGAATGAGAAATTGATGCTCAAAGTAAGCCACTTGTGAATTATGTTAAGGAAAATGGAAAGCTTAGTTCCACATTGGTTAGATATCAAGTGTGGAATATATTTATATATATGAACCAACTTGGTGATTATTAAATGACTAAGCTAATGCTCTTCATCGCGTTTAATGGGTGCAAATCCAAACCTTCCGGGGTTAGGGGCACGTCCGCACGACGTGGGCGACGTGAAATGTTCGAACCGGTTGGGCTCTTCTAAGCCTGCGGATATTTAGCCCAATATGTAATTTATTTTTCCTCAGCAAAGTTTATCTCTTCAAATTTTGTTTGGCATTAAAAGGACAAATATTAAATTGAGTTTAATGGCTCCTTTAATTCAGACGTCAATTTGAGTTTTTAATGGCTCCTTAATTCACGAACGTTAATGGCTCTATTAGTCAAATTTCCAAAAGTTTTTTCATTTTGAATTATTTTTATTTAAACCAAAATAATCTGCAGGAGAAAAATACACTGAATTTTTCTCTATTTTTTATGCAAAATTTCGAGATCTTTTCCCTGTATATTTCGAATCTATTTTGGGTGATAGAAAAAAGCTAGGCTACAGTTTGTTGATCACTGCAGTCGTGCTACTGCCGTACTCATCTCGTTGTTGTATCTTGGGAGACTATCGACCAGCGTTTCTGTAGCACCAAAGGAGCGACCGAATCTGTCTTAAGGAAACTGTGAAAACATACCTCAACTACCAGTCGGATTTCTGCCTACCTGTAAGTACACAATTCGGATCTAGTTTTATTTCCAATTTCTATTTTTCAGATCCTATATATATATATATTGTTGTGGTTCAATCTTGTGCTTTAAATAAATATTTTACATTACTTTTTCTTTCACTAATGTAATTTGCAACATAATCCACATAATCACTAACATGATTTGATCCTTACATCATAATTGGACCCTGAAATTGCTCAATCAAAAGACCTATACTTGAAATCCAACTATCCTCCCAAAATTTCACTAACCTATCATCCTTTATAACCCAATAAGTACATTCACGGAGTGTCCCCCATATCTTAGAATGTGATTTCCAAACAAAGGAGCAGATCGATTGGTCAATGGAGATATCTCATCCTTTCTCAAACTTATTTTTACTCCTTACAACTTGAAACCAAAAAGCCTCCCTTTTAGTAATAAGCTTAAATCCAAGTTTAAGGAGAAAGGCCTTATTTTGGTCACCCAATTTTTGTAAGCCTAAACCCCTCTTAGTTAAAGGCTGGCAACAAGAATGCTAATTTGCAAGCAAAACTTTCCTCCTCTCAATAGAAGAACCCCAAATAAAACCACACACGCACCAATTTTTTGATAGTGTTGCACACTTCAACCGAAATCATGGTAGTCTGCATAAAGTAACTAGGGATGGCCATCAAAACAAACTTAGCTAAAGTTACTTTTCCTATTGAAGAGAGCTTCTTAGCTTCCCATCTTGAGAGCTTGGTATAGACTTTATCAATAAGAAACTGAAAAGTCTCATTCTTAACTTTCTGGTGAAAAAGAGGCATACCCAAATATACTCTTAAGTCATCTACTATTAAAAAACATAGATATTGAGAAATAATTGATGTGGTACAGCATGACATGTTAGGAAAAAAAATTCAATTTGCTAGCATTTAATTTGTACTAAAAAAATAGCAAAAATATTGCTTGATCAATAGTGGTTTCAAATAAAACTAAATCATTTGCAAAAAATAAATGAGAAAGCAAGTGTTCCTCCTCTAGATAAACGAATAGGTTCCCACAACCCTTTCTCCATGGTGTTACAAATACTATGCCCTAATCTCTCCATTCCAAGAACAAAGTGGTAATAAGACAACGAGTTACCCTATCTAATCCGCCTTAATGGAACAAATTCTTCAATTAGTACACCATTCCATAACAATTGTATAAGCATAGAATTAATGACCATACGCAAATTGTTAGGAAAACACGCATCACTTAAGCAATCTTGCATGAAATCTCATATTAATCTATCATACATCTTTTTAAGTTCAATTTTAATCGTCACCTATTCTTTTTTATTTTTCTTCACTTTCTCAAGAATCTCCATTTTTAATTTTTTTTCTTATTTTCAAATATGTTAGTTTCAACTATAACTGCCAACCTCAAAGTCAGTTATAACTTAAGGAAAAGTTGGCAAGACATTATAACTTGTTTTATTTTATTAGAATATTTTGACCAAAATTGTTTAGACCGTTAATTGTTGATTTTCGAGGAATGTTAGCAAAAGACTAGTGAATACTTCATATGGAAGTATCAAGATAAGCAAAGATTGAATTTTGAATTTCAATGCAATCAAAGTTCCCTTATATAGAAGATCTAGTTTCAAAGAGGTTTGATGTTAAGAGGATCTCTTCCAGTATGCAATTATTTAAAGAACTTTTCAATGGTTTTTTTAAAGGAATTAGTGGTTGTAATTGATTGCAATTCGACAAGCCTATTTTTTATTTTTATTGAATGACTTGTTTAGGTTAGATGCATGAATTAGAGAGCATTTTATCTGTTCGACTAGGAATTATTTTGTTAGTTCAAAATTTGTAAGTACACAAATTAAGTCAATCAATTTATATATAAACTTTTAGGGAGAAAATTTTAGAGGAAAAATGATCTAGTTTGAAGTATAGGAGTAAGGTTACAACTTAGTGAGTGAGTTGAGCTTAAATCATAGCTTGTACTCGTTGTTGATAGTTGATTACTCTCTAGACAATGCCCTATAAATGTAAGAGGTTTTAGAACAGTGTAAACATTTTTTTAGTGTTCATCTTTATTTTCTTATTAGTAGTTATTTCATCTAGATGCAACTAAACAAATAGCTCACAAAAAAAAATCAACAAACTTTCATCTGGTATCAAATTTAAACACTTGAGCAGTAAGTAGTATACCATGGTTGGTTTTTGACTAAGATTGAAGGTTCATTTATTACCAAACCCCTATGTCGGATGGCACTATGTAACCTCTCCAACCAGACCTAGACATTAGACCCGAATTCAGAAGGCTACATTAGTCACCAAAATGACCCAGTAAGCTATCGAGATTTTGAAAATAGTCATTTTAGAACAGTTGTTATCTTTGGAAGAAAACTTAGTTAATTACTAATTTATTTAATACCCAATTTTTTTATACTTTAGCAGCGGAAAAGTGATATTTACATAAGTTTTGAATAAAAAAAGGGGCTCATAGATAACTAACTAATATTGATATTTCGATATCCTAAAATCAACTTAAATGTCATGCAGGCTAAATATATAAAGAAAAGATCCCAAATCTATGTCTCATGTCACAATTCAAAATTAAAATCATAAAACTTTGAATATAAAATAAATCAAATAATGACCCTAAAGTAATTCAATAAATAGAAGCCGGGCTGAGACCCTCTGAATGTTACGACCATGTCTTAGCCTGGTAGGTTATTTGTAAGGATGAAAATTAAAGGGGGAATGAGTTATGACACTCAGTGTGAGTTTAATCACAAGAAAATCAGAATGAAATAGTAGTCAAAGCACATGATTAGCAATTCTAAGAGTAATCACAATCATAAAGCACTTCAGATTAACAGTTTTTCATATCATCACTTCACTACACTATCTCAGAAATCACAGTTTATATATGCACATACTAATGAATGGAAATGTAATTTCAATTTATTAGAAAGGAGTCTATCTAACTCCACTACACACCTCACTTATGAGTTCCCCAGAACTCATCTACCATATCACTTCGGGTTGTAGATGAACCACCACTGATTTACAGATGAACTGCCACTTGTTTTGGATATAAAACGTAATTGCAAATAAAATTTGTCACTGGGTTTATAAAAAATTGTGGGTGAACCGCTAGTATTTTTAGATAAAAACATTTGCAGACAAACTGCCACTTGGTTCGAGATCAAACCACATATTTGTAGTTACTGCCACTTGTTGTGAGTGCACAACATATTTGCAGATTAAACAAACTATCACTCGGTTTATGGACTAGCCACCACTGGTTTGCAGATTATTAAACTGGCACTCCCTTTGTACAATAATCTCGCCTCATGAAATGTGATATGGTATACGTTGTAACATAATAATGCAAAAATTCGTAGGCATGCTTAACACTTATTTCGTTCATCACTAGTTATATATGTTCATCATGTATTCAGTAGAGCGACAACAATAATAGCACTTCACAACTTCTCAATAACACTTTAACAGTAGGCATGGTTAATTTCACATGTTTATTCATGGCCTCATAAAGATTCAATAAATCAATATCGATAAACACAATATAACAGTGATCACTCAGGCATATAAATTGTATATTTCCAATTAAAAGCTAATTCAAGGACCAATTTAGTGCACAAAAAAATTCTAGGAACACTTCAAGGATCAAGCAGGGACTAAACAGAACATAACAAAAATTTCTAGGTAAAAATGTAAAATTGTGGCACATGGTTGTATGGCTAGGCCGTGTGAGAATCAAAATATCCTAGGGTTTCATGGGGACATGGCCGTGTGGTTCACACGTGTGGCTCACACGCCCGTGTGACCCTATTCCGAGACATGGTTTGCCCCGATTCGATTGTAAAAGAACACACACCTTTCACTGAGATCTCGATCAACGTTCCTTGTGCTTAAATCTAATTTGATTCACCTAAATCGGGTCCTTCAACGACAAAATTGCATGAATTAATTATCGATTTCAAGATAAATCAAGATTGTCGAAAGATTCGATGATAAATCGAAAAAGATCTTTTAATCTTTCGCGAGATTATCGTTAGATATGAATTCTATAAATATTCGCGATCAACCATTGGAAATGAGATGTACTTACCGATTCTTGGCAAAAATCAAAGATTGTTTCTACTAGCGATAATGAATTCGGTTGGGAAACGAGTTGAAATCGGGAATTGATTTTGATTTGGGGTCAAGAATAAATTTCAACAATGGGGAAAAATTATTTTGCAAAGAAGAGTATGGAAAAGATAGGGGAGAAGAAATAGGGAGTAAAGAAATAAAAATTCTGTTTTGGTCTGGAAAAGAAACAAGAATTCAAATACAATTAGAAAATGGGCTTAATACTTAGGGCTTCAAACCTTAAGGGGGCTGGATAGCAATTTACCCTTTCTGTCGAAAATAAAAGGGAGTTGAAGGGGAATGGTATGAATTGAATGGCGTGGCTTAATTATTGGGCTGCTATCCATACTTATTAAGTTTTTACTCTAAATTATATATATTATAATGTGGTTTTCATCGTAGGTTGCTGAAAATAAAAATAAAATAAAATAATGAGAGAGGAGTGGATAGAATTTAGAACCTCCAATAGTTGATGTATTAGCTGTATGGACTGCCAAACCTAATATTACTTGGACCAATAAGGAGGAAATTTTGGGTAGTGATAGTAGTAAAGCTCTCAATGCAGTCTTCTTTGGGATTGACTCTTTAAGTGTTCAAGTGTATTTCAAAATACACCATTGTTAGATAAACTTGGTTAATTCTTGAACTACTAAAACTAACACTATGAAGCAGTCCATATTTTAGATGCTAACCACAAAATTTGAGGTACTAAGGATGTAGGATCATATACGTGAATTACTTTAATTTCCAAGTCCATCACCCATCTTTTCAATTTTTTCATTTTTATAATTGCCTCTCTTTTTTGGTACAATTGAGATTTGAATCTAAGCTATTTCTGGAGAAGATAAACACCCGACTAACAAGTCACAACTTGAGGTTATTATAAATCTTTTTAAATTATAAATTTTATAATATATGATGTGATCATGTGATGATAAATTAGATCACAAAAAATTGAAACTTAATAAAGTACAATTATTATTATTATTATTATTTTTACATTGGAAAGCATGCTTACATCAATTACATTATGGAAAGATAATTAGAGAAAAGTAACGAAGGGAAATACAAATGTGATAAACCACCCATTCCATTCATAAGTACAAGATTTCATTTAATAGGCCATTTTATTTACTCGATTCTAGCTTTAATAGGCCTTGGTGGAAAATAGTATTGAAGATATCTAAGTCATGGGAAGCGAATGCCAAGGCGAATTCAACACCTCCTTCCTCTTCTTCACTGTTCTCTGCAATAACAAACATAGAACAAGTTCCAAATGATGGAAGTATTGGATTCTCGATGTTTCTAGGTCGTCCCCACCCAAAATCCGTCTTATACAATCCAAATTTTGGTGATGAACCAACCCGAACTAAATCTTCTCCCATTTTGAAAATTTCAATTATTTTTAACCATGACTCTTGTGCATCTTTGAATGGTTGTTTCTGAAATTCCATTATTTCCCTTCCAATAGCAGTTGCGGCCACCAGAATTCCATTTTCTCCTAATACCTCACTCTTCTTTGCTGATGCCAAACGTAGTATAATACAGTTCCCGAAGTATGTTTGGCGTAAGTTTAGGTGGTCTCTGCACTCTGCTGCGAAGTGGAAATAAGAAAGAGCGTCAGAATCGGTTGATGAGAGATGCTGATGAGTTCCACTTTGTTGTAATTTGAGCAAACAAACCCACATGTACGCACATGTTACTGCAAATGTTGATATTCTTATTGGCTCTGATCCATTCACTTGCGTGCACTTTGTTTTCACCCGATCTTTCAATAACTCAACTTGTGAATCTTTGATTTTGTAAGTGACCCTAAAGTTATTAAACAAAATGCTTGGTGAAATTGCACTTTGGAATGCCCTCTCGGCGCCCTTGGTGAAAAGGGAAGCTAGTTCTACAGGATCGTTGATTAAATCCCCGTTGAAACAGGGTAGATAATTGTCGAGACAAGCCAAATCTCCTTCACACCTATGAATGGACGCCCATGATTTCATGAAGTGACCAAACGACCTTCCGTCAGTTACAACATGGGAAAAGCCAACACCTATGGAAAAGCCTACATTGGGAAATACGGTGACTTGAATGGCCATGACAGGCTCTTGCTTGCAACCATTTGTCTCATTTGAAGATGGCCTTTTGGGGACAAGAGCTGGCAATTCTTGATTGTCTCGTGCATGATCACCTACTAGATGGTTAAAATCTGCAGTGGATACCTTAACGACAAACGAAACAGAGTCGCCCTGTGTGTAGGAAATATAAGGGACCTGAGGAGGGGGGGGGGTACACGAGATTGGCCGCAAATGGAAAGAAATGTTGCAGAGTAAGCGATAAAGATGTTTTGAGGTTGGGGAGAATGGTTTGCATGAAATGAGAGGTGGGGTGTTTGAATTCATAGAAAAACAGGCAACGCATCCAAGTGGACGGAAAACAAAGGAAAACTCTATCAAAGCAGGTGAGAGGGAGAGAAGCTGTGGGCACTGAGCCTGGCGGAGGAGATACATAGCTTGCATCTTCAACCACTTTCACGCTGCTCTCTGCTAGGATTGTCATTGATTGTAGTACTGTATCAACTTTGAACTACTATAAATAGTTGAAATACTGATTTTGGTACTAAATTTATAATTAATTTTTATCAAATTCAGACTTGGCAATGCTGACTTTTCATATGCTTCATCAATGGATCTGACTATATCATATAAATATAACTTAAGAGAAGACTTTTCTTGTTTATCTTGAAAACTTTTTATATTGATACTTGCATATTGATGATTAAATCAATAGGTTATGTTTATAAATAATTATATATATATATTTAAACAGAGTGTGATCTTATTGTTAATATTTTTAATTAGATAATGATGTGATTAATTGACAAATGTATTTTAAAAAATACATAATGGTATTTAATTTTTGTAATTGTTTGAATTATTTTCAAAATATAAATATTTCATTTTGACATAATATTTTTTTTATCAACTCATATGCAAGTTGATGCATTTTATCAATATGATATAAAACAAAACCCAAAATTAAATCTTGGATCTCGCTTAATTTTTCTTATAACAAGATTTTGATATTGAGTAGGTGTGAATATACGGTTTTTTTTTAAAGGTTTTTTAAATTCTTCATTTTTTTAAAGAATTAATTAAGTTTTTATATATTTTCTTTTTGCATTCAATTGAGTTTTTGATCTTTAAAGTTAATAGTTAGCTACTAAAAGATAACAGTAATTATTTTAGAGATGTTTTTGCCGTATAACACGTTAAGATTGTACCACATGACAAAATCTTGTATTTTATAATTAAAATTATTATAAATTTTTTAAAAAAACTATAGAGAATTATAAAAATATTTAAAATAAATATATATATATAAGTGCAAAAAAGTTATAAAAATTACTATAAATCACAAAAAAAATTATATACATTATAAAAATTGTTAAAAAATGCAAAAAAAGCTTTAAAATTTTATTAAAATAACAAAAAAATAATATATATAAAATTGTAAAATATATTAAACTTTTTAAAATATTAAAAATTTAATAAAATTTAAAAATTATTATAAAAATATTATAAATGACTCAAAAATCATATAAATTGTAAAAAAAATAAAAAAAAAATTACAATAAAAAATTTGTAAAAAATATGGAAAATTTTAAAAACATATAATATTATTTAAAATATTATTAAAATATAGAAAAGTGAAAAAAATTTATTAAAAATTATAGAAAATTACAAAAAATTTATTCAAAATTATTCAATAAATAACAGAAAATTTTAAAAAAATTATATAACATTAAAAAACACAACGATATTTATAATGTTATATGTAGCTTCGGTTATCACTTGTGTTATTAACCTATTTCCCAACTTTAATTTGCATCTTTAAACACTCCTCTCTCATTGACAATGGATAAAGGGATTACAAGCTTTAGGGAGGTCCGCATTGTGGACAAGTAAAACATATAACTTTAAGGATCAAATGATGGTTAGTGTGCAAATAAAAAAAAATAGTTTTTATATTTTTTTCTTATATATTTATTTTTCATTATAATTTTTACGTTTTTATAACATTTTTAAATTTCATTAATAGCTTTATGTATTTTTAAATATTTTTCATAATTTTTTCATTTTCTTTTTTTTTTGTAATTCATATATTTTTATAATTTATATTTTTTTTATTTTTTTTATTTTTCATAATTTACATATTTTCATTTTTTTATTTTAAATAATTTTAATGCTTTTTTACAATGCTTTAATAAATTTTATAATTTTTATTTTTTTGTAAGCCATAATACTTTTTATATTTTTTTTGCACTTTTATATATTTTACAATTTTTTTAACTTTAATATTTTTATAATTTTAATATATTTTTTATGATTATCTATAATTTTTTGTAGTTTTTATTATTTTTTAGTAATTTTAAGTATGAAACACGAAATTTTACCACGTGGCACAGTCCTAGCGTGCCATGGGGTGAAAACAACCCCTAAAATAATCGTCATTACCCTTCAACGGCTGGTAGTTAACTTTAACAATTAAAAGATTTAATTGATTAAAATTGTTATATTCACAGGCTCAATTGAGTGAAAAAAAAAACATATAACTTAATTGATTTTTTTTTGAAATAATTTAGAAGCTTTAAAGACCCTTAACCATATTTTTATTTCGTAATCATTATTAAAAATAATAACGTATATAACATTTAAAAAATAAAAGAATTCCAAATCACAATTAAAAGATGTACATACTACATATTTATCCTTTTTATTCTTCAATTTTACTTTTTTTAATGTAAATAAATTAACGATATTATCAATGTATTAAATTATAATGTTTCTTTTAGTTATAAAATAAATGTTTCATATGTGTCTATCTTGTGGTAACACTTATTTGTATGCTGTATTTTTTTTTTGTGTGTGTTTGTTGTCTAATAATAGAAATAATCTCGGTTTAAATAAAAATGATTTAAAATAATAAAATATTACTAAATTATAATGAAAGTGTAATTGAAGACGGGTTATTTTAACATTTATAATGAGTTTGAATAAAGGTAAAATAATTTATCTTGAAGTTTTATGTAAAAATATTTTGAGAATTGAGATTAGATTTTGATTTAATTTGGGTGTGTAAACTAATAATAGATAAAATTAATTATGATTTTAATGTATTAAAATTACTGAATCAATTATTAATTTTTTTCCTAAATTTTTTTTCTCTAAGTTGTTTGCTTCTAATATTTTGTTTTGCTCAGCGGCGGTGTCAACATCCAGGCTGGTTTTATTTCCACAAGTTGTGATGGACAAATGACAGTGTTTATCGTTCGCTAATACTCCACTAGCCAACAGTAGTTTTCTTGGAAAGTGGGTGTCTCTTCGTCAACTTCTTAATTTGTTTCTGTTTTGAGAGTATTTTAGAATAATAAATTATTTCACTTGTCGATTTGGATCAGTGTTGTCTTAAGTTTTATATTTTTTTTGTTTGTTTTTCATTATTTAATAAGTCTTCAGTTTTAGAAGTTTTTGTCTGCTCTTGTAGTACATTTTTTAGTCTTACTTATGTGTGTAATCTTAGTTTTACAAGTGATTTTAGGGATGATTTTGTTGTTTTCGTCTCTAGTTTGGTGAATGCTTCTTTTGTCGATTTTTGCTTGTCACTTTAGACCATTCGAGTCTGATTTCCTTATTATATTAACGGCTTGCAATCACTCCAGATATGTCGTGCTTGAGTTGTGGCAAAACTAATTGTCAACATGTCATAATGTTCTATTGATACTGAGGTTAAAATCTTTGTTGTATTGATAGAGTTTGTCCTTCACCATCTACAACGAGTGTTTGCTATTTTTTTCTCTAAATTGTATAGTTCCATTCATTGAATGAATTAATAAATTTATCTTTAAAAAAATATTAATTTTTAAATTTAATGCTAAAACAATAAATTCAAGTTCTTTAGTTTTAATATTAATTTCTTTATCATTTTATATTTTACTTTTTTAAAAATTTAAAACCAAATAACAATGTTATTAATTATTTCAAATATAATGATACGAAATTTTATGAATTTTACTCAAAATTAACTTATGTAATTGGATAAATTTGTGATAATATATTTTTGTAATTTTATAATAATTTATTTTCATGAGTGAAACAATTAAAAAACTAGAATACTTGTTTCATTGTTTTTGTTTTCTCAACAAAGCAAAGATTTTTCCACCTGTGTATTGCAGAATATAGCTGCCTGGCAGGATCTAGCTACTGTTTACAGCAAGTTTGGTTCATGGTCTGATGTAGAAGTTTATTTAAACAAAGCCTAGTCGATTCACACAAAAGTTGGCATACAAGAAGTAAATTTTCCATCCAATCACTGCATACTTGTTAACGTCCTTCCCTTTTAATTTCTAAACTATGTTATTTGAAGCTCAATCACTTTATAAAGAAGCCCTGATTCCATGCTCTCTATTTCTTGGTGCTCAAACCTGGGTTTTCGACCATGGAATTTTGCCCAAGCTAAATGCTATTGGATTTGTCTCCTTTTATGTATGTTTCTAGGGAGATGAATAGCTAGGCCAATGGCAATACAAGAAACTTGAGTGATGTGTTATTTTTATGTCACAAGTTCACACCATTTTTTGATAACATTGTGAATACGTCACCCATTCTTAATCATCTTCATTATTCACAATATTTTTATTTCTTTATCGAAAAGTTCTGATACGCGAAGTATGGGGCCAAAGTGTCCCTCCAAATCAAAATGGAGGACACAATTCTTTTTGTGACGATTAATTAAAATTCAAGCTTATTTTTATTTGATTTCAAAAGTTAATGATTAGAATAAATTTGTGCCTAAATTCAAATATATCAAATTTAAAAAAATGAAATCTTAAGCTATACTAAAAAAGTATCATTAAGAAATTCTCTAAAAGCGATGACTGAATATGGTGGAGGCGATTTTCTAGTGAGAATCAGAACACTAAAAAAGTCCGATTTAAGCCTTTCGATCTAGATGTGAACAACATTATGATTATAGATTCAACCCCAGCATCGGGTGTGTCTTGGAGACAAAGTTTTGGTTCGAGGAGTTTTTGGATCTGGTTGCAATGAGGAATTTGAGTTTCTTGAAGGAGATGTCATGCGATCTAATGTTAATGGAATACCTGCAATCAATTTTTCTAAAAGAGTGCAACAAATTCTTGTCAAAGATATGGTCACTACAGTAGTGGTGAAACTTCTGGACCAGAATCTATCGTATACCCTCCTGCAAAATCAGATCCCCAACCTTTGGAAACCCTTGCAATAGTTCCATCTCATGGATGTGGAGAATGGATATTTCCTGGTATAATTTCAATGTCGAGAGGACTACGAGAAAGTATTTACCCAGGGGCCGTGGATCGTTCTTGGGCAATATCTCACGATGCAACCGTGGACTCCAAAATTTAACCCCCTTCTAGCCTTTCAGAGCAACACTATGGTTGGGGTTCGGCTACCTGGTTTGTCTGATTATCTTTATAAACGATGTATCTTGGAGGAAATAGGAAGTTTGATAGGTAAAGTTACTAAATTGGATTTTTTCAAACGGATAAGGGATCAAGAGGGAAATTTGCCCGGATGACAGTGTATATAAATTTGGGAAAGCCCTTGGTTTCTCATATCCTAGTCAATGGCGTGGTTTAGACCGTCGTGTTTGAATCACTTCCATCAGTTTGTTTCTCTTGTGGTAGGTTTGGTCATCTGCAGAATTTATGTTCTAGTTCTACTGTGGCAAATGACACTAATATGGGTATGGATGTGACGACGGTAGCCTTATTGGAGAAGAACAATGTGGCGGAGCCGACGAAGGCCTTTGGGCTATGGATGCTCGTTGAATGGAAGTATCAGCGTAACCCAAGGACACGTCAAAATCTTGATAAAGAAACGACCGAAAATGATGTTGTTATTCCAAATAGAATCAAGACAACTGAGGAAAGGGCAGCGGTGGTGGATTTATCGGAAGTAAACTTTAAAAAAGGAGTTTTTTTAATAGAGAGAAATTAGGGGTTTACATCTAGGGCAAAGAAAAATAATAGGGTTGTGGCACAAGATGCTAATGCTTTTAGAGTTTTGGGAACTAAAATTTTAGACAGGCTGACATCTTCAAATAGGGTTGATATGTTGATGGAAATTAGGCCTAGGTCAATTAATAAAAATAAAAGTTTTGGGTCTTCGCTGGAGGGTCGAGTTTCAGGGGTTGTAAAAAGTGGGATTAATGATGTGATGCAAGATGTCAATACATATAGCTTTTGAGGAATGAAGTCTTGAGTGGGCCTTTACCTTTAATTAGGGTCGATGTTTTGATGAATAATGTGCATGGGTCTATCATTAAAGACAAATATAGTGTCTTTGCAATAGTGTCAAGCTTTAGGGGTTGGAGATAGTGGGAAAAACACTAATTTTGGTTTAATTGGAATTGAACAATCAACTAGGAGGTGGGGGTGTAAAAAAATATTGTTAGTCTGGAAAAATATTTGACTTTGCAATGGGTGGTACGAAGCCAAATTTTGAATTGGATTTATCGGCCAATGAAAAGGGTTTGAATTTTTTTGAGGTTAGTTTCCATTTTAATCTAACATTTAATGACCTGGTAGAGTCAATGATGGAACTTAATAGTGAGGTCATTAATCCCAGGAAACATTCAGCTATCGTTTTTAAGGAAATTGAGGCATCTAACATTGTTAAGCCCAATGGATAAGTTGATTCAACCGAGAGAGGTAAAGGGATCTTGCCCTCGAAAGGGATAGGATCAAGGTTTAAGAGTGGTATTGGATGTAGTAATGGCGCCATCAGTAAAATCATTCGAGGCCGTGGTAGATGTTTTAAGAATTCTAGAAATATAAGGGTTTCGCTGTCAGATACCATAAATTCTATGGCCAAACTTATTAGCTCGCAGATTGACATTAAGGCTAAAAAGGTGAGGTTTAATAACAACAGAACAAGCTATGAAGGTGGCTGCTAATCAGTATTTATGGTATGCTTTTTATCCCTATCTTTGTTTTTATATTATATGAATTTATCTATTTTATCTTAGAATTGTCAAGGTTGTGTTAGTAGCAAGTTTCCGCCAACTATTTGTGAGTATAATCGAGAATACAAACCAAATATTATTAGACTTTTAGAAACTAAAGTTAATGGTGGTTAAGCCAATTTGATTATTGCCAATCTTGGGTTTTAGTATTCTCGCCGGGTGAAAACAATTGGTTTTTCTAGAGGTATTTAGGTTGGATGGAAGGAGCCGATTCGGGTCGAAATTCTTTGAAGTCATCCTCAATTTGTCTTAACTCGGGTTTTTGATAGTTTTTCACAGCATTGTATCTTTGTCATCTTTATTTACGTTAGCCCTGATAGCCACAAATGGAGGAGGTTGTGGGATGCTCTAAAGGCGACTATTCCGAATAATGGTTCTTCTTGGGTGGCAGTTGGTGATTTTAACACTTCTAGCTTCCAACAAGAAGAAGGGTGGGTGAGTTACAAGTAAAAGATGTTCTTTTTTTGGGGAATTTATGGATTTAGCTAAGATTTAGGATTTGGGATTTAAAGGTGTTCCTTTCACATGGCATATAGATGGAGTTTATGAAAGGCTTGGCAGAGTTATTGGGAATGATGCGTGACTTGTGTCTTTCCCAAACTACTCATCTTTCTAGGCTTAAATCCAATCATAATCCTCTGATTTTGTCTCTTCGACCTATGCTCTATTCTGTTATTGGACGACCTTTTTTATTTTCTAGCGGGATAGGCTGAGCATTTATAGTTTTTTTATTATGTTAAAGAGAATTGGAAACTTGATGGTTCTATATCCAATATAGTGTCTGGATTTGCAAGTCAACTCAAAGAGTGGAATAAAAAAGTGTATGGCCTTATTGGGGTTCGCAAAAAAAAAACTATTTCAGAAGCTTAATACTATTTAGAGGGGTATGGGTTATTCTCAGTCAGATTTGTTACTTCAGTCGGTGTAACACCCCTAACCCTTATCTTTTACCGAAACAGGGTTACAAAGCATTACCAAACTTTTTAGGTCAAATGTGAACCTTTCATAACATTTAATACACATATCAAAACTCAATCATAAATCACTCATATTGTCCCTTGTATGAGCGCTCGAGGCCTACTATACGTATTAGAAGTAAATCAGGACTAAACCGGAAGCTCAAAAAAATTTTCCTAAAATTTTAAAATTTTCTTTAGGTGCAGGGACACACGCCCATGTGACCAGGCCATGTGGCTCACACGACCAAGAGACATGCCCGTGTCTTAGGTTGTGTGGGCATTCGTTGTGAGGCACACGGCCGTGTCCCAGCCCAAGTCCAATTTAGGTTGCTCACTGACTTGGGTCACACTGCCAAGCCACACACCCGTGTGCTAGGCCGTGTGTAAAAACTTGGGAATTATGTTTCTCAATTTTAAAGATGCAGGGCACACATGGCCGAAACACACGCCCATGTGTTAGGCCGTGCGTGTGTTTCAGCCGTGTGTCACACGCCCATGTCTCTACCCGTGTGGACGAAAATAGGTCATTTTAAGGCCACTTTTCTCACCCATTTTGATATTAACCTATACACAACATTTTAATACATCAATATATCCTAAACAAGCAATTGCCACAAGCCAAAATCATGTTTTAAGCATGACATAATATCACAAATTCTCAAATGCTTAAACTTACCTATTTAATCCATCTCATTGATTTATCAAATTCTACTACTAATTACATACATACAAGCATATATAATTCACAACCACATTTCAATCTATTTCATTTCCAAACCAACCCTATACATGCCATATAAACCATAACATACATTGCAAAAACTACCGGATTGAGTTGGATAGTACTGTGGCTTGATGTGTTGATCCGATCTCCCAACCTCATGTTAATCTACAATGACATTAAATAACACAAGTAAGCTTAAATGAGGCTTAGTAAGTTCGATAGGTTAAACATAGATCTTACTGAACTTAATATAATAAATTATTCAAGCATTCTCCCTATCAATCACAACGTAAATCGATGAACACACATCTTTTCAAATCAATATCAATAATAGACGATAAATCTTTCAAATCCAATCACATAAGTCTTTTATTTAATCTTACCGAATTGGAGAATGACTTACAGATATGAGTACATCGTATTCAGAAGCTCGAAGGCTGCACAAAAGCACATAAGTGCTAAACTGAAACCCATAAAGGCTGAACAGAAACTCATATGAGTTAATAGAAGCTTGTGAAAGTTAAACGAAAAGTAAACACAAAAGTTTGCAACAAATACTGAACCTCAATTTACTTGGGTAATTTTTCGTCAATTCATCCTTTGTATATACTGTCAATTCATCCTTTGCCACAAAACGATTGTACTCAATCTTGCGTTCCACTTGTTTTGAACATTCAATTCAATTTCATAATTTAACAATAATTTTATTTCCAACAATAGATATGAATAATACATAATAACATTCATCAAGTTAATAAATAAACATTAAAGTTTAACCATACAAACTTACGTGGGTTAATTTGTAAAATTTGTAGTAGTTCAAGGACTATTCTATTAATTTCCCTTTTTCACAATTGTCTATGGGCTCTTTCTCTTGATCTTAAATATAAAATTATTTATTCATTAGCATATATTTCAGTTCCAATTCACTTCACACTTAATACCCCTCAATTTTTAAAATTACACAAATACCCTAACTTTTACAATTTTTGCAATTTAGTCTCTTACTAATTAATCTATCAAATAAACAATTTTTTTTTCTCAATTTACAATTTATCTACATATTCTAGGCTATCATACAACCCTTGATAAACAAAAATTTAATTCTAGACCCTAATTCTTTAATTCATCACAATTTGGTCATAAAATCAATTTCTATCAAAATTATTATGTAAAGTCATCATACAACAAAATTAAAGTTCTAAATCCATGTTAATTCATCAAAAACATTCAGTATTCATCAATGGTAACTTTCAAAGTTACCAATAAAATAAAAAACTAATGAAATAGATAGTTGGACCTAATTGTAAAAGTCTTAAAAACATAAAAATTTCAAAAAAAAGGGCAAGAATTAGACTCACATGCATCAAAATATGAATAACCAGCTTATAAATTCTCTCCCATGGCTTTTTTTCAAAATTTAGAAGATGAATAGCCTAGAAACTTATCAAATTTCAATTTGTAAATGTAATTTTACTTTATTTACCATTTTGCCATTAAATGACTATATTTTATTAATTTCCTTACTTATTCCACCTCATCCCTTATTTTTAGGCTTAATTGCTTCTTAAGTCCTCACTTATTTATTTATTAAGCCATTTAATCACTATTTCCTTTAATTTACAAAATTTAATCCTTTTTAATTAATTAACTATCAAAACGTTAAAATTTTCTAACGAAATTTTAACACTACCTTAATGACACTTCGTAAATATTTATAAAAATATTTACGGCTCGATTTATAGAATCAAGATATCGATACTTCATTTTCTAAACCATTTAACCTAATAAAACCTCATAAAACACAAATCACTAATTCAAAAATCTTTCTAAAATCACATTTGACTCGTAAATACTAAATAATAAAATTTATGAGCTTACTCGTTAGATTTGGTGGTATCAAACCACTATTTCCGACACCACTAAAAATTAGGCTGTTATAGTCGGATTTGGAGGTTAAGGAGGAATTGGAACACGTTTTTTTATCATTAAGAACTCCTCTAGAAGCAAATGGTGAAATGTGATTGGCTGTCTTTAGGAGACCGTAACACTAAATTTTTTCATAAGTGCACTCTTAAGAGAAGGAAGCAAAATCGGATTATGGCTTTAAAAAATAAGGCAAGTGAGAGGATTTTTTATGGGGAAGGTTTGCGTCATGAGGCGATTGGTTTCTTCAAGAACCTTTATGGTTAAGATCCTGGCCTGAAAAGGGGACTTTCTACTAGTTCGTTCCTTCAACTTGAGGATAGTGAGATTCAATTTTTAAGTAAGTCTGTTTCTGATGAGGAGAAAAAGACTAATATGTTTGATATGGGGCTCTTAAAGGCTCCAGGGAGTGATGGATTTCATGCCTTCTCTTTTTAGAGTTAGTAGGAACATCTTAGGGGTTCAGTTTGTGAGTGGGTCAAGTACATTTTTGCAAGAGAAAAAATTGATCCGGAGCTTAATAATTCTTTAATTGTTCTTATTCCCAAGGTGTCGAATCCTGAATGCTTCTCACAGTTCCAACCAATTAGTTTGTGTTCGGTTCTTTACAAATTGGTGATAAAAATAATTTCCAATCGGTTTAAGTTGGTTTTCCAAAGAATTATTGGTCAAGAGCAGATTGGGTTTATTGCCGGGAGGAGCACTACTGACCATATCATTATTGCTCAAAAAGTGTTTCCTTCTATGAGAATTAAGAAGAAATCTCGTAAATTGGTTGCCTATCAAGATTAATCTTGAGAAATCATATGATCGAGTTTTTGGGAATTTATTGAGGCAACTCTCCAAGCTACAGGTATTCTGAATTTTATTATTAATGTTGTTATGTTTATTATCACTAACTCTACTATGCAGATTTTGTGGAATAACACACCAATCCAAAAGTTTCAACTAGCTAGGGGTGTCTGTCAAGAAGGCCCACTATCTTTCTATCTTTTCATCTTGTGCATAGAATGGCTTGGTCACAATATCTATTCTAATATCAATGATGGGCATTGGAGGTCTATTCATCTATCCCGATCATCACTTCCCATTTCTCACCATTTTTTACCAAATAATTTGATCCTGTTTGGCCATGTAGAAGAGGACCAAGTCGTAGTCATGAAAAGAGTGTTGGATAGGTTCTGTAAGTATTTTGGTCAAAAGATCAATGTTAATAAAACTAATATTTGCTTCTCGAAATGAGTAAATGAGGCCTTGGGAGTAAGATTGTACAGATTTCTTAGTTTTCGAAGAGTTCAAAATCTTAGGAATTATCTGGGTGTGCCTTTGTTTCATAACAGAATAACAAACAACACTTTGCATTTTGTTATGGACAAGGTTCAGAGTAAGCTACAGAGTTGGGATGCAAGGTCATTATCCTTAGCTGGTAGAACCACTTTGACTTAGTTGGTTCTTTTGGCGATCTTCAATTATTTCATGCAGTCAATGATGATTCCCAAATATCTTTGTGACGAAACTGAGTGTATGGTACGTCAGTTTGTATGGGGGTCTTCGAGCAGTGGTAGAAAAGTAGCTTTGGTTAGTTGGGAGGAAGTTTGTCGGCCTAAGAACCATGGAGATCTAGGCTTTCATAAATTACAGGATCATAATATGTCTTTTATAATGAAGCTAGGTTCCAAACTTGTGACTGATTCTAAGGCACTTTGGGTCCAAGTTCTCCGAACTAAGTATGGGGTTACGAAAAGACTGCCCGAAACCCTTTCACGTAGCAGATGTTCATTCTTGTGGATGGCCCTTAAAAAGGTTTGGCCACTTATTTGGAAGAATCTTCTTTGGCCTGTAGGGGATGGGAAAAATGCCAAATGTTGGCGTGATCCATAGGTGCCTAGCATGGGACCTCTAATTAATATGATTCTTGGACATTCTAACCTTGATTTGGAGAGCGTACTAAGTGATATGGTTTTGGATTATGGTACTTAGAATATTGATTTGTTTCATCTTTAGTTACCTGAGGTGGTCATTCGAATGACTATCGGAGTTCTTCCGCCGCATTTGATAGCTGGTATGGATAGAATTATCTGAGGAGGTACTTTAACAGGTTCTTTCTCTATTAAAAGCACTTATGAAAAAAATTAGGAAATGTCTTGAAAGTTTAAGGAGGATGTATGGTGGTTTCCTTGGAAATTTCAATGTCCTCAATGGGTTAGACTCTTTATCTGGCTTGCGTTTAAGCAGATGTTGTTGACTAATATGAAAAAAGTTCGTCAAGGCTTCAGTCATAGTTTGCTGTGTGGGATGTGCGTGCATTCTTCTAAAGATGTGTTGCATGCTATTAGGGATTGTACAATAGCGAGGAATATTTGGAACCCTCTAATCCCTAATAATCGAAAGGTTAGGTTTTATTCTAATAATCTGCAAGAATGACTTACCTCAAACTTACAGAACTGACATGACCTTAGTTTTGGTGAGGTTGATTGGCAATGTTTATTTGGGATAATTTATTTGGTGTATTTGAAAAAATCGAAATCTCTTCATATTTCAGGGTATCTCCTAGAGTTACAATGATACTATTAAGAAGTCATATAGTTGGGCCAAGCATTTTGTCTCTTATGGTAGGGGCCTTACAAGTTTGAATCAATTTTTGACTTCTTGCACAAATTGGACGGGGTTTAAGGTTTGTTTGAATACTGATGGTTCTGTCAAATATGAGAATGGTTCTGCTACTTCAAAAGGAATTGTAAGAAATAAGAGCGGGGAGTAGATTTTTGGTTTTAACAGATTCTTGGGAAGTTGCTTACTGTTTGAGGCTGAGTTATAGGACATCTTTGATGGCTTAGGCATTTTAATGGATCGGGGATATTGTAACGCCCCAATTTTCGGGAATCCTGAGAATGTTGGCATAGGTTTAATTATGTTAGTGGGCCTCTAGAAAGCCCAAACTTAAGATAGAACCCGACAATTTTAGTTAATTTTTGTTCCATAAGAAAAAGGGGGTGAAATTATGAAATAGGACCTATGTGAAAATGTTTGAAAATGCTATAGGCTAAATTGAAGTGGCCAAATAAAAAGGAGTGCAAAATAGGAGGATTTGAATGACAAACCTCCCATTTTACATGAAGTGGCCAACCATCATGTTGTTGTAGACAAAATGTACACTTGATATCCATAATTTATGGTACAAATTGATACAAATTGATAATAGGTTAGGTAAATGTTCCATGATAATAGGTTAGGTAAATGTTCCATGATAATAGGTTAGGTAAATGTTTCATGATAATGGGTTAGGTAAATGTTTCATGATAAGAATTTCATGTCTTTTGTATTAAAGAATTAAATGGATGAAATATGAAATTTTATTAAAAGAAAAAGGGGTGAAAAGAACAAAGTTTTGTCCATCTTTGTTCATCATAGCTGAAAGTTAGAGAAGAGAAAGGAGAGGAGAAAGCTCTTGAGTATTCGGTCACTAGGAGGAGGAAAATTGAAGGTAAGTTCTTGGTACCTTGCTTCTATTTTGAGGTTCATGAGTTCTTCTTGATTCTACCTTAACTCTTGAAGTATATTTTGATTTTTAGTTGTGTTGTGAGCATTTAGTCATGAATTAAAATGAAGGAAATGGTTGTTGTTTCATGTTCTTTTGATGAAAAATGGAAGATATGTGAAGTTGAGCCAAACAAATCAGCATGCATGTGCCTTAGATGTTAAAGGGAAAAATCAGCTAACATGTTGTGCTTTAAAATGATGAAATGGAGATTATACTTAACTAAAATCATAGATATGTGATGATTGATTGGTGATATACATGTTTAAATAACAAGCATGCAAGTTAGGTGTGAAAGAGTGATTTGGTAATAAATCTGCTTGGGACAGCAGCAGTAACGTGACTTTGGAAAATCACCATAAATTGTGGAAGATGAGTTAGAAGCTGCATAAATTATGTAATTAAAGTTTATTGAGTCTAGTTTCTAATGAAATAAACAAGAACATATTTTGAATTCTGTACAATGAGAAATTTGATTTGTAATGAAGAGTGGTCAGATTAGTCAAACAGTGAAACATGGGAAACTTTAAGAAAAATCTGGTATTGATTGGCCATACCAAAAATTCTGAAAATTTTATGGATAAAATATATATGAGTCTATTTTCAGGGAAAATTAACGGCACATGATTTGGAGTTTCGTAGCTCCAGTTATAAATAATTTAGTGACTGTTGCTCAGGAAGACAACTTGCAGTGAAATTATGATTATGTGGTAAACATTGACAAAAATTTGTTAATGAGTTGCTTATTGATTTCTTATAAGCTTACTATGATCTGTAGGTGTGGTTGGCCGAATATTGTAAGGGGTTAATATGTAGTATGTATTTGAATAGTTATATTAACGTGTTAGTAATCCAATTGTAGGCGGTTCGTGTGTGGATCTCGTCAGCATATCGTCGCAAATAAATGTGTAACTGACACCCTCTCATAGACTAGATTGGCAAAAGCCGAAAAGCTAAAATGCCGAAAAGTCGGTATTTTGGGAATTTGCGAGTCTGCGAATGCTCATAAAATAGTTGGGTTTGTATATTTGGTAATCTAAAGTAATAAACTGCAGTACGCGCGATTTCGTACATTTTGATAATTTGGGCTTAATGGGCCAAAGATCTGTTCATGGGCCAACGGGCCCAATTCGGTAAGTATGCGCGGTAAGTGTTCTGATAGTATGTAAATAGTTAGGATATGCATGAAAACTCTAAAATTAGCTAAATTACTATAATACCCCTATGTATGGAAAATTACTGTTATACCCCTACGTGCAAAATTACCGTTATACCCGTGGGGTTAATTTTGACTGAAAAGCATAGCGATCTGATTCTGTATGATGGATGCCATGATTATATATTTGTTGCATGGGGACATGGGTTATATTATGGAGGAAGCGTTCTGGTGGCTATGCCACAAATATCTGATCTGGTGGCTCTGCCACATACATCTGTTCTGGTGGCTCTGCCACGATTATCTGTATCTGGTGACTCTGTCACATTATCTGTTCTGGCAGCCATGCTGCAAATTCTATGGTGTGTAGCGGTTGGGTGGGTCGAGTTGTCTCCCCACACGGTGTAAGGTTGGTACGGGGGTGTTATAGATGAATCTGGGTTGGGTTTTGCATAAACATGTAATATCTGTTCTGTTCTGTTATGGACCTATGGGCTTTATTCTGAATTTCTGTTCTGGGCTAAGACCAACTTATTCTGTTTCTGTGGGTTGAGCTGATTTAGACTATGGTTGGGTTATTTTACACACTGAGTTTCCCCAAACTAACCCCTTTTATTTTCATCCACCCAGGTAATCCCCAACCATAGTGGGCTTGGAGCTGTGAGGGAATTCAGAGTAGCTACTCGTTCTGAAAGTTTGATTTTCTTCTGGTGAACTAGACATCCTTTTAATTACGTTTAAGGTTTTGGGCTTTTAAAAGTAATAAGGCCGCTTATTTATTTTTGATGGTTTTTAATATGTATTACTAAGATAGGTAATACTTATTTTAACTGTTGAAATTGGATAGCTTTAGGGCGCGTTTTCAAAAACAACAGTTGATTTCAAAATAACACGACAACAAGCAAAGCTTCCGCAATGAAAGTATTTTCCAAAATTAATCACTTTTCCTAAAAATGACTTAATCAAATCGGTTTCCTAGAAATATCCATGACGTTAAGGTGTGGCAATGGCAGTATGCATGTCTAGGATTGGATCCGAAGGGAGCTTGGTACTTAAGCAGTCCGGTGGACTCACCACCTCTTTTCCGGTTTCCTACCTGGTGCACAGCTTCCATTCACTTTAACCCTTAATGAATTAATCTTTTGAACATCAAGTACGATTTTCTGGACTTAGAATGGAAATTTTTTTTAACGTTTTTGATGTGGCATGCCGGATCCGGCCATAACTTCTGGGCGGGTAAGGGGTGTTACAGATATGACCATGTTTTGATCCAGACTAATTATCTTGAGGCAATAAGGCTATTCAAAAGAGTCCTATAGGAGGATCCAGTTCAACTTTGATTAGGAAGATTCTTTAGGTGTTATCGTAGTTTGAAAAATGGAGTATTTCGCACATTCCTAGAGGGGATAACCAAGAAATAGTCTGGTCAAGCTGGCACATAAGGGAAGTTATAGATTGCAAATATTTGAGGTATCCCTACTTAGAGAATCAGGCTAATTATTTAGCTTGTAATTTTTATTTTTATTGTCTTCTTTGTCAACAAAAATTAAAATCTTGAATGGTTGATCCCATTGAAAGTGAGTGATTTAAACAATTATCTAATTAAATCCTTTTAAGTCTTTAGTCAACACATGCAATCTTAACAATCTTGTTAAAAAAGTCAAAAGATTTTATTTTTAATGTAATTATTCATTTATTACGGATTAATATAAACAATAATATTAATAAATTAATGAAATTTGAAAATTCAATAAAGATACTAAATTAAGGGAAAAATTCTAACACATAATTTAATATATTAATTATGTTTTAATTTCCCCTTTTTAAACAATATAATTTGTTAATTGAGTGAGATTTGTAAAAAAGAATCAAATTTTATAAAATCAAATCAATACTAATTTTAGAATTTTGAAATAATATCATTGAAATTCGGAAAAAGTATTAAGAGTTAGATTGTATTTTGCTCTATCTACTAAAAAAATGAGTAAACTAGTCTCTGTACTTAGACCAAAGAGCAAATTGATCATTTTTGTTAAAATTTTCATTTATTTTTGTTAATATCATTAAAAACTGGCATAGTTGACAGAATAATCAAATAATAATACGTGGTGTGTTACGTTTACCTCATGCTAACGTACATGAGTCAGAATTTAATAGTAGAAATGGATGGAATTTTTAACAAAATGATCTATTTACTCTTTGATCTAACGTATAAAAACTAATTTAATCATTTTTTGAGTAAAGGAAGTAAAATACAATATTACTCCTAGTACATAAAATTCTATGATACATTTACCTCGGAATTCCAATCCAATATTAATAATAAAAATTATAACAGTTACATGCAAATGCAAAATAAAAATAAAAATAAATAATAGACTAAAAAATATTTTATTCTAGGAAACCATATATAAATATATCAATTAATGATATTATATATTATAGTTATTAAATCAAACATTTAATTACAAAATGTATTAAAATTATTAAATTATTTAAATTTATTTATAACATTAATAATAAAATTTATTTAAAATTATAAATTAATTAATAATATTTTTAAATGATACATACAATTAAATCCTAACATTTATATAGAAATGAATTATTAGTTAATAAATATACTTTGGATTGGTAAAAGTATCATATTTATTCAAAAATGTACATATATTACAAATAAAATTATATTGATAAATCCTATAATATTAATGGTAAAAAATTACAAATATACAAATAATTACTTGAGTTTTGCCATGAATCTGTAGTATTAAATATATCATAAATTTCAGTTCAACAGCATCCGACTACGGCATGTTGTTCAATGGAATTGATGGAGTTAAGGGAACAGACAAATGTTACGGAGGCTAAGAATAATCAACTTAATCAACAAACCAATTCTCTATCTAAACACCATAATTTTGAATTTTTCCTTCAAACCCCATTTTGTCGTACCTAATGGCTTGTATAAGTGGGAAAATCAACCCAAAAGGAAGGTTATTAGAACATTGACACCCACTGATTCCGACTTTATTAATTGCTAATAATCAAACACGATAGACTCCTATTACCTTCTCCTTTATTAATGATTGCTACCTTTGTTTGATTCTTGTTTAGATAACATGTATCCTTTTGACTATGGCCACCATTTTTAGATTACTTACGGATATATCTCATGTATTAATTGTGTTATATATGTTACAATATAAAATTAAATAATTCAGGATTTATCATATTAAATTGCGAAGAATAAAAATTAGATGTGAAAGTGCACCTAAACTCATTGATATGGGAGGTCTAGAATGTTAAGTATAATTAATTCGAAATCTTAATTTTTAATTAATTATATGAAAATCTATGCATATTTAACTTATATTTTATTTAACCATTGAAGCCTTATAAATCTTAACCATATTAGATTACTTTTAATATAAGTTAACCTTTTATGAGTTTATAATATAAATAATATGTCATTATTCTTATTATATATATGTTTGATTAAATGTATCAAAATCTTAAATATGATGGCATATCATATTTATCATTTTATAGTTAACTAATATCATGTTATTTACGTTACTTTATATTTATTAAGCGAATCATATTCATTTACTGTCAATTGAGTCTTATCTCAGTTGGCATCAGTATTATTGTCAAAGCAAGAGAACGTGAGTTTAAATGTAATGAAACACATTTATCTTCTTGTTTAAAGATAAGAGGATTGTGAAATAAGGGTGTTAGGTTAATGTTAGAATCAAAAGGAAAATGGGAAAGGGTGTAGTGAAGTAGAATTGAATGAAAAGGTAAGGATGGTTCTCAATCTGTCGCTTGATCTTCGTGATGAAGAAAATATAATGGGATAAAGGAAAGACGTGTGTGTTCACTGAAAATCCCTAACTAGTTAGTTTTGAGTTTCTACACAAAGAAAGGGATCAATTTGTAATGAAAGAGGAATTGCAAAAAAATACACACTTATTTATGAGCTTTTATCCAAATTCATCTTATTATTTTGTCTGTGGTGTAATGACAAAAAATTTTTGTTGATGTCGTGTCATGAATTCCATCCTTCAACACTCGTTGTTCCTTCGACTTTATATATATACAACTTATTATTCCATTTTTTTAATTATAAAATAATAAATATTTAAATATTTTAAAAATATAAAATGATTATTATAAATAAAATAATATTTTAATAAAGGTTAGTATTTGATATACGGACGGTGTACTAATAAAAAGCGAGTAATTAAAAATAATTTATTGTGGTGGTAACTATTTTTGGTAATAAAGTATTTGGTAATGAGCAATAGTCTTACCTTATACTTTTGAATAAACCAATTTGGTCTAAGTTTCTTTCTAAAGACTCAATTATTATTAATAGGTCTAAAACCTTTAAACAATTCTATTAGTTCCCAAGTATGATTAAACATAACAGATTCTAGCTCATTATTAATATGATCTCTTCAAAAACTTGCATCTATTGATTCTACGGCTTTATCATAGGTTTTTGGATCATCATCTACAAAAAATGCATGAAAAATAGAATCACTTATTAGTTTAAATCATTAATCTTAATTACAAAGGAAGTAAAGAAACCAGGTCTAAAACAGTAGCAGTCATTGCTTTTACTTCTCCTAGGTTGCACATCATTATTAAGAGTATTTCTATTATGTTTACTAGAAAAAGAAATATGTTCATCTAACTGTATATCAGTATTTATCCTAGATTTATTTAAAGGAAAAACATTATTAAAGAAAAGAATCTCTAGATTAAAATATGGAATGATCATGCAAAGATATAACACTATTTAGAGCATATTTAAAAATACAACATCAACAATTTTAGATCCAATAGTATTCTTTTTAAAAGCAGACAAACATACTTTTGCTAAAAACTCTCACACTCTCAAGTATTGTAGATTAGGGGCATAACCTTTCCACAATTCATATAGGGTATAATCTAACTTTTTATGAGGCACTCTATTAAGAATATGTTTTGCATAAAGTACGACCTCACCCCATATACTGTCAAGTAAATCAGAACTTAGAAGTAAAGCATTCATCATTTCATTTAGAGTTATGTTTTTCCTTTTAGCTATGTTATTTTGTTGTGGGAAATAAGGAGCAAAAAATTCATGTATAATATCGTCTTTCTCACAAACCTCTTTAAGAAAATTAATGTCATATTCACCACCTCTATCGGATCTAAGACGTAACCTTTGTGTATCTAGAGCAATCATCTACAAATGTGATATAGCAGTGTTTTCCATTTTTACTTTTTGTGTTTCTAAAGTCTGCTAGATCAGTATGAATTAATTCTAATAGTTCAGTCTTCCTAACATTAACAATTTTTAAGGAAGGTCTATCACGCTTGACTTCAACACAAATTTTGCATTTATTAAAGCTACTATCATCTAGATTAGGGAGTAAATTCATTTTTTCAAGTTTTTACATGACCTAATCTATCATGCCACATGTCAAAAGATTCAACAATATAAGCAGAAGTGGTGCTTGTATTATTATTAAATATGGTCTCAATCACAAATAACCCTCCATTCAGATAACCTTTTCTAACATAATCTCCATTACAGGAAAGTACGAGTTTATCGGATTCAAAGGCTAGTTTAATGTTTGTCTTATTCAATAATCCACCACTAATTCAATTCCTACGCAAGGCAAGTACATAAAGAACATTATTTAACGCTAATGTTTTGCCAGAAGTAAGCTTGAGAAAATTCTTTCCTTTACCAAGTTCTTCTGAGCTGTTAAAGTTACCCAAGTAGACTTGTTCATCAACTAGAGATATTAGAGTTTGGAGGGGTCTTAGACGATCTCGCTGAAAACCCAAACTTGATAGGATGAGAGATTGTGGAGAGAGAGTAGAAGAAGTTAGGGTATCAAATGAAAGAAAAAAATGTCTCCTATTGATAGGATTTTGAAAAAGGCAAAAAGGCAATTTAATAAGAAAAAAATGTGATATTTTTATGTAAGGATCAGAAAAGTATGTAATACATTTTTATAACTATTGGAAATAATGATTTGTAACTACTGGAAAAATAAATTTGCATTACTAACAATTATAACCATTATTATCACTTGTCCTTTTACTTATGAGGATTAAATTACTCCATTTATTTTATAAGAGATTAAATATTCCTTCCATCTTGTTATTATTTAACTACTTCCTTTAATATAATTCGTATATAATTTCTATTTTATTATTTGTTTATCTTTTGATTCCAAATCTGTTGCCATGAGCCAACGAAAGTTTGCTTTTATTTTAACTCCCCTCTCTTTTTTTTTTTGTTTTTTTTTAATTACCATAGCTTTAAAAATAGAATAAAAAATAACTATATATTTGATATATTACAATATATAATTGGTTTAACATATTTTTTGGTATTGGAGTTTAACCTTTTTTTTAAATGTGATATTTATATTATTTTTTGGTCTAATTTAGTATATGTATTTAACAAAATATATATATTTTAGCACTCAAAGGTAATAATATTAATTTTTTAATATTTAATTTGGGTTTTAGGATGGATTTGATTAAAGTTAATTGTTAATATTATAATGCTTGAATTTTTATGATTTTGTTAGTAGAATAAATTCAGCCTTAATTATGAAATTGTTTAATTTTGCGTTTATCTTGTCAAATACATTCCGATGGATGTGGTTTAAGTTGAGTTTTAGGATTGATTTTATGAAAGTTAATTGCTATTATTAGCTAATTATGAATTTTTATCAAATTAACTCTAAAACTCGAATTAAACACTAAAAATTTAACAATGTTACCATCAAGTACCAAAATGTTAAATTTATCAAATACTAATACCATATTGAACTTAAAAATATCACAGTAAATAAAATAACAAACTCAAATACTAAATTATATATAAAACCTATATAATTTTATAAAATGCTAATAACTCTATTTTTAGTGACATAACAACATTTGATTTACTAAAAATATCATACGTTACCAACCCATCAAATATTAACCTCATAAACAATATTGGAAAATAGATATTACCAGAACCTCGTTGGATTCAATAAATTTGATTCGAATTAAATTAAATACAAGATCAAATATATACAATTTCATTTAAGTTAATTTAATATAATTATTGTTTAATTTATATAAATTAAAAACTCTACCACATACGCATGTGTCTGAAAATTATAAATTTAGAACATAAATGTCTATTTAAAAATAACATACAATGAATAATGAAATGTAGGGTTAGAAACTAATTAATAATAACACATGGGATATTTGCATTGTTAAAGTAAAAAATTAGATTAAATTATTTATCATGGTATTGTCATCAATCTTGAGTCAGTGTCGAATTAATTTGTGACACAAACTTAATCAAATATATTATTAATATATACAATTGATAGAGGTAATAAAGTATGCATATTACAATTAAAATGTATAAAAATATTAAAAAGTTTTACTAATGTAATTGGTGTGGATTCAAATCCCACTATATACATATTTTTATTGGTTTTTAAGTGAAAAATACTAAAATGCCCTCAAATAATATTACTTATTTTAATTATGAAAGGGCATTCTCGTAACTTCCAAATTGAGTTGATGATCCGGTTGATGGCGATACCAAGTCAACTAAGGGTTTTATTAATGATATAGATATACAACTGATGGAGTTAATAAAGTGTGCACAATAAAATTAAAATATATAAAAATATTAAAATAAAATTTTAGTTAAGTGGTAAATTAAAAGTTTTACTAACTCAATTGGTATGGATTGAAATCCCGCTATGTAAAAATATTAAAATTCCCTTAAATAATAATATTTATTTTAATTATGAAAGAGAAATCTCGTAGCAATCTAGATGTGTTGATGACAAGATTAAAAATAACACCAATTCAATTAAGAGTTTTATTAATAATATAAGTATATAAATGTTAATATTAAAATAATATTTTTAAAAAGTAAAATAAAAATTTCAAATTAACTGGACACGATCTTCAACGAGTAAATTTTAGCATAGTTCGATGAAACTTTATTTATTTTATGATTGGTCTAAAGGATTGTAGAATGGTGACTTTTTCTTCACATGCAAAGTTGTACCTCATTTCATACACTTTGCTTCAATTACTTTACAGTGATTCGAAATTCGACAAATTTTGGATAAAAATATTAAATTTGAGAAAATAATTTAATTTTAAAATTTTATAATTAAAATATTAGTTAAACTTATCATAAAGTTTGAATTTAATTTAATCTATCTTTAAGTTCATATTATTTTTATTTTATGTAATATGCAAGTTATATTATACGAAAATTGTATATATTATACTATTAAGATAAATATTAAAAATATATGAGTTCAAAATTTTAATTAAAAAAATTACATATATTAGTAGTAAAAAGTAAGCATAATTACTTAAGGTTAAATTCTGTTATGAGTACCTAAATTTTGTAAAAGTTATGGATTTAATTTTGTATTTTGTATTTGGTCATTTTTAGTTTTTATATTTTTTAAATTTTAAAATTTGAGTCCTCACCAAACAATAACTATTAAAATTATGTTATTTTTAAATATGATGCACCAAACATATTATCATGTGTGTAATGCAATGTCAACTTATTATTTTCATATATTACTCACTAAAAATCCAATTAATGAATTAACATCTATCATTCACGTCAAAACCGTGACCTAATTGGAAAAAAAATGGATTAAATATATATCTATACGCATAGTATATGACTAATGGTTGAATTTAACCAAACAAATTTAACTGTTACTATTTAGGTGGGGATTAAAATTTCAAATTTTGCAAACTACATAAACAAACTAACCAATTTAAAAAATAGAAAGACTAAAATTGATCAA
This sequence comes from Gossypium hirsutum, assembly GCF_007990345.1. NCBI lineage: Eukaryota > Viridiplantae > Streptophyta > Magnoliopsida > Malvales > Malvaceae > Gossypium > Gossypium hirsutum. The sequence goes on from NC_053429.1 coordinate 9,374,243, forward strand.
ATAAAAGTATAAAAATTAAATTTATAATTTTCGTAAAGTACAAAAGCTAATAGCAAAATTTAATCATTACTAAACCTAGCCAAATTTAATTAATTATGTACGATAAATCATATCATAATTTAATTTAGTTCAATTCAACACTCTATTATTTTTATTTTTTTATGATTTACAAAAGGAAAGTAAAATTATAATAATAATAACTTAAAATCAAAACACACTTAAACAATAAATATCTTAATGATCGTATCAGCACAGAATTCAACAACCATTCTAATTTAAAAGGCCCTTCCAACAATTATAATGTACCGAAAAGAATAAAACACGTCATTGAACCCAAAAACTGTATAAAATTTCCCGTGAAATGCACATTAATCAATGCGGATCGCCGACACAATAATCAGATAGAGATAAAATATAGTGCGAAAAAAAAGAAAACAACAGTACATAATTTTAATAAATTAGAGTATGAGTTAGCCGTAGATATATATTATCAAATTATTTTTGAGAATATATTTTGGGGGAATGGGTCTCTGAGACCGTAAGAAAATAAAGATTGCGGCTTCGTTGTTCCTTCTTGCAAAAAAGTAGGCCCTAAATTCTCGACATGCAGCTTGCTTTGTTTCTTAGGTAAGAAAAAATCTTTGCTGTTTTCTTTAAGAAATGTAAAGCCCAAAAATGGTTCCATGTAACTAACGAAAATGACTATCTTAACTTATCCTCCCCACTTCCATTAAACATTTTATTTAATATGCCTCTCTGTTTGCATTTATAGCTCACTTTTCTCAGTAAAGTTTTTATTACTATCCCTTTTTATATATATATATTTTTACATTTTGGCTCCTGTGGATGGGAAACCCTGTTAGGAAGTTCTGAACTTGCCCATTCGTAGAAGAATACTAAAGGGTTTCAAGATCTAAACTTTTGTTTTTCAATTGAATCCAAAGATTGGGTTTTCAGCTTTGGTAGATGGGTTTTTGTTTTTGGGTTTGTTTTGGGTATAGCTTGCTTTTTGTAAGTTTACAAGCTGTTGCTGCAGCTGAAGGGGATGCAATTGTTGAGGGTACTGTTTATATTGATGGGAAAGCTCCCATTGGTACCATAGATGATGATTTCGTTTGTGCTACTTTGGATTGGTGGCCTCCTGAGAAATGTGATTATGGAACATGCAGTTGGGGTCATGCTGGACTTCTCAATCTAGTAAGCCTTTTCTTTTTCAGTTTCATTTGCTCTTTTGAACACTTCACCTAGTTTTGTACAGAAAATATGATATCATTCTGTACAGAATCAAGGATTTCTGCTAAAGAAGAATCTGCATTTTCTATTTTAATTATATATTTTCAATTATGAATTTAACTACTTTATCTCTTGATGGCTTTCATGCTTAGTAAAAGTATTCCTGTTCATTTTTTTTTATAAAAAGCCTATTTCCCAGTTTATAATGCTTGCTGAGATGTGTTTCACTTTCATCCATCTTTTCCTTATTGCAGGATCTTAACAATAATATATTCTTAAATGCCGTGAAAGGTAAGTTATCCTTTCCATTCGGATAGATATTGTAAATAACAAAAACATATATATTTTTTAATTATTTATTAGTCCCTATATTTTTCAGCTTTTTCACCATTGAAGATTAGATTGGGAGGCTCATTGCAAGATAAGGTCATATATGGTACAGATGACAATCAGGAACCCTGTACTTCATTTGTTAAAGACCCTTCTGAGATGTTTGGTTTTACTAAAGGATGTTTACCCATGAAAAGATGGATGAACTTAATGCCTTCTTTGCAAAAGCAGGGTAAATCAAATAATTACGTCCTTTTTTGTTCTTGTATTCCTTGTATGAATATTTTGACCATTAGCTTAACTCAAGTTTCATAATTCAGGGCTAAGATTATTGTTGGACTAAATGCTCTTGCTGGTAAATCTATAAAGCCTGGTGGTTCAGCTGTAGGAGCTTGGAACTACACCAATGCAGAATCTTTTATACGTTACACTGTTGAAAAGAACTATAAAATCCATGGTTGGGAGCTAGGTAAATGATAAGCCTCTTTTTCTTTATAACATATTTGCAATTCTTGTTAGATGATAGATGAGATGGAAGACGATTGATGATAGATTGTAATAACTTATATTTGATATCTTTTGCTTGTAGGAAACGAATTGTCCGGGAATGGGGTTGGAACTAGGATTGCAGTTAATCAGTACGCAGCTGATACAGCAGCTCTACAAAGACTAGTGCAAAAGATATACAAGGATGTTGATTTGAAACCCTTGATCATAGCACCCGGTGGGTTCTACGAGTCAAAATGGTTCAAAGAATTCATCGATAAAACAACCACATCCTTAGATGTGGTCACTCACCACATATACAATCTTGGACCAGGTATAATGTACTTCATCTTGTATAATCTTCTGGGAGCTTTAAGACTTGAAAGAAGGTTCTAACTTGACAATCGTATCCTTTTGTCATAGGAGTCGATACCCACCTTATTGAAAAGATTCTTAACCCTTCTGTTCTTGATGGCATCTCTGGAACATTCAGCGGCCTTCATAACGTCATCAAGAGTTCTGCAACTAAAGCAATTGCCTGGGTGGGAGAGGCAGGAGGAGCTTACAATAGCGGCCGTAATCTTGTTACAAATGCATTTGTGTTCAGTTTCTGGTAAAGTGACAATAACTTGCTATCAAGCAACTTAGGCCTTATGCTGTGATTGATTTGTAAATGATATTACATTGGACATGAAATACAGGTATTTAGATCAGCTCGGCATGGCGTCAAAGTATGATACAAAAACATACTGCAGACAATCACTGATTGGTGGAAATTATGGTTTACTAGACACCTCCACCTTTGTACCAAATCCAGACTACTATAGGTAATTGCTTTGTGAAATTCTTTCATTATGAGACTTACATAACTAGAATTCATTACTACAGTAAAGGAAAATTTTTCTTTCAGCCCTTATCACTGCAACCATTTATTTCCAAATACTTAAAAATAAGCTTTTGATTATTTGTGTAAGAGAAAGAGGGAATGCAAAACTATAAAGACGGTCGTCATAGTAATCAGTGACAATAAATTTCCCTGAAACAGATTGCTACACTATTTAGACTTCTTTTTTGCCTCAAACAACTTGATCAGCCTATCATTTATTCCATTTCACTTCAAAATCTGAGGGTGAGCAAAAGTTATTCATGATTTTGTCTTAGTGGAAAATTTACAGTATGCTATCCAAGCCCCCATATGCATGATACTCTGCTTTCTCCACTGCAGTGCTCTTCTTTGGCACCAATTAATGGGAAGAAATGTCCTGTCTACAAGCTTTGATGGGACCAAAAAAATACGCTCCTACAGTCACTGTGCAAAACAATCAGTAAGTCTCATACCACAATTATGCAGCAGATTATCTTCCCTTTCTTGGTATTTGACCAATGTTTCCTATTTTGCAGGAAGGCATCGTGGTACTATTTATCAACCTTGACAAAAGCACTACTGTCCAAGCTAAACTTGCATTCAATAGTACAATGACCTTGCGACACAATCACGAGTCTCGGACTTTGCGCATTCAGCGCATGTCTTCTAAAAAAATGATTATCGAGCTGCCTCAAATGGTTGATGCTGAAATCAGAAGAGAGGAATACCATCTAACGGCAAAAGATGGAAACTTACAAAGCCGAACCATGCTACTGAATGGAAACATTTTAAGTGTGGATTCATCTGGGAATATACCTCCTCTGAAGCCTTTATATGTAAACTCAGCAAAGCCAATAACGGTCGAACCTTTATCCATTGTGTTCATTCACCTTTCGGATGTTATTCTCCCTGCTTGCAAGGTATAACTCTAAAGGGAACCAAAACCGGTTCCTTATTGCTAATCAAATAAGAACACATTGCAAATGTACCATTTTTATCCACTGAAGAAATTATGGCAACATACTTTTTCCATAAGCCCACTTATTTCCTTTCTTCAACCATATGTGTGTGAATGTAAGTATCTATAATTAAGTCAAATCTCTTGTACAACAAACTTGTCATTAGCCATATAAAAGGCTGTGGGAGAACAAAACCACACAGATCGGTCCATCTGTTAGCAAATGCCAACCAGACGATTCATGAGGGAACAGAAGCTTTTGGTGAGTTAAATGGAAGCATTTGTGTTAGCGAGAGGCCAGGAGGGAAGTGGTTTGGTTTGTGGATAGGGATTTGCTTTAGAAGAACAACACAAACCATTTACCGGAGGAAATAATTAATAATTAGAGAGAAAATAAGTCAATGAAGTCAACAGAAACCATTCTCCTAGGCATGAAAAAACATACGCAAAAGCTTTTTTCGCAAGCATTTTCCTCAGAGACCTTCCCCCCATTCTCTTGCTTCTCTATCCATTATTTTCTTTGCCATCTTTCTTTCTCTTGCAGATGAAGCTATTGTATTAATTATTTGATATATAGTATAACTCACAAGTAGATTGAAAATGCAATAAGTGTTTCATTTTTAATATATTTATTTTTTTACTTACATGTAAGATACATATTGTATTCTCAAAGTTGTTTGTAAAGTCTAGAAACTACTCAGATAATGTATGGGATAAATTTAGTTTAGGCTTCGAAGAGAGAGAGAAAAAAAAGAGTTGGTAAAGAGAAGTGGAAAAAGTTGCAAGAAATAGGTTATAAATGCAAAAGGTAATGGAAAAAATGTACTAATTTAATTAGAATCATAAAAATGTTACGAATGTTTTTTAATGAATGTTCAACCTTTCATATTTCATTTTCCTTGACCTTCCAACTTTCATATTCTTTTATCATATTTTCATATCCATATTTTGTTTATTATTTTTTTGTTTATAATGCATTATCAACACGAGTGCTTACATCAATCCAAAAGCCTTACGTTCTTCGTTAGTTTAGATCAAGGTATGTAGCACATTTTATCAAGATATCCATTATGATAAAATTATTTATGTTTATAGTTTGTTTTATTTTTTAAGGGTTCCACTAATCTCGTAATTTGTTAAAAACTTCTAATATAGTCAAATTACTCTTAATTTATTTTATGACTAAATTGTTGTAATTATTTTTTTTTCTGTTATGTTATTCTTGAAAGTTTTGTTAAGGGATTACTAATGTTTGCTTGAATGTTTGTTAATGAACTACTTATATTTATATTAAATTTATATTGTAGCGATATCATCAATATCGAACCTTACAAAACTTGAATTTGTGGCTCTTGATATTACTGAAAAGAACTATTTATATTGGATGTTAGATGCTGAAATATATTTAGATGCAAAAGACCTTAGTGAAACTATTAATGAAGGAAATGAAGCATCTAGTCAAGATAAGGCCAAAGCTATGATATTTCTTCGTCATCACCTCCATAAAGGACTAAAGATTGAATATTTGACTGTTAAAGATCCACTTGTCCTTTGGAATAGTTTAAAAAGGAGATATGATCATTAAAAATCATAATACTTACTAAAGTTTGCTATGATTTGCTGCATTTGAGATTACAAGATTTTAAATCTGTGAGTGAATATAACTCGGTTATATTTAGAATCACTTCCCAATTGAAATTATGTGGAGAGAACATAACTGATGAGGATATGTTAGAAAAAAACATACTCCACATTTCATGCAAATAATGTTGTCCTTCAAAAAAAAATATCTTGAAAAAGGTTTTAAGAAATATTCTGAATTAATATCTTGTCTACTTGGGGGTGAGCAAAATAATGAACTGTTAATGGAGAATCATGAGTCACGTCCAACTTGCTCTACTCCATTCCCTGAAGCGAATGTGATATCATATAACGGAAAGGATAAAGGCAGCACTTGCAGTCGCGATCGAGGACATGGTCGCAGACGCGGTCGAGGACGTAGACATGAACGAGGTGATCATTTTAGGAATACCCACCAGAAGTGGGATCATAAAGATGGAAAGAATGATAAAAACATAACTGGGAAAGTAAAAAGTTTGTGTTATCGTTGTGAAGGTAAAAATCATTGGTCCTGTACCTGTCATACACCAAAACATCTTGTAAAGAGAGACAAATTTTGTTTGTGAGAATGGCAAAGATGACTATGGCATTATTGGTACAACTCATTTGGAAGCTATTGATTTCTTTACCACCCCTGAAGGAAATAATTGATTTTTTAATTTTATTATTATAGCTTTAAAGTATAAATTTTTATGTAAGTTTGTTATGTTTTTAACATGGTTATTATACTATGTTTTAAACTATTTATGAAAATTTTATATATTTTAAAAATTTACGTGACATTTATTTGTTTTCTTTGAAAAATATGAATACCTCTCAAATTCAATTAGCAACAAATGGTGAAGACTTATGCTTAGCAAACAGTGCAACTACACATACTATACTTAAGAATAAGAAATATTTTTCTCATTTAACAATGCAAAAAGCTAGTATAAGTACTATATTTGGTAGTACCAAAATCATAGAAAGCTACGGTATATTGTTGCCTAGAGGAACTACGTTTCAAATTAATGATGCGTTATACTCTCCTAAGTCTCAAAGAAATTTGTTGAGTTTTAAAGATATTCGCCATAATGGATATCATATTAAGACAATAAGTGAAGGGAATGATGTATCTTCAAATTACGAGTATAATTCAAGAAAATAAAATTATTTTGGAAAAATTGTTTGCACTCTCCTCTGGTTTGTACTAGACGAGCATTAGTACAATTGAAGCAAAGGCTATAATAAGTCAGAAGTTTACTGATGACTTTATTATTTGGTATGACCGGTTAGGCCATCCCGGTTCAAATATGATGCGGAAAATTATTGACAATTCATGTAGACATTCATTGAAGAGCCAAAAGATTCTTCAAGCTAATAATTTTTCATGTGACGCTTGCTTTCAAAGCAAATTAATAATTCGGCCATCACCAACCAAGATAAACTATGAATCTATCACTTTTCTAAATCGGATACAAGGACAAATCAATATAGATTTATAGTAATAGTGAATAATAAGAATAAGTAATACAACGATTTCGAACTCTATTTAGAATCAAACCACCGATATTTTATGGTTTTACTCGATGCTTTGACTAGATGGTTGCATGTGTCCTTGTTATCAACTCGAAACATGCTGGTGAATTTACTTCCCAAACTTTTAATGATTTTTGTATGTCTATTGGGATAAATGTTGAACATCCTGTAACACATGTTCATACACAAAACGATCTTGCTGAATCATTAATCAAACATCTTCAATTGATTGCAAGACCATTACTTATGAAGTCAAAACTTCCAATTTCTACTTGGGGGCATGCCATACTACATGCAGCATTACTAATTCGAGTCAGGCCAAGAAGTTACCATAAGTTCTCCTTGTTACAAATGGTTTTTGGTTAAGAACCAAATATTTCCCATCTGATAACTTTTGGTGTATTATATATATCTCGATTGCTCCACCACAACGCTGGCTCCTCAAAGAAGGTTAGGAATATATGTTTCGTCCTTTTAAATAAATGTGTTGTGTGTCTGGCTATTGGCCATGGGATTTCCAATTCGTCCATGGAGTTGCAAAACAATTTTTTGGACTCCCACAGGAAGAGAAGCTGAAAAACTCAAGAGCAGCTAATGAGGTGGAGGGTTATGGCCATGATCTGATAGTCTCAGAAAGACAAGTTCTTGACTGGAACACTCGCTTATTTCTTAGGGTATGTCCTGAAAATCAAAGAAACCTCAATCTCTCGCCTGAAAACCCACATAATTTCAGGTATAACAACTTACACTTAAAAGCACAAAAGGAATTTTGGGGCCAAAATTTGTGGATTTGTGATGTAGTTGCTGTCTAATAGTTTGTGATTTATGATATTTCTATTTTCTTGAACAACTGTGTACTATTAGTTGAATACTTGCAGGGATATCTTGCATGCATACTCCCCCAAGGTAAAGCAAATGATGGATCTTCCCTTTAAGGCCATGGCTAAATCACTTGACTTTGAAAAGAATAGTTTCTCGGGTCAGTTTGGAGACAACACTGCAATGCAAGTGAGGTTCAACTTCTATCCACATTCGGATAGATCAGGTGTGACAGTCTTATTACAAGACGAAGAAGTGGAAGGCCTTCAAATTGTCAAAGATGGGGCATGGATCACAGTTCCTCGCATCCCTCGTGCTCTTGTTGTCAATCTTGGTGACCAAATGCAGGTATGAACTTTTAACATTAAGCACTGAAATCTTGAATCTGTATAATACAGCATTGAGCTGCAAAAGAAAATGAAGTATGGAATTAGTAGAATATGTTGTGAATGGATGCAGATAATGAGTAACAGGATATTCAAGAGCCCTGTGCACAAGGCGGTGACTAACACAGACAAGCCAAGGATATCTGTGGCAATGTCTAATGAAGCAGAGGTAGATAAGGATATTGGACCTGTGGAAGCCTTGATAGATGATTAGAGGCCAAGGTTATACAGGAATGTGAAATATTATGCTTCTTTTAACTATGACTGCTTTCAGAAAGGCAAAGTAGCACTTGAGGAAGTAAAATTTCATGCATAGAACTTGCAAGGATTAAAGGCTATTTTTAGATTTGATGCATGCCTTTTGAAGCATCAAGTTTAATCATATATACTATACATAATATGCTTTTGACTAATGCTTTTATCGAAGTAAATTAGATACCAACTATATTAACAAATTCAAAAAATAAATAAAACAAAATTACTATAGAATGTAAAAGTGAGGTATACATATCTTTAAAATCATGCACCTATACATACAACACATGTTTTTAACGTTTAATTTTTATTTATTTTCACCTTTTTTTTTAACTTGAAGAATAAAGATAGCAACTTAGAATTTTTTTTTTAAAAAACTTCAATTTTCATAAACATGCAAATGTTATTTTAACATGAAAATACTATTAAAATTTGCAGTTATTCAATTTATAAAACTGTCCAAGTTTACCTTGTAACTTCTTTTTCCTATTTTTGATTGATCGATTTATTTTTATTTTCTCCTACATTGTTTAACAATACCATTATTACTCAGATTTCTTATATTGGAGTATAACTGATACTGGTGTTCAGGTTTGAGCTTTGACTATTAAGAAATAAATAGTAATGATAAAAAGAATAAACTACAAAAATTATAGTTTTCAAATATTCATAAAATACTATAAATAATATTTTTAATATAAAGTAATTTCAGATAAAACTAATGAATTGAATAAATCAGCTAAAAATATGTATAAGCATGAGGTGCATACGCCAGCAATTGTTGGTTCATCATATCTCATCTAGGCTTGAATGCTAAACAACAGAAGTTACCTTCGACACGGCTGAAGGGTAACGTTTAAGTTAATATTACCCTGAAGTTACAACTTACAAGATTAGAAATGCTCCAATGAGAATGGTTTTAAACAAGGTCCTAGTGTATGCCTAAAGAATGCTAATCACCAACAGTAAGAGACATACAGAAAAAGATTCAGACGTGTCTGTGATGAGAAACATCCATTGTGCAAGTAGCTTGAGTAGAAAAATCATACTGGAGACTAAACTACTAGCAATAACTCAGTAGCATCAGTGGATTCTCTCTTATATATAATAATCACCACAATGAAATGTGGAATATTATCTGGCACAGCTCCTACACTCAACAAAATGGAGTGGCAATGCTACAGAAATATAAGTGATACAACAATGGCCACCTCCTTTACAAAGAATAATAGAAAATAAAAACAAACTGCTACCTCCTACAAAGGGATAACTCAGGATCTGGTAAACAACTACAGTCAAGACAAAATTTTGATTGAAGCATCATATTCCTGGGGCCCTACGTCACTTGAAATCAAATCACCTATATTTCTTTCATTATTATGATTTATCACCAATGCCAACTTCTGACAATTCTTCCTGTCCTAATGTTCTGTATCTCAGTGCTCATATTTATTTTATAGTCTACAACTACAATTTCCTTATTATTCAGAAACAGACCCTCTTGTAGGCATCATTTGCTTCCCGAAGTACACTAGAAATAAATCTATAAATAAATAAAAAGAAACTTCACTTTTGCAGCAACGATGACGTGCATGGGGTTCGTACACCATTAACAAGTCCTTCACCTGCTGATTCCAGTGAGCAGTAAGAGACCCGATCACCATAATGTAGAAATAACATCAAGTGAAATCCTTCACAAGTAAAAAAATGCCAAATCAATACCAGAATGATAGAATGATAAATATCTAATTAACAGATATATAAATATATACATAAATAGACACATACGTATACAATGTATCCATCAAAATTATACTAATAAAAAGGGAAGACAGGAAGAGATACAGCAACATAGAGTACGTGAGATAACCTGCAATAAGATAAATTTACAAACTTAAACAGTTGCCAGAGGCAATACTTCCATGCCCTCAAGCAAGCAAGACTTTTGAGGATCAACACTAAAGCCTTGATTTTAAGAAATTTTAGCTTAAACAGCCTTTTGATCTTTTGAGAGTCAAATAGATATTAAAATGGCCTAAAAGTAGTAGTACAAACTACATCAAGATAAAGATTAACAATATAACTTACGGATAAAAACAAAAACATAGAGCTAGCTGATTTTAACACTCTCCGGAGAAGATGAAAGTGCTGCACCATTTTTCCTAACTGATTTCTCCTGCAATACCTCAAGCTTCTCTGAATCTCCAAACAGTTCCTTCCGAAGAACACCATGCAATCTACCAAAGAGCTGCTTCTTCAATGACTCAAACGCAAAATCCATTCTCTCAAGCTGTTCCATAGCATTTACATTGTACATGAAAAGCCCATAATAAAGCTCAAAGCTGTCGCCTGCTGTATTCTCCACCAACTTCAACAGAGTCTCGTAACCTTTTGTGTTAATTGGTGTAGACTCCAACTGCAGCTTCTCCAAAACCCTGCCCATCGTATGGGTAATAAATTGAGAACCTGCCGCATGCCAATCATGTTCTGCACATGTCATCTCCACCATTCGGCATCCTTCTCTTGCAAAAATATCAAGGAAACTATTACATCGAGCTACCCGTCTTTCATCATTTCCAATCCTCACCTTATCAAAAACAAAAGGAAGCTCGTTCCATCCATTTTTACCACTTTCAGGTCCAAACATGGGATGTGTGCATAGAATATCAAACTCTGGCGGTAAATGTTGAAGAAACAAATTCCTTGGAAACTCCTTCACTGATAGTACATCAACAAACAGAGTACTTCTCTTCAATCTCTGAAAAGGCATTGACTTGAGAACTTTTTCAGTCGAAAGAATCGAGGTACACAAGAGAATAACTTCAGGATGCTCTTCACAGAGGTCATTAGCATCAGAGAAGAAAGAAACCCCCAATTTCTGAGCTGCATCTCGATAATCAGTTCGAGAATAGGCTAAAACAGAGCGGCCCTGACGAGCCAGAGTCTTTGCAAGGAACTGGCCAAAGTTTCCAAATCCAACAATCGCCACCTTGAGCTTTGAATTGTCATCAACACTTCCCGATATCTTTCCTTTAAATTCATAAGGTATAGTAACATCTTGATATCTGAAAGTTCCAGTAAAAGACAGTAAATATATTATACAATTTGCATCACAATAATCCCAACTTACTCTCTCCCTAGCACTTTTAAAGGTCTATTAATCCTAGATCTATTATAAACTTCACAAATTATTATGCATTTAATACGAAATTAACCATGTCAAGGAAGAAAAAGGATACTAAAATCCTTCATTCCTAGCAATTCAGGCCATGATCTTAATATTAAACGACTATCAAAACAAAAGCATTAACCATAAACAGCCTGTACAACCAAGAAAAATTCTAAATTCTCTGTGATGTTCCTTATTCACCTTCAATTGATATAGAAAGTCTTCAGTCTAGAAGCTAAAAGAATAGTTACTATCTATGCCATGCATGTTGAATTGAACAAAAAATTAAAGAAACAAACGTGACATCCAAGAAATACCTCAAAGCATTTGAGCTGAAAGCCGATGCAGCACCATTTTGGTAACTACTATCATGCACACTCTTTACCTTCTCTCCATTGTCAAACAACTGTTTCCTCACAACGTGATGCAGCCTACCAAAAAGTTCATTCCTTAAAGCATCAAAGGCCAAATCTAACCTCTCCACCATCTCCAAAGCACTCTTATTATACAGAAACAACCCGTAATACAAATCAAAGCTATCCCTACAAGTATTCTCAACCAAATCCAACAAAGTCTCATAACCCTTTGTATTAATCGGCGTTGACTCCAACCCCAACATGTCTAACACTCTTCCAACCGTGTGTGTCATAAACTGTGACCCCGCCGCAAGCTTGTCGTGCTCCTGGCAGCTCATTTCCACCATTTTACACCCTTCACTTTGAAAAATTCCAAGGAATTGTTCACATCTTTGAACCCTGGAGAATTCGTTTCCGATTCTAACCTTTTCGTAAACAAAGAAGAGGTCTTTCCAGCTTTGCTTGGCGCTTTGTGGTCCGAACATGGGATGCGAACAAATGATATCGAAATCAGGAGGCAAGGAATCGAGGAGTAGATTCCTGGCGAACTCTTTGACGGATAAAACATCGACAAACAACGTGGAGCGTTTAAGTCTTTGTAAAGGAAGACTTCTCAAAACTTGTTCGGTTGAGATAATTGAAGTAGAAAGGAGTATAACTTCTGGGTGTTGCTCACATAAGTCGTGGGGGTTTAAGAAGAAGGAAACTCCCAGTTTTTTGGCTACGTGGGAATAATCGGATCTCGATTGGGCTAAAACTATGTGGCCTTGAGAAACAAGAGTTTTAGCAAGGAACTGGCCGTAGTTACCGAAGCCAATGATGGCAATCTTGAGGGTGGAAATGGGTGGTGCATGGTCTGGGTGGGATTGGGATGTGGGATTGGTGGAGGAGCATTTGACATGGAGTGGTTTAACGGAATGGACAAGTACGGGTTTTGTTATTGAAGGTGATGTTGGAAGGAAAGAGAGGTGTTGGAGGAAAGGTGGAGAGGAAGAGGAAAGAAAAGAGAGAGAGGGCTTGGAAAGGGACGGATGGAGACAATGATGAGTAATCATGACTTGTTTAGCAGAAAGGAAATCTCTGCTTATGCACCTAAAATTGGCAATCGGCAGCAACCGGCGAAAGAGGGCTGACCCTGAGACCCTTTCGACTATGGGTGTGTCCAAAATCAGCAATGAACTTAAGATTTCAAGGGGTACTGTTTTAGCGGCCCTAGAGAAAGAGGGAGCGGCTGCAGCACCATTGTTTTTCAAAAGCTAATGATTTTAGTTATTCAACTCCACAAAATTACAAAATTATTATTAAATAATTTAAAAGTTTTTATTTAACTCATTTTTTTCATTTACTGTTTATATATACAAATAAAAATTTAATAATTTTATTCTCCGATAACGCTGACTATCAAATTAACTTAAATTTAAGGTATATTATTTTACTTGTCATTAGATACTAATATATCATATTAATTATCGAATTGTTACTTAAAACTTACTAATTAGGCTTAAAAATAAAACTCAACTTCTCAATTACTTAAATAAAAACTTTTAAATAATTTATTAACCATTTTGTAACATTTTTAAAATTGAGTGACTAAAACATAAATTCGCTAATAGTATAGTCAATGCCAAATTTACCCAAATTTTTAAAAGTCAATGCCAACTTCAAAAAAAGTTAAACTGTACTTTTAAGTACATGTACTTTCAATATATTTAAAATTTAGTTTCCTTACTTTTATTTTAAGAAATTTAATCTCTTTATTTTTTAAATTTTAAAATGGAAGTCTAATTGTTATTAGTATTAAATTTTTTTATTAAATTCAGATTTATTGCAATATTATTTTTTTCATTACATAACTATTAAGCAGGGAGAAGCAAGAAATTTTCTTTAGGGGAGCGAAATTAAATTATATATTTTTTACAGTAGTAAAAATGCAATTTCATTATTTTATAGCCTATATTTTTATAATTTTTAAAGGATTAATTTTATCATTTTTAGAGGGTCAAAATGTAATTTATCATTATTAATTTAAGATTTTACAAATTATAAAGAGACCTAATTGGAAAATTTTTCATTTTAGAGGGTTGGAGCCTTGTCAGCCCCTGACCCCACCCTTGCTACTAAGTGAGTATTTTTCTTATTTCAAAATTTTACACCAACAAATTTAATAAAAACATAATAGTGCTAATAATTGGACCAAAATTTTGAAATTTAAAAAGTAGAGAGACTAAATTCTTAGAAATAAAAAATATACTAAATTCTAAATTTACGAAAAATACAAGAACTTATAGCATATTTTAACCAAAGGAAAAATAAATCATCATTTAATTTAAAAATTTATAACTGGTATAATAACACGAAAAAAATAATTTAGACATGAATTACAATAGTTAAACATGAAATAAAGAATAATTAATACATATTTAAACTTAATATTAGATAAAAGAAATTAAAAATAAATCACGAGAAAGATTAAATTAATTTATTATTAACCCATATTAAAAAAGATTTAAGAATTTTGATAATTTAAGTTGGAAAAGTTATGGAAATAAATTTTATTTGTAAGTTGTGATTAAAGTTAGCCTAATCTATGTAAGATATATTTTAAATTTTAAAGAAATAATTTTTCACCATAATTATTTAAAGGTCGATTTTGATTTTGTGTCACGTGCCATTTCGATGCCACAGAAAAGGAGATTTCAGCAAGGATTATTTCTTCAATTATTTTTATTTAAAAAAAAGTCATATAAGCTTGGTAGAATGTAGATAGGTCTAGCAAGTAAAACAGCACTTTTCCCAGTGGATTAAAAATGATGGCTTCATTTGTCATACACTCAATTGTTGAGTTTTGCCTGCAATTTATAACATGAATTTCAGAGCAATACAAACAAAACGCCTTCTTCCATGGAACAAAAGAAAGTGACAATACAGTTCTTAACTCTTTTCTAGATTGACCATTATCATAGTCATCATCATCATTGATTTCATTGTCAACCCTTTACAAGGGAAAATTTTCGCTATAGATTCAACCTTTAAGAGGATATGTCAAAATGTGCTACACACTAAAACTATACTTACGAAAAAAAAAGGAGATTTGGAAGAGAACCGGCAGACTGGAACCGTTTTTGTGTTCTTTTACTTAAAATATCTTGAAAAGCAGTCCACCGTGTGTGGCGAAGAAGGGTGCAAAGACAAGTGATTCAACAGCCATTAGCTTGATGAGGATGTTCAGTGATGGTCCGGATGTATCCTTTAAAGGGTCCCCAATGGTGTCACCGATAACAGCTGCCTTATGTGGTTCTGATCCTTTGGGACCAAGAGTTCTTGCATGTTCTGAAGCACCGGCCTGCATTCCACAACAAAGTCCACACAAAATATAATAGAACCATTAACTTCAAAACATCAAAATTACAGTCAGTCAAATCATGGATACCTCGATATACTTCTTAGCATTATCCCAAGCACCCCCTGTGTTCGATGCGGAGATAGCAATCTATAAATATTACCAAGACAGAAACAACTTAAAAATGATCCTTTTGTAGGAGAATCACAAGGTTGTGGTGACCCGATATTAAGACTTGTTAACATTACCTGGACGCCAGAGACGAGGGATCCAGCGAGGACACCAGAGAGAGTTTCAACACCAAAAAAGATCCCAACAATAAGGGGTGTGAGCATAACTAGCGCACCAGGTGGGATCATTTCTTTGATGGAAGCATCAGTAGAGATCTTAACACAGGTAGCATAGTCTGGCTTAGCAGTGCCCTCCATGAGACCTGGGATCGTGTTAAATTGCCGACGCACTTCCTCAACCATCTTCAAAGCAGCACTTCCCACACTCTTCATGGTCATAGCAGAGAACCAGTAAGGAAGCATTGCCCCGACAAGCAACCCAATAAAAACTTTAGGGGTCAATACATCAACTGTTGAAATAGCAGCACGGCTCACAAAGGCACCAAAGAGGGCAAGGGACACAAGGGCTGCTGAACCAATGGCGAAACCCTGAAAAGAAATTAGGAGTGTACAAATGAATACCCATTATCACCGTAATGCAAAAATATAGATCACATTTTCTTCAAGCAAGCAAACACATAAATGCTACGTGAAGCAAAAAGAAGTGCAACTACATTACAGGCCTTAGTACAACAATTAGTTCTCAACAGACAAACCAAAGAAGAAAACAAAGATGCTCAAGCAGTAACAGTTTCAAGGGCAAATCTCTTAGTAAGTAATCAAAATATAGAATAAATGTTAAAGTTCAATTTACACTAAAGCAAAAAATAAGGACTTGGAAAAGCAAACACAAGCTGGCTTCAAGGGACAAATGCAACATTTTTGCAAAGACATCAATGCCAACCAAAACACTAAAACCTGCATTAGAACTTGTTATGCCAATGCAATCCAGAGGTGACATAAATCAAACAAGCAGAGAAACTGTATGCCCGGTACTTCAGCGAAAACAAATCAAACCTTTCCAATAGCAGCAGTGGTGTTTCCTGCAGCATCAAGAGCATCAGTTCTCTCTCGAATTCTGTGGCTCATGCCAGCCATCTCAGCAATGCCTCCAGCATTATCACTGATGGGACCATAAGCATCAATAGCCAATCCAGTAGCTATGGTGCTCAGCATTCCAAGGGCAGCAACAGCAATGCCATACATAGCTGCAAAGCTGAAACTAACAAAAATACTGATTGCAATGGCAAAAATAGGAATAATGCAAGACTTGTAACCCAAAGCAAGGCCGAAAATAACATTAGTCGCTGCTCCAGTCCTGCAGGAATCAGCAACGTCTTGTACAGGGCTGCAGGAGAAAGTACACAGTTAAAATCAATGACAACAAAAGATAGTCCAAGAGAAAAATAGATACCATCCAGACTAATTACCTGTATGCATTGCTAGTGTAGTACTCGGTTACAAAACCGATAATTAGGCCAGCCCAAAGACCAACAGCAACACATAAGAATAGCTGCCTGCAGATGGAATTCAATGTCACACTCATTCTAATGCAAGCATATGATGCTATTTCTCAATGAAAGAAGCACCAAGAGTTTACCAATTCTTCACAGCTTTCTGATCTCCAAAATTGAAAATGGTAAAGGAAGATGGAAGAGCTACCCAACTAACAATCCCAATTCCGATAGTCATGAGAACAGTGGAGATGATAAGCTGCCTCTTTAATGATGGCTCAATTTCCTTAACAGCCTTGATCTCAAAGAAATCAGTAGCAAATAAGGTGGTGATTAAACAAACAATGATACCAACGGAACTTATAATGAGAGGATATAACATCGGAGTCAATTCATGATTGATGCCAAAAGAAGAGATGGAAGCGACAACAAGTGCAGCACAAGATGATTCAGCATAGGACCCAAAAAGATCAGATCCCATCCCAGCGATATCACCAACATTATCCCCAACATTGTCAGCAATCACCTGAAAACAGGAAAGCAACTCAGCGACAAGTGAAAACCCAACATGAGGAACCAAAACTCAATTTCATAATTCTAAGTGCCATAACATGTTAGTAGATACAAGTTACTTACAGCTGGGTTTCTAGGGTCATCCTCAGGAATGTTCCTTTCCACCTTGCCTACAAGATCAGCACCCACATCAGCAGCTTTTGTATAGATGCCTCCACCAACTCTTCCAAAAAGCGCCATGGATGAACCTCCAAGTCCATAACCAGTGATTGCCTCAAAAAGACCACCCCAGTCATCACCATAGTAGAGCTTGAATAAGTTGATGGCAATGTAAAGCACCAAAAGACCATTTGCAGCAAGAAGAAAGCCCATGACAGCACCAGATCTGAATGCAGTAATAAATGCCTTCCCAACTCCCTTTCTTGCCTCCAGGGTGGTTCGAGCATTAGCATAGGTAGCAATTTTCATCCCAAGAAAGCCAGAAACTACTGAAGTGACAGCACCGAGCAAGAAAGATACTGTGCTGAATATAGCAGTGGCAAGAGCAGGTTTGCACATCTTAGATTTGTCATAAGTGCAAGGCTGGCTCTTTGTGCTGAAACCCTCTACCGAGCCAAGGAAAAGGAAAATCAAGATTGCAAAAGCAACCATGAAAATGCCAACATACTGGTACTCGGTGAAAAGAAATGAGGTTGCTCCTGCAAACTCATAAGTCCAAAATTAGCTAATGGGGAAAGTCTTCTCCAAAATTAACAACAGAAAAGGCAATAAACAGAGCAACTAAATGTAATCCAGTAATCCCTTGCAAGAAAAGTACTATATTAGAAACATCATCTACAGAACAAGCTAGAGTTTTCTTATTACCGTCCTCACTTAATTCTTTGATGCAATGTACCAAAACAATAAAATAAAAGATAGAACCGAAATAATTCCTCTCAAAACAGAAAAATAGTTGCATTTTCCAATACAACCTTTTGTTGACGGCAAATTTAAAAATATTGAATCTATATATACTTTTGTTTTTAAGAACAGTAACCTATAAACACAAAAATAAAGTGTAAAGCAGAAACGAACTTGGAAATGTTAAACCAAAAAGTAACTTAGTATGTTACAATCTTAGAAGCACAAAAATGATTCCAAAGCATCTCACTTTCCAAAAGTAAAATAAAGTGCTAAAGCATATAATATCATGAAATAGTGCAGCATTTGCTGAAATCAGCTTTTACTCTGACAATCATTCATGTATGATACATTTAACGCAAAAACACAATCTTTTTTCTTTTTTAGAGAAGGAAGAAAACAAAGTAAATAAACCATCCAACTTTTATATATTTGTTAAGTAAGGCTTTCAGAGTAAACAAATTGAAGGGTTCTGGCGACTGAAAACTTGATTCAGTGCAGCCCCATATGAAGTAGGAATTCCAGATCTGGTACAAGCAAATACAAACCTCAAGAAATACAAACACTTAGGACAGGAAAACATCAAGAAATACAAACCTCGTGCTCCAAAAATCTTTCTTCTTCCCAGTGATGATTCATAAAACAATATCAAATTTTATACAGACAAACCAAAAACACCACCAACCAAACATAAAAAAAGAACTCAAAGATTAGAAAAAGATCTTGAAGTTCAGAACACCAAGAAAAGTCTCGTTTTTCTTCAGAAAGACGAACCATTTCAGCTTAACTAATTCCAACATGCAAAGACGGGAACCCAACATAAAAATTATAAAAAAGTCCAAAAGAATCCACTTTTCAAGAAACCCAGACCTCAAAAACATGTAAAAAGAAGGGTTGAAAAGAGCAAGAACCTTCAGATATGGCGGTCTGAATTTCAGCACATTTAATAACAACATTATGGTCATTAAGACCTTCTTCTTCTTCAATGAGGTAATCGGAATAGCCGTTTTTCCCACCCGCACCGTTGTTACCGGGGGAACCCGAGTCTCGACCCGGGGAGAGCTTCACCTTGGAAACAAGAAGCCATTGTACAAGAGAAAAGGCAATTCCAATAACGGCGCAAACGGGGATCAAGATCTCAGCTCCGAGATCTGGCAAAATCGAAGACCCCATATTGACCACCCTCCTAAAGAAATGAAAAGAAAAGAAACGACCGACGCGAGAGACAGAGAGAGAGAGAGAGAAAAGAGAGTACTATTTTCCAATGAAAGGAAAAATGGGAGAGAAATGAGAGTTTATATACACGCAAAGGGTATAGTCGAAAACTTTAAAATATAATAAATTAAATCACAAATTAAATATTTTTCTTTTCTTTTCTTTTTTTTATAAAATTGTAAGAAGTGGAAGGAAAGTTTTACATTTACAAATTTAAGTGGTGAAAATCACTTTTGTTTTTTACCTTTATTTTGGGGGATTATGTGGGAATTTTACAATTAAAATTAATTTAGGACCGAAGTCTTTTTTTGTTATTATTTAGAAATGTAATTAATAATTTCGTTTGACAACTTTGTGTTCAAACTACTTGCCATAATTGATAGTGATTACTTGGCTAAAATATGATTATTTCCAAATATTCATCTTACAACTTAACTAATTATTTTTTTATAATTTCATTCTAATGGTTAATGTTGATATCACATTGTGATTGTCACTGTAACTCTGACGGTTTATTTGATGGGCATAGAGACGTAAGTGATTGTAAGTAATTCAAGTTTGGAGGAGGAAGAAGAAGAAGGGTTTTTATATGTGAGAATTTGGGAGAAGAGAGAGAGATTTTGATTCCTTTGCCTTAGATGGTCTTATAAAAGACGATGTTGATTCTTCTAGAGACATCATGTGTCCTTCCCTCATTAATTTCATATTTCCTAAAGCTTAGTCGACCTATTGACCTCCCTTCCTCCTAGGTATGGGTTGTTATGTTAGGAAAACGGGTAAATACAATGTATGGATGGCAAGTATTATATCCTCACCAGGAATGTGGTTCTCACAACAGGTGCTTGCCATGCTAAAGATCTGTGAGGGAGAGAGGTCATAGAGTCTTGGTCGATAAAGTCTTGATATTGTAGTTCTCTTTAGCTCGCGAGACAGCTTGTGAGGTTGATGGTTACAAGCTGAGCTCATAGGGGTGTAAATGAAACATTGGTGCTCGCAAGTTACTTGAGTTCAACTCAAAAAATTCAAACGAGACTTGATACAAATTTAAACTTAGCAATACTTGACTCAAATGACTCGTGAGCTTTATCAAGCTTTTCATATTTTTATATTATTAAATTATATTATTACCCTTGATATATATTATTAACCCTAAGCTTATTTATTGAGTAGCTTGAACTTAAGAATAGATGTTCGATCAAGCTCGAGCCAAGTATTGAGCTCCCAAGTTTGAGTCGATATCGAGTTCAAGCTTAGCAATATTTAAATTCGTTTAAGCTCAATTACATCTTTAGAGCTCACAAAATAGAAGTATAACAATAAATTATGTGAAAAAAATAAAAAAATATACAAATGCTCTAAAAATTGACTCCAACATTTACTTCAATAATTAAATATATCTTTTTCACTAAAATAATAATTTTAGAAAAAAAACAAACAAGTTTTAAATACAACAATTAAATATCAGTACATGATAGAGGCCGAAAACTAGTTATGATTAAATTATGGAAGTAGCAGTAAAGCTTTCAAAGATGTGATCAAAATGTTTTAAAGCATATGGCAAGTTTTTAGGATAAGGTTTGTTAAAATATTAAAGTTTACTGTATTCACATATCAAAATTAGATTTAGGCGTTTATTCTCTATAAAAAAAATGTGCATGTATTTAATAAGTTGGACCTCGTGTTTAAAGGAAATGAAATCATTCTTTTTTTCTTTTTCTTTTTTTTTATTTGGGTTGAATTGAGATATGATATATATATATATATAATTTTTGTACACGTTAAATTAGTATGGGTATTATTGTTGATGTAAGAGGATGTAAATTCGAGTGTGTTGAAACGTATTATCCTCCTATTTATAGAGTAGGAAGAGATTATAAATAGTTCTAAACATTCAGATATAATTAGAAAATTTAATAATATTATCACATGATTAATAATAATATATAGGGTGTTTTTTTAAAAAGAAATCTAAGCTTAGAAAATGAAATATGAACCAAATGCAAACAAAATGGGTATTTATCAATGGAAATTTCTGACTTGAACAAAACAAGGAAATGAAAACGACATCGTGTACCCAAAAATGATGCCAATCAACGCGACGGAGTTATGTATAGGATTGGGCTTTTCCCTAAATAGGAGGAAACCATTTTTATTTTATTTTTTCAATTAATTATTCTTATAATTCTAGAAGGGCGTATTTTACACGCATTGTGCGCCTGAATCAACCTTTTTAGAACGAATAAAGACTCCTTATTTTTATTTTTGGAACAAGTAATGATATTTGAATCGGATCAAATAGATAAGTTAGAATGAGAATTGACCATGATACTAATTTTGAGAATGATTTTAAATTGATAAGATTGGGAGCTTGATTGAATCCGCAAAAAAAACAACCAAAGGAATTAATAATTTAATCAATTTTTTTTATTTTAGTGATATTTTAATTGACCAATTCGAACATTGTTCCAATTCTAAAACATTGGAGAAAAGGGTTAAAAAAATTAAAATCATATGCCAACATTTTTTGTTCTGATTATTTAACTCCAAATTTTTTTTATTTAGTTATTAATGTTATCAACATTTGATATTTTGGTTTTTTCCTCCTTTAAATCATTAACAAAATGTTCACATTGTCTTTCCTTATTCTCATAGTAACAAATTTAGCCCTCTAATATTTACAAAATCTATCAGTTTGACCCTAATTTTAAAAAATTAATATATTTAGCGCTTAATTTTACATTCTATCAATTTAGTCTATATTCTAAAAAATTTTAAAAAGAATAGATAAAAAAATTCAAAAAATACTTTAAAAATAGAAATTAGTAAAACAATTTTTTTTATAAAAATACATAAAATTTTACAAAAGTCAAAAAAAAATTAATCATCTTCTTTTGATTTTTTTTATAAAGTACATGGAAATAAGTAATTTTCATTGTCCTCTTCTTTTGTCATATTTATTCTGACAAAAATTCATTATCATCTTTTATTTCTTCTAAGGGTAAGTTTGGATGGACGGTGAGTTTACTTGCGGTTAATGCAAAATGTAATGGCATTAAATACTATAACGATATTATAGCGTAAGATAAAAAGTAAACTAAACACACCACACTTAATTACCCATCCAAACCCACCTTAAAAGAATATCAAAGCACTTTGGCTAACCCCATTCAACGCCATAATCTAAACGTAAAACTATCAACACCATTTTCACCTATCGCTATCCTCAATCCATCTTAATCTTCACCCATCAAAATCACCGATTATAAATCCAAATTTGGGCAAATACACTAAGCAAAAGCAAAACAATCCAATTACAATCAAGGGTTAATACTTATTGAAAAGTATTTAGTTAACATTTAAATTTTTCTCCACTTAATTGATACTTAAATTTGTTTGTCATACATTTTGGTATTTTTACATTAGTACCGTTAGTTAATGTTGACATGATACTGACAACCAATCACATAAAGATACGCGATAAATATAAATAAAAAATTTAAAAAATCTTTAAAAACATATAAATTAATAAAAAATATATTTTTTTATTTTAAAATATATTTTAAAAATTTTATTTATTTTTATTGAAAAATGAAGTTTTTAGTAATATTCCATTTTTAAAAGGTTTTAAATTTTTTTTATCTTTTTCGAATTTTTAAACAAAGACTAAATTGATAAAATGTGTACAGTTGTGGGTTAAATTTGTTATTTTTTAAAATTAGAATAAAATTGATATAATTTATAAATATCAGAGAACTAAATTTGTTATTATACCAATAAAAAAGACCACATCAAAATTCTGCTAATGATTTAACAAAAGGGTGACGAAATATGGAATGTCGATAACGATAGTAATTAAATTAAAAAATTTGGAGTTAGGTAAAAAGACACTGATAATTGGATGGCTATGGGTTTTGTTTGCCCATATATTTATAAGTACATAATTGAGATATATTTATATCTATATATATAATATGTATGAAAAATATTTAGAAATATTGAAAAACCCGAAATAATATATCAAAACATATTAATATTGGTATATATGAATACCATAATAAAAATGAGTTGTCTATCGATACGGTATTCACAACCTTGCACGTTTGGTTCGCTGTATTGGATTAGAGGTGTATTGGATTAGAGGTGTAATGGAATAGAGGTGTAATAGCAAATCAACTGTTTGGTTGAATGTAATGGAATAGAGGCGTAATAGTAATCTTGTGTTTGGTTGAATGGAATAGAGGTGTAATAGCATAATGGAAAAAACTAAAATGACTAGAATACCCTTAGCATAAATTTATTTTGGTAAATGATTATTGTTATTGTTATTTAAATTTTAATAAGATTATTATTATTAATAATAAATAATTTAATCATATTTAAACATAATTATTATTAAATATATTAAATATATTATAATTAAAATATATAATTTAATAAAATTCTTAATAATTAATATTCTTATATGAATTTTCTCAAATCATAATATATGATACTATAAAAGATAATTTGAAATGATTAATATTAAATATATTTTAATTAAAATATATGATTTAATAAAATTTAAAATAATTATAACTAATAAATTATCTTATATGAATTTGTATAATTTAAAATAATTATTATTACATATAATTTAATAATAATATATAATTTCATAAAATTATTGATAATAATTTTTCTTATATGAATTTATACAATTTAAAATAATTAATATTAAATATAATTTAATAATGATATATAATTTCATAAAATTCTTAATAATAAAATGTTCTTATATGAATTTACTAAAATCAAAATATAACTTGAGAATTATATTCTGCATAAACATAATTAACTTATATTAAGAAAATGTTAGATGAAAATGAAATTCTACATCATAATCCATATGTTATATAGTTTTACAACATCAAAAAGTTTGAACATCGATTTTACTTAATTAAACCAAAAAAAAACTTTAATGAGAAAAAAATTCCAAAAAGATCTAACTCTGCAAAAAGAAATAAAATATCCAACTGTTTTACTTAACTAATCAGATTGCTTTGCGTTGAGATCTTATTTATCTTTCAATTTCCAGAGCTAAAATGGATCAAGAGTGCTGAATTGAATTCCTCGTTCATGAAAAGTATAGCAGAGATTACTGAAGTTACCAAAAACAAATAAATTAAAATACAGTATTTAAAACAAATGGCGACAATAGATCAAACGATGCCATTACCTATTAAGTGCTTAAAGAACACCATATCCCTCAGAAAACAATACATTAGAAAAACTAGAATTCCATAATGTCTTAAAAAGTTCCCAACAACATGACATGACATGAAATGAATAAACACCATTTAGAAAAGAGATGTTCCCTTCCCTTTCTTGTCGCCACCAATTTCAAAATGCTTGCACCTCTGCAACAACACAAGACACAAACACCAACACATTAGCTCATCAAGCAAACACATTGGTCAACAAAGGGTTTTTCTCAATGCACAAACCTTGATTAGATGCTGGGATACATGCTTGCAACCCTGGCATTGCAGCCTCAGCACAATCTTCTTGGTGGTCTTGGCCTATTCAAACCATACAATGCCATTAATATTATATAACATGCTAGGAGTCTTGAGAAATAGCAATGATCAGAATGACAAAATGAGTTAACACTTCTTACTAACTAGTACCAGAAGGTGCAGCATAAGATATTAGATCCTCTCTCGGTGTATCGAGAAATAGCAATAACTAAACATCCTTTACTAACTAGTATTAGAAGATTCAGCATAAGAATTCTAGATATTTTGGTTATATAACTAAACACCAAGCAAGATACAAAAGACAAGTGAAGAGGAATTACCTTCTTGTGGAACACTAGTTTGGTCTGACCACCATAACTTGATTTTTTTAAGCAAATTTCTACCGCATTTTTAATGCCAATTTGATGTTCTTAACCAACTGCCATTAAACATTTACAAGAAAAAGAGAGAGTCAGCTGTTAATTAATAATAACCAATTAAATAATCATGCAGAGCTTAGTTACGCAATATTTATTGCGTCATTAGGGAATATATTGACCTAAGCAAACCTTGTATTCATCAAGCTAAGGCAGAAGATATCTATGCATTAATTTCAACCCCCATAGTGTGGCATTGAAAGGGTTCTGAGCATGTTAACAAACTGATTTGATTATTGATGCAAGAACGAAAATGATAAGAATCGGGTTGAAAAACAGGTAGTATAATCCATGAACAAGCAACAGAATATGAATCCCATGCTGCGAAATGTAATAAGACCATGTTTTTGCATGGGATAAGCAAACCAGATAGCATACATAAACCTTAAGACATAACATTGCAAAAAAGGATAATCATCTAGGCCTATTGAGCAGAGGTTTGATTCTACAAGAATGAACATGGTGCAACTTTACGACAAAAACTTGATTGCGATTTCAAGCTGCATATAAAGCAAGCAAAGAAGTAGAATTGGGTTCTAACTGACCATAGTGCAGTGTCATAGTGAACATATAGAAAGCTTCATAGCTTCCAACTTCATCCGGGTTCGAAAATTAACAGCCTATTGAAAAAAACATGCCTAATATGCCACAAAAGTGAGAACCCTATAGGCCTAGACTAAGGTTATGCAACTGGTAGTAGAGGCGCAGGCGGCGGTGCTGGAAGTTCAAATCTGTGAAAGTGATGAAATTTTTGGGTCCTGATAA
This sequence comes from Gossypium hirsutum, assembly GCF_007990345.1. Classification (NCBI taxonomy): domain Eukaryota; kingdom Viridiplantae; phylum Streptophyta; class Magnoliopsida; order Malvales; family Malvaceae; genus Gossypium; species Gossypium hirsutum. Next base: position 9,400,467 of record NC_053429.1, read on the forward strand.
AATAAAGAGCAAAAACATATGAGAAGATGGAGCTAAGGGCAAAAATCAGTTTTAAGTTTACCTCTACAATCAATGGAAGGGAAACGTTAGAGAGGATGAAGCTTGATGAGGGTAGAAAAAGATTACCTCCCTTCCCGCTACTGTTTCTCAGTCGCTGCAAGAAGCGGAAGAATGGTGAAGCCCTTTGACTGTCAGCGTACCTTTGGCTGGAAGAAGATGAAGGCGAATCGATTTGGCTGGAAGAAGATGTGAAAACATGAAGGTGAATCGATTTGGCTTGATTTGCGGATATGAAATCGACGAGAAATTTTTGGGGAGAAGAAGGCAGGCTATTTTGGTCTCAAAATTAAAGAACAAAACGGTGAATAGCTATTACAAACTAAAAGTCAGGAATACCTATTACAGCTGCTGAGGGAATAGGCAAGGAATAGCAAAACCTCCGATTTGGTAAACGGTGAACCAAACGGCATATTGGGTGGGGCCACCGAATCGGGGTGTAATGGATTAGCCATTACACCCAACCAAACATGGTATTAAAATTTAAAACTTAAAAGATGAAATAATATTGTGATTATTAAATTATTGTGTTTTATAAAATTAATTTTCTTTAAAAATTAAGTTAAATTGTATATAAATTATTATTCAATTTCTATTTAGAAAGAATGTTAAAAGGGAAGAGTAATAGAAAACAACCTACTATAATACTTATAATTAAAGATGAAAATGATAGTGATACTGATAAGTTTGTGAGATAAATTTCAATTTATTTATTTATTTTGAAACTAGGTTATGGATTGCATGAAGCTGTCAATCATGCAAGTAACGTAAAATAAAATAAAAATAAAAATAAAGGGTTTAGGCCTGCCAAATAATTAAGACGGGGAGGGAGATGAGGACCCTTCACCCAATGTGGATGGCAGCCTCGTAGCCAACACCATGTACCTTTACCAATTTTTTTTTTTTGAAATACACTACTCAAAATTTAATTATATTTATAGGTGATTAGGATTTTTTAATAAAAGTATATAAAGCATGTAATTGTTTTATATAAAATGTGAATTTAGAGTAGTGTAGATGAGTTCATTTAGTTTTGATTAATTAAAAAAGTTAGATTTTAAATTAGTTTATAAATTTATTCACTTGTGACGTTTATAATGTGATATACCTTAAATCTGAGTGCATGATAGATTATGTATGCGCGATTCTTATACTTTGATGTAAGTAAAAACTTGAGTTCAAATAGATAAGGAACTAAAAACTGATGCATTGGTATACGACTTTTGTAGTATATAACATTATTCACAATAGTGGAATTCATACTGCAATAAATGGGTGAATGGTATCCTCTCATTGGCATTATTTACTAGTTTGTTTTTTAGTGGTTTCGAGACAACAAATCGGATAAGTGAGTTCGTAAATATTATTATTTAATATTTACAAGCCAAATATAGCATTATATTGACTTTTGATTTGATAATTTTTGGTAAGTGAATGAAAATATAAGTACAAGTGGATTTTGAAAAATGAGGTTTCGGGACCTCATTTCTATAAACTTATTTATAATGTGATATACCTTAAACCTGAGTGCATGATAGATTATGTATGTGCGATTCTTATACTTTGATGTAAGTAAAAACTTGAGTTCAAATAGATAAGGAACTAAAAACTGATGCATTGGTATACGACTTTTGTAGTATATAACATTATTCACAATAGTGGAATTCATACTACAATAAATGGGTGAATGGTATCCTCTCATTGGCATTATTTACTAGTTTATTTTTTAGTGGTTTCGAGACAACAAATTGGATAAGTGAGTTCGTAAATATTATTATTTAATATTTATAAGCCAAATATAGCATTATATTGACTTTTGATTTGATAATTTTTGGTAAGTGAATGAAAATATAAGTACAAGTGGATTTTGAAAAATGAGGTTTCGGGACCTCATTTCTATAAACTTAGCCCGTAAATATTTTTATTAAATATTTACAGAGTTACTATATAGGTATATTGAAGTTCAATCTGGAAATTTTAGTGATTCGATAGTTAATTAAAAAAAGACTAAATTGTAAAAGTTACAAAAGTTAATCGCTATTTCCTTATTAGATAGTGGGATTGTTTTTAAGTATTTTATATGTTAAAAATATATTTAATTAAAATTAACATGTTTTATAATAAAACAAAAGTGAAAGAAAACCATTTTACTATTTTATCATCTTCCCCATTTCTCCTTCCACCAAAATTGAAATGGAATGAAACACCATTTCTCCTTCCACCAAAATTGAAATGGAATGAAACACCATAGCTAAAGCTTGGCTCGACCATTGATATTTTCTTGCATGGTAAGTCATTTTTCACCCATTTTTCGTAAATTTTATATTTTTGAGATCATTGCAATTAGGTTCAGTTAATCCGTATCTTCGTTTTCAAAACTGTTAAAGTTTAATAAAATTACCATTGATTATTTTTGGATGTTCTTGATATTAAATGGAAGATTTTGAAGCTTGGAAATGTTTTAGGACTATTTTGTTAAGTGTTTTTGGTTAGTTTTAAATTTAAGGACTGAATTGATAAAATAATAAATTTAGCATGAAATTATTGTGAAATTTCAACAATTATGGGCTGTATATGTATAATTAAAAATTTGGCTAGTTTGGTTTTGGGTTTAATTGTGATAATTGTAAAAGTTCCGGGTTTAGGACTAAATTGAACAAAAGGTAAAGTTTAGGGTAAAAGTGTAAAATATTGATAAAGGATTATATATGTGAATTTAAGTGTTTTAAAGTATTTTAATTAGTTAATTGGATGAAAATATTATATTTAGATCAATAAACGGGTTAGTTGGTTGATAATTGCGAGAAATAAAAAGTCATTAAGTAGTCGTCGTTGAAGTGTTCGTAGTTATTGTGTTTAGGTAAGTTCATATGGTATTATTTTGTATATTTTAGTGATGGTCACTAAATGAACTATAATTACGACAAAGGCAAACGCACCTATCGAAAAATAGTATAGCTATGGTGAGTAAGGAATATTGTATCCATGAGGACTAAAAGTACTAGTAATTACTATTTTTCTATTATTTAGCCGATAAATTGGAATGATTGTTTTAATCTAAATTTACTAATCTCAATTAACTAAGAACGCGACAGAGAATGAATTAGGAAAATATTTGATGAAAACCAAAGAGAAAGACAATATCCAGGAAAGAATCTACCTAGACTTCACTTATTATTCCGAATTTGAATTAAATAATTTATTCACTTGTGTCTTGATCCGTAGAAATCCCTAAATTATGTTAATATCTCTTTTGAGAGTTAGAACAACTGACTTTAGGTTGATTAATCAAAATCTCTTTCTAACTAAAACCTTTATTATCGCATTAACTCGATCTATGGATTCCCTTATTAGATTTAACCCTAATCCGGTAGATTTATGTCGTCCTATTTCTAGGATTGTATGTAACTTCACTCAATTATACTATATCTACTCTTAAACAGGGACTTTTGCTCCACTGAAATAAGAACATTAAACATGAATTAATATCCCTAAAATATTAAAGCACGAAATAAGCATAAATAATTGAGAACAAGAATTAATTATTTATCATATAATTCAAAAATCAAATAATAAGATTCATCATAGGTTTCATCTTCCCTAGGTATCTAGGGAATTTAGTTCATAATCTAAAAAGAAAACATCTCAAAGTCAGAAAAACTACAAGACATAAAGAAATTCAAATAAGCTTCGAAAGAAGTTAAAAATAGATCTTTAATCTTGAAAGAGATCCGCTTCTGAGTTGGCTTCGATAGTGTTCCTCGAGTAATTTATTCAATCTTCTCTGCGTACTCCCTTAGGTCTTCTTCTAATTGTTATTTATAGACTTTAGAATACTCAAAAAGCTTAAAAATTGGGTTTTTCAGCGTGTTTGGGAAACAGGGTGCGAAATCGACACGGGTTGGCACATGGGCGTGTGGCCAACCCGTGTTGAAATGCTCAAGCCGTGTGGATGCTGAAAATAACTATTTTTGCTTGATTTTGGCTTGTTTTTTGCTCCTTTCGCTCTCTTATGCTCACCTAAGTATAGAAACATGAATTTAAAGGATTAGGAGTATCAAATTCATTAATTTACATAATCATCCAAAATGCATCAAGAATGAGATTAAAAACATGTTACTTTTATGGCTTATCATTTAGTAATGTTATTATTAAAAATTATGTAATTTGATGACATTGGTTATATCTGAAATATTACGATTGAATTGGTGAGAAAATGGATTGAAATGTAAACTATTATACGATTACATGTATCGAGCTCAGATGAAGATAGGATATGATACAATTGGCATGCTAATAGGTTATATTACGCGCTGTACGGGATTGACTTGTGATGAGATGATGATTCTTGACTTGTTATTATCCATCGAATCTACCGGAGTCCAGCATTTGTTACAGACTATCGTGTTATATTTACAATGATTCTGGCATGTTACAGGGGGTAGATGTTAGCCTACGAGCTTGTCACTTGGTGCCCAGGCATGTTTTTGATTGGTTTGGCTCTTTTGAGCTTTTTGGCATGTCTTGGATGGATAACCGCATATATGTATCTATTTATATCATTCATCGGGTAGATTTTTAATGGTTAAATGACTTGCTAATGAATTATATAAATGTTTACATGATTTATAATTATATTGTGACTTGGTATTGAATGATCTTGTATGATTGGTTAGATTATGCAACTCATGTATATAAAACTCACCTGTTGAATGATTGTGGTTGACAGGATTAATGTTTATTAACATTGTGTTAAATGTATAAAATGAAACAAGTATATAAAACAGTTATATGGAATGAGAGATTGATATGAATTATTTAAACGAAATGTAATTTACAAAATGATTTTGTGTTAAATGTGTAATATGAAATGGCTATATGAGACGATTATACGAAATGATTATATAAAATGAATATATGAATTGATTATATGAATTGATTATATGGAAATAGATATACTAAATGATTATATGAATTGGTTATATGGAAATAATTATAAAATGTTTATACGAAATGTTTATATAGATAGATATGTAAAAAGGCACATTTGAAATGAATCCTTGAAATATAAATGTGAAATGTTAAATTAATAGATGTTGAATGAAAGGTATACCTAATATGTTTACTTGTATATGTTTTGTAACATGATAAGGTTATAAGTTTCATATATGTGAACTCACTAACCTTGTGAGACTTGTGATATATATAGGTTAACAACGAACTCATGACCTTGCTTATGCAAATTGTTTAAGTTGCAAACTTTATGGTAAGTTAAATATTAAGTTTAATACGAACTTACTGAGCAAAGATTTGCTTACATCCGTTATGTTTGATTTCTTATAGATCATCAAAAGTTTATGTCGATTGGAAGTTCAAGTCGGAGCTCACACTAAACGTTCAATGACTCAGTATAAATTGTGATTATATTGATCTAGGTTATAAGTGGCATATACTAGGAGTTTAAGTTCACTTGTTATTAGACATGTTGGTTCATGTTTTATTATGTGATGTTGTGGTTGTGTTTATTTGGATCTTTTGGTATTTTGGCCATATGTATATAAGTGGTATGATTCATGCCTTTGAAAGTTTGGTTTTGATTGTGATTTAAAGTTATGAAATGCTTGATAGATACATGTTTTGTGATTTGGAAAATGATGTATGTGAATTGGATTTTAAATGTTTGAATTGTGGTACCAATGAGGGTACATTGGTTAGGCATTTAGGTTGAATGTGAATTGACATAATTTTGGCTTGTTTTGATGTGTTTTGAATAGGTATAATTGGATGGAAATAGTATGGGTTGGAACCTAAGATATGGATGTTGAAATAACTTGGTTCTGAAGTCATTTTAGGTACACACAGCTTAGGACACGGTCTGTGTAACAACTCGTTTTTCAGTGGTGTCGAAAACGATGGTTTTAGGACCACAAAGTCTATGAGTTAGTTCGTATAATTCGTATTTAAATTATACGAGTCAAAAATAGTTTTTATAGTGAATTTTGATTTGAGAAATTTTAACAAACTGAATTAAAAGTTAGTATAAGTGGTTTGGTTCAAAAGTCAAGTGGTAATTGAAAACGAGGTATTAGGCCTCGTTTCCATAATTTAAGGTCGTAAATATTTTTATTAAATATTTATAGAGTCGTATTATATGTGAATTGAAGTATGGTCTGGTAATTTTGACGATTTATTGCTCAATTACCGTAAAAGGATTAAATTATAAAAGAGGTAAATATTAATTGCTGTTGATTTAAAAATAGTAAAGGGACCAAAATGGTAATTAAACCATGGTCAAAAGTCCAAGCTGTAGTGACATGATTAAATCCACTAACTTTTGGGCTATTTGCTTACTTAGTCTTAATTAGTTATGGATTAAATTGAAATTAAGCTTGTTTAGTTAAAATTTAAAATAATTGAAGGACCAATTGTGCAATTAAACCCTCCTTAAATGGCCAAAGGGTAGAAATGGTTTGGAATTTTCTAGTTTTGTAGTTAATTGCTATTAGATCCTTATTAATTAGTAATTAAAGAAAAAAGGACTAAATCATAAAAATTGTAAAAGTCAATCACTATTAGTTTAAAAATTTTAATAGGGGGACTAAAAAGGTATTTAACCCACAATCAAATATGATGAGCGGTGGAATTTGTTTTTAGTGTAAGAATATGTTAATTTTATATTTTAAAGAATAAATAAAATCAGTTAAAAGGAGAAAAAGAAAAAAAAATACAAATGATTACTTATGTTCTTCTTCCCTAAATCGAAGCACCATTTTTAAGACATGGGAGGTTCGGCCAAGTTTAGGCCTATCTATTTGGTGAATAAATTTCGTCCGGTTTTAGCAATTTTTATATTTTTGAACTCGTATTAGCTTAATCTAGTAACTCGGGACTAATTTGTAGTATTATCAAATGTTTTGGATTATATCATTTATGATTTTAGAATATTATTGAAGTTTTATGATATATTATTAAGCTTGGTTGTTAAATAGGACTATTTTGTAAAGTAGTTTTTGTTAATTTCAATGTAAAGGACTAAAATGTGAAAGTGATAAAATTGAAAGGACTTGGTGTGAAATAGTAGCAAATAGGGGCTGTAGGGAGGTATTGAATAATTCGGCTGAAATTAATTGTGGTTAAAAATGGTTAAATTGCAAGTTTTTAACTTAAGGATTAAATTGCTTAAAAGTAAAATATTGGGGGTAATTTCGTAAAAATTTCAAAAAGAACTTAATTGTATAAATGAGTTGATTTTGCCGTTGGAATTATTGAATCGAATGAAATTATTATTTTAGATCAAGAACGAGTGGAAGACCGAGGAAAAGAGAAAATTACCGAATAGTACTTGTACATTTGTCATTGCTGTAATTTAGTCAAGTTAGTCCGTATGTTATTTATACTTTTAATGATTCTTATATTCTATGATAATATATATTTTAAAATGTTATATTGTATAATATTATGACCTTGAAAATGAAAAATGGAATATTGATTATACTGAATGCTTGCTCAAACGAGCATTATCCACTGATTATACTAAATGCTTGCTCAAACGAGCATTATCCACTGGTTATACTGAATGCTTACTCAAATGAGCATTATCTACTGGTTATACTGAATGCTTGCTCAAACGAGTAATATTCACTGATTATACTAAATGCTTGCTCAAACGAGCAGTATCCACTGGTTATATTGAATAAGATTTTCTGTGCCGATGATTGGATACGAGCACTAAAATAATGTTCCGAATATTATTTGTAGACACTAAATTTTTCCCGGCCCATTTCAGTATTTAAAAAACCCCCCCAAAAAAACGAAGTCCAAGTTCAGTCCAGAATTACAAATATAATTTGGCCCGATCGGAATGGCCCATTACTTGAAAAGATTTAAGGTCCATCTACAAGCTTGACTCATATGGAAATATAATCTTCAATGATATGCAATCTTAGATATGATACAATCTTAGATATGATACAATCTTAGATATGATTGCAATCTTAGAAGATATGATTTTGTAATCTTGGAGATTTAATTTGTAGATATCCTTTAATCTTAACCGTTGATGTAATTGATCTGTACCGTTGGATTTGGGGAGGCTCAACTATAAATAGAGGCCTCTCCCTTCATTGTAAAGGGGACTTGAGTTTTGGGAAGCAATAAGAATTCTTGAGAGCATTCACTCAAATTTTTCTCCCTCCTGCGTTCTTACTCTCTCTGGTTTGTTCTTATTTTATTCTTCGTCTATCTTAGTTTTTCAACCTTTTTTAATTTCACCCCTTTTTTATATACTTTTAAACTTATTTTTAATTTATTATATATATTATTTATTATATTATTTATATTTTCAAAATTTGTAAATTATTATTATATATTATATTTTAACTTATATATCTTATATATTTATTTATTTATATTATACATTATTTTAAAAACTTACATTTTTATATTATATACTATAAATTATTTCATTTATTATTATTTTTATATACTATCATATATTATCTATTTTAAAATTCACTATTAAATATTATATTTTTATGTATTATTAAATGTTTATATTATTTGATATAATACAATATCATATTTTTTATTATTTTATCTTAAAATTAAAGTTTATCTATAATATATTATTATCACCCGTTTCTAAATTGTATTTTAATTATATACACAGATATCCAAATTACTCACTTTATTTTATTAAACCTTTTTATATTTTTTATATTATAAATTGTCCATGTATTAAATGCTATTTTCATGATTTTATAAAATGTTGATTGCTTGATAACATATGTTACTATATTATTATTATTATTATTATTATTATTATTATTATATATTATTGTATTTGTTTGTCTTGTTTTGTTTTTATACAATCATACATCATGCATCATTTTCTCGTTTATTAATATGTTTAAATATATGTTGAATTACATGTTTATATATTTTATCTATTCTTCTTTAATATATGTTGTTTTTTTATGTATATTTTACTTATTTAAAATTTGCCATATTTTATATTTCTTATATATATATTAATTAATGTATGACATTTATGTTATTGTTATTATGCTTTTATTTACCTATTTCTATAATATGTTATCTTGTATGTTATGTTTTATTATGTTAATGTGCTCCTTCATGCATCAGTTTTAAAAACGAGACTTCAAAGTTTTCAAAAATAAAAAGGCAATGCTAGGTGTTTGGAAGCTTCGAAAAAGTAGTGCCCTAACTTATTGGGTTGCAACTTTTCTCGTTGAGTTCTAATAGTCAAGTACCCTTCTAATTTTTTTTAAGGTTTTCAAAATACGAGCAACTGTCTTGGAATTTCAAAGCGTTGTGTCCTAACTTATTGGATGTGGCATTTTGTCGTTTCGAGATAGGGATTTCAAAAAGGGGGGCTAACTTAGTGTCAATATTTTGATACGAGTGAATCTCAATTTTCAAAATCAAAATATTCTAAAGAGGATTGCATCTTAAAATTTTTGAATTTCCGACATTAAAGACACTTGATAATCAATTAGGTACCAATTTTTGGGCATTACGAGGGTGCTAACCCTTCCTCGTACGTAACCGGCTCCCGAACCCATTTTCTGATTTCGTAGACAAAAACTAATGATTTTAAAACAAAACATTTTATAAGGTGATCCAATCACACCTAAAAAGATTGGTGGCGACTCCCGTTTTCATTTTTCTTAAAGTCGATTCCCATTTTCCAAAACTCGATTTAAAAATGGTTTCGACAGCTTGGCGACTCCTCTGGGGACTAATAAGAGAGTCAAGCCGTGTAATTGATTATCTCTTGTCTTAATGTCGGAAATTAAAAATTTTAAAATTTAATCTTCTTTGCATTACATGTGTTTGTGTTATTGCATGTGTTGTTATATTCTAATACGCATTGCATTTGCATGACCGTTGTGGTCACACCCTTAAGTGGGAGTGAGAAGCTACGCCTTCGTGAGGTTTTTGCCTCCGTGCAGGATAGTGGATCACTTTCGGGATACATCCGTACCTATGGTTTCGTGAGATTTTTATCTTCGTGTAGCCATAGGGAAATGTGTCCCCCTGAACTGAACTTGATTCAAATGAGCCTATAATGGGTGAGGATCGAGGAATCTGCTGGTTCAGGTACCTTAACTTTAGAACTAAACCACATATAGAAGGACCGTAAGAGCTCAACCTAGATAGAATTATACCGTAATTATTACCCTTGCAGGTTATCTTTGAGTTTATTGTTATCATGTGATACTAACTATCTCCTTTCTTTTGTTGCATATCATTTCGCATTTAAAAGGTATCAATTTTCGGTCAGTTAGAGAGTTTTATTATGGAGAACAGACTTCTTGATAGAGTGGAAGACAACGCTAACGTCCATATATGGTCAGAGCAAACTCAGTTAGTAAAGGAAAATAGTTTAGCCATGGGATATGTGTCAGAGCTGTCAGACTACATTCGTATCACACAGGATAATCAGCATGAGTTAAAGGAAATATGGGATCAATGGGGTAGCGAAGCCAAGCAGTTGTTCTACAACAACCATGGGGACTTGCAGTACTTGCTTGACTTAGGAATAGACGAGAATTGGTTTCGGGCCATCACTCAGTATTGGAATCTTGTATACAGTTGCTTTACGTTTGGAAAAGCCTGTATGGTACCCGTGGTGGAGGAATATTCAATTTTGTGGCGTTGTCCTATGACTCAAGTTGATAAATTTTACTCAAGGGCTAACTGTATTCCAACTTTTGTGAGGAAGTTGATGAATGTCATAGGGAGAGAGAGTGAGCTAAAATGGAAAGAGCAGGAGGGAAAAGGGGCAGTCTTGGAATTCCTGCCTCTTCCGCCACTAGTGCGTCTTAATGTTGTTTCCAATCAAAGCAGAATTAGATACGAAGAAGATTGTTCGACACTCTATGGCAAGGCATGCTGCAAGTCAAAAGGTAATGTACTCACCAATCATTTTAAGGCGAACAAAAAGAGTATTGATGGACATTTCTACCATTACAACATTTCTCTTTCATAGGAAGATGGTCGATGGTAAGAGTGTTGGAAGAAAAGTGATTGACAAAATGCATGGACCTACAAAGGTGAGTTGGATGGAAAGAATTGTACCTATGATGGTAAAAGGCTTATTTATTATAGGACCAAACAACAAGCATGAGTTCACTATGTTGCACTTATCAGAGATAATGGAAATGCAAGCCCTGATGATCTGTCAAAATGGACGCAAAAGAATGAGATTAAAAAAGTCCATATCATTTAAAAGACCTCTAAAGTAGAGATTAACTATACTGAGAAGATACCCATCTAAGCATTTTAAAATGCTTTGCGTGGACAGGAATCTGAAAGCTCTCAAGAAACCCTAAAGGTGTTGGATATCATTTTAAGGTAGCATGTTAAGTAGGAGTGCCCACTTGTTTGCCAATCTTTCTTTCAAGATAATCAGAACAACTTCACAGACATTGGAAGAGGTGTCCATAGATGTAGGGATTATCTTATGGTTGAAGCCATAGCTCAAATTCAGGATGGTAGTAGATCATTTACGGACCATGAAGGTACAAGCTGATACATTGAGCACAGTCAGATCATTGTCAAGAGTTAGCTTTGTTGAGTTAAAACTTTGGGCCATGGGACGAAGGCGTATTTGTAATCCATTCATATGTAAAGATATTCTTTTTCTAAATAAAGTTTTCTAAATGAAATTAAGTCGAGATCGATACCTTTTTGCATTCATGCATTTGTATTACATCACATCGCATTATATGCATTTAAATTATAAAAAGACCATAATTAGTTAAAGTTATTAAAAAAGAAAGAAAAAGAGAGAGAAAGAGAAGAGGGTCACGGCTAAGTGAAAAAAAAACGTTCCCTTACATATCCCTGACTTTTGTGTCAAGAGGGATAGCTTACCCGGAGAAGGGGGTGTTTGGAAATGAAAATAATCCCATCAATCTCATACATGAGGAAGGGACTGAACAAAGAAACCTTGAGGGCATTCGCCCTTACGAACCGAGAAGTTTTTTAAACAATTGGACTGCAGAAGAACTTCCTGTAATCTTTAGGAATTTTACGGAGTAATATTCAGAACACTCTTGTTGCTCTAAAGCCTAGGAGTAATGAGATTTCTTTTGAGAAGTGGGCTCATGTTCAGACATTTTTATTTTCAATAAAACATACTTTTATTATTTATCCGAGTAAATATTCTTTCATTCTGATTCTTTTGACCTTTGACATTCTTTATAAATTTTTATTTCATGTAAATAGTCATTTTTGAATTCATTTATTCCTTGTATATTCTTTTGTGTGCCTATCATAGATCCCTAGATATCAATGACACAGGCAACGATACTACAGATTCAGAGTTCTTTTTGAGAGCGATATGTGTTTAGAGGAATCTTAGTACTTTGAAGGTGACAGAAATTGTGACTTATTTCTAAATTTGTTGAAAATGGTTTTTACCCCATGAAATGGTGGTAGGAAATATAGCCTTAGAGGAAAGAAAGATTGTGAAATTGGAATTAGCTGAGGAGACAAAACAAAACCTTGTTGAGACTATTATGAAATTCAAAAATGTGGTCCAAAGACGCATTTGCAATTGCCAGGGTAAACATGAGGTTTTGGGACACTGTTGGTCCACCATGGAAAGGGATAGTATCAGTTGTATAATGAATGCCAAATTTAAAGGAGTCAAGACTTATGAGGCATGTATGTTATGGGCCCGAGCTCGTCAAGAGTTTCAAGCTGACAATGACTCATCTTTGTGGACGTCAACTACTCCATTAAGAGGGGGAGATAGCTTCATATGCCAATATTACAAAGTCAAAAGTCATCCATTCTAAAAAAAAAAGAAAAATAAGAGATTATAACTGCACAATGCCAAAAGTTTGCAGTCTTTTCAAAGATAATGCGCCATACCACAGTACAACAAAGGTTGCCAAAAGAAAAGAAAAAGAAAAAAAATAAATTACAGAAGATGACCGAGACTGGTAAAAATTGGCATAAGAAACTACCGCTTACTCTCTATGCTTACGCTGGGGCAAACACCTTCAATTCCAGTAGTTTCAAAGGTTCCAACCATCATCCTTGGAATGGGTACATAGTTTGGTTCTCCTGAGCAGTCTGATGTGCTGTCAATAGCTGCGATGGTTAGCTCGAGGCGGTGGCCATTGATTTTCAGCTATGGGGCATCAGGCCGTACATAGTCTCTGAAGCTTAAAATGATAGATTCTTTCTTCAAAACTAGTTTCTGACAAAGTGGATGACGGTATCATGAAGGAAGCTCTCTTAGACTTCTATACAAAGAGGAAACATGATCAAATCATTATTTTTAGGGATGGAGTTAGCGAGTCTCAATTCAATCAAGTTTGGATCAAGTTATTGAGGCATGTAGGTCCCTTGACGAGAAGTGGGACCCTAAAGATTGTGGTACGAAAAACCATCATGCCAAGTTTTTTTTTCAGCAGGGATCTCCTGACAATGTGCTACATGGTATTGTCATTGACAACAAAGTATGTCATCCAAAGAACAATGATTCTTACCTTGGTACCCATGCTGGAATGATTGGAATCACGAGGCAGACCCACTATTATGTTCTCTTAGACCAGGCTGGGTTTTTGGCTGATGATCTGCAAGAGTTTGTTCATTCTCTATCCTATATGTATCAAAGGAGCACTACAGCCATATTTGTTGTGCCTCCTATTTGCTACGCTCATTTAGCAGCTTCACAGTTGGGGGCAATTTATGAAGATTAGGGATGCTTCAGAAACATCATCGAGTCATGGTGGGATGTATGCTCCAGGAGTAATCTCTGTGCCTCAGCTTTCCAGGTTGAAGGATAAAGTCAGCAACTTCATTCTTGTTTGCTGAGAATCATTGAACCATCTTTTTGTAGGGTTTGACAAACAACAGCCAGGACGGCTGCTGGGGTAATCCCTTTCTCATGGGTTTATGAATCAAGATTTTTCCCCCAAGCTTTGATGGAGTCAAGAATTGAATACCTCTAGTAAACTTAACTTGAAAGTATTCATCCTAAGAAAATGTACCAAGAATGGATGACACAGACTTGTGACAAAGAAGGTTCGTCCAAAAGAATCTCATAAAGGAAACCTTGCAAAAGGATGCCGAATTGGGAAGGGCCATATGTTACGAAGAGGGCTTTCTCTAGAGGTGCATTGCTTTTGACAAGAAATGGATAGGAAGAATTTATCTGATCCAGTGAATTCGGACTCAGTCAAAGAGTACTTTGTCTGAAGGAGAAGGGAAGCCAAGGTGAAAACCCGCAAAGGGCACTTTGGGACTTCTATTTTTAAAAAAAAGAAAAAAAATAAAAAAAATAAAAAAATAAAGAGAAAAAAGAAAAATATGGAGAGGCCAAGGTGAAAACCCGCAAAGGGCGCCTTGAGACCAAAGGGGTTTTGAGTTGAAAACCCGAAAGGGCAGCTCAAATTTGGAAAGTCATGCAGTGACCTTGCTATACCAGATTCGACGAGAAGTGAAGTATGTTACATATCGAGGCATCAACGAATTACTTTGGATCTTTTAAACACATGTTGAACTCAAGAAAGTCTTCATTGAGCTGGTGTATAGACGCTCAAGTGGCGATATCTGGGGCATCTGATTTTTTGTCCTGTTTACTATCTTTGGATTCTCTTTCTTCTCAAAGATAGATTCCTAGATTAACCTCCCTTGTCTTTTTGATAAATCATTATCCTCAAGATCAATTTATTCATCCCATTATTCATAAAGTGTGTTGTATAGAAATAATGATTGATGAACTAAATATCTTTACAAACGAAGTTTTGCATATTACTCTGGAAATTTCTAGATAATACAAGAAACTGAAATAAGACAATTGTTTAAAGAATTTTCATATTTGAGGTTCGGATGTACTCGGGGAAATTTCTTCTTCAGTCTAAAAGGTGGCTAGACATTTTAAATTGATCTTAAGAAAGGATCATTTCATAAACATCTCCAGCGGGTCACAACATTTGGAGAATGGCACAATAGGACTAAGTTGATTCAAAGCATACAAGCAGGTATGATTGATACATCAAAAAGTATAAAGTTAAAACTTCGATGAGGGAATGAGTGATGACGCCCGAAATAAGGGTCATATTCATAACATTTTGCATTATAACATGTCTAATTAGGAGAATTTGACTGACTTCGATCATAGGCATGAACTCATACGCATCCTACAGGTTATGTCTTTTATGGGACAATGTAGATCAAAGAAACAAGATTTGGCATCCCTATGTTTATAGGGAACAGATCGAAGATAGTAGATCTGACATTCCTGTGCTCTCTGTGAAGCAGATTGAAGATTTCAGCATGGCATCCCTGTGTTTATAGGGAACAAGTTGAAGATAGCAGATTTGGCATCCCTGTGTTTATAGGGAACAGATCGAAGATAGCAGATCTAACCTTCAGATGTTTATACTGAAGCAGATCCAAGATGATTTGGCATTCTTGTGTTTACAAGGAACAAATCGAGGACATAGCAGATTTGACTCTCAGACGTTCTCAAAGATAGCAGATCTAACCTTCAGATGTTTATACTGAAGCAGATCCAAGATGATTTGGCATTCTTGTGTTTACAAGGAACAAATCGAGGACATAGCAGATTTGACTCTCAAACGTTCTCAAATATAGCAGATCTAACCTTCAGATGTTTATACTGAAGCACATCCAAGATGATTTGGTATTCTTGTGTTTACAAGGAACAAATCGAGGACATAGCAGATTTGACTCTCAGACGTTCTCAAATATAACAGATCTAACCTTCAGATGTTTATACTGAAGCAGATCCAAGATGATTTGGTATTCTTGTGTTTACAAGAAACAAATCGAGGACATAGCAGATTTGACTCTCAGACGTTCTCAAATATAGTAGATCTAACCTTCAGATGTTTATACTGAAGCAGATCCAAGATGGTTTGGCATCCTTGTGCTTACAAGGAACAAATCGAGGACATTGCAGATATGACTCTCAAATGTTCTCAAACAGACTCAAGATGGTTTGGCATCCTTGTGCTTACAAGGAACAAATAGAGGACATTGCAGATATGACTCTCAAATCTTCTCAAACAGACTCAAGATGCTTTGGCATCCTTGTGCTTACAAGGAACAAATCGAGGACATTGCAGATATGACTCTCAAATATTCTCAAACAGACTCAAGATGGTTTGGCATCCATGTGCTTACAAGGAACAAATCGAGGACCTTGCAGACATGACTCTCAAATGTTCTCAAACAGACTCAAGATAGTTTAGGCATCCTTGTGCTTACAAGGAACAAGTCGAGGACCTTGCAGATATGATTCTCAAATGTTCTCAAACAGATGATTTGACATCCTTACAAATCAAAGAAGCAGACTCAGTGTCTCTGTGTTCGGCAGAAAACAGATCAAAGATATCAACATAGCATTCTTGAGGTCGTAGGGAGAAGGTAGAAGACCATTCGAGGAAAAGATCGCAAAGATTGGGCTAGGCCGGGCAAATTTGGTCCTTTATGGTCTTTGCTCAATTCCTATTACATAGCAATGAGCAAAGAGGGGTAGCTGTAGACACTCAATTTTGCCCGGCCCATTTCAGTATTTAAAACCCCCCCCAAAAAAACGAAGTCCAAGTTCAGTCCAAAATTACAAATATAATTTGGCCCGATCGGAATGGCCCATTACTTGAAAAGATTTAAGGTCCATCTACAAGCTTGACTCATATGGAAATATAATCTTCAATGATATGCAATCTTAGATATGATACAATCTTAGATATGATACAATCTTAGATATGATTGCAATCTTAGAAGATATGATTTTGTAATCTTGGAGATTTAATTTGTAGACATCCTTTAATCTTAACCGTTGATGTAATTGATCTGTACCGTTGGATTTGGGGAGGCTCAACTATAAATAGAGGCCTCTCCCTTCATTGTAAAGAGGACTTGAGTTTTGGGAAGCAATAAGAATTCTTGAGAGCATTCACTCAAATTTTTCTCCCTCTTGCGTTCTTACTCTCTCTGGTTTGTTCTTATTTTATTCTTCGTCTATCTTAGTTTTTCAACCTTTTTTAATTTCACCCCTTTTTTATATACTTTTAAACTTATTTTTAATTTATTATATATATTATTTATTATATTATTTATATTTTCAAAATTTGTAAATTATTATTATATATTATATTTTAACTTATATATCTTATATATTTATTTATTTATATTATACATTATTTTAAAAACTTACATTTTATATTATATACTATAAATTATTTCATTTATTATTATTTTTATATACTATCATATATTATCTATTTTAAAATTCACTATTAAATATTTTATTTTATGTATTATTAAATGTTTATATTATTTGATATAATACAATATCATATTTTTTATTATTTTATCTTAAAATTAAAGTTTATCTGTAATATATTATTATCACTCATTTCTAAATTGTATTTTAATTATATACACATATATCCAAATTACTCACTTTATTTTATTAAACCTTTTTATATTTTTTATATTATAAATTGTCCATGTATTAAATGCTATTTTCATGATTTTATAAAATGTTGATTGCTTGATAACATATGTTACTATATTATTATTATTATTATTATTATTATATATTATTGTATTTGTTTGTCTTGTTTTGTTTTTATACAATCATACATCATGCATCATTTTCTCGTTTATTAATATGTTTAAATATATGTTGAATTACATGTTTATATATTTTATCTATTCTTCTTTAATATATGTTGTTTTTTTATGTATATTTTACTTATTTAAAATTTGCCATATTTTATATTTCTTATATATATATTAATTAATGTATGACATTTATGTTATTGTTATTATGCTTTTATTTACCTATTTCTATAATATGTTATCTTGTATGTTATGTTTATTATGTTAATGTGCTCCTTCATGCATCAGTTTTAAAAACGAGACTTCAAAGTTTTCAAAAATAAAAAGGCAATGCTAGGTGTTTGGAAGCTTCGAAAAAGTAGTGCCCTAACTTATTGGGTTGCAACTTTTCTCGTTGAGTTCAAATAGTCAAGTACCCTTCTAATTTTTTTAAGGTTTTCAAAATACGAGCAACTGTCTTGGAATTTCAAAGCGTTGTGTCCTAACTTATTGGATGTGGCATTTTGTCGTTTCGAGATAGGGATTTCAAAAAGGGGGGCTAACTTAGTGTCAATATTTTGATACGAGTGAATCTCAATTTTCAAAATCAAAATATTCTAAAGAGGATTGCATCTTAAAATTTTTGAATTTCCGACATTAAAGACACTTGATAATCAATTAGGTACCAATTTTTGGGCGTTACGAGGGTGCTAACCCTTCCTCGTACGTAACCGGCTCCCAAACCCATTTTCTGATTTCGTAGACCAAAACTAATGATTTTAAAACAAAACATTTTATAAGGTGATCCAATCACACCTAAAAAGATTGGTGGCGACTCCCGTTTTCATTTTTCTTAAAGTCGATTCCCATTTTCCAAAACTCGATTTGAAAATGGTTTCGACATTATTCATCTGATGAAAGTTGTGATTGTTGGGAATTTCATTGTTTAAATACAAAGTTTGATTTATCATATTTAAGTGGGTAAAATTTTATTGATTATTCACATGGACTTACTAAGCTTTATGTAAGCTTACCAGTAGTTGGTTCATTTTTGTAGATTATGTTTTTGTAGACTCGGAAGATTGGATCAACACGAGAAATCACACTATCCGGAAATCTTTAGTAGACTTTTATTTTGGTTTGATATATATGACATGTAATAAGACCTTTTTGGATATGTTGTATTGGTACTTAGTTTTGTGAAAGTTTAGACTTTATTTTGTGTTGTTATGTTTGATTAACTATGGAAATATGCATACTTTATCTAACTTGAATTATGGTATGAAATGAAAAGTTTCGACTTGTAAGGTAACACTCCGCAACCCTATTTTGGTAATAGAACAGGATGTGGGTGTTACAGTCTGTCACACAGTCGTGTGCCACGCATGGCCTCCCCACACAGTCATGTGTCTTATTGATTTTTAGGTGCAGGATTTTTCACACGGGTTCAGTTTGTTACACGGCCTGAAGACACGGTCGTGTGACCCTATTTCAAACTGTACACGGTCTAATGACACAGGCATGTAGAACAGTCACATAGCCATGTTTGAGGCCACACGGGTTGGTTTTTGCCATACGGCCGTGTGATCCCTGTTTTCAGTTTTCCCATATTTTCTATTTTGTTTCGAATTAGTCCCTGTTTGTTTCCAATTTGATTTTAAGGCCCTATAGGCTCGATTTAAGCTTTGTTTTCGCATATATGCTATGATTAATAATTGGATAATGATTTTTGATATTAAATTTTGATTTTTGAATTGTTTTAAGATATTATCGAACTTATTTACTATCATACTATTGATTTATGATGATTAAATTGAACTCTAAACTGTTTTGATTTATTATTGGACTTGTTAATCGTCATAGCATCTCGAAACCTTAATTCGACGATAGAGACGGGTTAGGGGTGTTACACATTACATGATAGATGAAAAGTAAACATGATTGTAGTTCGTTTGTCTTTATGATAAATGACTTAATTACTATTTGATAGTAATCGACTTTTCATGAAGGAAGATGTAATGATTACCATGAGATAAAATATGATCGTATTAGGAGAACAAATTTATCCCAAAGAGATTAAAAATATCCTATGAGAGTAACACACGTATGATAAGATCATTGGACAAGAATTGATTGAGTAGCTTTCATGATGGTATGTAATTAGGGAGAACTCAATCATGATACTATAGTGGAATGGCTTCGTGACTAAATGAGTTTATAATTAATAGGTGAAAAGCTAGAGTTTAATTATAAATCATTTGAGCCCTAATTATATATATTAAATCAGTCGCTCTGCCAACTCGTTGAAATAAAAAATGAATTGCATAAAGAGTCAAATGAACAAAAATGAATGGAAATGATAAAGTTAGAGAAATGAGTTACATTAGGAAATAAATGTGTTTTCTCACTAAGTATGAAAATGATTTGAAAATTAATTTAAATTTTTTGAATTATTATTTAATTAAATAATTAAATTTAAAAAATAGATAAATTAATCGGTCATTGTGAATCCGTTAAAAACAAAAATTAAAAATATTTTCTCATATATTCTTTTATGATAAAGTTTCCATGACTTTAATGTAATTAGAATTGGGTTAAAAAATTATTTAATTGAAAAATTAATTAATTAAAATTAAATCAATAAATAATATTTATTTTAAGAAATAAAAAACATGTATTGTATTGAAATAAATTATAAAGTGCTAAGCTAAAAGTCTAAGAAGCACATATAATTGGACCAAATACAATACAGGCTCAAAACCTTTCATAATATATACGAGGGGAGGCAACCCTAGTATATTTAATTAGGGTGTGCCACCCCTCTCCTGGTAGAACTAGGGGCCTAGTTTTTCTATTTGATACGTAACATCCCTTGCCTGATCCGATTGCTGGATTTGGGCTACAAGATGTCACATCCGATGAGTGAGCAACATTAATTAAAATTTTTTCCACAAAAACAGAAATTTATTCTAAATATACAATTATTAAATCATTACATCATATCATATTTCAAATAAGGGTTTATACAAGCTTATGAAAGCTCTATTAATAACCCAGAACTCTTGGAGGACTAAAATGTAACATTTTCAAAAGTTTTCAGGTTGATGCACAACATTAGTAGTTCAATGTCATGACTTCCAAGACAGTATACAAGCTTTCCTATCTGAGGACAAAATTACAAAATTTTCTAAACTGTACTAGATAGGCATTGCGACCTTAGGGTTCATTACACACAACTGTCACACATAATAAAACGTAACACAAATTAACATATTAAAATTATAAATATAACTCAATTTCATGATTACTTAAATCCATAAATTTAGCCGATTGAGTCTTAGCTTAGTTGGTATTAGTATTGTTGTTAGTGTAGGAGGATGTGGGTTCGAGTGCACTAGAGCACATTATCCTCCTATTTAAAGGTTGAAAAGGAACTATAAATAATTCTAAGCATTATATAAAAAAGAACATATATATAATTAAAACTTATCATGAAATTAATATTAAAAAAAATCCTTAAATTAATCAATTATGGATGTTGAATTCAGGCAGCAATAAATTTCCGTGATACAACTCACGGGAATTGAATAAAAAATTCGTCCACAAATCTGATCTGGTAAAGATATTCCTAAGTTCCAATTTTAATCAATGAAGCATGTGATTTTGAAATTTAGAACACTTTTAAAATAATGAGAGAAAATAATATTTATTCCCTCAATTTGTTTTTTTTTTCAATTTGATTTTTGGACCACATAAAAATAATTACCTAACTTCAGCATGTTTCTATCTTAGTTATGTATGTTTAAAAAAAAATCTATTTTAGTCACTAATATTATGAAAATTTATTATTTTAATCACTTCTACGTTAAATCACTAACAGGGCCATTTTATTGGCATAATAATAAATTTAATTCTCTAATATTTATAAATTCTATCAATTTAGTCTTGATTTTAAAAATTTAATAAATTTAGCCCTCAACTTTACACATTCTATTAATTTAGTTTTACTTTTTAAAAATTAAAATTTTAAAATTATTCAAAATTTCATTTTTTTAATAAAAATACACGAGATTTTACAAAAATACTTAAAAATTATGAATAAATGAATACCCACTTTACTTTTTCCCTCTGAATTTTATTTATTAAAATAATACTTTTATAAATAAAATATTTAAAAAAACCCACAAACAATACTTAAATAAGATTCAAAACTTTTCCTTATTTTAGTTTATTTTATAATAATAGATTTTATTATTCATCCAATATTGCTTCTTAGTCTCGTTGAATTTGCCGAGCGTTGGGCACCACCTTACCCATGACCATCAACACCAATAACCCTTGCTCTGAATTCCTTGATTTTTAAATCCTCCATCATCGAGCCATCGAACTAGGAATTGCTTGTTGAGTTACCAACATGGCCTTCCACCTACTGGATCTCCAGGGCCTCGTCCTCACCTATATAAATCCTAAATCATGTTTGACTTTAAGCACAATCTCAAATGCAACAAACCTGTTATGGGAAACAACTTAAAAACATTGATTCTTACCGTTTTCGACCTCATGCTATAGTTTTAAGCCCAACTCGAATATGTTAATCTTTGATGTTGAAAAAAGGGAAGAGTTGAATCTCTGTAAGTTTTCTTTATGGTTTTTTCCCCTTAAAATTTTTTTATTTATAAGATTATTATTTTAATAAATAAATTTTCAAATGAAAAAAAACAAATATTCATTTATTTATAAATATTTTTATACTTTTGTATGTATTTTTATAAAACCTTATGTACTTTTATTGGAAAATGAATTTTTATTTTTTTTAAGAATCAAAACTAAATTGAAAGAATATGTAAAGTTGAGGGCTAGTTTATTGGATTATTTAGATTTATGATTAAATTGATAGAAATTGTACACATTGGTGGGCTAAATTGTTATTGTACTAATAAAAAGGGCCAATATTAGTGGTTTAACGGATGGGTGATAAAAATATTAAATTTAATGTTAGTGGCTAAAATAGAAAATTTTAAACTTAATTGACCAAAACAAAAATACACTAATAGTTTGAGTGACTATTTTTATAGTTTATCCTTTTTAATTTGAGTCCATGTGATAATGTGAAAGAATGTGGCAGAATCTTAAAATGCGCTTTCATCGTGAAAACCAAAACTAAAAAAAAAACTCAAATTATAAGAAAAATACAAAATAAAAAGATTTAGAAACCAAATAAAAAAATTGACAAATACAGGGATTCAATATTCTCATATCCATTGAAAGAAAGCTAAAGTAGTCCTCAAATGATGGGATGGAAGTACAAATTTCACACTTCTCCAAAACATTGGATGCGTAAGTGAGGATTAAACTTAAAGTACAAGTCCCTATTGCCCTCTAAATACTTTGTATATTTATTATTTTACCATTGAAATTAAACTAAAATGGACCATATGACAATTGACCTAATTGATTAAATTTAAGTTCCACCTAATAAGGATATTTTGTGTCTTGGTATATTTCTTTAAATGGAATCCAGATTAGGGATCATGTGGGTGCCAAAGTGACATTATTACCGATCACCAACAATTTAAAAAAAAAATTGCATGACAATGAACTAAAATAAAATTAAATGGAAGCTTAAGCTTTGGTGGGGAGAGTGAAGGGTAGTCACGGCTGGTCAATCGTCACCCGCGGAACATTTTGGCTCTACCCACTGCCCACCGCCCCAAGGCCCTTTCCCTATCTACATATTGTATATTATCAATTTTATTGGTCACATAAAAGTTATTAAAAATAAACATGACAATAATTATCATACCATGTTTATTTATAAATCTCAAATTACATCCAAAATTGAAGAATGTGGTTTTTCTTTTTCTTTTTTATTAAGTAGAGAAAGAATAGAATAGTAACTAATTAACCATCAATTTTGTGTTATTAATTTTATTTGCATCTGTATTCAGTTTTGAATTACATCTAGTGGATAGTAAAAGATAACATATTGTAACGATTGGTCCCAAGCCATTGAAACTAGTCCATCTGTGAGCTTATTATTTTTTTTTATATGTAAAGAATAATATAATAATAATTATTATTATTTTGGAAATTTAATTTGTAGGTGAGTGATTTTCCTATTTGATACGTTAAAAAAATATTAATTTTCTGGAAAATGTAAATTTTTAGGGAATTACTTTTACGCAATCATGATAATGTAATTCTTTTTTAATAATGATTAAATTTATCATTTTATTTATTTATTTTCATTTTTATACAATAAGATTTCACCAAAAATTCATAAAAATTATTTAATTTTAAATACTATCGAATTAATTTTTTGATATTCTCAATTCAATATATATTAAATATTTAAAATTTAATTTAAATTTAACCATATAATAAATATGAGTTAAATGGATTAGTGTATTTTCATTTAAAATAAATTAACTAATATCATTCAAAATAATAAAATAAAATTACATTCTTGTTAATAATAAATATCACTAATTTTTTTAAATTAATTAAATTTTTATTTTATTTAATACAAGAAATTTCAAAATTTATCACATTTCTATTAAAATACATGGTGAACCATATGTATTAATTTAACTTTTTCAAGATTTAAATTAGTACTTGTAACGCCCCAAAATTTTAAGAATTTAATTGTGAAAATTTGCAGTAATTAGAATTTTGTATTTTTAGTTTTGTGTTCTACTTTTGTGTTTAAGGTCTCGGGTTCGAGTTGCATCATTAAAAGTTTTATTATTTTTGAAATCAACCCATAGTCACGTGTTACCTGGTTAAGTTCAATTCAGTGTGAAATTGTGCCAAGAATGAGCCTGTTGGTTCACTGATCAAGCATTTGTTTGTATTTTGTTAGGCCCTGTGTTCGAGTCCTGAAGGTTTCCAATAAGGAAAATTTTTATCAAATACTAGAAATCTACTTGAAAGTTAGGAAATTAATTAACGATAGTTCCTTCTTTTTCATTTTTATTTCTTTCTTCTTTGTCGTTTCTATCTTCTTTTTCGTTTTATTTATTTTCCCAATTGGAGTCGTGAGGGAATACGAGATTAACAAAAATTTTGTTGTTAGTCATTAGTCAGAAGGCTATCGAGTAAGTAACTGTCAATGTGAGCGTTTTCGCGATTTTTCTTCGTCTCGTAAATTGCTTGGAATAGGGTATTTTTGAGAGTTGCGAGAATCTTTGATTAACGGTCGTTTGCTTACCTAGCAAGTGAGAATATTAACAATAAGGAATAGCAACAAGATAGTCTCTTATTGTTGCTGAAGTTACGGTAAGTTTGGGTCGATTGAAGGGTTCATGTTGAAACTTTCGACACAACTATTAAGTGAGTAATCGGGAAATTCTATTAATTAAATGGATAAATTGTATTACTGAATGATTGTTTTAGGCTTCAAGAATCTTTTGCGTTGTTGTTTCTTCGAAACCTCTTTAGGTGCGTACCGCAAACCTTAATTTCTGTAAGTTTTGGTCGTCGAAAATGGTGGCTATCAATGCCACACGGTCAGACACACGGATTTGTGTCTAGGCCATGTGTGGCCATATTAGTGTAGAGTTCGCATGGGCACGAACACTCGCACGGGCACGGGCGTGTGTCTAGGCGTGTAGCTCACTGTTTGTGGTACAATATCACACGGCCAGGGATACGGGCGTGTGCCCAGTCCATGTAGCTCACTGTTTTTGGTACAAAACCACACAACCAGGGACATGGGCATGTACCCAGGCTGTGTGAGTCACACGGACGTGTGTCCAGGCCGTATAACTCACTGTTTATGCTTTGGAACGGTAGAGGCAAGGCACAAAGGCGTGTGACCAGGCCGTGTGTCATGTTATGGGGGCCTGAAACTTTTTTTGAGGCCGTGAATGTTCTTTAACACTATTACTGACTTCTTCATTGTATGAATGGCTTAATTTGATTGTATGAAAGTTATCTGATATTTTGAGACTGATGAATAAATAACATAGTTGTATGTATACTATAACACTTATTCTGAGGTTGAACTATCTTACCTCTTTGTGAAATAAAATAGAATGATTGAATACTCAATATGGGCACTTGTACTCTACATTTACATGGGTTGAGATATTGTGAAGAAGGAAGTAATCTGTTTTGAATTAGTGGCTATGCCATAATACGTATAAATTTGATTTTGGCGCTTTGTCACTATCTGGTCTAGCAGCTAAGCTACGTATCTGTAAAGTGTCAAACGGACACTCTGACGTATGCAAGGTTGGTTGGGCATTGAATGTTCTCAATGGTGTGTTGGGAGGGTCAAAGACTGTGTGTAACAAATGGGGATAAGAATATTACATCTGAACCTGATTTTTATTGTATATGAACTGAAATTGCATATACATATGTAACTATCTGCTCTGAGTCTGAACTGAAATTACTTCTGCATCGAACCGAATCTTTGAATTTGGAATTACTTTATAAGTGAGCATTAATTGAATAAACTTTTTTTATGTATTGAGTTTACAACTCACTTTGTTATTTATTAGATTTTAGGTGGTTCCCAGTCTTGAACGGGTCGGTGTAGCGGGAGCTCGGTTGTAACACCCCAAAATTTAAATTTTTATTTTTACATATGTAGGACACAAATATATGTTTATTTCAGTGGTTAAATGTTCTGAGTATGTGTAGGAGGTCCCAAGTTCAAGCCATAACTTGGGAAAATTTTGGTATTTTTATGAACAAAACCCTATTTCTAGTTAGTAGGCTTTTAAGTAAAAGTTAGTAAAATCATCTAAGAATGGGCCTGCTGGTCTGGTGGATAAGTGGAGAGTTGGTGTGATGGAGGTTCTGTGTTTGAATCCTTGGATAGACAATATTTTTGCTCTGGGTGTGTGGCGTATTAGAGTCTGATTGAAATTGAAATGTTGGAGTGTTTGATTTTTGGTGTAATGGGTAGTTGAGAGTATCGAATCAGTTTTGATTCTTTTCCCAAATTTTCCCCCATCTGACATTTTTTCTCTGTTACTTTCCCTCTCTACATTCTTTTTTCCTTTCCCATTTCTTTTTCGGTTATTTCATTCTTGTTTTCTGCTGGCCCTTCCATTCCTTTGTTGTTATTTTTCTTGTTTTGACCTCCTATTTACTTCCAAGTTTCTGTAGATCGTTATTCGGGTTTTGGGCTCGTTATTGGTAAGTTTGGATTTTGCTATTCTAAACGTTTTGTGTTCTTTCTAAGAGGTTTTTTTTTGTGTTAAGAGTTAATTAAGGAACGATAAATCGATCCCAAATGACGAATTAAGTGCAAGGGTTACTCGTTTCGCTCGAAGGTAAGGGTTTAGTTAAATTGTTAGAAGTATGCCTTTTGACTAGATGTTGAATATCGATTTAAGAGTTTGATTGAGTGTTATTGGTCATTTTTAGGTTCTAGAGGCTTAGGAGTGCTTTCGCATAAAAAACATTACATGTGTGTACTCAATTATACAGAAAATGAGGTTTTGGCAAAAGCTGAAAACCTTACTGTAGAATCCACACGGGTGACATGAGCGTGCGATCAACGAGGCCAAGCTGTGTGCACAAGACACGACCGTGTGATGGCCAGACAGGCTGTGTGTGACACACGGGCTGGACTGATTAGGTTGTGTAAGCCACACGGACGTGTGAGATTTTGGGCCAGGTCGTGTGATCCATATGGTCAAGGAAAATTTGGGTCGTGTGGGCCACACAGGTAGGCCACATAGGCGTGCGAGCCCATTTTTACTAAAATGACTGTTAAGATTGCAGGGGTCGCTCAAGTCGACTGCGTACCCTCCATATGGTCAGTAAGCACTACTTAGACTCTTAACTGTGCTATATTGATTGCGTGTATTATGTACTGAGCATGTTATATACCAGTATGTATACTGAACTGAATATGTATATGAAAAACCTGTGATAGCATAACACCCCATTGAATGTTGTATTGAATTAGGTTGGGTTGATATTATTTGGAGGAAGTGTACTGAAAGACTCTTAAACCTAATATACGGGCAGCTCAGCTGCAAATTACTGTTTTGTGTCGCATTCAGTACTACCTGGAGTGTAGGGAAGGGTGAGTTGATTTAATCCCTACATGGAGTGTAAGGTTGGACGGAAATGGTGTGTAGAGGCTGGTTGGGTAGGATTTTGTTACAGAATACTATGTGACTGCCACTGATACTATGATGGGCTAAGGTTCTACTAAATATTTGATACTGTACTGAGATGGGCTAAGGCCCAAACTGTTACTGATACTGATAAGGGCTTAGGTCAAGGACTATTTCAACTGTGTACTTTGTTTTGTTATTGTTTGTTTTCTGTGAGATTACACAAACGTAAACTTACCCTTTTGTTTAAACGTGCACGGGTAATCCCCAGATCTAAACGGATCGGCATGACGGAGAACTCGACGGTGACCACGGTTTTGGACTGTTATGGTTTTAAATATTATTCTTACTTTCATTTCTATTTTATTTTTATTTGTTTAACTTTTGGGTTGTAAATTGGACTTTTGGGCTATTGTTTAGTTTTGTGGTTTTTGTTTTTTCTTTACTTTACGAATTTTAAACTGCTAGTTGTAGGAAACCTTGGTTTTCAAAGGAAACAAATGTTTCATTAAGAAAAACACGATTACTTAAATTGTTTTAAAAAGCTTCCGCAACGAATAACGTCTTGAAACTAACGAATAAATGAGTAACACAATTTAGAAGCTAGCAAAAGATAAAGAAAAGTTTTAAACGGAAAATGTTTTATCACATCAACATAGTTTTCAAACACCCTATCATGTGGAATTGTCAGATTCGACCATAACGTATAGACCGGGTTTGGGGTGTTACATTTAGTGATATCAGAGCCAGGTTACAAAACTCGACTGTAGATTATGGGTTATTAAAAGTTAGTTTTTGAAGGATTAATTTTCAAATGATTTGAAATGTTTCTACTGAGTATGTGGTACACTGAGTCTCCAGCGCCGATCCTATAAGTATTCTGAACTGTGAATTGTTTCAAACTGAAACTGTTATTAATAATATATTTTAAAACTACTATACGTAGTATACTATATTGAAAACACTTTAGTTGGTGTATATTAAAAACTTTAATGAAACTGCGATATACGAAAACAAACTCTGAATTACGGATAATGTTCTACATAAAACATCTGTTAATAAATATTGAACTGTAACTAATTCATAAAATTTCTGAATACAGATAATTCGATTAGATATGAGCAAACATAGTATCTGCAAATGGGGTACTAGAGGCCGAGGTAGAGGCTGTAGAAGGGCTTGAGCTGAGTCTTCTTCTCTTGGCAGCTTACCAAATTTAGATACTAACGAGATGTAAGTGTCGCCTGTTACTGAGACTGGGTCACAAAACTTTGTGGCTGGCGATGACGCACTATGCCAAGCTATGTTAAAATTTTTCGAGAGGGCCGTTGGGCCCAATACTGGATCTGGGGGTCGATGGTCAGTTACGGAACGACTCCAGTCCAATGGAGTTGAGCTCTTCAAGGGTATAACTGGAGTCGCCCTAATGTGGCCGAGTATTGGATTGAGGCCACAGAAAGGATCATGGATGATCTGGACTGCACCCCTGAGTAGAAATTAAAGGGTGCAGTCTTGCTGCTGCGTCATGAGGCTTATCAGTGGTGGCTTACTGTTAATGGGGGCACTCAGCCCGAATGTCTGACCTGGGAGTTCTTTAAGACCATTTTTCAGGGGAAATATATGGGAGCAAACTACGTGGATTCCAGTAAGAGGGAGTTCCTGAACCTTACTAAGGGGGATCGATTTGTAGCCGAGTATGTGTTAAATTCCTACGATTGAGGTACTATATGTGAGGTATGGTGGCGAGTGAGTATGAGCTATATGTGCATTTTGAGGATGGCCTCAAGGATAATTTAAGAGTCCTAATAGCTTTGTAGAGGGAGCGTGATTTTTCTTCACTGGTTGAAATGGCGAAGATTGTCGAAGAGGTTAAGCACTGAGCGCCAAAACCACGACAAAGAGAGAGGTAGAAACAAGAGGGGTTCAAAGCCCTCAAGTTCTGTACAGAGGCCTAAGAAAAAGGCCAAATCTGAGGGGCTAGTTAGAGCTAGGCCCCTTGTTATTGCTACTAGACAGCAACCATATGTTGATTGTAGTAGACGCCACCAGGGCGAGTGTTGGAGGATGACTGGGGCGTGTCTGAGGTATGGATTATTGGATCACTGTATTAGGGAGTATCCATCGAGGGCCGATCAGATGCAAGCTTAGGGTATTGGTACAACACAGCCACAAAGGGTACTACAGCAACCATCGAGAGGCCGTGATTAGACTAAGGGAGTTATCAGTATAGGCCGTGGACAGAGAGCATAGGGCAAAGATGCTAGACAGATGTTATCACTGGTACGTTCCTTATTTTTTATGCACCTTATCTTACATTGATAGATATAAGGTCTACTCACTCATACATTGCTAGTAACATATCTGAAAACTTAGGGATTTTGGTTGAGAGTACTACGAGTGAGGTTACTGTACTGAGTCCGTTGGGACAGTCTGTAAGGGTTAATAAGCTACTTAGAGATGTATTGTTAGAGGTTCAAGGGGCAAACATCTTGGCTGACTTAATAAAGCTTCTATTTGGGGAGTTCGACATAATATTGGGAATAGACTGGTTGGTCAAGCATCGTGTCAGCTTGGACTGTGCGACTAAGAGGGTTGTATTGGGAACTGATGAGAATGATGAGGTAGTCGTGATTGGAGAACGTTGGAAGTACTCAGCTAACGTGATCCCTGCACTGGTAGTTGAGAAATTAGTTCGCAAGGGATATGAGGTGTACTTGGATATAAGGTCTACTGTAAAGGATATCTGCACTGTAAGGGATTTTTCAGACATTTTTCTTGAGGAGCTATCGGGTTTACTTCTGAATCGAGAAATGGAGTTTGGGATTGAGCTTTTCCTTGGTACAACTCCAGTGTCTATCGCTCCCTATTAAATAGCACCGAAGGAGCTTACAGATCTTAAGGCTCAGATTCAGGAGTTATTGGATCGTGGTTCATCCGTCCTAGTGTGTCTCCATGGGGAGCACCAGTACTGTTTGTGAAGAAGAAGGATAGATCCATGCGGATGTGTATCGACTATCGACAACTGAACAAGTTGACCATTAAGAATAAAGACCCGTTACTGAGGATAGATGACCTGTTTAACTAGTTTCGAGGAGCTTCGGTATTCTCCAAGATTGACCCCCGATTTAGGTATCATCAGTTAAGGGCTAAGGAGGCTGACATACATAAGACGGCGTTTAAGACTCGTTATGGTCAATATGAGTTTCTAGTGATACTATTTAGACTGACTAATGCACCGGTAGCTTTCATGGATTTGATGAACCGAGTATTTCAGCCCTATCTAAATTGGCTTTTAGTAGTATTCATCGACGACATATTGATTTACTCAAGAATTGAGGATGAGCATAATGAGCACCTTCGAGTCGTCCCGTAGACTTTGAGGGGAAAATAGCTCTATGCTAAGTTTAGCAAGTGCGAGTTCTGGTTACGAGAAGTAACATTTCTGGGTTATGTGGTGTCTGCTAAGGGGATTCAAGTCGATCCTTGAAAGGTTGAGGCTGTATTGGATTGGAAGCAGCCTAAGAATATGTTTGAGATCCGCAGCTTTCTGTGGCTGGCAAGTTATTACTGACGGTTTGTGAAAGGTTTCTCACTGATTGCAGCACCTTTAACTAAGCTGGTATGTAAGGCTGTACCGTTTGTCTGGACTAATGCGCAGCAAGAGAGTTTCGAGAAGCTTAAGACTGTGCTGAGTAAGGCTCCTGTTTTGATACAGCCTGAACTTGAAAAGGAGTTTACAGTTTATAGCGATGCATTACATGTCAGTCAGGGGTGTGCGTTGATACAGGATTGTAAGGTGGTAACATATGAGTCTCATCAGCTCAAGACACATAAGGCAAACTATCCGACACATGATTTGGAATTAGCTATCATAGTCTTTGCTCTGAAAATCTAGAGGCACTATTTGTTTTGTGAGAAGTGTGTCATCTACACCGATCACAAGAGCCTCAAGTACCTCCTTACTCAGAAGAAACTGAATCTAAGGCAGCGTAGATGGGTTGAGCTGCTTAAGGATTATGACTGTACAATTAAATACCATCCTGGTAAGGCAAATGTGGTGGCTGATACATTGAGTCGGAGGGCTATGGTAGATTTGAGAGTGATGTTCGCTCGACTTAGGTTGTTTGATGATGGTAGTCTGTTAGCCGAGCTTCAAGTTAAACCGACATGGATTAAGCAAACTAATGGTAAGCAGTTAGAGGACGAGTCTTTAGGTCTTCGATTTCGACAGATTGAGAGTGGTAACACTACGGGTTTTGGACTGAATAGTGATGGGGTATTCTACTTCCGTGAGAGAATCTGTGTGCTGAATAATACTAATTTGAGGCAGTCTATACTGAGAGAGGCGTATGGTAGCGCTTATGCTATACTTCCTGGAAAAAATAAGTTGTATCGAGATCGCCGTGAATTATATTGGTGGCCAGGATTGAAACGGGAGGTGACTGATTTTGTGGCTAGATGTCTAACTTGCCAGCAGGTTAAGGCTGAGCATCAGTTACCTTCGGGCTTACCGCAGTGAGTTAAGATTCATCTATGGAAGTGAGAACGAGTGACTATGGACTTCGTTAGTGGGTTGCCCCTAACACCCACTAAGAAGGACATCCACTTCATACCGGTTCGTACTGATTATTCTTTGCAGAAGCTAGCAAAGCTTTATATTTTTTAGATAGTAAGACTACATGACGTACTGGTTTCCATCATCTTTGATAGAGATCCTCGTTTCACGTCTCGGTTTTAGAGAAAGTTGCATGAGGCTTTAGGTTCAAGGTTGGATTTCAGTACTGCGTTCCATCCTCAGACCGATGGTCAGTCTGAGAGGGTGATTCAAATATTAGAGGATATGTTGAGAAGCTGTGTTATTGATTTCCGAGGCAGTTGGGAGAACTATTTGCCATTAGTGGAGTTTGTCTATAATAATAGTTTTCAGTTTAGCATCTAGATGGCACCTTACGAGGCACTGTATGGTCTTAAGTGTCGCATTCTTTTATGTTAGACTGAGTTGGGATAGCGACGTGTTCTGGGTCCTGAGTTGGTTTCTAAGACAAAGGATAAGGTTAAATTGATTCGGGATCATTTAAAAGTGGCTTTTGACAAGCGTAAATCTTATGCAGATTTGAAGAGGCATGAGATTGAGTATTCTATAGGGGACTTCGTGTTTCACAAAGTCTCGCTATAAAAGAAAGTACTGAAATTTGGTCATAATGGCAAATTGAGCCCTAGATTTATTGGACCTTACCATATTCTGAAGCGAGTAGGACCAGTTTCTTATCAGTTTGAGCTACATCCGGAGTTAGATCGTATTCATGACGTGTTCCACGTCTATATGTTGAGGCGCTACCGCTCTGATCCTACTCATATTGTCCTAGTTGAGGAGATTGAGGTTAGGCTAGACTTGACCTTTGAGGAGGAGCCTGTTCAGATTCTAGATCATGACGTAAAGTTTTAAGGAGGAAGTCTATCCCTTTGGTGAAGGTTCTATGGCGTAATTATAGCACTGAAGAGGCCACGTGGGAGCTTAAGGATGCGATGCGTCAGCAATATCCTCATTTATTTTGATCAGGTAAATTTTGAGAACGAAATTTCCTTTTAAGGGGGTAGAGTTGTAATGCCCCAAAATTTAAATTTTTGTTTTTGCGTTTGTGGGACACAAATATCTGTTTACTTCAGTGGTTAAGTATTTTGGGTATGTGTAGGAGGTCCCAAGTTCAAGCCATGACTTGGGCAAATTTTGGTATTTTTATGAACAAAGCCTTATCTCTGATTAGTAGGCTTTTAAGTAAAAGTCAGTAAAATCATATAAGAATGGGCCCGCTGATCTAGTGGATAAGTGGAGTGTTGGTGTGATAGAGGTCCTGTGTTCGAATCCCTGGATAGGCAATATTTTTGCTTTGGGCGTGTGGTGTAGTAGAGTCTGATTGAAATTGAAATGCTAGAGTGTTTGAGTTGTGGTGTAATGGGTAGTTGAGAGTATCAAATCAGTTTTGAGTATTTTCCCAAATTTCCCCATCTGAACTTTTTCTTTATTACTCTCTCTCTATCCACTTTTTTTCCCTTCTCTTTTCTTTTTCGGTTCTTTTTCTCTCTCCACTTTTTTTCCCTTCCCTTTTCTTTTTCGGTTCTTTCATTCTCATTTGCCGCCGGCCCTTCTATTCCCTTGCTATTATTTTTCTTGTTTTGACCTCCTATTTACTTTCAAGTTTTTGTGGATTATTATTCGGCTTTTGGGCTCGTTATTGGTAAGTTTGGATTTTACTATTCTAAATGTTCTGTGTTCTTTCTAAGAGGGGTTTCCTTTTTGGTGTTAGGATTTAATCAAAAAATGCTAAATCGATCACAAGTGATGAATTAAGTGCGAGGATTGCTTGTTTCGCTCGAAGGTACGGGTTCCGTTAAATTGTCAAAAGTATGTCTTTCGACTAGATGTTGAATATCGATTTAAGAGTTTAATTGAGTGTTTTTGGTCATTTTTAGGGTCTAGAGCTTAAGAGTTCTTTTGAATAAAAAATGTTACAGGTGTGTACTCGATTGCACAGAAAACAAGGTTTGGGCGATAGCCAAAAACCTCATTGTCGATGCTATACGGGCGTGTGATCGCCCGTATGGTAAGCTGCGTTCCCTAACATGGGCGTGCGATCGATGAGGCTAGGCCGTGCGCACAAGACACGACCGTGTGATGGCTAGGCAGGCTGTGTACGACACACGGGCTAGACTGATTGGGCTGTGTGGGCCCAAATGGGTAAACCATATGGGCATGTGGGATTTTAGGCCAAGCCGTGTGGTTCACACGACCAAGGAAAATTTGAGTCGTGTGGGCCACACGGGCGTACGGGCACACACGGGCAGACCACATAGGCGTGTGAGCCTATTTTTACTAAAATGACTGTTAAGGTTGCACGGGTTGCTCAAGTTGACTGTGGACCTTCCATAGGGTCTGTAAGCACTACTTAGACCCTTAACTGTGTGATATTGATTGTGTGTATTATGTACTGAGCATGTTATATACCAGCATGTATACTGAATTGAATGTGTATCTGACAAACCTGTGATAGCACGACACTCTATTGTATGTTGCATTGCATTGGGTTGGGTTGATAAATGTACTGAAAGGCTCTTAATCCTAATATTGGCAGCTCAGCTGCAAATTACTGTTTTGTGCCGCATTCGGTACTACCTGGAGTGTAGGGTTCGGTGAGTTGATTTAATCCCCACGTGGGGAGTAGCGTTGGACAGAGATGGTGTGTAGAGGCTGGTTAGGTAAGAATTTGTTACGGGATACTACATGATTTCCATTGATACTGTGATGGGCTAAGGCCCTACTGGATATTTGATACTGTACTGAGATGGGCTAAGGTCTAAACTATTACTAATACTAAAAAGGGCTTAAGCCGAGGACTGCTTCAACTATGCACTCTATTTTTATATTGTTTATTTTCTGTGAAAATGCACATTGAGTTTACGTAAACTCACCCTTTTGTTTAAATTGCACAGGTAATCCCCAGATCTAGACGGATCGGTACGGCGGAGAACTCGACGGTGACCATGGTTTTGGATTGTTATGGTTTTAAATATGATTCTTGCTTTCATTTCTATTTTATTTTTATTTGTTTAATTTTTGGGTTGTAAATTGGACTTTTAGACTCTTGTTTGGTTTTGGGGTTTTTATTTTTCTTTACTTTACAGATTTTAAACTGCTAGTTGTAGGAAACCTTGGTTTTCAAAGGAAACAATGTTTCATCAAGAAATACACGATCACTTAAACTGTTTTAAAAAGCTTCTGCAACGAATAATGTCTTGAAACCACCAACTAAATGAGTAACACGATTTAGAAGCTAACAAGAGATAAAGAAAAGTATTAATGGAAAAGGTTTTATCACATTAATATAGTTTTCAAACACCCTATCACATGGCATTGTCAGATTTGGCCATACCGACTAGGCCGGGTTTGGGGTGTTACATCGGTCAAGCATTTATTTTTCTTTAAGTAGTACATTAGGAATTTCAGTAAACTATAACAGTATGACTTTGGAAGATTAGACACTTAATTAGTTTTGTGATGAATAAGATGTGAAGCATGGTTTAGCTTTATTGTGTTATCTGTGTGGTAATTGATAATCGATGGGGTAACTCTCTAAACTTGGGCTAGACGCCTAGACCAGGTTTAAGGTGTTACAGTACTTTTCCATGTATATCAAAGATTGTAATGCTACATTCCTTGTAATCACATTCTTATCAGTTATATTTTCAAGAGCCACATTCTATTAAAATCATACCACATGAAAGTACCAAACACCATCATATATAGTTATGGTACAAAATTATATTAAGGGGTGACATTGCTTTTCAAAACCACTTTTAAAAAATTTGTTTTAAACTTTAAGTGTTGAGTATTGCAGTAAAAATGCTTTTGAGAAAATAAATGCTAATATTTAGATATAATGTTGTAAAGTAAAAAAAAAACATTTATATTCAGATTCATTAATATTATGGTATATGAAATATATCAACTTAAGTTATAATAAAAATATAAAAAAATTATTGTAACTTGTTAATATTTTTATATATGAAATAAAAATTTTAAATTATGAAAAGTAGTTTTTGAGAAGATAAAATATTCGTTTTTAGACATGATATTGTGAAGTAAATAAATAGATTTAAATAATATTCAAATTCGTTAATATTATGATATATATAATATATCAAATTAGTTTATACTAAAATATAAAATATAATTCATTGTAACTCATATTAATATTTTGAAATATGACAAATAATTTTTAAATACTTTTAAGAAATTAATATAAATTGTTTATAAAACTTAATTTAAATATATAAAGCATATTTTAAATATTAAAATAACGTACAAACATAATCATTATAAATTCAAATATATAATGTTACATATATAAAATTAATTTCAAAAAGGAAATAATCGTATAATCTAATATAAGTATTAAAAAAATAAATTGAATGATAAATGAAGATTAAAAACATGTTTTTGACTTCAAAAGTAAAATTTTAAACAAAAAGCTATAAATCATAGTTTATTTTTTAGGTTAAAAAATATTTTTCAAAAGCATTTTTGCCTTCAAAAGTTATATGTTTAGCATTGTTTATGGCTTCAAAAAATATTCTTAGTGCAAAAGTGCTTTTGAGATAACAATGGTAAACACAACCAAAATGACTTTGAACATGGTTTTGGAGGTTAATTTAGTATTTGGTTACAATATAAAAATTTGCGTATTCACATATACGATTTTTTTATGTAGTAACTATTATATATGATTTTTTTCGCATCAATAACTTATTTTTATGTATTTTCATAATGAAAGTACGCTTGTCACAACAAAAGAAACAACAGCAAAACTTTGCACACAGATATTACTAATGTAGTTCAAATTTAGCCAGCATAGACAGAGCCTTGCTCAGAGAACAAATTCACCAAAATCAAAAGTACCAATAAACAATTATTTGAGTTCAACCCTTTAATTCTCAAGGTATAGCTAGGGTTGTTATCGGATCGACTAAGAGACTAATTCAAAAATGTGGCTTTGAACTGGTTAGACTAGGAACAGGTTGAACTGCTTTGACTGAAATTTTTGAATTTTTTTATTTTTTAAATTTTTTAATATTTTTTAATTAGATCCATTGGACCAGTCGAACCTGTGAACTGGTTTGACTATTGATCCAGTTTAAAAAATGTTGGGTGTAACCTCACCTTTATAAATATAAGTATGATTCTCACTACCTAAAATTACAATCACTTAGTAGTTATTATCAAGTTATTCAAAGATGACACTCTCAACAAAATATTTTCTTATACGAACAAATGTTTAAATAGACACCCAAAAATAGATCCCTTAAATTAGGAAAGTAGATTATTTAATAACCAACTCAAGGTAGTCGATGAACTCTCTTGTCCCATGGCAAGCAAATACTTTAAGCACATTTGCTTATCACCCTAATTACTATTTTGTTGCAAACTGCAAACGTGGAATTAATACAAAAAGTAAATAAGGAAAAGTTAATTAAACAAGTTCAAATCTTCCTTACAAAAAAAAAGTTTACAGTTTATTATTCAAATTCTCCCTTGTTTCGCTGTTTGACAGCTTTGACCTTTCTTCACTAAAATTTATTTATCTTATAGTACGAGACTAAGACAATGTTCCCAATCATTTCTATTAAAATTAGACTCATAAAATATTCTAAGCATATAAATTATAACCCATAATTATTTTTCTACAATTTTTAACAATTTTTCCAAGTCAAAACATGGGATCTCAAATTCATTCTGACACTATCTCACAAAAATTAGAATATCACATAATATACAACTCTTTTGCTCCCCATGTTCTTTTATATGAAAATAGACTCATTAAGCTTTAATTCCATAATTTATTTGAAATTTAATTTCAACTTAAACAATTTTTTGTGAATTTTCAAAGTCACACAACTGCTGCTTCCCAACACTGTTTTACTACTAAAATTCACTCTTACATAATTTCACTTAATCCATTTTGTCTTATCGAAGTTCACTCAAATATCGAGCACATTGCTCATAATTTTCATAAACATATACCTGCACTTATTAATCATATAATCATGTTCATATGTATTTTTAATTAATCGATTTTCCCGCTGAACTCTTCGGAATAATAACTGATACTCAGTTGCCTGCATATATTTTCACACTTGTAGCCAAAGCTATCTGGTACGTATGGTAACTACACATGCGACCAATTATCTGGTACACGTAGTGGCCTGCACTTAGTACTACACACGTGACCTAACCATCTGATACACGTAGTAGCCTGCACTTAGTACTACACACGTGATCGAAATTATCGGGTATGCATAGTAGCCTGCACTTAGTACTACACATGCGACCAATTATCCGGTACACATAGTAGCCTGCACTTAGTACTACACACGTGACCTCACAATAGATCATTCGTATCGTTTCTATTCCGAAGGCTCAACCGGGAAATTCCTCACTTTCTAACATGTTACAATTTATTCATAGTCCTTTTTCAATTTGCAATTTACAACAAATAATCATTCTATAGGCAGCCACATTTCATATGATAACAAAATATAATAAAATAAAAAGAATCGATAAATTATTTACGTGCAAACTTACCTCGAATCCAGAAATGGCAATTTACCATTCTAGTCCATAACCTTGTATTTTCCCAATTTAAGCCCAAATCTCGATTTCCTTGATCTATAATATCACATTTAGCCTAATAATTAGTTCACACTATTCATATGGGTCTAAAAATCATATTTTTACAAATTTTCATTTTGACCCCTAAACTTTTGCATAATTTCACTTTTTCCCCAAGGTTCAGAAATTAAATTTCTTCCTATTTTATTATGTTTTATGACATGCTGATCATTTTTACCTTCTATAGAAACATCAAATTCTCACTCTAGCATGTACTTATGAACATTAGGTATTTTTACCGATTATACTGTTTTACTCGTTTTCACGTAAAATCGCTTAGCAAAAGTTATTTAGCACAATTTAAAGCTTTATATTCTACCATTAAACATCAAAATATATGCATATCATTCATGGGTAAATTTTTAAACATAAATCCTAGCTCAAAATAATGGTAGAAATGAGCAGATCATGTTACTGGGATTTCAAAAATACATAGAACATTAAAAACGGAGCTCAAAATCACTTACTATTAAGCTTGGAAGCTTGGTCAAACCCTAAACATGGCTAAACTTGGTACATTATGCTGTATCAAGAAGAAAGGGACACATTTGGGGTTTAAATTTTGTCTTTTAATTCATTTTACCCCTAAATGACCAAAATGCCCTTTTTACTATTCTTTCAAATTTTACCCAATCAAGGCCATTTTTGTCCAAAAAGTTATAAAATGGTTTAATTATCATTTAAGGACCTCCCATTTAAAATTTCATAACAATTTGATACCTCTAACGTGTAGAACTCAACTTTTGCACTTTTTACAATTTAGTCCTTTTTACTAAATTGAGTGCCCAAACATCGAAATTTTCGAATGAAATTTTCATGAAATCATTTTGTGAAATTTTATACTATAAAAATATAATAAAAATAAAATTTTCCTCATCGAATTTGTGGTCCCGAAACCACTGTTCCGACTAAGCCCAAAATCAGGATGTTACAATTGGGCCTCGCCTCCTCTATTGAGTCTTTATCTGTTTATTTGTCCTCTTTGACCTCTTCGTTCTTTTCTACCTATTCGTTATCAACCTGCTGTGTAAATCTAGGGTTGAACGCGCCTTTGTCGGTTGAGGTTGTCGGGAGTGGATCATCCATTCTTGTAAACCCTAGTAACTTAATTGCAAATCAAAATTAAAATCAAAGGCACTGACAGAATTTCATGCGAGTGTATTGTAGGCTTGGTGACCAAATACCTCTAATTGTCCCCCACCCCAATGATCGATGGCCAAAATCAATGAATGCCTCGCCATTGATGATGATTCTAAAGGGTCTTGGTATGAGCTTCGTAGCAATGATATCATTCCATCGCACAATTGAGTGGTGAGATTTTTAGCTTTTTCATCGGACGTAAGATTTGGTGGACAAAGTGCCCGTGAGCTCGGGCTATCTTCGTCCCCCTTGATGAAGTCGGGATCGCTTTGCAACTCGAGGTCCAAGTTGGCGGTGATTATATCATCTTGGGTTGAAGTGTAACTAGAACTTCAAGGTTACAAAGGTTATGCTGTCAAAAGATTAAACATAACTGAGACCCTAGTTGACGGTGGTTGTGCGGGCACAACAACCAGTTTCTCCTCATCAAATAAATATGCTTTATAAAACCTACACGGAAGTGCGAAGAAGAAAAAGGGAGGGGTCTCCCAGTATAATCAAGTAATTTGTGTTGTCCATGTCTACCAAATGCAGTAACCCTATTAGTAGAACTTGTTACACTCTAAATATGTCACAAGGTATAATAATTTGGTCACCGCCTTTGGTGGACATAGATAGAAATACTTGATTATATTAAAAAGCCATTGCATTTTTCTTCACCGTACTTCCTTTTGGGCTTTATAAACCATCTACCTCTGACAAGGAAAAACTAGTTGTCGTGCACGCATAACCACTGCCAACTGAGGCCTTATTTATGTTCCATCCTTTGACAACATAACCTTTGTAAACTTGAAGCCTTAGTTACACTTCAACCCCAGACCATATAATCACCATCAACTAAGACCTTGAGTTGCAATGCAATCCGACTTTCTTGGTGATGACTCCATACTCACATGACAGATGAAATTTGTAGATCACCCAACTTTACGGCACCGCCGTAAATTCAAACATTCTTTAAAACTACAATCATGTCTATCCCAAACATGGATAAAAATAAATCTGCAAACTTCTAATTTCCAATCGCAAGAAAAAAAAGAAGAAAAAAACAATTTTTAGGTAAGTGAAAATGTGCGACGTAGGAAGCTTTTTCAGGAGAGAGACTAAAAACACTCCCTACATGACGTGTTTTCATTTCTCTCTCCAAATTTAGCATAGATCGGTAAATTTGTAGAATTTCAGCATAGTTTCTCAAATAATTTTTTTCCAACATATTCTTACAAATTAACCGTTTGAAAGAGGTACTATATTCTCTAGATCTTCTTCAGGTTCAAAATATGACGGGTAATAATATACCTCTTCACTTGTGGTAGGTTTTATAGGTACTTCAGGTGGCATGACCTCATTCTCTTTTTCTGTTGGTTCAGTTTATAC
Source organism: Gossypium hirsutum (assembly GCF_007990345.1). Lineage (NCBI taxonomy): Eukaryota > Viridiplantae > Streptophyta > Magnoliopsida > Malvales > Malvaceae > Gossypium > Gossypium hirsutum. The sequence continues at coordinate 9,441,960 of NC_053429.1, forward strand.
ATTCTTTTCATAAATCATAGGATTAGATTTAAGCACAACTTTAGAAGCAAAAACTTTAGTAGGAACTTCCCTTGTGATTTCATCAGCAGGTTTACCTAAATCAAGAAAATTATCAAAAATATTAAGTAGTTAATTGAGTTAATTTCACCTATCAATTAGATTCTAACTCATTTAAAAAAAAATTATCAAATGCCTCAATTGTTTTACAAAATGGTAAATATATTATGTTTTTTACCTTTTTTTATATAAAATCAAGATTGCAACACAAGTTCATCTTATTTTTGTGACAAATAATCATCCATTATTTCAATGAAATTGGAAATAAATAAAAATGATAATGTTTTTAATATTCTTTTTCATAAGTTGACATAGATGATTGCATTGAAAATGGTACATCACACCAAGAGGGCAAATACAAGTGGACAATTCATGTACCCCAGATCACTGAATCTTATGAAAGATAGGCAGAAGATGGCAGAATCTGATTAAAAGAACAAATATATAATATACATACTGAAACAACGTTCCTAATCCATGGCAGGTAGAACAATAAGAAATAATTAAAATATGATACCATTTCGATTCAATAAGGAAACATTTTTATTAATTAAAAAAAGGGTGTTGGCAACTGCATTCATAATTTGTATGTCATCAATTATGGACTGTTATCATCAACTTGAGTGTTATATATATATTTTGGACAGAGATAAGCATTAATTAAGGATTAGGCTTAAACTCGTCAGCAATTGCGTGTTAAAAACTTACAGGTCTAGTCTTAATTTATGTGTGTTTGGGTCAATGAAAGATTAATTATTTTTCTTTTATGGAAAATATCTTTTACTTTTTAACAACATGCAAAGCAAAAAAGGACCAACCTCTTTTTGTTTCTTTAAGATGAGTGCAAATTAGTTGAAAAACAATCAATACCTATTAGATACTTCTTTTTTTTAGAAGGAAACGTTAATTAAGTTTAGATAAGAAAAAAATATTCTAATTACTAATTGGCCTTCTAAGAATACTCGAATGAGTATCCTCATCAAATAAAATTTTAATTTTACTACTGATTATTTTAGCTAAACTTATCCAATCTTGGAGATTAATATTTTTATAATTTAAAATTGATTTGAGTTATTGTTTATTATTATATTTTTAGTAAATAAAAGAAAACAATTTGAGAATTTATGATAAGGAGCTGATACTTTACTTTGCAAATGGAAATTCCATTTGGATAAAATTCTGAAAAGAAAAGTTGCTTTTGGGCTCCAAAGCAAAGAAATCAATTCCATTAGGCATCTTCCCAATTCTTTAAAAAAAAAAATCGTCAGAATCTCTTTTCAAAGGACACAGAATAAGGACTTCTATATTATTGAATTAATTTGTAACACTCTAAATTATATAGGATCAGATAAAATTTGCTTTTTTCGGCAGAAAAGATTATTTGCCTAAATAACACCTAAAAATTTGAAAATCCTAGCTATTTAAACTATTTTTCTAATTAGGCTAGGATTTTGCTTCCTTTTTCCAATTCTATTGGAAGTTTACTTCCACCTTTCTATTTCTTCCCTCTTTCTTTTCATCAAAATTTTGTTCCACTGCTGAAAATTATTCTTGATTACCCCACATCAAAATCTATTCCTTATTTTAACTTGTTTTCCAACTGGACTCGTGATCGCAATTAGGAACACTTTTTTATTGTTGCCAAGAATCGGTAAGAACATTCCAATCCCGATGTTTAGATCTTAAATTCCTGTAGAATTTCCTTTCACGTTAAATTTAAGATTGATTAAATGATCTTTTATGATTCTTTCGAAATCTTGATTATTCTTCAAATTCGTTATTATTTATTATTAATTATTACCTAAATGTCATTTGAAGGACCTGATTTAGGTATCCCGAATCAGATTAGAACATGAGGAACATTGCTTGAGACCTCGACGACAGGTGTGTGTTCTTTTACAAGAAAATTGGAACAAGTCGTGCCTCGAAATAGGGTCATACGGCTAGCCACACCTGTGGACCACACAACCCCTCACACGGCATTGTCCCCCTAAAACCCTAGGTTTTTTGAATTGCACACGACCTAGGACCCTTTACATGGTCACAATCTATCATATAGCCTAGCCACATGATCGTGTACTCTCTCCACAAGGTTTAAGGCATTCCACACAGTCTTGTGTCCCCCGTATCTCAAATTTTACAGTTTTGGCCCAAAATTTTATGTTATGTTTAGTTTAGTCCCTAATTTTTTTCCTGAACTGTTTAGTATATTATATTATTCAATTAAGTCACCGATAATGTGAAATATGTTAGAATCCATGAATTGGCTGACCGTATTAATATGACGTATATATACATTAGCATGAATTGTGAACAATATGTATAACTATTTTTTCGGTGTCGGTGATTGTATGTATAGTATGCTTTATGAAACTATTAAACCAATCACATAAAAAGCATGACTTTTGCTACTATGTGAATTCATCACTAGATATTAATTGCTACTAAATCAAATTGTTATGAGCCTATTATTTGCTACTGTATTGTTCTGTTAAAAGCATATTAAATGCTACTATTAATCTTTTCGAACATGACATATTGTATTGCATGAGGTGGGATATTATGAATGACAGAAGTATTGGCAATTTATTTGCATTTATTTTGTTGTGTACTCACAGCATCTGCGACGATCTTGTTGTGTACCCACAGCCAAAGGTGGATTCCATCTGCAGCATTTTGTTGTGTGTCCACAGCCATCGGTGATAAAACTGCAAACTATTGATGGTTAACCCACAACCTGGTGTGCTGGCGGTTGGAGTTCTAAGAAACTCCTATTGTAGTGTATAGCGGTGGGGTAAGATCATTTTTGTTAAAAATTGATATTGTATGACATCTATGAAAGTATGTGCATACAAACCTGGAATTTCTATTAAAATATATTTATATCTACATATATGAATGAGTAATTTGTGAAATCAATATTTTGATATTGCTATTGTGAATTCTTGATACTGATGGTGGCTAAATTAAGAACTGATATTTCAAACTGCTACTAAATTATGATTATTTTATGCATTATTAATTAATATGCCTTATCAACTATTGCATTGATATTCTTGTGATTGAACTCATACTGAGCGTCATAGCTCACCTCCCTTAAATTTTCATCCTTACAGATAACCCACTAGGTTAAGATTTGGATGCAACATCCAGAGGGTCTCACCTTGGCTTTGTTAAAATATCTTTAGATACTTTGTTTGATATTTTATTATTCAAAGTTTGTATTATTATTTTAATTTGAACTGTGGCATAGGGTTTAGGATTTGGGTTACTATGATTTTGCATGACACCTAATTTAAAATTTTAAGATATATTGTAATGATTATTAATTAGTATGCACGAACGTCGGTTTTTATTAAAAACAAACAGATATTACTTTTCCACCGCTAAATCACAATTAAAAATTTAAAGAATAATAAATTTGTTTGTAACTAAGTTTTCTACTAAAATAAACCGTCATCAGACGGAGTTTTAGCTTAAAATTTTTCAATAAGAAAACAAGATTTATTTTTAATTAATTTAATTTCCTTTTCCTTCTTCTCATTAAAAAATTTTAGCCCAAATTTTTTTATCAATTGTTAATAGAAAAAATTATAAAAAAATATAAAAATGAGGTTTGAAACATATAACAAAGATAAAAGAGATTTTCAAACAACATATCAACTCAAGATGAAACACAAATCCTTTATTAAAATATTGATTTCTTTCTTAAAAGATTGGGGGAAAAATGAAGAAGACGAGAGATATAAGTAGATAAGATTTTGAGGGTAGGTGAGTTGGTTGGTTAACCTTTCTAAAGTTTCTTGGTAAAAGATTAGAAGAAATAAATATTAAATAAATATATGAAATTAGAGTTATTTAATTATTCTTAAAAAAAGTGCATGTACTTTCTTTGTATGAAATTGTAACATTATAATATACATATCAGATAAATATTTGTTACTTTTGTTATTTCATTAAAATTTAACACTATTAATTTTTTTAATATTAATTTTATTATAAGTTCTTATTCTATCTGTTTTTTTTATATAATATTTAAAATTATTTATATTCCCTCCCCAACCTTTAAATAGGAGAATAGTGTGTTTCAGTATACTCAAACCCACGTTCTCTTGCACTGACAATAATATTGATGTCAATCGAATTAAGACGTAATCGACAATTACCTAAAAACACTTTTAAAAAAATCTAACATCAATGACTTGTATCACTTGTCAATTGAAGTGTTAGTTAAATTTGGATAGCAAGTGATTTATTAAACTTTTATCAAATAATTTTTTTAATAAATCTCAAATTATCCTAAATTATAGATAAAATAGCAGATTTCTACAGCTTTTAATTAAAAGTCCAAGTTGAGATTAGATTTAGAGGCCCAAACCCAATGGATTGTCTTAATTTAAAACATGAAACCTTCATAGTCTTTGTTAAGGTAATCAATACCATACAAATTTACCTACTGTTGTTGTTAAGTATTGATATGTATTAGTATGGGAGATTTTGGTACAACATTTTGGAATTATTGATACTTTAAAAATATTTTTAATATATATATATTTATAATTCAATTTCTAGTTTCTCAAAAAATTTATATTAATATATATGCAAAATAGGCCTCAATTGCATATTTTAAAATTATTAATTAATTTAGTTAATCAAATTTAATGATTATATTTATTTTTTAATAATTATATTAAAAAAAGTTAAGAAAAAATAATAATATTTTTTTCTAAATATTTAAACATGATTTAAAATATAAAAATATATAAATTATTATGCATCTGTATAAGTCGATATAAATTGCAAAGTTAAAAACGAAACTTAAATTTATCAATTTAAGATTATCGAAACAGTAGCAATTAAATATGTTAACAAAGTGGTTAAGTTTCAACTAGTAATTAGTTTGTTATGAGAGGTTATAGCTTATGTGTATAAATTACAAGTGAATGTAACTTGAATTTCTCAATGCAATGATGCATAATAGTTTTCATTCCCTCTTTCTTTATTTTCATTTCTTCATCTTCCATTCTTGTTAATTCTTAGAAATAAATCTAAAGATTTATCATATATATGGATTGAGATTTATTATTCTAACATAAATTATACTTGAAAATTTATGATTCGTATAATTTAATTATTTTTTGTAAGTCAAATTAAAAGAGTATTATTCAGGTGAAATTTAAAAATCACGTAATGAACAAAACTAACAAAATGATATATCTTTTTATAGGCATGAATATGCTTTTTTTTTTCTTATGAGAGCTTAGAAGTTAGAAATTATGGGGCTGGTCGTGTTTGTTTGTTTTTCGTTTATTTTTGTTATATTTACCCTTCATCTTCATTAAAGAAACGACACTTAGGATGCGTTTGTTTCATAAAAAATAATTTACGAAAATTCAGGAGCAGAATTAAGGGCTGGTAGAAGCCCCGACCTCCTAAAATGGAAAATTTCTCTTTTAGCCGTTTTATAATTTATAAAAATTTAAATTAATAATGATAAAATTTCACTTTGGCCCATCAAAAGTGATAAAAATTTGATTAATCTTTAAAAAAAAAAGATATAGGCTATTAAAATAGTGAATTTGTATTTTTACTATCATAAAAGTATATAACTTAATTCCACCAAAAAAAAAAACCTAGCTTTATCTCTATGAGAAATGTTTTATACATTTTCATATGTTTGTTTCATAGAAAACAACTTGATCAATAGAAGATGACTAACAAGTCAATTCATAATAAGTTATTTTTCTCGTAGAATTACTTACTTTTTTTAGAAGTGCAAGTCATTTTCCAAAAAAAACTCCTTTATAGCTAATTTTATTTTTATATAAAAATTAACTTAAATTAAGTCTAATATTATTATATTAATAATGAAATTTTAATTTTAATTTTAAAAATATTTAAATATTAATAGCGAATATTATAATTTTTAATATGATTAAACATACATATTTAATCATTCCTATTTAATAATATAATTTATATAATTTATCATTTTAATTTTACAATTTTATTTTAATAATAAATTTTAAAAATAATAAATTTAAATTTTAAATAATATTCTTCATATATTATTGAAAATATTTATATTAATATTTTAAGAATAAATATAATAAAATTTTTATAGTATAAAGGTTAAAATATGTTATAAGTCCATATACTCTTCATAAATTTAGAATTTATTTCATGTGTTTTTATTTTTAGGAATTTAGTCCCTCTACTTTTTAGATCTCAAAATTCAAGTCCAATTGTTAATACTATTAAATTTTTTTGTTAATTTTATAGATGTGATATTTTTAAATAAAAAATACTCATTTAATAGTTATGTAACTAAAAAATAATGTTACAATGATGGAAGAAACCTTTTTTTTTTTTTTTTACTTTTCTTGTTGTTTTTATGGAGAGGAAGGATGATGATTGATGGAGATCGCATAAGGTGGTTGGTGGCAGAGCAAGGCTGATGGGAGTTGGTGGCTAGTGGCGGGGGTATGGCTAACAGCGGCTTAGGGGCAAGGATAAGGGACCAATTTTACAAATATTAGAAGTTGAGGGGCTTTTGTAATTTTTTGCTTTGACCCATTAACTTTTTTTTTTGAATAATCTTATTATACGTTCTTATTATATCTACTCTTTTTAACACAATACCTAGAATTACTTATACTCTTTCCTCGATCCTTGAATAGGAGGATAATGCAAATGGGCGTATTTATGGGGCTGGCAAGGGCTTGATCCCCCCTAAAATGAAATTTTTTTTCATTTAAGCCCTTTATAATTTTTAAAATTTTAAATTAGTAAATGTAAAATTATACTTTGGCCCCTAAAAATGATAAAAATTTGATTTGATCTTTTAAAAATTATAAAAATATAAGCTATTCAAATGGTGAAATTATATTTTTACTATTGTAAAAATTACAATTTAATTTTGGCCCTTCTAAAAAAAATTTCTACCTTTGCCCCTAAAAATACGTTTTAGTGCACTCGAACTTACATTCTCCTACATTGACAAAAATCAAACTAAGGCTCAATCAACAACAATATTTAGAATTTATAATTGAAAATAATTGAATTTGAAAGTTTTGAATATTGAGAATTGAAATCAAGACATAATAAAAAAAATTACAAAGAGCTTTTGGGATAAAATTGGATTTTCATAGAGAATTTTCCTATCAATGATCAATAGAGCTAAAGCGTCGGCTCATCATTTATTGTTAGATGCATAGATGATAGTTCCTTAATTAATTATTTTCATAGAATCTTTAGTTGCTAATGGTAGTAATTTTATTTTCCATATATACGTCAACCAGAATAACCATTTTTCATTATGACATTTAAATATTACAATAAGTATACTCATGAACATACATAAGTAATTAAAACTCAACTGATGAGTAGGAGGATGTTTATAAATAGGCAAGCAAATAATGTCATCAATCTCCTTTAATAAAATGTCTGCTGTAATGTTATCCCTTATGCTTCTCATCACCTTCTTGTAGGTGTTCAAATCATTAGGGCTTGTTTTATCATTTCTCTTCCTCATATAAACCCACACCATGTCCTTGCTGTCCCAAGAACATTCAATGATCATCATAGAATATGAGCTAGGATTTGAGCCATCTCTGAAATCAACTCTGTGCCCTTCCATCACCTTCTTTCTCCCATTTTCGTGAAGGAAAAGTTTATGATCATCGTTAACACCCATCTGGAACAGGAAATCAACTGAGTTCATTTCAGCATATTTCCATTTGAGAAGGCCTTCATGAGTGTAAGGTATGTAAGGATCATCTCGACCTTGAAAAATAAGACCATCTGCTTCATGACAAAGTTTGGGGATTAACTCCTTTAATATCTTTGGCACAGTTGAAAGTGACCAAAAATCTTTTCTCCCAACCCTGAAAGATTCCAATTCATATCTGTAACATGAATGCTTGCTTTGGCTAATGTTTTTCTGATCTCGATTTCGAGGCTCGATCACTTCTTTCTCCACCATATTCCATCTTTCAGAGAATGGTTTCTCCATCAGATTATTTCCATTACAAGCAATGATATCGAAAACCAAGAATCTTCTTTCCTTGTTTTGAGAACATGGCAAAGTACCAATCACCATCTCTCCATCAAGCAAGGTATAATGGTGAGTACTATTTCCGTAACTGCATGGGAACCTTATCTGAACTCTTCGGAAATTAAAATGTCTATCGATCAAATAACATCCATCGACAGTTATTAGCATCATATACCGAGTCCCATCAGCTTTCCATGTAGCATAATAGTAATGTTGCCTCAAAAGTTGCAAATTATCCCTGTTGAGTGAAACAGGGTGAGACCCTGGAAACCTTCTAGCTCTTTCAACATTTAGGTTTAACATCTTGTAGCATGATTCCCTAAGAGATTTCATTTGATTGAATGGTATTTTATCTCCCAAGATATCATCATTTTGTATTGTTGGACCCGCATCCAGTCTATGATTCTCATTCAACGTTGCATTCGAGGTCCACTGAGGAGATGATGGATAGGCAAACATTACAGGCTTTCCTTCGTTATAAAATGCATACAGAGCATCAATATAGTTTGGCTTGTAGATTCCAGGAGGACGAGCACGAGCAAATATTTCCATTGCTTGAGTGACGGGCATCAATGGCTGAAAACGCATCAGATAATGAACAATCATAAACCCGGTCCGATTATGCCCGTGTGTACAATGAACAAGCACGTAATTCTTCGACTCATTCGCCCGACGTGAAAAGAATTTCGACAACTCATACACAAAAATGTTCACGGAGAAGTTATCGGGCACAGCATCACGCCCCTTGCATCTAATCTTGACGTACTCAATCCCTTTTTGCTTTAAGTCTGGAACTGAATAGTAACGACAAGTATTCGTCAAATCAATCACTAAACTCAGCTTCCCATTGGAATTTTCCACCCTTTGAATCACTTGCTTGAAAGAGTATGTTTTTCCAGGCGGAATGTTGGTTTGGAAGGATTCATCAAGAGGGACCTTGGAAGGAAGAATGCAGCCCAAGATTTGTTGACCAAGTGAAGGGCAATCCAACCAAGCAGGAGGGATCTCATTCTCATCATGAATTCTGGGGTAACTCTCACTTTGATGAAACCGATCAACATGAAGAAGCCGTCGCTTGTGATCTTCTAAGTCTTGTATTTTCAGTCTCTTTCGGCTTTCTTGATCACTTGAAGGATTTGAGACCATTCTAAATTAAATTTGTGGCGTTCAATTCCTGGCCAAACAAAACTAAAGAAAAGGGAAAATTGGAGAGACAAGGCAATATATATTTTCCGCAAACCAGGGAAATTAATGAACAACAGAATAAAAAGTATCTTGTGAAAGTTGATAGGGAGATAAAAGACAACATCTTATATATGCGTATATTAAGTGATTCCTTTACGAATGAGGCAAGGATTACCCACAAGGTTGGACCATTGGTGGGGGTGCCTTCAACCTCATGAAAGTTCAGATCCATTTATATAATGGTGGGGGTGCCTTCAACCTCATGAAAGTTCAGATCCATTTATATATAAAGATTGAGTAATAATTTAATTGATATGAACATTATTATTAATATAAGAGGACATGGGTTTGAATACGCTGAAGCGTATTATTCTTTTATTTATGAGTTGAGAGGGACTATGAGTAGTTTTAGACATTATATGATTAGATCCTCAAAATAAATTATTATAAGAAATATTTTATATGTTATTAAATTTGTAATTATTAGAAGAAGAAACATCAACTTAATTATTGAATTGAGATAAAATTTCAAAATATTTAATATTAGTTTTTAAATATTTAAATTATTCATTATTTTTTTTTGAAAAAAAATTATTCATTAATTTACTTATCCATTTTTTTGGGTTTTTTTTTTACATGAACTATTATTTTTTTATAATATTAGGAGTGAGGCTTGAGGGTAACACTATTAGAATCCATGTTTATGTCTGATAAGAATTTTAAACACCATCTTATTTAAGTCAAAACTGGATTATCCATCTCTTTTATCGCTATTGTTTCAAATTATTTTATTAAATTTCTTGTCACAAGTGGAAAAACTATTAACTCAATAAAACAACACCAAATATAAAAACACGAGTATTTATAACATTTTGAATTTTTACCAGTTTTTGATATCACATGCATTGCATGTGAATGTACACATTTATATTTTTATTAGTTTCCATTGTTACATATATAATTTTACATATTTATTTTTTAATTTTATTAAATAATATATATTTTATAATTCATTAAATAATATAGTTTTATAATCTCAAAAAACATTTTTGGGTAAATTATACCATTAGTCACTAAAATATGGGTAAATTTTCATTTTGGTTGCTTAATTAAAATGAGTTACAATTTGATCACTAAAGTTGGTTTAATAACAATTTTAGTCCTCAATTTTTATACTTTCTATCAATTTGACCTCAATTCCATATAAAATGATAAAAGCTGAAATTCTTTTTAAAATTTAGAAAATTCAAAAAACTAAAAATTATATAAAAGTAGATAAAAATTTCAAAAATAAATAAAGTGAGAGAAAATGAGGGAAAATTGCTTTTAGACCCTCCAATTTTTTCTCTCTATTATCTATATAGAAGTATTCAATACCATTCTTTAAAGTAACATAAAAAAAAGGTAAAAACATCAAGTAAAATTATTGGTTCTCTGTTTTTTCACCTATTTTTGTTTCTCGACATAACTTTTTCATTATAAGAACAAAAAATAGAATATAATTTATTTTTACAATTTGAGTTCTAAAAAATAATTTAAATGCATTGAAAATTTGAATTGGGTCTGAAAAGGAAAATTGTGGTATATTTTATTTTATTTTTCTGCTAAAGAAATGGCATCAGAGTTGATTTTGCAAGCTTATGTAATATCAGTTCTGGATGTTCTTTAAGGTCATAGAACTTGACTTGAAGATATTACTAATTTGGTTTCGAGAAAAACTGAGGAAGCATGTAATGATTTGATTTTTTTGTTTTGATTTTGTTCTATTTTTATTTTGTTATTAGATTCTGTTGAATGATAATTTTCTTTATTTCTCATGCATATTAGTTCTTCAACAACAGCATATTCGAGATTTTATTTTTTTCTAGAATTTTTATATAGAATTTTCTATTTTAAAATGATTTTGAGCTTTTTTTATAATTTTTTATATAGAATCAAAGTAAAATTTACAAAAAAAATATAAAAATTAAGGACTAAAATTGATATTATACCAATTATAAAATTTCATTTAATAGTTGGGTGACCAGAAAAATAATTTTCAGAACTTTAGTGATCAAATTGTAACATTTTATAGTTAAGTTATCAAAACAAAAACTTACCTATAGTTAATGACTAATAGTGTAGTTTACCTAATATTTTTTACTAATTAAATGAGAATTTGTTTAGTTTTTAAAAATAATTTAGAAAACAAGATACCATTTAAAAAGTAATGAAAATAGTAAAATAATAAGTAATTAGATATTTAACTAAAAAATTAGTTAAACATTGAATTAATATACATCTATAAAAACAATATACAATTTTGAAACTATACTAACTATGTATGTGATTTTACGTATTTAATATTTAATTAATTTTTTAAATATTATATTTTTATTACAATAACTAACATAAATTAATATTTCTTATTTAAATAATTGAATATAGATATACTAACTTTTCATTTTAAATATTATAATAGAAATTTTTTAAATAATAATTTCCAAATTTTTAACATTTTCAACGTGCAATATAGTTTTACTTTATATAATTAATTCAAAGTAACATTAATCAAATAATTAACTCTAATATTAATTAAGTAATAATTACGATTTTTAGGATTCTATTTAAGTAATAACTCTATTTTACATTAATAAAATTAGCACAACTTTTGTTTACCTTAAAATTTTTTAAACTAATAATTATAAATTATAATTATGATCATCACACTTTTTTTTATAATTTATGTTTAAAATTTTATTCAAATAATAATGTTATTTTAAAAATTAGCATAACTTTTTTTAACAAGTAATTTTAATTTTAATTTTAATTGTCTTTAAATGTATAATTATCACAATATTTATTATATTATAATTATTTTTAAAAGTTAATTTAATAATATGATGAAAAATAAAAGGTATTCTCGCAGGTTCAAAAGGTTTTTCCAGCTTTTAGATATATTAAAATAAGGTAAATTATAAACTAAGTATTTTAATAAAAACCCTAGCCAAGAGTGCTTTGCTTAGCATCCTAGAGAGAACAGTTTTTTCTGTGGCTTGGGATGAAGGAAAGTGGTGGTCACAATGGTTTTATAGGAGATGAGATCTCCCTTCTGGCAGAGGAACTTATTCAGTTATCGGTCAAAAGCTCAAAGGTGGTACCAAGCTAGAAGCCAACCCTAATCTGCACTATTTGGACAAAAAAAATCCTATAATCCAAATAGTTTTAAGGCACAGATGAAAAGTATTTGGAAAACAAAGAAAAAGTTCGAGATCCAACTGGCAGGGCAAAATCTATTCTTGATAGTGTTTGATAGTAAAGAAGATTTGGAGACAGTTATGGAGGGACAACCATGGTTATTTAGGATAAATTTAGTGCTCTTTGATCGGTTAACTACATCGATCGAAAGGAGTCAAATTTAGCTTAATTCATCCCTGTATTGGATTAAGATTGGTCCATGTTTACCAGAATTCAATAAAAAAGATTTGATGCATGTTATTGGGGCTACTTTTGGAGGTATTATTAATGGGGAATTCTATCGACTTAGATTTCAATTCGATGTGCAAAACCCCTGCGTAGGGTATTTTCGTCTCAACAGAAAACCAATGTATGTCCTGGATTCCTTTTAAATATGAAAAATTACCTACTTTCTGCTTTGGTTGTAGTCTGATGGGGCACGAGCTCACTAAATGTCTCAAGTCTACACCTGTAGAAAAAAATAAAATCAAAGATGATCCTCCTTTTTCTTTAGAACTAAAAGCAGAAGTAAATTTTATTGGAAAAGAGAGTTTAAAGTTTAGTGCCCTTTCAAAGAAGATGCAGACTCAATGTTCATATACAGGTGATATAGAGAAAATATCTAAGCTAAATTTTCAAGAGAAGGGTAACAGTGCTACTGCCTAAAGAAGTCAGGATAGTGCACAACTCACAGGAAATAAGAAAGCGATGATGATAATGCATGAAGCAATAGTTAGTTAAGAAAAAGAGAATGAGGAAATTAACAATCACGTAGAAATCTTGAAACCAGTCAAGAAACCAAGATGGAAGAGATTTGAGGCAGTAAGAGAGATGGACAGTGGTAACGGAGAGAGTATATTGAGAAAAAGAAAATCGGAGGATATAGAAATTGAAGATGACGGAAACGAAAAATCTTGCGATACGGAAGCAAAAAGAACGAAATATGATGACCAAGACTCTCACAATGACGGAGGCACACTTTTGTCGTCAGAAATTCTCAAGCAAAGTTGTATTACCAACCAAGATAGATCGGCAGCTGCTAGATGGCAAGCTGACCGGACACAATGAAAATCATTTGTTGGAACGTCCGTGGATTGGGGAGTTCACGGGCAACAAGAAGGCTTCGGTTTTTGCTGAAGCAACATAAACCCCAAATGGTCTTCCTTATGAGACCAAAATCAATGAAAAGCGCATGAAAAGAATTAGGAGGAGATGTGGTTTTGAGAATGAAATTGATATAGGAGCAAAAGGTTATAGAGGTGGAATTTTTATGGCATGGAAAGTAGGAATTACGATTCGTCCAAACAATTTCTCAAAAAACCATATTGGTGTGCTGGTAAAAGAGGATAATGTTAATCAAGAGTGGAGATTTATAGGGTTCTATGGCTTGCCTTACGTTACTAATAAGGATGTCTCGTGGAATTTGTTAAGGAGGTTGGGTTAAAATCAAAATCACCCATGGCTGGTATGTGGTAATTTTAATAAAATACTGGATTCTTTTAAAAAAAATAGAGGTCAACCAATGGAGGAATAAAGAATGGAAGCTTTCCGCGAGGTTCTAGAAGAATGTCAATTAATAGATATGGGGTACTCGGGGGTGTGGTTTACATGGGAAAGAGAGAACCTACCGGAAACAAATATTAAAGAGCGACTAGATAGAGGCGTGGCAAATGAGATGGATGCATCTTTTCCCAAAAAGAGTTATTCATCACTTAGCACACTCGACTTCAGATCATTGTCCCTTACTTATTAATACTAATAATGAAAAGACTTATAAAAAGAGCCCAAGTTTCAAGTTCGAGGCATGGTGGACAATGGAGGAATCTATTGAACAAGAGATTAAAAAAATCGTGGGAGTCATCAAATAGACTTATTGTTGAGAAGCTTGAAAGGCTGCAGATAAGATTGATCAGGTGGGCAAGCTCAATTAAAAAGGGTAAAAATGGGTTAAAGAATAACCTCACGAAAGATCTTGATAATTTACTAGCAAGTGATAGGGATGCTGACACAATGGCAAAGCTGATTGATACTAGAATTCAACTCAATATGGAGATTGATAAAGATGAAATGTACTGGGAACAAAGGGCGCGAGCCAATTGCTTCAACTAGAAGATAAAAATTCTACTTTTTCCCACAAACATGCCTCATTTCGTAGACGAATTAACACTATTACTAGGCTGGAAACTGAATAAGGGAGGGAAATTTCTGGGGAACCAACAATTAATGAGGCAGCCTCAAATTACTTCCAGAACTTATTTTCTTCAAAGGGAATTGACAATTTATCCCACCTTTTAAAAGATATTAATTCTAATATTTCATCTGATATCAATACATATTTATTAGTACCTTTTACAGCAGAAGAGGTATTTTCAGCTTTGAAAGGAATGGGGCCCACTAAAACACCAGGTTGTGATGGCTTTCCAGCTTTATTTTTTCAAAAATTCTAGTACATGGTAGGTAAAGATGTTGAAAATTTTTGTTTGGGTATTCTGAACGATGGAAAGGATTTAGACTCTCTAAACCTTACAAACATTGTACTTATCCCAAAATTACCAAATCTCACAAGTCTTGTTAACTTCAGACTTATTAGCTTATGCACATTTTTATACAAAATTGTGGAAAAAGCAATAGCTAATCGTCTTCAAGAAGTCATTAGAAAATGTATTGACAAGGCTTAAAATGCTTTTATTCTCGAAAGGTTAATTACTTACAACGTGCTTGTGGCTTATGAACTCTTACATACACTACGTCAAAAACAGACTGAGAAAAAAGGGCTTATAACAGTTAAACTAGATATGAGTAAGGCTTACAACAGGGTTGAGTGGGCTTTTCTTAAGTAAGTTATGATTCAAATTGGATTTGCAGTGGAGTGGGTAACATCAATCATGAAGTGCATCTCCACAGTCTCGTACACAGTGAATATCAATGGAAAAAGAGGAGATATTTTTAAACCCACTAGAGGGCTTCGTCAAGGTGACCCGCTTAGCCCTTTTCTTTTCTTGATTTGCAGTGAATGACTCTCATTGCTAATAATAATGTCAACAGTTGAGGGATCAATGAAGGGAGTGAAGGCTAGTAGAAGAGGACCAGAAATATCACACCTGCTGTTTGCAGATGACTGTATATTGTTTGGTGAAGCAACACATAAAGGGGCAAGAATTTTAAAAGAAATTTTGAAAGAATATGAACAGTGCTTAGGCCAATATGTGAACTTTAAGCAAATCAACAATTTTTTATAGCTCAAATACAATAGAAAGAGACAAAGAAGAAACTTCGAGTTTGCTAGGTGTGCGATGCTCCACAAATTTGGAAAAATATCTAAGACTCCCTAATGTTGTAGGCAGGCGAAAGAAGGAAGCTTTTCAGAATCTCAAAGATAAAGTTAAGTTGAGAATTGAAAACTGGAGTACAAGGTTACTGTCACAATGAGGAAATTAGGTCTTTATAAAATCTGTTTTGCAGGCAATTCCAACTTATTCTATGTTATGTTTCCTCTTACCAAAATTGTCATGTGGGGAGTTAGAAATATTTTCACAAAATTCTGGTGGCAAAAAGGTCAGGGAAGGAAAGGGATACATTGGTGTCAATGGAAATTTTTATGTCGAGCAAAAGAGGAGGGGGAACGGGTTTTAGAAATCTGGAGCAATTCAATATTTCACTACTAGCTAAGTAGGGGTGGATGATTATTACTAATCAAGATTCTTCAGTTACGCAAGTATTTAAAGCAAAATATTTTTCGAATGATAATTTTTTAAATTCCCGATTGGGGAAAACCAGTTCTTATATATGGAAAAGCATGTGGGCAGCGAAGGGTGTTTTGGAAAAAGGCATGTGTTGGAAGGTTGGTACAGGTACAAGTATCTATATCAATGCTGATGCTTGGATTCCAAATGCTTTTAATTTTAAGTTATCTTCAATTGTTAATTCCTTGCAAGATGTTAAGGTCAATGAGTTGATCGACAGTAATGAGAGAACATGAAAAAGAGAATTCATAAACAATACATTTTCAGTAGATGATGCTGGAAAAATCCTCCGCATTCCTTTAGCACGCACACCTCACGATGATCTCTTGGTCTAGGGAGGCGAGTATTCAAGCAAGTTTTCAGTTCGCAGCGCCTATAAACTATTACAAACTTTGGAGAAAATTCCTAGAGCTTACGCTGTTGGGTATGGGTTCCACTATGTGGGAAACCCATATTTTCTGCCATAATGTTTTGTCTTTCTATTATTATTGAGTGTCAAATTCTCAATTTAAAAGAGAAAAAAAAACAGAGAGTGAGATTGAAGCTCGTTGGAGAAAAAGAGAGAATAAAAAAAATCAGTTTTTCAAGCTTGGTGCAGCAGTGATCAACTCCTCGATCGAAGGTCCATCCGTGGTTCGATTGAGCTGATTTTTGGACAGCAGCTAGGTGATAAGGTGTTCTTGACTTTGTACGGTCGAATTTTTCATCCGAGACTTGTAGCGTCGGAAATACCCATTTTTCAGCAGCTACGTTTTTGGTGATATTCTCTCATTTTTCTCTCTTTTGCTAAAGATTACATATTGTTAGCCTTGTCGGAGTTGAATGCTTGTTGTAGGCTTGATATTGTGGTCTTGTAGTTGAACATTTGATGATAGTGGAACTCTTGATCGGACTCTAAAGTCCCGTGGTTTTTACCCTTGATTTAAAGGGGTTTTCCACGTAAAAATATCAGTGTCTCTATTCATTTTTGTTGTGGTTGCATTAGTTGATTTGTGGTTGATTAAGGTTGCTAGAGAACATATCTTGTGCTATTGTGCTTGCCATAATTTTTGACAGGAGTTATAAGGAGAGAAAGAACACCGGTTGTACTTTCGCTTTGTTTCGGTTGTTTGGTTTCTTCCCCAACAAACTGGTACCAGAGCTTGGTTATTGTGTCAGATAATTATGGAAATTAATACGAGCAAGATGATTATGTTGAATGGCACAAATTATCAACTTTGGCGAAATAAAATGAAGGACTTGTTGTTTGTGAAGGCTTTGCATCTTCCGGTCTTTACTACTCAAAAACCCAATTCGAAAAGTGATGAAGAATGGGAATTTGAGCATCAACAAGTGTGTGGCTTTATTCGACAATTTGTTGAAGAAAATGTTTACAACCACATTGATCAGGAGACACATGCTCGAACATTGTGGGAGAAGCTTGAAAGCTTGTATGCTTCGAGGTCGGGCAATAACAAATTTTTGCTGAAGAAAATGATGGCGCTGAAATATAAAGAAGAAATGTCTATAGCTGACCATGTTAGTGAATTTCAGAGTGTGATGAATCAGTTGCTTGGTATGGGTGTCAAATTTGATGACGAAATTTTAGGACTTTGGTTGCTTGCTACTCTACCAGACTCTTGGGAGACCTTTCGAGTCTCACTCATTAATTCTGCCCCACAGGGTATTATTACTTTGGATTTGGCTAAGAGTGGTGTGTTGAATGAAGAGGTTAGAAGATCTCAGGGTTCTACATCACAGTCCGAGGTGTTGGTTATCGAGAACAGGGGGAGAAACAGAGACAAAGATGGAAAGGGTAGAGATAAAAGCCGAAGCAAGTCAAGATCGAGATACAAGAATCTTGAATGTCATTATTGTGGCAAGAAAGGTCATATCAAGAAATATTGCTTCAAGTGGAAGAAAGAGAACAAAAGTGGTGGTGATAAACAAGATCGGAATGACGATGAAAAATCTAAGCGTGTTGCTACTGTTACTCGTGAAGATATGTTAGTTATTTGTGATGAGAATTTGGTCAACCTAGCATGCGACGAGACTAGTTGGGTGATTGATACTGGTGCATCACTTCATGTCACGTCGAGGAAGGAATTCTTCACATCTTATACTCCTGGTGATTTTGGGGTATTGAAGATGGGTAATGATAGTTTGGTTTCGGTTATTAGTATGGGAGATGTTAGCTTGGTAAGTAACAATGGAACAAAGTTAACTCTCAAGGATGTCAGACATGCACCGGATGTCCGTTTGAATTTGATTTCTGCATGAAAGCTTGATGATGAAGGATTCTGTAACACCTTCAGTGAAGGGCAGTGGAAGCTGACTAAAGGCTCCTTGGTTGTGGCTCGAGGAAAGAAGAGCTCAAATTTGTACTTGATGCAAGCTTTGACTTCTCGAGAGACGGTGAATGTGACACTGAATGACCACTCAACTGAGTTGTGGCAAAACGACTCAGTCACATGAGTGAGAAGGGGCTTAGTTGTTTAGCGAAGAAGAATCAACTTTCGGGTTTAAAGAATGCTACACTGAAGAATTGTGCTCATTGTCTAACAGGAAAGCAGAAAAAAGTTTCATTTAGAAGCCATCCTCCTCATAGGAAATCAGAGTTGCTAGAGTTGGTCCATTCAGATGTTTGTGGTCCAATAAAAGTAAGATCACATGGTGGTGCACTTTACTTTGTGACTTTCATTGATGATTGTTCAAGAAAGCTATGGGTTTACACTTTGAAGTCTAAAAATCAAGTCTTTGAGGTGTTTAAACAGTTTCAAGCATCAGTTGAAAGGGAAACTGGGAAGAAGTTGAAGTGCATTCGTACTGATAATGGTGGCGAGTACACAGGGTCGTTTCATGAGTATTGTCTGCGACAGGGAATCAAACATCAGAGAACACCACCAAAGACTCCACAGTTAAATGGGTTAGCTGAAAGAATGAACCGAACATTGATTGAGGGAGTCAGATGTTTGTTGTCAGATGCAAAGTTACCAAGATCGTTTTGGGCTGAAGCTTTGAATACAGTGACACATGTGATAAATCTGTCTCCTAGTGTTCCTTTGAAAGGTGATGTGCCAGATAGAGTTTGGTTTGGTAAAGACGTGTCATATGATCACCTACGTGTGTTCGGTTGTAAAGCATTTGTTCATGTTTCAAAGGATGAAAGATCCAAATTAGATGCCAAGGCTCGACAATGCATTTTTATTGGTTATGGTCTAGATGGTGAGTTTGGTTATAGACTCTATGATCCAGTTCAGAAGAAACTCGTGAGAAGCAGAGATGTTGTCTTCATTGAGGATCAGGCCATTGATGACATTGATAAGACGGAGAAAGTGGATTCACAAGGTAGTGGTGACTTGATCGATGTGAATCCAGTTCCCCTAGACTCTTTACCAGATCCTATCCAGGATGATGTGCATGGTGATGTTAGTGGTGACCATCAGACTATAGGTGACTTTGATACTCCCATGGATGATGTTGTGAATGATCAACAACAAGCACCTATAGCTCCACTAGCAGTTCCACTTCGAAGGTCTTCCAGAGATCGACGATCTTCTGTCAGGTATTCTCCTGATGAATATGTTCTTTTGACTGACGGGGGAGAACCTGAATGTTATGAAGAGGCTATAGAGAGTGAATGCAAAGATCAGTGGGTTGAAGCGATGAAAGACAAACTTCAATCCTTGCATGAGAACCATACTTTTGAATTGGTGACACTGCCTAAGGGCAAAAGAGTTTTGAATAATCGGTGGGTTTACAGGTTGAAGCAAGAAGAGAAGTCTTCATCTCCACGATACAAAGCTAGATTGGTCGTCAAGGGTTATACTCAGAAAAAGGGGGTTGATTTTGAAGAAATATTTTCTCCGATTGTGAAGATGTCCTCTATCAGAACTATACTGAGTTTGGCAGCTTGTTATGACCTAGAGGTTAAACAAATGGATGTGAAAACTACTTTTCTTCATGGTGACTTGGAAGAGGAGCTTTACATGGAGCAGCCAGAGGGTTTTGTTGCACAAGGGAAAGAAGACTATGTGTGCAGATTGAAGAAGAGCTTGTATGGTTTGAAGCAAGCTCCAAGGCAATGGTACAAGAAGTTTGAGTCTGTTATGGGGGAGCAAGGCTACAAGAAGACTACTTCTGATCATTGTGTGTTTGTTAAGAGATTCTCTGGTGATGATTTTATTATTCTTTTGCTCTATGTTGATGATATGCTTATTGTTGGTCAGAATGCTTCTAGAATTGAGAAGTTGAAACAAGAGTTGAGTAAATCCTTTGCAATGAAGGATTTGGGGCTAGCAAAGTAAATTCTTGGCATAAGACTGACACGTGATAGAAAGGCCAAGAAATTATGGTTATCACAAGAGAGGTACATTGAGAAAGTACTTCAAAGGTTTAGTATGGACAAAGCTAAAGCGGTGAATACTCCATTTGCTATGCACTTTAGATTGAGTGTTAAGCATAGTCCTTCCACAGAAAAGGAGAAGGAAGAGATGCAGAAAATTCCTTACTCTTCAGCCGTGGGTAGTTTGATGTACGCAATGGTTTGCACGAGACCAGACTTGGCTTATGCCGTTGGTACAGTTAGTCGGTTTCTTTCTAATCCAGGCAGAGAGCATTGGAATGCAGTGAAGTGGATTATGAGATATCTTCGTGGCACTTCCAACATGAAACTTTGTTTCGGCAATGAGAAACTTGTTCTTGTTGGGTATACAGATTCAGACATGGCCGGAGAAATTGACTCGAGGAGATCTACTTCAGGTTACTTAATCACTTATGCAGGGGGAGCTGTGGCATGGCAATCGAGACTGCAAAAGTGTGTTGCATTGTCCACCACCGAATCAGAGTTCATTGCAGCAACCGAAGCGTGTAAGGAGATGCTTTGGATGAAAAAGTTTGTGCATGAGCTTGATTTTACTCGAGAGAAGTATGTCCTGTACTGTGATAGCCAGAGTGCTATTCATCTTGGTAAGAACTCAACTTTTCATGCTAGATCTAAACATATTGATGTGAGGTACCATTGGATACGAGATGTTCTTGAAGCTAAGCTGTTAGAGCTTGAGAAGATACACACTAATGATAATGGTGCTGATATGTTGACGAAGGCCTTACCAAGAGGAAAGTTTGAAGCATGTTGTTTGACCTCCGGCATGGAGGCATTCCTCACATAGTTGGAGGGGGAGATTTGTTGGGTATGGATCCCACTATGTGGAAAACCCATATTTTCTGCCATAATGTTTTGTCTTTCTATTATTATTGAGTGTCAAATTCTCAATTTAAAAGAGAAAAAAAATAGAGAGTGAGATTGAAGCTCGTTGGAGAAAAAGAGAGAATAAAAAAAAATCAGTTTTTCAAGCTTGGTGCAGCAGTGATCAACTCCTCGATCGAAGGTCCATCCGTGGTTCGATTGAGCTGATTTTTGGACAGCAGCTAGGTGATAAGGTGTTCTTGACTTTGTACTATCGGATTTTTCATCCGAGACTTGTAGCGTCGGAAATACCCATTTTTCAGCAGCTACGTTTTTGGTGATATTCTCTCATTTTTCTCTCTTTTGCTAAAGATTATATATTGTTAGCCTTGTCGGAGTTGAATGCTTGTTGTAGGCTTGATATTGTGATCTTGTAGTTGAACATTTGATGATAGTGGAACTCTTGATCGGACTCTAAAGTCCCGTGGTTTTTACCCTTGATTTAAAGGGGTTTTCCACGTAAAAATATCGGTGTCTCTATTTATTTTTGTTGTGGTTGCATTAGTTGATTTATGGTTGATTAAGGTTGCTAGAGAACATATCTTGTGCTATTGTGCTTGCCATAATTTTTGACAGGAGTTATAAGGAGAGAAAGAACACCGGTTGTGCTTTCGCTTTGTTTCGGTTGTTTGGTTTCTTCCCCAACATACGCTTTACAAACCGGCTATATGATTTTTTACAAAAAAACTCTGGCTCCTAAATCTACCAAACAAAATTAAGGTTATAATATGGAGAATCTCATAGAATTATTTGCCGACGAGGGCTAATATGCAGCACCGTCAGCTTGTCAGTAATACAAACTGCCCTCAGTATGGTGAAAGAGCTAAAACAATCGACCATATTTTTCGCGAATGTCTTGTCATAGTGAAAGTTTGGACACTATTAAAATTCAGAATATTATTTTGGATCCTAACATGGATTTTTTATAGTGGATTACCTGGATTTTTGATCAGTTTTCCTCGCATCAGAGGCGGCTCTTCTGTTGTGGACTATGGGCTATTTGGGGAGAGAGAAACAGAAGAGTACATGACCAGAAAAACAGTACAGGGCAGCAAATAGCAGATTTCATCGACAACTATATTGCTGAACTTAATAGGTTAGAAATAAGAAGTTCAGTTAAGGGGAAGGAGACAAGAAAATGGAGCTACCCACTTCGCGAATTCGTAAAAATAAATTTTGATAGTGCGTATGATGCGACTCACCATCAATCTGCCTCAAGGATTGTGGCCAGAAACAGAGAAGGGCTTGTCTTACTTTCCTGCTCAGAGATCCACCACGGGGTATCTTCCGCATTTGCAGCTGAAGCAATCGCTTGTAGAAAAGCAGTCCAAGTAGGAGTGGAGCAAGAATGGTCGAAGGTGATAATAGAAGGCGATTCCCTCATGATAATCAAGAAATGCGCAACCAAAAGTCAAGATCGTTCACATATAGAAGCTTAATAGATTTAGAAGCTTCATATTCAAACATACACTAAGATCTGCAAAAGCCCTTGCACATATAATAGCAACGGAAACTCTAAAAAGAGAAGAAGAGACTTACCTGGAAATGAGGGTCCCGGTGTATGCTGAAATTCAACGAAGGATGGATTGGAGACGAGAACTAGATTGATAACGAAGGGGAAACAGAGAAAAGAAAGAAAAGTAAAAAGAAGCAGAAGAAATGGTTTTTTGAAAGAACAAGCTTTCCTAAAAAACTAAATCGTCAAAAGGAAAATTAAAAGGGTACTCAGATGACAAGACGATTTCTAGTATTTTCTGACTGGGCATTGATTAGGCACATCAATCAATAATTCTTGACTATTCGGCAAATTTCTAGATATTTTCTACTTAGTTTTTGGGCTTTTTTAGGTTCAAGCCGTGTTTTTGTTTAGTTGTTTATTGGTTTTTTTCTTTTGCTTTTGAGTTTGTACTATGCACTTTTATTTTCTTCAATATAAAGCCCAGTATGAAGTCTTTCAAAAAAAAAAAGTAAATTATAATATTAAATTGAAAAAAATTAATAAAGCAACATGCATAAATTATAATAATAATTCATGCCAAATGTGAAAATATTTACACTAAATAATAAATATATTTAATAATAATGATTAAAATGGTTAATTTTTTTTATCCAGCATACTTACTTCCTAGACCTGATCATGGGTTGGGTCACCCAGCCCAACTCGAAGGCCCGCCCAAAATGTGGGAGGGTTTGGGAAAAAATATAGGCTCGAAAAATGGGTTTGGACTAAAAAATAAGGTCCGTTTAAAAAATAGGCTGGGCCTCGAGTAAAATATTTTTGGCCTAGGCCCGGCCCAACCCAAATTCATTAGAAGACAAAAAAAATTTGCTCTTTTTTTTACGTGTTATTTTCTTGTTGTTTTCTCCCTATTTTGCTACCATTTTACTATTATGTTGTTACTATTTTATTGTTATTGTTTGAATATTGTGTAAAACTTATTTTATTGTTAATTTTGTTATTATTTTAAAGGCATTTGCTTATTAAGTAGTATTCATCTTAGTGTTATTTAAGTCTATATATTTTTTAAAATTTATTTTCAATTTGTTGGGAAATATTTATTTTGATATTTTTAGTATTTTTGATGTATTATATATATTTAAAAATTATATAAAAAATTAATATGGGCAGGCCGGATCGGACCTGGGCTTTAGCATTTTTATCCGGGTCAGATTCTCATTTTTTAGGCCGGGCTAGGCCTGGATCTAATAAATGAGCCTAATTTTTTAGTTGAGCCCGACCCAAACTTGCCCGGCCCAACCATGATCACCTCTATCACTTCCCCAAACCTAAAAACAAGTTAAAAAGACAGCATTGTGTATGGCATGCAATATCAACAGTCTAAATTCACTAAGTGAGAAGTAATAATGATCCTCATCCGGGTGGACCTTTGTGAGAGCCTACGTATATGATAATTCTACAAAACTAGCCGCCATTCCATTGCATATCCCAGAGCTCTACAAAGAAAAATGGAACTGCACCTAAACAAGTTGCTGCAGCCATTGCTAATGTCAAAACTGCAACTATGGACAAACACTCTACTGTCATCCTTAAAACTTATGGCTTTCTCCGTATAAGTGCCATCTATAACGTTATTGGGAGGATATCTTATCCTTTTCGAAATTTCAAGTAACACAAAGATGAAGAATAAAGGCAGAAGCTGATGTTTGACTCTAAATAATGTTGCTCTAATTTTTCCCACAAATCTATCATCAATAATGAATGTTATTAATCAAATAAAATTCCCTCCTAGTGAAGCCAATCCTGCAATATGTTTGGAAATGCACCTGCACAACATTAAAATGCAAATTTGCATCAAGAGATTGGCTGTGGAAGCAGGGGTGGTGCGGAGGGAAAAATGGGTAATGGAAAAAGATGATGAACAGTGGCAGAGGGTAAAAAAATAGTAAAAAAATATGACATGCATGCACAATCAGTCAGGTTTAACGTTTTGGTGACTAAAATGAATTTTTTTTCAAACGATGGTGATCAAATTACAAGTATTTTTATTTGAGTGATCAAAATGAAAGTACCCAAAAAGTTGAGTGACCCAATTAGGAAATTTAAAAGTAGCAATAATTTTAATTTTTTTTATAACATTTACTAAGTTTTATATAATTTTTTTTATAATTTTCAAAAACTTTTATAATGTTTTAGTAATTTCTAATCATTTTTAAATTTTTTTAATAAAAATTATTTCTTATTTTTGTTTTCTCACACATGTTGCTCTACATCATACGATAAACATGTTTATCATTGTTCATCAATCACCTCTCATCAACTAAAACTAATTACTATCACTCACTTTAAACCATCAAACACTAAACTCAATATCTCTCGGGCTCTTTACTCGACACTCTATCCAAATCTAATTACAATCACATTTCGAATTTCTTATAAAAATCTAATCTAAACTTTCAAAAAAAAAAGTAATTTTCTTATATATAATTTTTACAACTTTTTATACTTTTAATAAATTTTTATAGATTTTTTCATCATTTTAATTATTATTATATATAATTTTCAATAATTTTTAATGTTTTATAATATTTGTTTAATATTTTAATTTTTTGAAGTTTTTATAATTTTTTAAAATTTTATGATATTTAATAATTTTTTATACATTTTCTATAATTTTTAAAAAATATATTATATTTTAATAATATTTAGGCTAAAATTTTATAATAATTATAATAATTTAATATTTCATTTTAATTCATTTTATATATTTTTCTATAATTTTTAAAATATTTTAATATTTAATATTTAATATTTTAATAATTTTTGAGAATTTTATATCCTTAAAAATCAATTAATTCCTCCTAAATTAATTAAAAATCAATTAAGTCCTCGTCTCAATTAAGCCCTCCACGTTAGCATTTTTTCACGCTAGCCATCTTGTCAACTGCCATGCCATAAAAAATTTCACATCAGTTGCCATGTCATTTTCCATGTCAATATTTAACGATCCATCAAGGACCTTAACAGAAATCACAATTCGAAGGACCCAATTGATTACACTTTTCAACCAAGGGCCTAATTAATTTTTGAATTACTTTTGAAGGGCTTTTTTTTAATACTTTAGCCAAAATTTATATAAAAATTTTAATACTTTAGCCAAAATTTATATAAAAAAACTAATAAGGCTTTTGCTTAAAAGGGCAAAATTAGGACTTTGGTAAGCTTAATGTTCTAGTTTAAAGTCCCATAATGTGTGTGGTTTTTATATTCGTTTTAGGTTTAACTTTTTTTTATATATAAATTTTATATCAAAATAAACAATGGGTTTTAAATTTTTTTTTATCTTTTCTAACTTCATTAGTTCCTGGTTGATTCGTGGTACCTACTTAATCAATAAATAGTAGATAAACATCTACTAAATTATCTTCCTCCATTATTATTGTAACATCCTGAAATTTAGGGTTAGAAATTTTGATGTTTGTGATTAGGGTCAATGAGTGGATTGAACATTTGGGTTCAGTTTTACGTTTTAATGTTAAAATGAGCTTGCTAGTTTAGTGGTTATGAGTGTGTTAACTTATCTTTGGATCTTGTGTTCAAATTTTTGTGAGTGTTTTTGGGGTTTTTTACTAATATGGGTTTAAAAATTTTATTATATACCAAAATAGGTTGTCAGATAGATTATTTATGAAAATATGTTGTTTTTTTTAGTTGCGTCTGTCAAAGAGGCGCGACATAATATTTTAATAATACTTTTTTTAATATTTTTATTATATTATTATATTTAAAAAAATTCGGGTAAAAAGCGGGTCGTGCCTAACCCTTAGGCACCATATGTGGCGCCTGCTACAGGGGCGCCACACCCTGCAGTCCCATCACACTCCAGGAGCAAAGAGAGAAAAAGAAAAAAGAAAAAGAAAAAGAAAGAAGAAAGAAAGAAGAAGAAAAAATTAGTAATTTTTTATAATTATTTTAAAATTAAATTGTTAGTAATTTAGAATTATTTGATAAATTTTTGTGTTTGTAATTATTTTAAAATTAATTTATTAGTAATTTAAGATTATATATTCTAAATTATTTTGTTTAGTTTAATAATGTTAAATTTATTTTGTTAAATATTTTGTTATAAATAATTTGCAACTGTAAAGAAAATAATTTAGAAATTTTTAGAAGTCTAGAGACTAGAAAATCGAAAGTAAAAGAGATTGAGAATAAAAATTAGAAAAGACGGATGAAATTGAATGGAAAAAGATGATATGGTGAAAGGTTTATATAGTATTAGAGTTTGAGGGCAATAAAATTTGTAAATGTTGGTGCAATAAAATTATTTTTTAGTAATGTATTAGTGTATTGTGATTTTTTGATAATGTATTTAAAAAATATATTTTTATAGCTATTTTATTAGTAATTTATGATTTGGTTATATAAATTGTTAGTGTTTAGTGGTTTTACAGGTATTTTACCTATTTCGTATAAAAAAATTTATTATATACGAAAATATGATAAAATACGGGTTAGCCTCCTGAGTAGCCACGACATGTCGCGCCTACCTGACAGGCTCAACATGTCACAACCCATTTTCCCTATATATACCCCCTTCCTAGAAACCATGAGCAAAAAACTAGTAAAAAAAATTAGCAGAAGGAAAAAGAGAGAAAGAAGAAGGGAAGAAAGGAAAAGAAGAAGAAGAAAAATAAGGTATTTTAATTTATTTATTTTTAAATAGAATGTAGAAACTTGTTAAAAATTTTATTATTTAATATTATTTTGTTGGATAAATAATTTTGTTTGTTAGGTTCTTGATGAAAAATTTTGCATAAAAAATTTTGAAAATTTTGAGAATTTTGAACTTTTTTTAACAGATCTAGTATTGAAGATGGAGAACGAATTTTTTGTATACGTTTATTTTGATGGAGAAATTTTGATAACAAGTGTCGGATGAATTTTTGAATGCCATAAACAAGCTGCAATGAGATTTAATAGAAATATCTCGTTTGATGATATGAAGAAAAAAATTAGTAAAAAAATTTATAGACGTTGTGGGAGAAGGATCTCGAAAATTTTCTACAAGTTTCCAGTTTCGATGGATCCCATAAAATTCATCGAAATGGAACTTGTAGACGATGAAGATGTGGAGACAATGGTCGCTCTTTACTGCCATAGCAACCAAAATGCACCGATTCACTTATTTGCTGAGTTAGCTGTTGTAGAGTCAACAGAAGATCCAACTCCATTAGGTAAAGAAGATGGACCTCAAGAGCCGTGTATGGTGGTTCCGATATCATACGTTGGTAGTCAATCAACTACACATGGGATCGACATTGATCTTAATGCTACACCCGAGATTGATGTGGGTGGTGATGATGTATACCGAAGTAGTGATCCTTCTGATTATGAAGTCGATATTGATAGTGATCCCGACGTGGATGATACCCCAGATGATATTGACGATGAAGGCGTGAACGAGGATGGAAACATTAATGCGTCTTTAGTCAGGAACCAGATCCGTCATATTGTGATACACAATAATCTTGAGGCACACATGTCTCGGATAGACCCCGATGCGGCACATGCAGCCCAGTTCCCGGAGTACCCTGAGATACTACCTGCTCACCAGATGGCCATATATTCTGATCCTGAGGAGTTGTTCATGGGCCAGAGATTCGAAAGTAAGGAAGAGTGCATATTTGCCATTAAGCAGTATAGTATGAATATATTAGTGGACTACAAAGTCGTTGAGTCTAAACCGACATCATATATTGGAGAGTGTTGGAAATCGGCAGAAGGCTGCAATTGGAGGATACGAGCTGTATTTATCCAGAAGTCTCAGATGTGGGAGATACAAAAATTTGTTGGGCCTCACACATGTATTTCAACACGAATGACAGAAGATCATCGAAAATTTGATTCGAAAACTATCTGTACATGCATCATGCCAATGGTTGAAGACATGCCGACCATTAAAGTTTCGGTATTAATTGTTGAAATGCAGGTACGATTCCAGTATCGAGTATCATACCGAAAGGCATGGATAGCTAAACAGATGGCAATGGAGCAATTGTACAGAAATTTCGATGCATCGTACAATGAGTTACAGGGATGGATTGCAGCAATGAGGGAGTACATACCGGGGACTGTCATTAAGTTGCAGGCATGACTTTATTATGGCCTGGATGAGCAATGACAATCTGGTAAAAGAATATTCCAACGGATATTTTGGACAATTGATCTATGTGTGCGTGCATTTCCTCACTGTAAGCTTTTTGTGCAAGTAGATGGGACATGGCTATATGGTAAATATACACAAATCTTACTTATTGCGATTGCTCAAGACGGGAACAAGAACGTGCTACCGATTGCATTTACCATCGTAGATAAAGAAAACATGAAGTCGTGGGAATTCTTTCTTACAAATCTGCAGAGGTATGTAATTAGTAATGATAATATTTGCATCATCTCCGATAGAGGGAAATGATTAATTGCCGCCATTAGGCGTTCTGGTGTGCCATGGAGATCAGTTTACTGCGTACGGCACATTGCGGCTAACTTTCATCGAGATTATAAGAATGCAGATTGGAAGAGACAATTTGTGAAAATAGGTAAAGAATAACCTTATCATTTCAATATATAACATATATTTTTTTTGTGGCGAGACTGTAACTTAACTTATATCTTTTTAATACATACACAACTTACGAGTTAGAACCACACATTTTTCGGCAGAGGATGACTCGACTTGAGAGTGACATTGAAGGTCAGACGAACACATCTTTCCGACAATGGTTGGGTAGCATGGAGCCATGACAATGGGCTCAAAGTTTTGACGAGGGCTTTCGTTATGGTCAAATGACCACAAACTTGGTTAAGGGGATCAACGCTGTGTTGTTCAAAATGCGACATCTTTCAATTTCATCTGTATTCGCAGCTACATTCTACAGATTGGCTACCTTGATGCCAAGAATGGGTCAGCAACAAGTCAACCAGATGGAGGCAGGGCACGTTTTTGTCGAACATGTTAGGGATGCAATGGTTGCAAACCATCAGATGGCGAGGTCGATGAATGTAGAAGTATATTCACGATGTAATGAAATGTTTCGCGTTATAGAGACCATCGGCCGTTGACCCGGTATACCACCTAGGTCCTACGGAGTTGATCTCCGAAATACACGCTGCGATTGCAGGAGGTTCCAGACACTTCATTATCCTTGTGCACATGTCGTGGCAGCTTGTGCTAAAGTCTCGCTTAATGTAGATCAATTTATCGATGAAGTGTACACCCTTGAATGCACGTTGCGTGTATGGGAGAATGAATTTCCCGTGCTTCTTGACTTATCTACTTGGGAGGTTCCTTGGATAAACTTTGAGCTTATCCCAGACAAAGGGTTGCGTAGGAACCCGAAAGGTCGTCCGCAATCATCCAGAATCCGTAACGAAATGGACATTAGAGAGAAATCCGACGGGAAGTTGTGTGGATTATGCAGAGTAGCCGGTCATAATCAGAGTAAATGCCCACTCCGAAACTACCACACTGGACAATCATCGCGATCGGATAGAAATTGAGATATTGTTCATTATAAGTTGTTCATTACAAGTTGTTCATTGCATAATGAAAGAAAAAGTCTTGTCTCTTTAATTTTTAAGTATTTTAAAATTGATTTCTTTTTAATACTACTCTTTTTTTTCTTATTATATACTTTAACCAAGTAATTCCAAAATTCACCCTCAAATTCATAAATAAAATGGCAAATAAAATTCATTACATAAATATGAAGTTATTTATATTACAAAACCCCATAAAATTGATGGTTTGATGGTGTCGTTCTAGGGTATATCTTTGTGGAGCTCGACGTTCACGTTGCGGACGATTACGACAGTCAACGTTCTCTTCATCCATAT
This sequence comes from Gossypium hirsutum, assembly GCF_007990345.1. Lineage (NCBI taxonomy): Eukaryota > Viridiplantae > Streptophyta > Magnoliopsida > Malvales > Malvaceae > Gossypium > Gossypium hirsutum. The sequence goes on from NC_053429.1 coordinate 9,472,799, forward strand.
CAAATGCAATCGATGAACTCAAGTTGGGGGGAGTAGAGAACGATGGTAGATACGACTCTGGAGGAGTAGAGTATGGTGGTGGATACAAGCCGGGAGGAGTAGAGAATATCGATGGATACGAGCCAGAAGGAGCAGAGTACGGTGGTGGATACGAGCTAGAAGGAGTGGAGTACGGTGGTTGATACGAGCTAGAAGGAGTGGAGTATGGTGGTGGATACGAGCTGGAAGGAGCAGAGTACTGTGGTGGATACGAGCAGGAAGGAGCGGAGTACGATGGTGGGCTGAAGATATGAAACTCTGAATGATATCTGTGGGATGAAGAGCCCGGGAAATAGTTATCGCCTCCCAAATTTAGATGATAAGAACTATTCCCGGAGTGTAGTTTCGGCTCTGGCTCTGGCTCCGACTCCGGCTCCGACTCTGGTGCATGATGCAGATGTGGTAAATGCTGCCCAATTCGTGTCGTATACGGGGGGACTACCATCGACCGTCCACCAAATAAAAATGGTTTCCCCTTCTCATAGTACCACTGTAGGTACTGTGGCGATGGCCGCAGATCCAAACAACGATCCATCTGAGGTACCCTACTAAACCAGTTGTTCCACATCGTAATATATTGTTCATGCTCATCTCCCCAATAGTTCCATGCCTCCCCCTCCTAGTCATGCCATGTAGCTGTGCATCCAATCGTACTGGTTGTGTCGGGATATATTGTATACAACCGAACTGTCGGAGTACTCGATCGCCATGATACCACTCCACCGTCTGAAAATGGATAAGGGGTGCGTTAATGCACCATAAGTGTGAGTGGACCTGAGCATACGATGGAATAACAGCTGTAACTTCAGGAACAGAATATGGCATCCAAATAAACTGCATAGTTCATAACATTTTTATATTAACGTGGGTCAAGTGAGATAAAATAATAAAATAAAATTAATATTAGAAAAACTTACTCCCTCTCCAGAATGATTCTCAATCATCAGACAGTATATCGGAACCATGTATGACCTCCCGATACCTGGATTCATGCTCCATCTATGAAAACAAATTGTTAGAACAATATAATCTGAAAAAAGAGACAATTAATTGCTGTAACGCGTAAAGATTCATCACCTATTAACGAGTGGAAATGTATATGATTGTGACTAATGGATGCCAAGAATGGCATCCGATAAAGCGCCCACGACTACAGCAGTATGAGACATCCGCCTATGTCCACCGCAGAGGGATCTGTCGTCCGACAAAGTTCACGGTACAAAATGGCTAACACTGCGGACCCCCAACTGTATGAACGCGTGTTATGCAAATCGGATAGTAGCGGTAAGTACATCAAGTGGACGTCATTGTCGTGTGTATTCGTCATGAGTACACCTCCTATAAGCTCGAGCGGCCTGCATAACCTCTAATTCAGTGCCAGTACTCGACAAATGCTCAAAATTGGCCTTTAGCCATGAAAACCGCAAGGTGGCAAATTTTCCTTCACTTGGCGAGCGTCCAAGTAAGTCATAGCAAAGGCGAGCCGGCCTGGAGATCAAACTTACGCCCGTGACCGCGTTCCCATCGATGGGGAGCCCCAGCTGTATGCAACGTCCTCTAGCGTGATGGTGCACTCCCCACACGGCAAATGAAATGTGTAGGTCTTTGGACGCCATCACTCTACTAAGGCAGAAATCAAGTCATATCGTAGATTAAAAGTTCGGATCAATGCTGCTGATCCAAACCCGGCTAACTTTAAGAACGGTATTAGGCGTTCATCCGGCTGAAACCCTACACTATGAATACGGCCCTTCAATACGCGGTACTCGACCTGACATTATTATATTAACGAAATGGTTAATACAATATAATTTCATTCAACAAATAATGTGACTATCAAATAAAAATTTTATTACCATCTCATTAATGTTACTTGATATGTGATTATTATTATCGATCAATGAATCCATTTGTCGCAAATCTGCAATTAAAAAAATTAAATTTATTTAATTTATTTAAAAAATTTCAATAAATTATTTCAAAATTTTATAAACAAAATACGATAAATATCTCATAATTCCCCATCATTTTTACATACAATAAAAAAAATATAAATTATCTAAAGATTAAAAAACATATGAATTAAAAATAATTGAAATTGAAACATACCTAAGTAGTTTCTTTCACACAACCTATAAAATTATATAACAGCAAATTTAATCAAAATTTTAATCAATCAATCAATAAAAATTATCAAATAAATACTAATATAAATTTACATTATATAAAAATTACATTAAAAATTCATAAAACACTAAACTATAAACACTAACAACTTATAATCATTAATTACTAACACAAAATAACTATAAAATTATTTTCTTAAAAAAACACATTTCTAAAAAATCATAATACAGTAAAATCACTAAACACTAACAATTTATATAACATAATCATTTTTTAAAATACATTATCAAAAAAATCACAATACACTAATACACTACTAAAAAACAATTTTATTGCACAACTATTTTCGTAAATAATCTATCTGGCAATATATTTTTATATATAATAAATTCTTTTATACCAAATAGGTAAAAAAATCGTGTCTTTTTCCTTCAAAATCAATCCTGCTATTAGTCAATAATCATCTCATTAGAATTTTTTTAAAAAAAATTCTTTTTCTTTGCTAAATTCGGATTTTTTTACTAATATGGGTTTAAAAAATTTATTATATACGAAAATAGATTGTCAGATAGATTATTTATGAAAATAGATTATTTATAACAAAATATTTAACAAAATTAAACTAAACAAAATAATTTAGAATATATAATCTTAAATTACTAATAAATTAATTTTAAAATAATTACAAACACAAAAATTTATCAAATAATTCTAAATTACTAACAATTTAATTTTAAAATAATTATAAAAAATTACTAACCTTTTTTTTTTCTTCTTCTTCTTCTCTTTTTTTTTCACTCTTTGCTTCTTCGTGGACGCACAAACATTTTGGGGGACCCTATATGGTCCCCAATTTTTGTCCTATACAAATTACTTTCACCCCTCCCCATATTGACATGACAATACACTGGGGAGGGTTAAGGGTTAATGACAGTGCATGGTAAGGCAGCAGGGTGTGGCGCCCCTGCAGCATGTGCCACATGTGGCGCCTACGGGTCAGGTGCGACTCGTTTTTTACCCGATTTTTTTAAAATATAATAATAATAATATTATTATTAAAAAATTTATTATTAAAATATTATGTCACTCCTCTCTGACAGGCGCGACTAAAAAAAACAACCTATTTTCGTAAATAATCTATCTGACAACCTATTTTGGTATATAATAAAATTTTTAAACCCAGATTAGTAAAAAACCCATGTTTTTGATATTTATTTTTTTATGTTATTTTATTTTATTTTAAAAAGGAAAGTTATTTAAAAAAAAAAAAAAACAAAGTTTCACGTTCTTTTTCATTTTTCATTTTCTTTCCCATTGTTCTTTTTTTTTGTTCTTTCCAAATTTCAATTTCGTTTGTTTCTTGCTTCTTTTGTTTTACGCACTTGTTATCTATCGTTCCGTCAAAGGTGATTGCTCTAGTGTGTTTCGTGTAATCGGATGTGAGTCAAAATAGTATTGTAGAGGTGAAACGATTAATGCTTATTGTTTGCAATTCCGAATTAAGGTGTGTCTTTGAAACTGTTGATTTTAAGTGTTGAGTTATTGATGGATTGCATGATATTCAGCATATTTCAGTATATTTCTGGGTTACCAAAGGATGGAGATCGTTTTGATGTCAAAAACACGAATTTTAATCTGTTTTGGTGCGGTTTTGTGACCACACGAGTGGCCATACGGGCGTGTGCCGCACACGGGCGGTCTACACAGCTACGTGCAATTGAGAAATTAGGGTTTTCTATGGTTTTTTATTCCATACGACCTGGCCACACGGGTTTATGTCCCCATACGGGCATGTGAGATCTCTATACAGCCGTGTCTCCTCTGCTCTTTATTTTGGCACTTTTGGACAGTAAGTTACACAAGCTACTCACATGGGCGTGTAGGCCTCCACACGGCCGGGGCACACGGCCATGTGGCCCTATTTTGTAGAATTTTTGTTTTGATTCATAAACTGTTTGTTTTATGTTTTTGTGTAATCCGACCCTAGGTCAAGCCTCGGTAAGTGTGTTTGGGACTCGATTTAGTTTGGTTCGTGTATATATATGCGTTTATGGGCTTTAATTTTATTGCTCGTTTATGTGATGAATAAGTATGAGTTTATTATTGTTGTCGTAACTGAATATTAGAATACAAGTGTAATCAAATCTGAATCTGTTCAACTGAAAATGCTAATGTCCTTTTTTTTATGTTGTCTGCATAATGTGTGCATTGTTGCATAGCATGAAAATTTTGGGATCTGGCTATAAAGAGAAGGAAGACAGAATTAGCAGTTTTAACTGCGATACTTTTGTATAGCGGTTTACCGCACTATCCTATACGTATATCAGCTCAGCTATATACAGTTACTCAAGTGGCATTGTTCCACGTTGTAGTGTGTAGGGTGGATGAACCTATTGTGGTTCTAAGTGGTGTGCATGGTGGACGGGCCTACCATAGCCCTTACGTAGTGTGCTAGATGGACGAAATGGTGTTTGATTGGTGGGGTGGGTTTTGACTTGTGCATTTGTTCGCATCTGAATATACGTTTGTTTGTCAGAACATTTTGTCTGTTTGAGTGAACTTTTGGTTATTGACAATATAGTTAATGTTATGTAATATGTTTTGATTATAGTGTATGATTGGAACATCATTTTTGTGGTTTGATATTGTATTTGAAATACTGATTAAGATTTTCATAAGTGATATTTTTATACATATACTTGTCTGAAGTATTTATTGTGTCACTCCGTCTTTTTCCATCTATTCATGTTTCGGAGTCACACTGAGCTCGTGTAGCTCATCTCTATAGTGTTTTTCCTTTCAGTTACATTTCTTGTTTTGGAGCTCGACTCGACATACCGGAGGTCTCAGAAAGATATGGTTTGATTCGGTTTAAGTAAAATCTCATAAGTTTTATACGGGTATTTTTAAGTCAGTTTGTAAAATGACTATATAAATTGTGGTACAAGTTTTTATGTTGGACTTTCGTAAGGTGTTATTTGGGCTGAACTTTGGAAACTATGGATTTTATTTTTGAATGTTTGACGCCGGTTTAATATTGTTTCAAACATAATGAACAAAAAGTTTTTCTTGGTTTGAATTAAAATTTTTGTTTCTGCCACTTTTGGTGGCCAATGTAACCTCCGAAATTCGGTCTAAACTTCTAGGTTGGGTTTTGGGTTGTTGCAATTATCAAGTTTCAATTGATTATCATATCGAGGATTTTGATCCAACTTTAAATTTAACCACAATTGACTTGCAGATGCACGTGTGTTTTCATGATTATCATAGATGATTAGATTCATTTTCAAGTTTGATCTTCTGCAGATTGTTTAAGCATTATTTAGATACACAAATACCCAGTAGAATAACTCTAAATATGATATGGGTTTATCCTAAATATGGTTTAGGGTTTACAATAAGCCTTATTTACGGTTAATTTAAAATATTTTTTCTCTTATCCAAAAAATGCTTAAACACTTGTAGAAGACGATACTCACAAAATGCATCTCAAACAAAAGAGTCAATATCAACTTTAATTAACAATGGAGTTGAGTCAAAATTCTCGACCCGATAAGACAAGAGATTATAACTTGAATATGGTACAATAAAATGATTTGAAAGGCAATTATAAGATGTTTCAATGCAAGATTCAAAGCTTAAGAAATGAGTTAGGTTTAAGGGTTATGAAGCCAGGAGTTCAGAGAAAAGGTTCAGATAATATTATGGGTGGGTTTAGATGGGCAGTGAATTGCGTTTAATTTATTTTTTGTCTCACGCTATAATATCGTTATAGTATCTAATCTTACCGCCACACAGATAAATGCACCGCCCATCTAAACCCACATTATATCTTCAAATCTAAATAATGAAAATTAAATTTTATCAAAAAATCTCCATAAAAAAAATATAATGACCACGCACGTATCTTGAATTTCAACAAAAAAAAATGTTACATTTAACATCAACACTGATAAATATAAAATCTCATTTAATATTTAATACAATCAATGAATAAAAATATGAAACATCATGATTAAGTTAAAAAAGAAATATTATCCCAATAAAAAACAAAAAGAAACAAGAAAAGGGGGTAGGGCAGAAGAAATTGGCGACCAAAATTGCATCGAAAGGAAACAATAAAATTTGTTTTATAATAAGTGGGAAATTTTCTTATTTTCTATCGTTGTCTGTCTTATCTGAATTTTCTTCTTCTCACAGCCACAGCCTCTTGTTTTCTCTGTCTCTTCCCCTCCTTGTGTTTACAGGAATTTATAAATAAATAAATAAATAACCCTTCGATTCCAATTTTTTTAAAGCTTAAATTAAATTAAATTAAATCAAATCAAATAAGCCTGATACCACCGTTCTCAGAGATGCACCAGCCAATTCGAATCTGATGTAAATTTTGTTGCTTAGAATCGAATTCTAGCTGAGCCTTTTTTTCTTCTTCTTTGGAATTATCAGGGAGATTGAATTTGGGTATAGTTCACAGCTCTGTTTATTTTTCATTTTAGGTATGAAGTTATCCCCACTTTTTTGTTTTTTGACATTTCATATTGCTGGGATTCAATGTTTCTCCTTTAATTTATATTATAATATTCATTCCAATTGAATTTTTCTTTAATTTTTAACTTATATAAATCTTAAATTTACTCGATGGATTCATATGTTATAAAAATATTTGGAAATACGTTTTTTATAAAATTTTTTTAACCTCGGCTTATGTTTTATGGTGGGGATTTTTCCGTACTAGTACCTGCTTGTAATGGAAAATGTATTGGTCTGAGGCTTAGTATTAACAATAAGCCTTTTTGGTGAAATTTCAGGAAGGATGAAAGGTATTCGAGACTGGGTTTTCACTCAAGTACTATCCAATTCATTGGCATCCTCCAGACCACTGTCCGGCAGCGGCGGCGGTTTCTTTCCTGAGGCTCCTTCGTCTCAAGAGTTTGAATCAGAAGACCAAGGTATGATTTAATATCTGCGTGATGTTCCGATTTGATAGCTCTATAAGTCTAATTCATCCCTAGAAAATGTAAGACTCTTTCTTTTTCTTGTCCCTCTCATAACCTAATTTCATTGGATATTCTTAACTACATGGTTAAATGCTTGACCTTGGTACTTGGTGGAATGATCTTAGGAGGTCAGAAACTTGCTTATTGATGGCTGTCATTGATATTGACATGTTTGTTGTAAACAAAAAACTAGTAAATTAACTGAAGAATCATAGTCAAGCAAATTAAACCTTGAGAAAGGGGAAGCTTGGATATCTTCACCGAATTTGGCAAACTGCAACAAACATGAACGTGACATTATATACTTTGGAGCTGGCTATTTAACAGATTACTTGGCAGATTAATAGATAGGAGTTTCACTACTTAGAATCAAATCTTTTTTATAACTTATTTATAATGCTTTGAGTAATCTTTGAACTGGAAATTGATAATACCTTTATGACTACAAATGTATTCTGAATCTCTCATTAAGTTCATCTTTTAACCTGTTCCTATATTAAAGAAGTGGATTTTGATGCAGAATAAAAAAAAAATGTTCTAGGTAGATTATGAGACTTTCATAACCAACTGGGCAAATTGTCTTCTATTTTATTAGGTTCATCTCACACCACCAGTTCGGTAGCATTGTCAGTGCCTCCTGATATATCCTCCCCTTCTAGTAGCATTCATGATAATGACTCTTTTACTTCACAGCAGCAAATCCTAGTTGAAGGTTCTAATATTTCGCATGGTAGTCCTAATAGAAAAAAGATGGATCCATTGGCTAAGATTGAGGATCTCCAGATTACATTCTTGCGTCTTCTCTTACGTTTGGGGCAATCTCAAGACAATCTTCTGGTGGCAAAAGTTTTATATAGGATGCACCTAGCAACTTTGATACGAGCAGGGGAATCAGATTTGAAGAGAGTGAACCTAAGAAACGAGAGAGCCAAAACAATAGCAAGGGAACAGGAGGCATCTGGGCTCCAAGGATTAGATTTCTCTATTAAAATACTTGTCCTTGGCAAAACAGGAGTTGGCAAGAGTGCAACCATAAATTCTATGTTTGATCAACCTAAAACTGAGACAAATGCATTTCAGCCTGCCACCGATTGCATTCAAGAGATCACAGGAACTGTTCATGGGGTTAAAGTAACATTCATTGATACCCCTGGTTTTCTACCTTCATCTTCTAGTACCATGAGAAGGAATAGGAAGGTTATGCTGTCTGTGAAGAGATTCATTAGAAGATCCCCTCCAGACGTTGTTTTATATTTTGAGCGGCTTGACCTCTTGAACATGGGTTATAGTGATTTCCCACTTTTGAAGCTTATGACTGAAGTTTTTGGTACTGCAATTTGGTTTAACACTATCCTTGTCATGACACATTCTTCTTCAGCACTTCCTGAAGGACCTAATGGGTACCCTGTCAATTATGAATCTTATGTGAACCATTGCACTGATATAGTGCAGCAATATATTCACCAGGCAGTGTCTGACTCGAGGCTTGAAAACCCTGTACTTTTAGTGGAGAATGACCCTCGGTGCAAAAGAAATTTCTTGGGGGAAAATATACTTCCAAATGGGCAGGTTTGGAAATCTCAGTTCTTGTTATTATGCATATGTACCAAGGTTCTTGGTGATGCCAACAAGCTCTTTGAGTTTCAAGACAGCATTGAATTAGGACAAGTAAGTAACAATCAGTTGCCTTCTCTGCCTCATCTTCTCTCATCTTTTTTACGTCATCGGTCAGTATCAAATTCAGCTGAGCCAGAAATTGGAATTGATGAGATTCTCCTCTCAGAGGAAGCAGAAGAGGAGTATGATCAATTGCCTTCAATTCAAATCCTGACAAAGTCTCAATTTAAAAAATTGACTAAATCACAGAAAAAAGCCTATCTTGATGAGCTGGAATATAGGGAGACTCTTTATTTGAAGAAACAGTTGAAGGAAGAGTGCCTCAGACGGAAGGAGAGCAAGCTCTCCAAAGAGAAAAGCTTTGAAGGTAATGATGGTGATGATGCTGAAAACAATGTGGCTCCAGAGGCTGTCCCATTACCGGATATGGCAGTCCCTCCAAGTTTTGACTCAGATTGCCCAGTACACAGATACCGCTGCCTGGTCACAAATGACTTGTTGCTTGCGAGACCTGTTCTTGATCCACATGGATGGGATCATGATGTTGGATTCGATGGAATAAACTTGGAGACAGCTTTGGAAGTGAAAAACAATGTTTTTGCTTCAATTGCAGGGCAGATGAGTAAGGACAAGCGTGATTTCAGTATTCAATCTGAATGTGCGGTAGCGTATGTGGATCCTGTGGGGCCTACTTATTCTTTAGGACTTGATCTTCAGTCTACTGGTAAAGATCTTATGTATAATGTCCACAGCAATGCAAAGCTGAGGAGCCTCAAGCACAATTTTACTGATTGTGGAATCTCTCTGACATCATTCCGAAACAAGTATTATGTTGGTGCTAAGCTTGAGGATACGATATTGGTGGGGAAGAGAGTGAAGTTTGTTATGAATACTGGGCTAATGGAGGGTTCTGGACAACTGGCATATGGTGGGAGTTTTGAGGCTTGTTTTAGAGGGAGGGACTACCCTGTGAGAAATGATAATCTCAGCCTGACTATGACAGCTCTCTCATTTAGAAAAGAGACAGTCCTTGGCGGAGGTTTTGAGTCCGAGTTCAGGCCATTACGAGGTATGAGGCTGTCTATTAATGGCAATATAAATAGCCAGAAAATGGGGCAAGTCCGTGTGAAGATGAGTGGCTCTGATCATGTGGAGATTGCATTGGTTGCTGTCTTTTCAATTTTCAAGGCCCTTTTGCGTCGAAAGGCCACTGGAAATAGAGACCTTGAAGCATTGGAGGGTGTTTGACGCCAGAATTTTCTTGTTAGGACTTGCAAGAGAGTGGTCATTAAAGTGGTCTATATCTCAAATACCAGTTTCATCCAAACACATGCTATAGTATGCTGGATTTTTTGAGGCCATCTGGATATAGTCTCGGTTTATTGGACATTTTTGTTCAGATATGTAGGAACAAAGACAAGGTATTGGATGTTTGTCCCATTGCTATCTCCGCTATCCTGAGGGGGTGGTGGCATTTGAGTATCCAGGAGAGCTTCCAGCCATGTCTGCTGAGGTTAGTGTCAATCAAGGCAAGTAGTTGTATAGGAATTCATGGGAAATGAGTTTTTTTTTTCATGGAATAATGCTAAATAGTCTATAGTTGTAAAAGATTGACCGTAATTCCCTTTTTTATTTAAAATTTTGATCTAATAAGTTCAATGTTGTTAAAAGTTACATTCTTGTTGAGTTGAATGGCAGTATATAAAATTTTCTGAGTGATGACTTTTAACTAATTAACTTTTTCATGTTTGATTTACTTGCTGAACTGTGATCTGCTACTTAGCTGATATAGCAGATTGTTGAGCTTTTAAAAGACTATCTAAAAACTAGGTTCGATTGTCCAATCTCTCCCCTTCCCACCCAAATATAAAACAACATTTTCATCGGTCCAAACTAAGTCGAAGGTGTTTAATAATAATAAACAAATATTTATCATGAGAATTTGAAGGTTTAGTGAATGCCAACAATCTTATGTTGTGAATAATTTAAAAGACTTTATATTCGTTCTTTATATATGGTAAAATTTGGTACAACCATGTCCACGTTCTCTTGATACATTTGACAAAATTATTGTACGGATGAAGATAAGTTAATTTTGGCAGAATCAAGTCACATTTATAAATTAAAAGTGTAGACTAGGGTGATATGTTGGCGGCAAAGCGAACACCCATCACATCCTTATTTAACGAGGCTAAGATACTAATAGATGTGCAACGAAAAGTAACCGGCTCGAGTTGTGTTAATTGTTGTAAACTTGTTAGAAAGATTTAATTCTTCTTCTTTATAACGTAGATATTAGAATGAAATTAAACATGTATTTAAATATTTTAGAGGAGTCATTTGTATGGGTTGTTTAATTTAATTGATTAAAGATTTCTATTAGTTGACTATGTTGATGTTGGATATTTAAGATTGTTAACCTAGAATATCTAGAACATATGTGATTTTTTTTTACAGGAAAAAATGTCAACTATCTTATACGAAGATAATGCAACATGTATAGCTCAATTGAATGGCGGTTACATTAAAGGTGATAAAACAAAACGTATTTCACCAAAATTATTTTTCACTCATGATTTTGAGAAGAAAGACAAAATAGAAGTTCAGCAAATTCATTTTAGTGATAATTTACAAATATTTTTATCAAGGCATTGTCAACCACAACATTAGAAAAACTAGTATATTTGGAGTGCATTGACTTAAAGATGTAATGTGATGTTGCCATTAAGAGAGTCTAAAACATGTTATACTTTTTTCCTTTAATCAATATTTCACCAAAATTATTCTTCCTTCATGATTTTGAGAAGAAAGGCGATATAAAAGTTCAACAAATTCATTCTAGTGATAATTTGACAAATATTTTTTTACCAAAGATGTAATATAATGTTGAGTATATGATTGATCTTTGTAAGAATTTGGGAAATAATCTTTGTTGGCTCAAAGGCTTCTTCATGGCTTGTTTTTGCTTGGTCTTCCGGGTCTTTTGCAGCATCAATTGTAACACCTCTCGTCTGACCTGATTGTCGGGTTCGAGCTATAGAATGCCACATTAGTTGGCGGAGTAATTACAGTCAATTCACAGTAACTAATCATTCACACATGCAATTACGTGCCGATTACATTCAATCTATTATAAACAATCAATTTTGAGTCTTAATCGAGCTTATGAAAGCTCTCAAGCACGAAATAAGACCAAATTGCAAAGTTTTAGAAATGCATGGATCGACGTCGCAACTTCATCTAGCTTTCATCACAACGTAGCCATCACAATATGTCGCGTCGCGACAACAAGTCTCAACTTGTCACGACGTCACTCAGTGCAATGGCAACGTTGCGACATCCAAAATTTGATGTCACCACATGGCCCCTGTTTTTGGTACCTATTTCAATATTTCCAACCAAACCTTATCACATATACATCAAGTACCAATTTCAAATGGCTCAAAAAAATACCTAAAACATACAAATCAAGTTCAAATATTCAAGTTCAAAATCTTAACAAAACAATCAACACATAACCATCAATTGTACCTAACATTTCAATGTCATTAGGTATACCAACCAAAACATCTAAACACTTATCTTTACCTAGTCCTTACCACAATGAAACAAATCAAATCACTTCAATTTCATGCACATAAGTGCACACTTGACAGTAATAGCTTTTAGGCCTAAAACATCAACCTATTTAACCATTCACTATTTCATAATTCAAACATACCAATTCAATGAATACTCAACTTAACCATATCTAACCACTCCATATATGATTCATACCTCAAGCACATTAATCAAAATATACATTCCAATTAGGCATTACCATAAGCATCAGATTATATCAAGCTTTTCAATTCATAACTTATATACATCAAGATAATTTCAAGACACCTTATATATACATGCCACAACCCTTGACTCAAAATGACTAAAAAACTACTGATTCGATGATAGGATAGTGTGAGCTTTGATACGATTCGTGTAACATCCCCTAACCCTATACCGTCACCAGAACAGGGTTACGAGACATTACCAGTCAGTACAGTCCAATTCTGATCATTAATTAAAATAAATATTCACACATATCCTAGTTTTAAGATGTCGTCCCTTTAATGGGCCCTCGCGGTCCAATATGAACAGTAAATTCAATTCGGGACTAATTTAGAATCACTACGAATTCTTAGTAAATTTCAAAATTCATACTACATACCGTTGCCAACCATAATTTACTCATTTCATCAATACTTCTATAACCTAAATGACTCTCATAAAACGTCCTAGGTACATGCCATTATCAATACTCAACATACTTTACCTTAATGAATTCGGGATCGTCTTGGGATGCTGATTCAACGTACTATCTTTACTTAACCTACGCACGGAAACAAACCGTACGCTGAGTATGGTATACTCAGTGGTATTTCTATAATCCGAACAATTAATAATATAACAAATACTTAAGATCATAATAACAATTACAATTATTCAATTATTTATTCATAGATAAATTTCAACTACTTACCATATAAATTTATATACAAATCATATAATAAACACAATAACATAATTGTTCAATTCTCAACTAAATCCATTATTATTTACTCCATTCTTTCACTTACTACTCGGTATAGCTTTCCTTAATTTACTCACAATTGAATATCATTAAACTATATTCAACTATACACTTATCAATCATATTCCATTTTAATTCATTTCAATAACAGTCAATTTCATTTATATCATATCAACTTACTATCCCTGATAGCTTTCAGTATATACATACGATTCATATATCTCAAATCACATTTCGATTCATCAAGTGGCATCATATATCATCAATTCGAACTCTAATCACTTCATGAACCTTTGGTTCATATTTTCAATTTCATATCTAAATTTTCAATTCTCAATTCAATTTCTCGTTTCATTTCAATAGCTTGATCAATCAAATTTATTCGATTTATCTTTCACTTATTTACCCCTATTAACAAACCCGGACTTTGACGGATACATGGATTCCAACCCAAACACACCAGTGCAGCACATTGTGCCTAAAACGGTACATAGTACCTGATCAGTATACGACACATAAAGTGCCTAAAACGACACACGAGGTGCCTGATACGACACACGAGGTGCCTGAAATACAACACATAAAGTGCCTAATTCGTAAAGCCGGCAAATCCCGTACACTTCCAGATCCTATGGCATGCTAATTATATCCGACTCAGCCCGACAAGTTAATAGGGTATTTCATTCACTTTCTCAATTTAATAATTTTTTCATCAATATCTCATTCTGATAATTACACATATTTACCGATTTTCACAATTCATACAATTTCATTCAATTCAACAAATATATTTCAATTATGCACATTAATTCATAATTCAATACAATTCAATTTACTTTTCAATACCAAATATTCAAATATCACAATCTCATATATTCATATCAATTTCCTCATATTTCCAATCAATATATTTTTCAATATAACATTCATTCAATATTCAAATTTCTTCATAAATCATATATATTATATAATTTAATCAATATATATTCAATCAAAATAATTTCAATCAATATAAATTCAATAAAACAGATATTCATAAATCAATTCAATATAAATTTATCACACACTAAATCAATTCATTTCAATTATAAAGACACAATACAAATAATTCCCACCTTAATTATTTATCATAATATTTATCCAAAATTCAATTATCATAATTGCATAATATCTCATTCACACACACACACACACATATATATATTTATAATATATAATTCAATTTAATTCAATCAATATAAATTCATCACATACCAAATTAATCCATTTCCATTATAAACACAATAATTCTCACTTCAACATTTATTAAATGCATTGAATAAAAAAATATAACAATTAATAACTAGGTTTGGATTATAGAAATACAAACCGTAATTTTCGAGCTAACTCCCGTTGACTTTGTCTTGTCCTTTCTTAGCCGAGATTTTCGGTACCACATTGACTACGAAATTAATACAATTCATAATCATTAATACATTACTAATTCATATCTTGAGTTACAGAATTCTAAATTAAGATCCGCTAATTTTTCCTGAAACTAGACTCACAAATCTTCTTACAATAAAATTTTCAGAATTTTTGGTTTAGCCATTAAGTACAGTTTATTCTTTAAATTCACCCCTATTCTGCTGTTTGACAGTTTCGTCCCTTCTTCACTAAAAATTAATTATCTCATAGTACAGAACTCGGATAATATTCTCGTTGATTTCTCCTGAAAATAGACTCATTAGGTATTCTAAAAATATAACTTTAAGCCCCTAATTATTTTTATTCAATTTTTGGTGATTTTCCAAAATCAGAACAGGGGAACCCGAATTCATTCTGACCTTGTCTCACAAAATTCATTATATCTCATAATTTACAATTCAATTGCTTATATCGTTTATTCTATAAGAAACTAGACTCAATAAGATTTAATTTCATATTTTATTCATCTTCTAATTCTAATTCTATAATTTTTTATGATTTTTCAAAGTTAGACTACTGCTGCTGTCTAAAACAGTTTTAGTGCAAAATGTTGATTTACTTTAATTTCAATTTAATCCTAACTAAATTCTCTTACTTTTCTATCTTAATTCATACTTTATTTCTATTCAAATTTTGTCCAAACTCATACTTAACTATTAAATTTCTAGCATATTTTCATAATTTTGAATTTATTTCCATTTAATCCCTAAAACTCAAAACTTATAGCTTAGTTTACGATTCAATCCTTTATTCAATTCCAGTCAAAATTTCTATCAAATAAACCCCCAATTCCATCATTTTATTCAACATGAACCAAACTTAGAAATCTAATGACTTTCAAAATTTCTACTTAAAATAAGTACTATTTATCTCTAAGGTTCCAAAAAACTCAAAAATCATAAGAAAATGGGCTAAATTGACTTACCAAATTAACTTGGAACCTTTAAAACCTTATTTTTCCTTTTTCTTTTCTTTCTTTCTTTCTCCCCTGTTTCTTCTCTGTTTCGTTTCCTGCTATTCTGTTTCCTTCCTTCTTTTTATTCTTTTGTTTCTTTCCTTTATTTCCTTTTTATTTACTTTACTTTTAATAATAATAATTTAATATATATTTTAACACATAAAAATCTCATCCTTTGGTCCTCTTCATTTTCTTTTAATCTACAATTTAACTTTCATCCTTTATTCAATTTAGTCCTTTTTCTTAATTACTCTTAATTAAATTAAATTCACTTAATTAAACTCTAATTAACCACTCATTTTACTTCTTAAATATTTTTAATAAATATTTACGAATCCGTTTTTCAGAAATGGAGGCCCAAAAATACACTTTTTCGGTAACGGTAAAATTCGGGTCGTTACAATTCGGCTTGGCGTGTTCCACAAGGTGACGATCTATAAGGAAAAGGGAAAACAAATAAGGTAAGCATATAAGATGCTTAGTAAGTTCATGAGAATTAAACAAAGCTTACCTTAGCTTTCAATTAAGCACAATAAGCAACTTAGCTTGGCATAGCTTACTAGACATGATAAATCACAACAACAACAATGTGAGCTTTAACATGTAATCAAACCATATAATTGATTGCTCTCGCGTCGCCTTCACGAATGACAGGAGGAAATCAATAGTTAAAGACAATAAAAAAATAATCAGAATATACTAACATGCGGTGTCTACAAGTGTGACAGGTTAGTTGTAATATAATTGTACAATGGGGTATAAAGTATTCCGAGGATCAAACCCAAGAGAGTCGACGATTGAGCAAATTATAGCTACAAGCATGCAAAATAAAGAGTCTAATTAACTAATCGCTAAACATTAAAGTACGAAAAGTCATGAAATCAAGAATAATTACACTAATTTATCAACTAATTAACATAATGACTAAATTGTAAAATATGCAAAGTTACTAAATTAACCAATGAATAACAAACTGTGGTTGATTGATTTCAATGTGGTTCACTAATATTTGAATTAGGGATCTAAATTGCTTAAACTCCTAAAGTGGTTTCGTTTTATCTCTCATTCTCCATTTTACCAAATTAGACAAATTAGTCTAGCTTATCTCTCGATCTCATCAGCTAGCCCGAGACTAAAATTGGTGCTCAACAAGATTATCTCTCGATCTCACTTGTCTAAATAATCTCTTAAGGGTGTTAATCCTAAGTTTTTAGGTTATTCAATTTAGTCCAATTTATTTGTAACTTAGTCCCTCATCCAAAAATAAGCTTACCCACATCTCCATAAACCAACCCCTTAAAGTTTAGTTATCCATACTAAAAACTAAGCTAGCAAACATGCAAGAAAAGGAAATGGCAGCTTAATATAAAGCTTGAGAAAAAGATGAAAGTTCATACTTTTAATCTATAAAACTTAAAAGAAAAGCGTAGATGAACATTCAACAGTAGAATGAAAGACAAGAAACATAAAAGTTGGAGTCTTTAATAGATTAAACTAAAAGAAACTAAAATATATTAAACTAAAGGCTAAAATGTCATTACAAGCAAAGGAAATGGACTAAAAATGCAAATAAACCCTAGCTACAGTTATAACTGACTTAACTAACTTAAAGGACAATAAGAACAAGAAGAAAAGTTCCAAAAAAATAACTATACATCTAAGGAAGATGATAACTAAGAAACCCTAAAAATAAAGAAAAAACCTAAGAGAACTAAAGAGAAAACTAAACTAAACTAAGGCTACTGTGTGTATCTCTCTCTCCCCAGCCAAAAAAAGTTATTTTAGCAAAAAAAATTACCCAATTTTATTGACAAAATGCCCTTGAACGAGCCTCATCTGATTGGTGCTTCGATTGGAGAAAAACTACCCTTAAGATTTTTTTGTCCCCTTCACGATGTGGATATCGCGATACCCAGAGTAGGATATCGCAATATCATAATCAATCTTGAAATGGGGTCCCTCTTGGAAGGTGGATATCGCGACACCCAAAGTGGATATCGTGATACCACAGTAGGTGGTCTTCATCCTGGGCCTATTTGAGGTATCACAATTCCCATTATCTGATGTCATGATACCCTTTTTTTTCAGTGATGTTTTTGTGCAATTTCAGGCCACTGTCAAGTACCTACAACACTCAATTAGGCATTAGGCCTCCAATGGCACAATTGGTCAATTTGGGTTTCAAAATGTGTAAAAAGAGATATTTACACTTATTAAATTGGAAATCTAAAATCTACACTAAACTATGAAAAAGACGCTAATTTGCCCCAAAACAAAATCTTTAAGTATAACGGGGAAGCCTAATTTGACATATCAAATTATGGTAGGCTAATAACATCTCAATTTCTTATCATACTAGTTCAAGTAATTATGTATAACAAATTTTCAATCTCATTCAATCAAGGGATAATGTAATCACATATATGTTCATGACATTACTCCAATAGAATATTCAAGTTAAAGTCAACATTTCTATATATAAACATCAATATCGTTCTATCTCATCCCAATTTCTCATTTTATATGAATTGCATCGCTTGATGAAATTTAGTAAACAGACTTGGATGCATAGATATCTTCGCTACACCAATTGGTTTTCCAAGCGAAATATATTTGTGTTAGGTTACCCGTTTGAACTAAACCTTTATAATGACTAATAGCATGTTTATTTTTCTATTTTACGTGTTTAAATCAATTAATTCTTAAAATAACTCCTGCTAGATTGGTGAATTTATATTTAAATTCTGGCAGGAATGAAATTCGGATGTTTTAATTTAAAAACAAGAAAAAAAGGATTAAATTGAAGCACAGGAAATAAAAGAAAGGGCAAATAAAAAATTTGGAGACATTTAAGGGCTCATTAGATTTTTTTTGTAACACTCCCAACCCTTATCCGTCACCGAAACAGGGTTACGGAGCATTACCGGACAATACAAATCAAATACGATCAATTCAAAACACATTCAAACACATTTAAAACATGTCAAATAATCAACCTAATGACTTAACCAATGTACCAACGTAGGTATTTTACAAATACTTACTAATTTAATTCATTTAACTTCATTTAAACCAATTCAAACTTTATACCAAATTTCAACCTAAAATTTTGCATATGTTAAATTCATTTAACTTCAACCAAAACATGCCATTTTATAATCTCAACATAACTTATAAACTTATACATATAATCAACTAAAATCATCTTATATCATCACTTACAACCATTTCTCAAAATGACATACATGTGACAACCAACGTACATGCCATTACCAAAAGAAATATACTTCACCACTTTGAGTTCGAGATCAGCTTTGAATGCTGATTCAACGATCTGATTTTAACCTAACCTACGCACATAAAACAACCGTACGCTGAGTATAAACTCAGTGGTATTTCTCTAATTCGAATACTTAATAGGCAAAAATTTATAATATTTAAGTACATATCATACATAATAAAAATCATTCAATCAATAATCAATTTCATAAACTCATAATCCATATCACTTTCAAAAATTATATTTCCTATTTCAATCTCACAATTGTTATTCAGTAGCATGTCACAATTAAATTCTCTATTCAATTTCAATATCAATATCCATTTCTTATTCAATATCATTCAATGATAATCATTTGGTCAATTCATTCATATATCCCCATTATCACAACTCGACTCAGACGGATACATGGATCCAACCCAAATACACCAGTACGACACTCAGTGCCTCATCGGCCATGCCGAAGTGAAACAATACGAGTACTCAGTACCTCATCAGATTTATCAGAAGCAATAATAATACGACACATAGTGCCTCATCGACTCGAAGTCGAAGTATCCCTGAACACTTCCAATCCTATGGCATTCCAACTATATCCGGCTTAGCCCGACATTGTTAATAGGGCATTTCAATACATAATTCAATTTCCAATCAATATACAATTTCAAACCATTCCAATTCAATACACTTTTCAATCATACACATACTTTCACAAAATAATTCAATTCAATGTCAATATATCAAACTCGCAGCAATTTCACTTACCATACATAATAATAAATACAACAAATAATTTTAATTTTCGGATTATAGAAATACAAACTGTAATTTTCCGAGCTAATGCTCGTTAACTTTCTCTTTCTCTTTCCATTTCTTAGCCGATGTCTCCGGCTCAATGTTAGCTACGAAAATCAAAACAATTAAAAACTATCAATATACTACAGTTTCATATTAAATGTTTCAATTTACTTTCAACTTTTGTATAATTTTTAATTTAATCCTTAATCAAAACTAACTTTATTTTATTTACAATTTAGTCATTATTGTTCATTCAATTATCACTTAAAACTAATTTTAATTCTCTAAGTTCACCATAAAACCCTAATTTTGAATTTTTTTAATTAGTCCCTACTATATAAAACTTATGATTTTCTTTACAATTCAATCATTGCCTCAATTCTAACTTAAAATTCTATCAATTGAAACCCCAATTCTTTAATTAATTCAACATAAACCACATCTAAAAATCAACTAACTTTCAAAATTTCCACATAAATCAAGTAGTATTTTGTTCTAGGATTCCAAAAACATCAAAATTACAAGAAAATGGGCTATAATAATTACTATTAACTTAAATATTAAGTAAATACAGACATGTATTACAAATGTATGAATAATAATTATTACACATGTATTTAATTTTTACCATACATTTGACACCTATGGCTTAATTGCTAATTTAGTCCTTCAACTTTTCTTGATTCTATAATTCAACTTTTACCCTATATTCAATCTAGTGCTTACACTAAATTAACCTTAATTCAAGCTAATTCACCTAGCTAAAATCTAATTAACCTCACAACTAACTTCGTAAATATTTCTAATAAATATTTACCAATCTATTTTACGAAAGTAGTGACCCGAAAATACACTTTTTTCGATACCCGTAAACTTCGGGTCGTTACATTTCTTCACCCTTAATAAATTTCGTCCTCGAAATTTACTTGAAAAGAGGTTGGGATACTATGATCTCAAGTATCTTCTGGTTCCCAGGTTGCTTCTTCAATATTATGACTTCTCCACAATACTTTCACTAAGGAAACTCGCTTATTACGCAATTCTTTCACCTCTCGAGCCAATATCTTAACCGATTTTTCTTCATCTGACAAATCAAGTCGGATTTCAATATCCTCTGTAGAGATAACATGAGAGGGATCTGATTGTTATCTTCTGAGCATAGAGACATGAAAAACATCATGAATTTTCTGTAATTCTGGAGGCAAAGCTAAACGATATGCAACCGACCCAACTCTCTCCACAATCTCCTATGGCCTAATAAAACGAGGGCTCAATTTTCCTTTTCGACCAAATCTCAATATTTTCTTCCAAGGTGATACTTTAAGAAATACCTTATCACCGACAGAATATTCGATATCCCAACATTTCAGATTTGCATAAGTTTTCTGTCTCTCAAAGGCTGTGTTCAATCTATCTTGAATCTTCTTGACAGTATCCTATATTTCCTGAATTAACTCTGACCCAATCATTTTTCTTTCATTCAATTCCATCCAACACACAGGTGATCGACATCTTCAACCATATAGAGCTTCATATGGAGCCATCTGAATACTCGATTAGAATCTATTATTATACACAAATTCAGCCAACGATAAATAATGTTCCCAATCTGATTCAAAGTCAATGACACAAGCTCAGAGCATATCTTCTAAAATCTGAATAACTCATTCAGATTGTCCATCAGTCTGTGGATAGAAGTTGTACTAAAGCTGAGTCGAGTACCAAGAGATTTATGCAATTGCCTCTAAAATCTCGATGTAAATCGTGGATTTTGATCTGAAATTATCGATATTGAAATTTGCAATCTCACAATTTCCCGAATATGAACTTCAACAAGTTTCTAGAGTAAGCAATCATTTCTTACTGTTATGAAATGAGCCGATTTTGTAAGCTGATCAACAATCACCCAAATAGCATTTTTCTTACTGGCTGACAATGGTAATCCCGTTACAAAATCCATCGTGATATAGTCCCATTTCCATTCAGAAATGTTAATAGGCTAAAGTAGTCCAGTAGGAACTTGACATTCTGCCTTTACTCATTGACAAGTCAAACATTTAGCCACATATTCAACTATATCCTTTTTCATACCTAGCCACCAAATATGATTCTCGCAGATTATGGTACATTTTTGTTCCTCCTAGATGTATTGCAAAAGGACTATCATGTGCTTCATGAAGTATCAATTCTTTCAATTCTGGAACATTTGGAACACATATTCGATTACAAAATATCAGGAAATCATGATCATCAATGCTAAAATTCTCTACCATGCCGTTCTGAACCATTTCTTTTTTTCTTCATTAACTTGTCGTCTTCTAATTGAGCTGACTTGATTCGGTCAAACATCTCTGGTTTAACATTTAATTCAGTCAGTAAACTTCAATCATCACTGATACTGAGTTGCGCAAACATTGCTTGTAATTTAATTACTGCTTTTCAACTTAATGCATCGGCTACCACATTAGCCTTACCCGGGTGATAATCAATGACACAGTCATAATCTTTCAGGAGTTCTATCCACTAACGTTGTATCAAATTTAACTCCTTTTGTGACAAAAGATATTTGAGACTTTTATGATCTGTATAAATGTAACATTTTTCACCATATAGATAATGTCTCCATATTTTCAAAGCAAAGATCACAGCAGCAAGATCCAGATCATATGTTGGATAATTATATTAATGCGGGTTCAATTGACGAGAAGCATAAGCTATCACTTTTCCATTTTGTATCAAGACACACTTGAGACCACTCAAAGAAGCATCACTGTAAATAACAAAATCCTTTCCCAACTCTGGCAATGTCAGAACTGGTGCCTCAGTCATCATTTGTTTCAATTTCTTAAAACTTTCCTGACACTAATCACCCCAGATGAACGGAACATTCTTTTGCAACAACTTTGTCATCGGTAAAGCTATCTTAAAAAATCCATTTACAAATCTTCGGTAGTAACCAGCCAAACCCAGAAAACTACGTACCTTAGACACATTTCTCGGTACTTTCCACTGAACAATTGCTTCAATCTTCTTCAGATCAACTCTAATTCCTTCTGTCGATACCACATGTCCCAAAAATACAACTTCGGACAACTAAAATTCACATTTACTCAATTTCCCGTATAACTACTTCTCTCATAATATTTGCAAAATGATTTTGAGATGCTGCTCATGTTCAGATTCAGACTTCGAATAAACCAGAATGTAATTAATAAAAACCACCACAAACTGGTCCAAATAAGGTTAAAAGATACGATTCGTATGATCCATAAAAGCAACTGGGGCATTTGTCAAGCTAAATGGCATCACCAAAAATTCATAATGCCCATACCTTGTTTGAAATGCTGTCTTTGATACACCATTTTCTTTCACCTTTAATTGATTGTAACCCGAGCTCAGAACAATCTTTGAAAACACAAAAGCTCCTTTCAGCTGATCAAATAAATCGTCAATACGAGGTAGCGGATATTTATTCTTGATTGTCACTTTATTCAACTACCTGTAATCAATACACAACCACATTGAGTCATCTTTCTTCTTAACAAACAATACTGGGGCTCCCCAAGGTGAAGTACTCGGACGAATAAATCCTTGATCCAATAAGTCTTGCAACTGCACTTTTAATTCTTTTAATTTCGTAGGAGACATACGATATGGGGGTATTGATATCAGATCTGTACCCGGATAAACTTCAATTACAAACTCAACTTCCCTATTAGGGGGTAATCCTAGCAACTCTTCAGGAAAAACATTAAAAAATTCACACTGTCCGAATTTTACTACATTGGCTCACAACAGAATCTGAATTGATAACACAGGCTAAAAAAACTACACAACCCTGATGAATTAATTTATTAGCTTGAATTGCTGAAATAATACAAGCTGACCTGCTGCTTCGAATACCATTAACTTCAATCTTATCACCACTCTCATTTTGAACAGTGAATTTCTTTTTACAACAGTCTAAAATCACCCCATGCTCAGATAGCCAATCCATTTCAAGATTATATCAAAGTTACCAAATGGAATTATTAACAAATCAATAAAGAAAATTTTATCCTGTATTATTAATGGACATCTCCTACACCCTTGATTCACTAACACAATTTGCCCTAATAAACTAGACACTGTTACAGATACTTTAGACATTTCAATTTTTAAATTTCACGATTCAACCAGTTTTGTATTAACATATGAGTGTGATGATCCCGGATCTATTAAAACATAAATAGGTTCTGAATACAATAAAAATATACCTGTTACCACATCGTATGCATTCCCCTCTTCACGAGTCCGAACCACATATGCTCGTGCTGGTACTCTAGCTTCTGATTTTTGGGTGGCAATATCACTTTCTCTTCTAGCACCTCCTCTAATATCTGAACCACCTCGGCCTAATCCTTGACATCTGGAAACAGATTCGGATCTCTGTGATGTAGCTAGTACAACATTTTTATTCTTTAGACAGTCCTTTACAAAGCGTTTAGTAGACCCACAATGGAAATAACCCCCAGTCAATTTCTAGCACTCACCCCGATGCCTATGTCCACAGTGTTCACATTCCGGAAGTTCTATATTTCGAGATGGACCTCTAATACTAGTACCAGTAGAAACTGTCATTTGCCTTCCATGATTTTTATCACTTCTTTCTATCCTAAAACTCAGTCTCCAGGTACCACGTAATTCTTTAGATCTTTTAGGTTGCGGAGTTGAATTAGTAGTTCCGGTACGTTTCCTAGGTGGACGAGTAATTTCAAGCTTTTTATCTAGACCCAATACTTGTTCAACCATTTTTACTCTCTCGACAAGATCTGCAAATTCTGTAATTTTGAGAGATACCAATTGCACTCTTAGTTTATCACATAAACCTCTTAAAAATCTCTTACAACTATCGGATTCAGTTGGCACATATTCCACAGCATATCTGCTGAGTCTTGAAAATTCTCGTTCATAATCCACTACTGACATTTCACCTTGTTTTAACATTAAGAACTCTTTTTTTTTTAGTCTTCAATGTACAGTTCACCCACATATTTCTTCTGAAATTATCTTTGGAAGAAATCCCAATTTACCTGTTCTTCTGGCATATGTCGGGTTACCGATTCCCACCAAACATAGGCTTCCCCTCGAAGTAAAGAAACATCACACAAT
Source organism: Gossypium hirsutum (assembly GCF_007990345.1). Lineage (NCBI taxonomy): Eukaryota > Viridiplantae > Streptophyta > Magnoliopsida > Malvales > Malvaceae > Gossypium > Gossypium hirsutum. The sequence continues at coordinate 9,497,803 of NC_053429.1, forward strand.
AAATTTTCCCAGGGAGTGCATTTAAGTTGCTTCAAAATCCTTTCTATTGATTCTATCCAATTTTCAGCAGTGGAGGGTTCAACCCCTTTCAAACCCTGAAATTTAATAGCTCCATACTTACGCAGTTCTTTAATTGGTGCTTGACTAGTAGCAGGAGCAGATGTTGTTCCAGTGGCAGTTTCCGCTACTCGTTGGAAAGCATCAGTTATCACTCTAAGTAGTTCAGAATTATCTCTTTCTCTTACATTACCTCTTCTGACATTAGGCGGTTGATTTCCCATTGGATTTACACTCGGTGTTGCTGACTCGGTTTCATCTAATTCCTGAGATTCATCATCCCCACTATACATTTCTTGATAGTATCATCTATGTATTCATCTGACATTTTCACTATAAAACAGAAACATACAAATATCAGCATCCAATCCCGACTTAATTTTGACTCAATTATGGCATGTATCTCTAAACTCAATTTCCAGCTTGAGTTAGTCAGAGAATCGGCTAAACCTGAATAGCTTTGATACCACTAAATATAACACCCTCTAACTCTTATCCGTCACCGAAACAGGGTTACAGAGCATTACCGAACAATACAAATCAACTAGAATCAATTCAAAACACATGCAAACACATCTACAACATGTCAAATAATCAACCTAATGACTTAACCAATGTACCAACATAGATATTTTAAAAATACTTACTAATTTAATTCATTTAACTTCATTTAAACCAATTCAAACTTCATACAAAATTTCAACCAAAAATTTTGCATATGTTAAATTCATTCATACTTCAACAAAAACATGCCATTTTATAATCTCAACATAACTCATAAACTTATACATATAATCAACTAAAATCATCTTATATCATCACTTACAACCATTTCTCAAAATGACATATATATGACAACCTACGTACATGCCATTACCAAAAGAAATATACTTCACCACTTTGAGTTCGAGATTGGCTTTGGATGTTGATTCAATGATCTGACTTTAACCTAACCTGTACGCGGAAAACAACCGTACGTTAAGTATAAACTCAGAGGTATTTCTATAATCCGAATACTTAATAAGCAAAAATTTATAATGTTTAAGTACATATCGTACATAATAAAAATCATTCAATCAATAATCAATTTGATAAACTCATCATTCATATCACTTTCAAAAATTATATTTCCTATTTCAATCTCACAATTGTTATTCAGTAGCATGTCACAATTAAATTCTTTATTCAATTTCAATTTCAATATCAATATCCATTTCTTATTCAATGTCATTCAATGACAATCATTTAGTCAATTCATTCATATATCCCTGTTAACACAACTCAGACTCAGACGGATACGCAGATCCAACCCAAACACACCGGTACGACACTCAGTGCCTCGTCGGCCATGCCGAAGTGAAACAATACGGTACTCAGTACCTCATCGGATTTATCCGAAGCAATAATAATATGACACATAGTGCCTCATGGACTCGAAGTCAAAGTATTCCTGAACACTTCCAATCCTATGGCATTCCAACTATATCCGACTTAGCCCGACATTGTTAATAAGGTATTTCAATACATAATTCAATTTCCAATAATATACAATTTCAAACCATTCCAATTCAATACGCTTTTCAATCATACACATACTTTCACAAAATAATCCAATTCAATGTAAATATATCAAACTCACCTCAATTTCACTTACCATACATAATAATAAATACAACAAATAATTTTAATTTTTGGATTACAGAAATACGAACCGTAATTTTCCGAGCTAATCCTGTTGACTTTCTCTTTCCCTTTCTTAGCCGATGTCTCCGGCTCAATGTTAGATACGGAAATCAAAACAATTAAAAATTATCAATATACTACAATTTGATATTAAATATTTCAATTTACTTTCAACTTTTGTATAATTTTCAATTTAATCCTTAATGAAAACTAATTTTATTTTATTTACAATTTATTAATTATTTTTCATTCAATTATCACTTAAAATTAATTTCAATTCTCTAATTTCACCATAAAACCCTAAATTTAAATTTCTTTTAATTTAGTCCCTACTACATAAAACTTATGATTTTCTTTACAATTCAATCCTTACCTCAATTCTAACTTAAAATTCTATCAATTGAAACCCTAATTCTTCAATTAATTCAACATAAACCACATCTAAAAATCAACTAACTTTCAAAATTTCCACATAAATCAAGTAGTATTTTGTTCTAGGATTTCAAAAACATCAAAATTACAAGAAAATGGGCTAAATTGACTTACCACTTAGGCTTGAAACCTTAAAACCCTAATTTTCCCTTCTTTTTTTCTTTCCTTTATTTTTCCCTGTTTTTGTTTGCTATTCTGTTTATGTTCTTTTTCTTTGTTTTATTTTTTTATTTTAGTAACAATATTAAGTAAATACATACATGTATTACAAATGTATGTATAATATTTATTACACATGTTTTAATTTTTACCATACATTTGGCCCCTATGGCTTAATTACTAATTTAGTCATTCAACTTTTCTTGATTCTATAATTCAACTATTACCCTATATTCAATATAGTGCTTACACTAACTTAACCTTAATTCAAGCTAATTCACCTAGCCAAAATCTAATTAACCTCACAACTAACTTCGTAAATATTTATAATAAATATTTACGAATCCGTTTTACGAAAGCAGTGACCCAAAAATACACTTTTCAGATGTAATAGCCCAAATTTACCCGGGCTTGCAAGAATTAAATTAATTAAAAAATAAAATTAAACAGTCCCTTGATAGTTCATTTACAATAGCCCGTAGGCCCAAAATTAGAACTACCCAGCAGACCCATTTACACCCTACCCTTGATACTTTAAACCCAAGATTTAATCGGCCCAATTGGCCCAATCTGCCTTCAGCTTCAGGGAACCCTAGTTAGGGTTTGCGCCGCAAGCATTCCAAGCGATGTGACCCTTCAACTCGTGACGTTCCAGTAGCCCTCCATCAGCGCCGTAACTTCAGCGCCACATCGCGCCATCATCGGCGCATCTTCTATCGGGATTTCTTCACTCACCTGCAAAAGGAAACAAAAAGGGATAGTACCAACAGCATATGGCAAGAAATCGAGCAAATAGGAACATACCAAAGATTTATGTTGTAAACAGTGGCTATAAAAGCCTGAATCAGAACAATGAAAAGGGACGGTTTTTTTTTATAAATACAAAATATATAAAAAAGGAAAATCAAAGAGTTAACGGAAGAACAGAGGTGATACTCTTTATCTTCTTTTCATTACATATTTTTTGATACAAGCATATAGTGAAAATACATTATAAAGATGGTAAAGAAATTACCTTTTCGATTCGCTGTTAAAAAAAGGAGTTGTAAAAAACTCTAACCGCCGGGCACGGTGGCTCAGATTGTGGCGCGTGAAGCGCGTGTGGCCGAAGGCGGTGGTGCTCTGGGACGAGCAAAGACGGCCACTGGCCAGAGCTCTGGGAGAGTTTTAGAGCTCTCTTTCTTTCTTTTTTTTTCTCTGAAATAGTTTCTAAAATGATTTTAGAAACAAAAAAATGATTTATATAATGCAATGGATACGGCGTCGTTTTGGTTTAGTTCAATAAACATTTAAATGGCATCGTTTCAACAGAGGATCCGCGCGTTGACCTGATGACCCAAGGGAGATCCGCCCGTTTTCGATAAATGGGAAAATTTCCCAATTGATCCTTCCGATTTATTAAATTTTATAATTTCATTTTATTTTATTTTTAATTCGGCCCTAATATTCTATATTAGTTTAATTTAATCCTAACAGCCTTTAAGATCCATTCTAGAAACGGTGTCGTTTTGGGATTAGGGTTTAATTACCCAATGAGTCCCTCGACTTTTAGCTGGAGTTTTAATTAGGCCCAATTATTTTATTATTTTGGCATTTAGCCCCAAATTCTTTAATTAAATTCAATTTTAATCCTTTTTTATTTTAAATATTTTTTATATTATTTATTTTTATAAATATTAGTTATTATTTTTATTTATATATTATCATTATGTTATATTATTGTATATTTTATCTATAAATTATATTTTATTATATATTTCATTCTATATATATCTTATGCATATAATCCCATTTTTAATATCATCTATTATATTTTTATTCTCTTAAAAATCTTAATGTTTTGTATTACTTATTTAAAATATTTAATATGTATGATATTTCTAATTGTTTTAATAATAAAGTTTTTAAAAAAAAATATTTTCCTATGTATATTAAATTGTTATATATTATTAAATCCTTTTCTTTTATTTTTTTACTTACTTAAATATGTTAATTATTATATATATGTTTTTTAAATATTATCATTTTTTTCTCCGCTTCATAAATATTGATTTGGTGTTTTAATCATTCGTATTTTTTTAAGTGTTATTTTGTCACTCCTTATTATTATAAATTTTGATTTCCACTTCTACATTTATATTCTTTAATTTATTCTGAATTGTTTTTGTATTTCTATTTACTAATATTGTATAGGTTTATCTTTTAGCATAATCATCTTATGATGTGTATATTTCATTATTTTAGGTTATTTCTTATTTGCCTATATTATTATGAATTATAACATGTTGTAATTTATTAGCTTTGGTATATTTGTCTTGTGCATGAGTAAATGTTAAATAAAGAAATTCATTTTTGCCAAATTACTCAAAAGTTTTCAAAAATAAAAAGGCAATGCTTGGTATTTGGAAGCCTCAAGAAAGGTAGTGCCCTAACTTACTGGGTTGCGACTTTTCTCGTTGAGTTTGAATAGTCAAGTACCCATCTAAGTTTTTAAGGTTTTCAAAATACGAGCAACTGTCTTGGGATTTCAAAGTGTTATGTCCTAACTTACTGGATATAGCGTTTTGTCTTAGCTCCGAATGTCTTAAAGATATTGCTTCTTAACTTGTTGGATGTAATATTTTGATTCATTTGATACAAGTGAACCCTAATTTTTCAAAATTAAAATATTCTAAAGAGGATCAGATCTTAAAAATTTTAAATCTCCGACATTAAAGACACTTGATAATCAATTAGGTACCAATTTTTGGGCGTTACGAGGGTGCTAACCCTTCCTCGTACGTAACCGACTCCCGAATCAGTTTTCTCGACTTTCGTAGACCAAAATTAATGTTTTAAAACAAAACATTTTATAAGGTGATCCAATCACACCTAAAAAGATTGGTGGCGACTCCCGTTTTTGTTTTTCTTAAAGTCGATTCCCATTTTCCAAAACTCGATTTAAAAATGGTTTCGACAGCTTGGCGACTCCGCTGGGGACTTAATAAAAAAGTCAAGCCGTATAATTGATTACCTTTTGTCTTAATGTTGAAAATTTGAAAATTTTTAAAATTCAATCCTCTTTGCATTACATGTGTTTGTATTATTGCATATATATTCTGATACGCATTGCATTTGCATGACCGTTGTGGTCACACCCTTAAGTGGGAGTGAGAAACTATGCCTTCGTGAGGTTTTCGCCTCCGTGTAGGATAGTGGATCACTTTCGGGATACATCTGTACCTATGGTTTCGTGAGATTTTCATCTCCGTGTAGCCATATAGAAATGTATTCCCCTGAATTGAACTCATTTCATCTGAGCCTATAATGGGTGAGAATCGAGGAATCTGCTGGTTCGGGTACCTCAAACTTTAGAACCAACCTCATATAGAAAAATCGTAAGAGCCCAACTTAGTTAGAGTTAAACTTCAAAGATTACCCTTATAAATTATCGTTGAGATTTATTGATATCATGTGATACTGACTATTTCTTTTCTTTTGTTTGCATGTCGTTTTGCATTTACAAAGGTATCGATTCACGTTCAGTTTCTAAGTTAGGAAGTTTTATTATGGAGAACGGACTTCTTGATAGAGTGGAGGGCAACGCCGATGTTCATAGATGGTCAGAGCAAACTCAACTAGAAAAGGGAGACAGTATAACTATGGGATATGTGTCAGAGCTGTCAGATTATACTCGTATTAGTGTCATACAGAATAATCTCCAAGAGCTTAAGGAAATTTGGGATCAGTGGGGCAATGAGACCAAGCAGTTATTCTACGATAATTACGGAGATTTACCTTACTTGCTCAATATTCAGGTATATGAGCACTTGTTCCGAGCCCTTGTTCAGTTTTGGAACCCGGCGTATAGTTGTTTCACTTTTGGGGAAGTAGATTTGGTACCTAACGTGGAGGAGTACACTGCCTTACTTCGTTGTCCCAGGTTTCAGAGTGATAGGATCTATTCTCGAGCTGCTTGTGTCCCTACCTTTTGGAAGAAATTAATGACCATTACGGGAATGAGCGAGCAGTGGATCACGGCCAGAATTAAAGAAAAGGGTGAGTGCAAGTGCATTTCGTGGGACGCTTTGAAAGATCTAATTTTGACACACCCCGATCAGGCGAAGAAGGTAAACGTTTTTGCCTTAAGTTTGTATGGACTGATGGTTTTCCCTAAGGCTTTGGGATATGTGGACGAGGCAACCACGGATCTCTTTCATTGACTCAGTAAAAGGGTCACTTCCGTCCCTGCGATTTTGGCGGAGACATTCAGGACCTTAGGTGCATGTAGGAGAGCTGGTGCAGGCAGGTTTATAGGGTGTGCTCAGTTACTTTTGGCTTGGTTCTACAGTCACTTCCGATTGATTGATAGGATTGTTTGTCGGGTTTTCTTTGAGAACTACTCCCCGTTGAAAGATATAGTAGCCTCATCTAGGAAAGTGCATGTACCGAAAGAATTGGATAGCATTACTTCGGAATCTTTAGTCGGAGGATGTTGAGTGGAGAGCTCCATGGATGGTTCCTGGTGAGATACTTTATCGATGCAGCAGCTTTGATTGGGTTCCCCTGTTGGGAATTTGGGGTGCCATTGGTTATGCCCCTTTGCTCGTGCTAAGGCAGTATGGATTGAGACAGTTCGTACCAGCGACTCATGGGTTGGCCCAAAGTGAGTTTGTATACAGAGGAGCCGATTACAAGAGGAAGGTTAGCGAGGTTTCTAGTACTTGGAACAAGACTTTTCGGTTGAAGGGAGTGGCCATTAATCTTGTTATGACACCAGAATATGTCGAGTGAAGGAGTAGAAGGATTAACAATAATGTCCCTATGACAAAAATGGAGGAAGTTCAACCAATGGAGGAATATCTACAAGTGATACCCTCGGAGCTTGATATCATGAAGCAAGAATTTAAGAGAAAGAATTTGGAACTTGAAAAGAAAATAAAAAAGCTTGAGGAGGAGAAGATGTACCTGAGTCTAGATGTTGACCTGCAAAAGAAGGAGGTTGAAAAAGTTAGAAAGGAAAAAAGGAAGGTTAAGGAAGACCGAGATGATTTAAAAGAGGAGTATAAGAAGGCACAAGTATCTTTAAAGCGAGTGGGGTTAGGAAGGTCTTCAGAACAGTGGCAGAAAGAAGTTCAAGTGGAAAAAGCTAGAGCCGAGTATTAGGAGAGGAAGTTCCAAGAGATGCGATCGCAGAATTTGGCATTAGAGGAAGAGAATAAAGGGTTGAAAACCAAGGTAGCTGAGCTTGGAAGATCCCTTCGTTGGCATCGAAACCATGATCCTACGGTCGAGTTAAAGGAGCTAAAAAGTAAGGTTGAAGATTTGGAAGTGGCATTTCATGATGGTGAACTTCGGATTTTGTAGCTCGAAGCGCAAGAAGATTGTATAAAAGGAGAGCTCCATCAAGTTAAAGGTCAAGTCAGAGACAATGATTACGTTATTGGGGAGGCTATAGCCCAGATCTGAGAGATTGTGGAATATGTTCGAGACTTAGCAGTACGAATTGATGCGTTGAGTATGATGTATGAGTCAGTGTCTGATAAAGGTCGAAAGTTAGCCCTTTTATTAGATAAAGCGAAAACTTTGGGCATTAGGGTGAAAGCGTATTTGTAACCCATTTATATGTAAATATATTCTTTTTCTAAATGAGATTGAATCGAGATCGATACCTTTTGCATTCATGCATTTGCATCTCATAGCATTTCATTGCATCATTTGCATTCAAAATTATAGAAAAACTCTAATTAGTTAAAATTACTACAGAAGTTAGAGAGGAAAATCTGGAAATTACACATCCGTACGGAACTCGAGTGAAAACCAAGAATATGGATCAGAGGTTTGAGCAATTACAGAAGGATATGCAAGACCAATTGCAAGAGTAGTTGGCCAAGATGTAAAATGACATGATAGAGCAAATGCTAGAGGCTCAGAAGAATATGATAGCTGAGATGGCTCAGCTGCTGAGGGCCACCGATAAAGGAAAGGCCCCTATGGCTATTATTGGAGAGGATAGTGAGGATCCTTTTCCGGGTTTTACCCCACTCCATGTGCCAACACATACTGAGGCACTTCCTAGGAGGCCATCTGTCACGATAAGGCCTCAGCATGAGCCTGTCGATACTGGAGTACCCATGAACTTCCAAACTGGTTTAGGATTCAATGTGGGTGACAATTCTACCAATCCAGTCATTCCTGATCTAGATATGGTAGAAAAGGAAGATTTGAGAGCCGAAGCTGCAAGGCAGTTGGATGAACGCTGCAGATGGCTGGAGGAAAAATTCAAGATATTGGAGAGTGCCGAGGGGCATCATGGGATTGATGCCAAAGATTTGAGTTTGGTCCCAGACTTGGTACTTCCCCATAAGTTCAAGATGCCGGAGTTTGAAAAGTACAACGGGACTACTTGCCCAGAGGCACACATAACAATGTTTTGTAGGAGAATGACTGGGTATGTGAACAATGATCAACTATTGATCCATTGTTTTCAAGATAACTTAGTAGGAGCAGCTGCTAGGTGGTAGAATCAGTTGAGCCGTGCAAGAATCGGTTCATGGAGAGATCTTGCACAAGCCTTCATGCAACAGTACAGCCATGTGACTGATATGACGCCAGACAGGATCATGCTTCAAAACATGGAGAAAAAGCTTAATGAAAGTTTTAGGCAATGCGCACAACGATGGAGGGAGGTGGCAATGCAAGTACAACCACCACTGTTAGAAAAGGAGACCACCATGTTATTTATCAACAATTTGAAGGTGTCGTTCATCATTCACATAATTGGAAGCACCACGAAAAGTTTCGAGAATATAGTTATGGCAAGAGAGATGATTGAGAACGCCATAATGGGCGGTAAAATTGAGGGGGAAACGGTTAAAAGATCGGCCCCAAGGAGAAAGGACAACGAGGTGAATAACATGAATAGTCTCAACTCGAGGGCAACCACAGTTGGTCAACCCAAAGCAGCTGCGGTCGAGCAACAAAGTACTCAAAGATAGGAACCGGGCACAAGATAGAATTTGGAAAGGATGCAATTCACGCCTATCCTTGTGACGTATCATGAGCTTTATCAAAGCTTATACGATGCACATTGTAACACCCCCTACCCGTATCTATTGCCAGAATAGGGTACGAGGCATTACCGGAGTTTACTGAACATTTTTAGATAATTCTGAGTCATTTATTATTCAGATTTTGAAAATAATCATAACGTCTCTCTATTGGGCCCTCGAAGCCCCAAACATACACTAGAAACCAAATGGAATTAAATCGAGATTATAAAAAAAATTCGCAAAATCTTAAATTTTATTTTCATCTAAGTACTTACCATTTTAATGCTTCTTGTAATTAAACATATTACCATTCAATCAATAGCTTGTCCTTTGTCTAAGTGTCAAGCCACATCATTGTTAGTATACTTGCATATATTTCATATAAATTCAACATTGATATACTTATTTTCTCGACGTGTCACATTTGAGTTTAATAATTGTCTTTACTTACATAATTTCCTTGTATCAATGTATCAAAGATAATCATATATGTACATGTCATGAAACATATTAATTCTATTACCGTTTCTTTATAAGTATATATCAATCGTTTCATTATATCAATATTTCATGTTTCATCATTTCCATATATGTTAAGTATATTTATTCCGGTAAAGTTTATATCAAACTTAACATAAATTATATTCCATGTACTTATTCTTATTTTGTTTATCTATCTTCATAATTATTTCATACAACTATTTTGTACATACATTTCCATATGACCAGTTCTTGTAAACATTTCACACAACCATTTCATGTAACCATTCGTCATCTAATACGTATTACCTGAATATCAATTGCTCAATAGATATCATAGCGTCTCCCATCCACGGTCTTATTTATCTTTGACATGATGCCATAGTGTCTTTCAACTATGGTCTTACTCATTTTCTGTCATGTTGCCATGGTATTTTTCAACCATGGTCTTATTCTTTTCATGTCACGTTGCCATGGTATCTTTCAACCATGGTCTTATTCATTTCCCGTCATGTTGCCATGGTATCTTTCAACCATGGTCTTATTCGTTTCATATCACGTTGCCATGGTATCTTTCAACCATGGTCTTACACATTTCATATCAGGTTGCCATGGTATCTTTCAACCATGGTCTTACATATTTCATATCAGAGAGCACACTCCCGCGAACCTCATCCTTACAGTGGGATTACCAGTCCAGGCTAAATCCCCTGTAATATAAATTCATAGAGTATTGTCGGGATTACCAGTCCAGGCTAAATCCCCTGCAACGACAATTACTCTAATGAGCTTGGATCTGAATTACCAGTCCAGGCTAAATTTAGACCCTAATTCGGATTACTCGTCCGGGATAAATCCATTTTCCACATATTCTTCGGGAGGGTTATATCAGGATAGGATCACCCGTCCGGGCTAGATCCTTTTTACCGTCAATTCCTTTTCAGAGATCATCGAATTTTCCTTTCATTCAACCGGGATTTCTTCCCATCAAATATGTCAATGTTTCATAAATTTCATATAATGAACATTCAAAACATATTCATATCAAAAACATGCATTTCAAGCATTTAAGAATATAATTCAAGTTACACGAACTTACCTCATTGCTTGTTTGTGTTTATAATTTCATTAATCCGGTATCTTTTCTTTTCCATGATCAAGTCTCATATTTGAGTCGTCTGGATCTTTATAAATAAATTTGATCATCATTTTCATTCATTTCATATTCTAATGCATTTAATTAATGCTCTAGGAAAAGTTACCATTTTACCCCTAAACTTTTAATTAATGACGATTTCATCCTTAGGGGCAGGAAAATAAAAATCTTGCAATTTAATCCTTATTTCCAGCTATTATTCTCATACATATTAATAAAAATCCATGAATTCTATAAAATATCAGAATTTTTCCCTAATTTCAACACTTTTCAATTTAATCCCTAAAACATGTTTTCCCCTATCTTGAACTAAATTAATAATCTCATTCAATTTTGTAATTTAAATAATAAAATTAATCCATTTCATGCAATTTGGTCATTTTTTGACATTTTTACAAAATTACCCATAAAGTTTTACTTTTATTCAATTTAGTCCTTAAGCCTAAAACATGCAAATTAGTCATGCTTGCTGAATAGTCATATATATTTTCCTCCTCCTCCTCTCCATTCCACATCTTTAAATTTATATAATATGCTTATAAGTAACATTATCAATAATTTCACTATTTACTTATATGTATATTCAAAGCTGTCCATTTGAGTCATAGTCACTAAATTATTTATTTCTTGAGTTACAGAAGTCCAAATTAAGATATGTAAATTTTATTTGAAACTATACTCACATATATTCTTACCATAAAATTTTCATAATTTTTGGTTTATCCAATTTGTACAGTTTATTCATTAAAGTCACCCCTGTTCTGCTGTTTGACAGTTCTGACCCTTCTTCACTAAAAATTAATTATCTCCTTGTACAGAATTCAAATGATGTTCTAGTTTGTTTCTAATAAAACTAGACTCATTCAGGATTCTATACATATAAATTTAAGCCCATAATTATTTTTATTCATGTTTTTATGATTTTTCAAAGTCTAAACAGGGGAACCCGAGTTCATTCTGACCTTGTCTCACAAAATTCATTATATCTCAAAATTTACAAATCCATTGCTTACACTGTTTCTTCTACAAGAACCTAGACTCAGTAAGCTTTAATTCTATATTTTTTTAATCTTATAATTCAATTTCTAAATTTTATGGTGATTTTTCAAAGTTAGAATACTGCTGCTGTCTAGAACTGTTTTTGTGCAAGATATTAATTACCATGTTAATAACACCCTTATTTTCTTTCTCTACACTATTTCTCTTCACTTTCTCTTATTTTCTCTTCATTAACATATCAAGAACATAGGAACATATGTAAGGAAACTCTACATTAACATCAATCCCAAGCTTTTTCAATAATATCAAACTTAAAAATATATTGAAATCATGATGTTCTTACCTTGTTCTATTGATTCCAACCTTCATCTTGATTTTCTCTCTCCATCAGCCTCCATTTCTTGAATCCAACTTGATATTTTAACTTCCCATAGCCTCCTTAACATTTTTCTCTCTTGGTAGCTAAGGAAATTCTTTTGATTTTTGGGTGAAAATGGTGAATTTTTGGTAGAAGGACCAAATTGTAAAGAAAAGAAAGTTTCTTTCTTCCTTTTCTCTTCATACGTTGGGTGCATGGGAAAAAGATGATGATTCTTCATCTTTCTTTCCTTATATATACTAAATAAAATAATAATAAAATAATAAAATATCATTTAAAAATTAAATTAAAATATTAATAAACTATTATTTATTTATTTAATCTAAAATATCTCCAACATCATCATTGCTTTCTAGATTTCTCTCTCTTCCAATTGACCATTTTGTCCTTTATTATCTTTTAAAATTCCATCCTTGAGTCATCATTTAATTTGGTAAAATTGCAATTTAGTCTCTCATAGTTCTTCACCTATTCAATTTGGTCCTAATTCATCCATTTTCCTTAGTTTCTAGATCATTCCACTCTTAAAATATTTACACTATTGGTCCTTCAAATTTTTCATATTTACACTTTAACCCCTCAAATTTTGAGTATTTACTCTTGTGCAACAAAACTTTTCTCACTTTTACAATTTAATCCTTTCTTGAATTAATATATCATAATATACTTCTCAATTTTGACATAACTCAATATTTCCCTTTTTGTTACTTTATTTCCTTATTTTACTATATCAAGGATAATATCTTACTGTAAAAGTTTTCGGGGTATTACACACATGTCATTGCTCTATTTCACTTGAAACTGCTACAGCCACCGTACCCCAAATGGTATGATGCAAATGCTAAATGCGATTATCATTCGGGAATACCGGGGCATTCGATTGAAAACTGCACCGGATTCAAGAAGGCCATGGAGAGGCTTATCAAGATGGGGGTTGTAAAATTCGACAGTACCCCTAATACTGAAAATTCGTTACCAGATCATGGTAATCAAAGAGTGAATGCCATTGATGAAACTAGGGAAGGAAGAATCAAGGAAGATATTGCTAAGGTGAAGACACCCATGAAAGTAATATGGGAGGAGTTGGTGAAGAGAGGTATGTTGACCTCTGGAAAAGGTAGAGAAAGAATAGGGGACTATTATGAATTCCATGGAGAGGTGGGTCATATGATCCAAAATTGTGAAGAGTTCAAGGCCATGGTGCAAGCCTTTATGGTTAACAAAGAGCTACAAATTTTTTAGGGTAGTTCTTACAAAAGACAAATTTGTGTGCTAGAAAACGAACGACAAGGAATCAGCCGACCAAGAATTATTATTTCCTTACCGGGGAATAATGAAGTGGGGGCGCAAACCGGGCCCAAGGTCTTCATCTATAAACCCACTCATTTCTTTTACAAGGATGACAAAAGGGTACCATGGAGCTATGACTGCAATGTAACAGTACCTGAGGGGGAGAGTATAGCCGGTGCGTCTAGGGGCGTGCAAAACGAAGGTTCCCATACACGAAGTGGGAAGCGTTATGATGAGGGGGCATCAGAATGGAGCCCACGAAAGTAAAAGATGTTGACGTTGAGAACAAGAAAGAGGTTGAAGTGCCTGTTAATGAGCCGGTAAAGGAGAAAGAGGCTAAGGAGTTTCTAAAGTTCCTTAAGCATAGTGAGTATAGTGTGGTCGAGCAGTTGCGTAGGCAGCCAGCGCGTATATCAGTATTAGCCCTACTTCTGAGTTCTGAGGTGCATCGGGATGTATTGTTGAAGGTACTTACCGAAACATATGTCACCCACGACATATCCGTTAACAAGTTGGATCGGTTGGTAAATAACATCAGTGCTGACAATTTCATCTATTTCAATGATGATGAAATTCCACCTGGGGGCATAGGGTCAACCAAGGCATTGCACATCACTACTCGGTGCAAGGGATACACGCTTCCAAGTGTACTCATTAATAATGGGTCTGCTTTGAACATCCTTCTATTATCCACATTGAACAGATTACCCATTGACAGTTCGCATATGAAAACATGTCACAATGTGGTAAGAGCCTTCGATGGAACCGAAAGGAAAGTGATGGGATGAATTGACATCCCTTTGGAAATTGGGCCAAATACATATAAAGTTGATTTCTTGGTGATGGATATCAAGCCCTCCTATAATTTTTTTATTGGGGAGACCATGGATACACTCGGCAAGAGCGGTGCCCTCCTCATTGCACCAAAAATTGAAGTTAGTGACAGATGAACGATTAATAACCATCAATGTGGAGGAGGACATTATAGCAGCAGTCACTAGCAAGGCCCCTTATGTTGAGGCGAATGAAGAGACTATTGAGTGTTCTTTCTGCTCTTTAGAAATCATCAATGCAACCTTCATTTTGGAAGGAAGTGAAGTGCCGGTACCCAAAATGTCTAGAGCTACAAGGATGGCCCTGCAAATGATGATGGGGAAGGGAGCATTACCAGGAAAAGGACTAGGAAAACAGTTGCAAGGAGGGGTTCAAATCCCAAAACTGATTGAGAAGAAAGACCGCTTTGGTTTGGGCTTCAAGCCAGACCATAAGCATCGGAGGCAAGAGATTGACAAGCACCAAGTGAGAAGAAAGGCGCGTTTGAACAGAGAAGAAGTGGAGTGGGAACCGATGACATTCCCATCTATATCCAAATCCTTTAAGTCAGGAAGGTTACTGGTAGAAGAAAGTCATCAGATTAATGTTGTACACAATGAGGGATTGGAGCAAGGAAGCCTCGAGGGCATTTGCCCTTATGACCGGGGAGCTCTCTGAACAATTGGACTGCGAAGGACCTTCCTGTAGTCTTTAGGAAATTTTCAGAGTAATTCTCAAAACATGCTTGTTACTCTAGGGCCTAGGAGTAGTAAGATTACGTTTGTGAAAAAAGGCTTATAATCATCTATTATTATTTTAATAAAACATAACTTTCTTATCAATTTGGACGAATATGGTTTCATTTTATCAATCAATATTTCGTTAAACTTTTGTAATTCTCATTCTTTCATTCATAACACATAAACAATCATTCTTAAATTCATTCATTCTTTGTATATTCTTTCATACCCCCACAGGCCCCTAGATATCAATGATATGAGCACTGATATCGCAACTCTTGATTTCTCTCGCGAGCAAGACATGTGTTTAGAGGAATCTCAGGATTTTGAAGATGTTCAAGATTGTGATATGACTCCTGATCTATTAAGAATGGTAAAACAGGAGGAGAAACGAATTATGCCGCATGAGAAAGAGGCAATAGAAAATATAGCCCTAGAGGAAGGGAAGGAGTTGAAAATTGGAACACTGATTACCGAGGACACAAGGCATGGTCTGGTTGAGTTGCTTTGAGAGTTCAAGGATATCTTCACATGGTCATATCAAGATATGCCCGGATTGAGTACTGACATTGTAGTACATCGTCTTCCGATAAGACAGGATTGCAAACCAGTCCAACAGAAGTTGCGGAGAATGTGGCCAGACATTGTTTTAAAAATAAAAGATGAGGTTAAGAAGCAGTTCGATGCAGGATTCTTACAAGAGGTCAAGTACTCCGAATGGGTGGCTAATATTATGCCAGTCCCTAAGAAGGACGAGAAGGTACGAATGTGTGTTGATTACAGGGATCTGAATAAAGCTAGCCCAAAAGACAACTCTCCTTTGCCGCACATCGACACTTTGGTAGACAACACGGTGGGACATTCGTTGTTTTCCTTTATGGATGGTTTCTCGGGGTACAATCAGAAAAAGATGCATCCATAGGACATGGATAAAACCACCTTCATAACCTTGTGGGGTACCTTTTGCTACAAAGTAATGTCGTTTGGAGTAAAGAACGCAGGGGCAACCTACCAGCGGGCCATGGTGAACTTGTTCCACGACATGATGCATAAGGACATTGAAGTATATATTGATGACATGATTGCTAAGTCTCGAACAAAGAAAGAGCATATTAAAGTTTTGAGAAGACTATTCTTGAGGTTGAGGAAGTTTCAATTAAAGCTCAATCCGGCAAAGTGCACCTTCGGAGCTAGATCGGGAAAGCTATTGGGTTTTGTAGTTAGTGAAAAGGGAATAGAAGTTGATTCTGACAAAGTCAGAGTAATACGAGAATTGCCTCCACCACAAACTCAAAAAGAAGTTCGAGGATTCCTAGGAAGGTTGAATTACATCGCTCGGTTCATTTCACAACTAACTGAGAAATGTGATCTTATCTTTCGCCTCCTCAGAAAGCACAATCAAGGTATTTGGGATGAGGAGTGCCAAAATGCTTTTGAAAAGGTCAAGCAGTATTTGTTGAATACTTCAGTATTATCTCCACCTAGCCTAGATAAACCATTGATACTGTACTTGTTTGTGTTCAGTAATTCTATGGGATGTGTGCTTGGTCAGCATGACGAGTCAGGGAACAAGGAGAAGGCAATTTATTATTTCAATAAGAAATTCACTGACTGTGAAATGAGATATCCACCAATTGAAAAGTTGTGCTGTGCCCAAATTTGGACAACTCGGAGATTAAGACAGTACATGCTATACCATACCACTTGGCTCATTTCAAAGCTTGATCCATTGAAATACATGATGGAATCAACGGCTCTAAATGGGAGAATGGCGAGATGGCAAATTTTGCTTTTAGAGTTTGATATAGTCTACATAAGTCAGAAGGCTATAAAAGGAAGTGCGGTAGCAGACTTCTTGGCCAGTAGGGCTCTAGAGGATTATGAGCCATTGAACTTTGATTTTCCAAATGAGGAGTTAATGTGTATAGCAACGACTGAAGATTCTCCTTGGAAGCTAAATTTTGATGGGGTTTCTAATGCAATCGGAAATGGAATTGGGGCAGTCTTGGTATCCCTGAATGACGATTATTACCTGTTCGCGTGCAAGTTGGACTTTGATTGCACGAACAATATGGCTGAATATGAAGCATGCATCATGGGACTTCAAGCAGCTATAGAGCGAGATATAAAAACCCTAGAAGTATATGGAGATTCTGCGTTGGTAATTTATCAGCTTAGAGGTGAATGGGAGACAAGGGACCCTAAATTGATCAATTATCGAAAGGTAGTTTTAGGGTTACTTGAGGAGTTCGATGACATCACCTTTAATTATCTCCCACGAGACAAAAATCAGATGCCAGATGCTTTAGCAACCTTGGCCTCAATGATTAAGGTGAATAAAGAGGAAGAGATGAGATCAATTCAAATGAGTGTCTACGAGGCTCCAGCTCATTGTTGTAACATTGAGAAGGAAGAAAAGGATGATAACCCTTGGTATCAAGATATATTACGATATATGAGAGACCGTAAATATTCTGAACAGTCCAATGAAAATGACAAACGAACTTTGAGAAAGTTAGCTTGCGACTATGTCCTGGACGGGGATATCCTGTACAAGAGAAGGAAAGACCAAGTACTTTTGAGATGTGTCGATGCTGTGGAAGCTAAGCTAATTTTAGAAGAAGTTCATGAAGGTGTATGTGGAACGCATGCAAATGGGTTCACGATGGCAAGGCAAATCATGAGGTTTGGCTATTATTGGGCCACTATGGAAATGGACTGTATCAACTATACCAAGAAATACCATAAGTATCAGATTTATGGGAACAAAATTCATATACCACCTTCACCTTTGCATGTTATGACTTCTCCATGGCCTTTCTCCATATGGGGCATGGATGTCATTGGACCAATATCACCGAAAGCTTCGAATGGACATCGGTTTATCTTCATGGTAATTGACTACTTTACAAAACGGGTAGAGGCCGCTTCTTATGCGAATGTTACTAAGTCAGCAGTGAGTCGATTCTTGAAGAATGAGATCATTTGTCGGTATGAAATACCTGAGAAGATCATATCCGACAATGTATTGAACTTAAACAATAAAATGATAGCAGAGGTTTGCGACCAGTTCAAGATCAAGCATCACAATTCTTCTCCCTATCATCCAAAAATGAATGGGGCAGTGGAGGCCGCCAGCAAGAAATTAAGAAAATAGTGAGGAAGATGACTGAGACCTATAGAGATTGGCATGAGAAGTTATTTTGCACTCCTGGCCTATCGAACATCTGTCAGAACTTCTACTGGGGCAACCCCATTCTCGTTAGTTTATGGGATGGAAGCAGTGTTACCTATTAAAGTAGAAATACATTCTCTTCGAATTTTGACGGAGATAAGGTTAGATGAAACTGAATGGTTCAATCTCGATATGACCAGTTGAACTTGATTGAGGAAAAGAGGCTAAGAGCCATTCGACATGGTCAGATGTATCAGAAGCGAATGATGCGAGCTTATGATAAGAAAGTTCGACCAAGAGAGTTCCACGAGGGAGACATTGTACTGAAAAAGATCATTCCTATTCAAAAAGACTTTAGGGGGAAATGGATGCCGAATTGGGAGGGGTCGTATGTCATGAAGAAAGCTTTCTCTGGTGGTGCATTGATCTTAACGGAAATGGATGGGAAAAGTTTACCCAACCCAGTGAACTCAGACTCAGTTAAAAAATACTTTGTCTAAAGAAGAGGAGAATCCAAGGTGAAAACCTACAAAGGGCGCTTTGAGGTTTCAAAAATCAAAAAAGAAAAAACAAACAGAGTTAACAAAAAAAAAGAGAGAAGAGGAAAAAAGAGAAAAATGGAGAGGCCAAGGTGAAAACCCACAAAGGGCGCCTAGTGACCAAAAGGGTTTTGAGTTGAAAACCCGAAAGGGCAACTCAAATTTTGAAGCATCCGGTAATCTTGCTCAACAAAGAATGAAGAACGTTGCCTACTGGGGCATCGACAGAGTACTTTGAATCTTCTAAACACATGCCTTCATGAAGTTGATGTATAAGCGCTCAAGCGGCGATATCTAGGGCATCTAATTTTTGTCCTGATTGTTATCTTTAGATTCTATTTCTTCTTAAAGATAGGCTTTCAGATTAATTTCCTTTGTATCTTTTTTTGATAATTCATTCAAATCCAATTATTCTTAGAGATTTATTTATCTTCCATTATTCTTTAAGTATGTTGCATTGAAATAATGATAGATGAACTAAATATGTTCACAAACGAAGTTTTGCGCATTACTCTGGAATTTCTAGATAATACAATAAACTAAAACAGGACAATTGTTCGAGAAATTCACATAAGTAAAGGATGAAGGAACTTCAGGAATTTCTTTCTTCCAGTCCAAAAGGAAAATGGACAAAATAAACGATTCAGTTCTAAGGAAAGATTATCTTACAGACATCCTCAGTGGATCGTAGCATTTGAGGAAGGGTGCAGGCCTACAGGCTGAGTAAGAATAATACTTTGAGAAAAGAAAAGACAAATGTAGGAATGAGTGGTGACATCTAGGATAGAGGTCATATTCACAACATTTTGCATTATAACATGTTTAATTAGGAACATTCGACTCACTTCGATCATAGCATCCTAATTATCAGGCATAATCATTCTACAGGTTATCAAAGACGACGCACTTTAATCCCCTAAGTAGTAGGGTAATAGGCCGCAGCATAGCAGATCTGGCTGAAGCAAGATCCAAGATGGTTTGGCATCCTTGTGCTTACAAGGAACAAATCGAAGACATAGCTGATTTGGCTTTCACGTGCTTACGATGAAGCAAATCTAAGATGATTTGCCATCTCTGTATTGTCAGAGAATAAATCGAAGTTTGGCGTCTCCATATTCGACGGAGAGCAGACACATAGCAGATCTGGCCTTCAGATGTTTATACTGAACCAGATCTAAGATGATTTGGCATCCTTGTGTTTACAAGGAACAAATCGAAGACATAGTTGATTTAGCTTTCACGTGCTTACGCTGAAGCAAGTCTAAGATGATTTGGCATCTCTATTGTCAGAGAACAAATCAAAGTTTGGCATCTCCGTATTCGACGGAGAGTAGACACATAGCAGATCTAACCTTCAGATGATTAGACTGAAGTAGATCCAAGATGGTTTGGTATCCTTGTGCTTACAAGGAGCAAATCGAAGACATAGCTGATTTGGTTTTGGCGTGCTTACGCTGAAGCAAATCTAAGATGATTTGGCATCTCTGTATTGTCAGAGAACAAATCAAAAAAGCAGATTTGGCGTCTCTGTGTTCGGCGGAGAGCAGATCGAAGATATCAACATGACAGTCATAAGTTTATAAGAAGCAGATTAAAGACCATGATTTGATAAGACCGGTCAAATTTGGTCTTTCTAAATCTTTGCTTGATTCCTATTACACGGCAATGAGCAAATAGGGGCAGCTGTAATAGCCCAAATTTACTCGGGCTTGCAAGAATTAAATTAATTAAAAAATAAAATTAAACAGTCCCTTGATAGTCCATTTACAATAGCCCGTAGGCCCAAAATTAAAACTACCCAGCAGACCCATTTACACCCTACCCCTGATAGTCTAAACCCAAGATTTAATCGGCCCAATTGGCCCAATCTGCCTTCAGCTTCAGGGAACCCTAGTTAGGGTTTGCGCCGCAAGCATTCCGAGCGATGTGACCCTTCAACTCGTGACGTTCCAGTAGCCCTCCATCAATGCCGTAACTTCAGCGCCACATCATGCCATCATCAGCGTATCTTCTATCGGGATTTCTTCACTCACCTGCAAAAGGAAACAAAAAGGGACAGTACCAACAGCATATGGCAAGAAATCGAGCAAATAAGAACATACCAAAGATTTATGTTGTAAACAGTGGCTATAAAAGCCTGAATCAGAACAATGTAAAGGGACGGTTTTTTTTTATAGATACAAAATATATAAAAAAGGGAAATCAAATAGTTAACGGAAGAACAGAGGTGATACTCTTTATCTTCTTTTCATTACATATTTTTTGATACAAGCATATAGTGAAAATACATTATAAAGATGGTAAAGAAATTACCTTTTCGATTCGCTGTTAAAAAAGGGAGCTGTAAAAAACCCTAACCGCCGGGCACGGTGGCTCAGATGGTGGCGCGTGAAGCGAGTGTGGCCGAAGGCGGTGGTGCTCTGGGACGAGCCAGGACGGCCACTGGCCAGAGCTCTGAGAGAGTTTTAGAGCTCTCTTTCTTTATTTCTTTTTTTTTTCTCTGAAATGGTTTCTAAAATGATTTTTGAAACAAAAAAATGATTTATATAGTGCAATGGATACGGCTTTGTTTTGGTTTAGTTCAATAAACATTTAAACGACATCGTTTCAACAGAGGATCCGCGCGTTGACCTGATGACCCGAGGGAGATCCGCATTTTTTCGATAAATGGGAAAATTTCCCAATTGATCCTTCCGGTTTATTAAATTTTATAATTTCATTTTATTTTATTTTTAATTCGGCCCTAATATTCTATATTAGTTTTAAGTTAATCCTAACGGCCTTTAAGATCCATTCTGGAAACTATGTCGTTTTGGGATTAGGGTTTAATTACCCAATGAGTCCCTCGGCTTTTAGCTGAAGTTTTAATTAGGCCCAGTTATTTTATTATTTTGGCATTTAGCCCCAAATTCTTTAATTAAATTCAATTTTAATAATTTTTTATTTTAAATATTTTTTATATTATTTATTTTTATAAATATTAGTTATAATTTTTATTTATATATATTATCCATTATGTTATATTATTGTATATTTTATCTATGAATTATATTTTATTATATATTTCATTATATATATATCTTATGCATATAATCCCATTTTTAATATCATCTATTATATTTTATTCTCTTAAAAATCTTAATGTTTTGTATTACTTATTTAAAATATTCAATATGTATGATATTTCTAATTGTTTTAATAATAAAGTTTAAAAAAAAATATTTTCCTATGTATATTAAATTGTTATATATTATTAAATCCTTTACTTTTATTTTTTTACTTACTTAAATATGTTAAATATTATATATATGTTTTTAAATATTATCATTTTTTTCTCCGCTTCATAAATATTGATTTGGTGTTTTAATCATTAGTATTTTTTAAGTGTTATTTTGTCACTCCTTATTGTTATAAATTTTGATTTCCACTTCTACTTTTATATTCTTTAATTTATTATGAATTGTTTTTGTATTTCTATTTACTAATATTGTATAGGTTTATCTTTTAGCATAATCATCTTATGATGTGTATATTTCATTATTTTAGGTTATTTCTTATTTGTCTATATTATTATGAATTATAACATGTTGTAATTTATTATCTTTGGTATATTTGTCTTGTGATATATATTAACATCATTCTTCTGCATGAGTAAACGTTAAATAAAGAAATTCATTTTTGCCAAATTACTCAAAAGTTTTCAAAAATAAAAAGGCAATGCTTGGTATTTGGAAGCCTCAAGAAAGGTAGTGCCCTAACTTACTGGGTTGCGACTTTTCTCGTTGAGTTCGAATAGTCAAGTACCTTTCTAAGTTTTTAAGGTTTTCAAAATACGAGCAATTGTCTTGGAATTTCAAAGTGTTATGTCCTAACTTACTGGATATAGCGTTTTGTCATTTTAAGATAGGGATTTTCAAAAGGGTTGTCTTAGCTTCGAATGTCTTAAAGATATTGCTTCTTAACTTGTTGGATGTAATATTTTGATTCATTTGATACAAGTGAACCCTAATTTTTCAAAATTAAAATATTCTGAAGAGGATCAGATCCTAAAAATGTTAAATCTCTGACATTAAAGACACTTGATAATCAATTAGGTACCAATTTTTGGGCGTTACGAGGGTGCTAACCCTTCCTCGTACGTAACCGACTCCCGAATCCATTTTCTTGACTTTCGTAGACCAAAATTAATGTTTTAAAACAAAAAATTTTTATAAGGTGATCCAATCACACCTAAAAAGATTGGTGGCGACTCCTGTTTTCGTTTTTCTTAAAGTCGATTCCCATTTTTCAAAACTCGATTTAAAAATGGTTTCGACATCCTTAACTTCGGGTCGTTACATTTTTGACTTTGTAAAATTCATATTTAGAAAAAAACTGATATAAATTTTATTTCATGTAATTAGTTGTTAGGTGAGTTAGGCTAATTTTAGTATATGGTTTGTATATAAATAGGGTGTGTGATGGCCTTTGAAAAACACACTTGACTATATTGGAAATTGAATGAAATTATTTTTATTCCTTTCTACTTCATACGTTTGTAGCCATTTTTTTTCATAAGCATTCTGCCATTTTTTTTCATTTCATACTTATTTACTTTTACAAATTTTTTTAATTATTTTCCAAGTCCCTTCCCTTTCCGTTTTCCATAATTTCCATTAAATCAACTTCCATAAACAAACAAAGCATGATTAATTTTTTTGCTCCACTAAACTTCTACTTAGATTTAGGCCGGTATTCTTTCTGGTGAAGAATCGTGAGAAATAAATTCGAACTAAAAATCTTTCAAAACGGTATTCATCTCTCCAGAATATCGGATAGTACAAATTTGTCCCTTAAAGTCAATTCAATTTCAATTCAAAAAGTGTGCGTTCGGTTAGAGTTGTTTGGCGTAGAGTTGGGAAGTCGAGTTGGCTGTGCTGTATTCGAATTCTCGTGAACAAATTGGCATATCCTGGCGGGGTCATACTAGTGGGATTTTCGTCAAGGAAGATAGTGATCAGATTTAAACGACCCACGTGGTTGAGGCCATTGATCCAAGTTGGGTTCTTCAGAATGCAAGGCTGTCGGGGTCTTGAATTACGAACGTGTGTATCACGGTTAGACAATCGGTAAGGGTTGGTTTACAGGTCGTACCAGAATCAACTACGAAAAGAAGAATTGGCAGTTAAGACGTTATTAGTTGCTATAACCAGCTTATTATTTGGAGGAGAAAACTCATTTTCAAGGACCGATTCAGAACTGAAATTAACCAAGTCTAAGGCTAAGAATTTATGTTATTGTTTACGAAGTTCAACTCATTTACTTATTTTATTTTCGATTAGTCTAATTGTTATTTGCTGGTATTTGATTTTATTTACTTCCCAAACATTTTCACTTCCCCCTTTATTTACTTTATTTTAGCAAGCTCGTCATTAGTCGTGAGCACAACTATTAACATGACAATAATTCTGCTCACAAGAAAAGGCGTAATTAGACAACCAATTCTTGTGGAATCGACCTTACTGCTCTATACTGCTAATTCGTATAATTTTTCGTAGGAATTTTTATTTGGTGGTTTCGACACCCATCAATGACACATCTGATTGCATTTCCAAGCTGAATATATACATGTTAAGTTATCCATCTAAGCTAAACCTTTAAAACGACATCAGGTTATTTGTCCGAGCTAAACCCGTGTCACATGTATTTAAGTATCCGCAAAAAATGTTGGACCTCGACAATCCTCTGTAATTAACCTTGTACAAGTGCGCACAAAACTCTATTGGTATGCCAATCATATCCAAACATTTACTAAGTTCAAATGGGCATCTATTACACAAATTAACAATACTTTACAATTTAGTCCAAATATCACCTTTTGAACCAATTCACAACCAAACACATATAATTACAAATCAAGTACATATCAATCTATATAAATAAATTCCATATGAACTTACTTGGTCAAAATAGCAAACAAGTTGAATCTTTAGGGACTAATCGATAATTTTGGCCTTTTTTCTGATTATCTCTGGTTTGATCCAATTCTCGATCTATACAATTAATTCATCAATACCAAACATTTTCATGTTATGCCATGATATGTATGAACATATAAAATTTTATTTTTATGCCCCTAAAGTTTTACATTTTATTCAATTTAGTCTCTACAACCGAAATAGCCATAACTTTAAATTTTGAGCTTCGGTTTGATAACCAACCTTAATTACATTCATTATAGATCCTTTACTATTGGTTGTTACTGATGTTTCACCTCAATTTCACAATTTATTCACTTTAGTCCTTATGTACAAAACTAACAATTTAAACATTACAATCTTGTCCTTTTTCATATCTAAACTTAAAATCTATTAATTTAACATAAATTTCTTCAAGAAATCAACAATGAAAACTTTAAAAAATTTAACAGTTTTGCAAATTGGTACATAGGTTAGCTAAATCAAACTTTCATGACATTAAAAACATAAAAATTACAAGAAAATGACTTAATTGAACTCACGAAATTAAGGATCGAATGTTTGGAAGCTTCAAGGGTTTTATTTATTTTCTTTACAACAAGAAGAAAAATATGAAGAGAAATGGCCTTTTTTTCTTTAATTTAGCTTATATACTTAGATTAAACCTTAATTAATTAATTAATTAATTAATTAATTAATTAAACCTTAATCAGAATTAACTAAAATTAGTGGATGATGACATCATTTTCCACTATTGGATGACAAAAAATGATTTATTTATTAGTTGGAATCTTTAGCTATTCAAAAATCTATAGCGATAAAAAATTTATAATTTAGTCCTTGTACCCTAATTAAGCAATTAGTAGGCAAAATTGAAGGATAACTTTAATATTCCTTTATACTAACTCCAAAAATATTCTAATTTAATATTTTACGAACTCTATTTACAAAAATAGGGTTCCAAAATCGTCTTTTTTATACCATTGAAAATCGAGCTATTACATCAATAGTCTCCTCAGATGGTTCATCAACCCCTGGTCTAGTCTTAGGATGAGATGAAATTTGTGTAGCATCATCAGGTAAAACTGTGCTTGAGACAGTGCCCATAGTTTGTGGCTTTGTTTGAAAACCTTCAGGAATTTTAAGAGCAGAAACTTCAAGTTTAATAGTGGCTCCCTCTAAACTTTTAAATTCTTGTACTGGTGTTTCTTCTGGTAGGGAGATGATTTCTCAATGTTGGCCATGATAGTTTTTTGGTGGGGTTCTTCAAACATGAATGATGAGAGCAAGAAAATCAAGAAGACAAGAATTTCTTTAAGGCTTGGTGAATTTAAAGAATAGATGTGAGTATTTTCCTCTAATGTGATCTTTATTTATACGCTTCAATTTGATTTAGGCATGAAACCCATTAAAATTTTCCCTCCAAGAATTTAAAAAGAAAACTTTTCCCAAATATTTGCCTCCAAAAGTAGGGAAAAGACCTGTAATGGCCTAAATTGAAAATTATCGAAACAGTGGTTTCGTAACCACAAATCCGATTTAAAGAGAAATTTATTTCAATATTTTTTCATGAAAATTGATATGATAGGAAAATCGTATGAAAATATTGATAGAAAAATTTTACCGATTCAGTGATTAGATAGAAAAAGAAATTATTGAAGAAATTGGGTAAAAACGAGGTATCGAGACCTCTATCTCATAAAACCGAGTCAAAAATAATTTTATAAATATTTATGAAATGTTATTAATGTGGTATTAAAATTTTGTTAGGAAATTTTAATGTTTGGGTAGTCAATTAAATGAAAAGGACTAAATTGTAATAGGTGTAAAAGTTGCTAGAATGATTAAATAGCTTAAAAGTCTAATGAGAAAGGATTTAAAAGGCAATTAGATCCAAAATTTATTTGGGCTGGACGGCAAGGGTATGAAATCAGTAGAAAAATTGATAAATTAAGGTAAAATTGGAATATTGCAAAATTAACTAAATAAAACTAGGACTAAATAGGAAATATCTAGATTTCTCTTCATTTCTCTTCAATTCCAGCAGCTAAAAACGCCATAGGAGGGTTCTATAAGCTGGTATTTCATAATTTTTGCACCAAGTGAGTTAATCCTTGCCATTTTCATGTAATTTTTGTGTTTCTAAGACTTTTACAACTAGGTCCTACTATTAAATTCATTAGTTTTTCATTTCATGGATGAAATTGAAAGTCACCATGGTTGAGTGCTGTAATTTTATGATGAAATAGAATGAAATTAAAGCTTTAATTTGTTTATGAGATGATTTTATTAGGTAATTTCAATAGAAATTGATTTTTAGGACCTAATTGTGAAAATGCTTGGAATTAAAGTCTATTGCTGAAATTCTGATTCCTAAAGGTTGTAAACTAGTTTAAGGTGATAGAATAAAATGTTAATTGAGAAAAATCAACTCAATTGATAGGCTAATTGAGTAGGGACGAAATTATCATTTATTAAAAGCTTAGGGGAAAAATGGTAATAAACTGCTTGCACAAAAACAGTTTGGACAGCAGCAGTAGACTAACTTTGAAAAATCACCATAAATTTTAGAAATCGAATTAGAAGATGAAAAAAATATGGTATCAAATCTTATTGAGTCTAGTTTCTCATAAAAGAAATAGTGTAAGCAATGGATTTTTAATTTTGAGATATAATGAATTTTGTGAGACAAGGTCAAAATGAATTCGGGTTCTCTTGTTCTAACTTTGAAAAATCATAAAAAAATTGCATAAAAACAATTATGGGCTTAAATTTATATGCATAGGATCCTTAATGAGTCTATTTTTAATAGAAACAAACAAGAACATTATTTTAATTCTATATGAAGAGATAATTAATTTTTAGTGAAGAAGGGTCAGAACTGTCGACAGCAGAACAGGGGTGAATTTAAAGAATAAACTGTACTTATTGAATAAATCAAAAATTCTGAAAATTTTATGGTAAAAATATATATGAGTCTAGTTTCAGGGAAAATTAACGGATCTTAATTTGGAGTTCCGTAGCTCAAGTTATAAATAATTTAGTGACTATGACTCAAGTAGACAGCTTTGAATGAACTATAAATAATAGTTGAATTATAGAGAATGTTGCATATGAACATGAAATGTATTAAATTGATAATTAAATTTATTTATTTAGATCCGAAAGATTCAAATACGAAGCTAGATCGAGGAAAGGAAAAAGTTCGGGATTAGTAGATTTTTATTGTTTACAAACAAGTATCAAGGTAAGTTCGTGTAACTTGAATTATTTTCTTAAATGCTTGAGATTGTATGTTATTGATGTGAATATGATTTGAGTGTTCATTGTATGAAAATTAATGAAACATTGATATATTTGATAAAATGGGAAGAAATCCCGGTTGAATGAAAGGAAAATTCGATGGATCTCTGAAAAGGAATTGACGGTAAAAAGGATCTGGCCCGGACGGGTGATCCTATCCTGATATAGCCCTCCCGAAGAATATGTGTAAAATGGATTTAGCCCGGACAGGTAATCCGAATTAGGGTCTGAATTTAGCCTGGACTGGTAATTTAGATCAAAGCTCATTAGAGTAATTATCGTTGCAGGGGATTTAGCCTGGACTGGTAATCCCGACAATACTCTATGAGTTTATATTGCAGGGGATTTAGCTTGGACTGGTAATCCCGCTGCAAGGTTGAGGTTCGCGGGAGTGTGCTCTCTGAAATGGAAATGTGCGCACATGAATATGAATTGACGGACCCGAAATTGTACACTAAAAGTGTACCTCTGAAAATCCATCGAAATTCCGATAAATTCTACGGGATAAGTATAAAAAAATAACAAGGAAATGGAAATTATGATATTGATGAGCTCATCAATCATGGTATATATTATTGGTACATGGAAATTATTGTACTAACTTGAATGTTGAGTTTGTGCATATTAGGGTAATAATGCATTGAATGGATATATGGATGTTTATTGTATTGTATTGAAAATATTAGGTAAGTATAATTCTTGTTACATGAGCTTACTAAGCACGAAGTGCTTACCCCGTTTCCTTTTTCCCTGTTTTGTAGTGTTAAGAGCTCGGAGGTCAGATTTGGTCGAAAACACATCACACTGTCAACCTCAGGATTTCGGTATATAAAGAAACTTTATTTTGGAAATCAATGGCATGTATAAGCTAACAAAGTAAATGTTAGCGTGAAATGAATGTAAAGTTAGCCATTAGTATGGTTAACAAACCTGGTTTTAGATATGTGATGACGTTATCTTATAAATATGCATGAATTTATCTTGAAAATATGTTGAATTGATTTGGTTGATGTGGATTGGTCTCGATTTAATATTGCAGGGAAGGTTAGATATTTATAAAGGGGCTATATTGAATATAAAAAAAATTTAATTCGTAAACTCCGGTAATGCCTCATACCCTATTCCGACAATGAATACGGGTAGGGGTATTACATTTATTGGTATCAGAGCTACGGTTTAGCCAGTTCTAGGACTGATGTAGCAAATACGGGATTAGCTATACATGCCATTTAAATTATTATTGATAGTGCGATATCTCCTGACCATTTAAAATGTGTTTTTTCTTATAGTAATGTCATCCGATCGAGCTCAATCTGAGGAAGCTGGGAGTCATGCTCCGGCTTCAGTACAAAGAGAAGAAACTAGTAGTAGAAGGCCCGAGACAGAGGGTCGAGGGGAGGAGGCAAAAACAACCTTTTTTCAAATGATGAATGAATGGTTTAATCAATATTTAAGAACTAACCCTGTAGTGCAGCAAGTTCAAGCTCCCCCTTCTGCTCCTTCACCGGTTCCCGAGATCCCACAGGGTGCAGGTACTGAATCTGTCAGAAAAGGAAAAGCTCCAGTAGATAAAATTCGAAAATATGGGGCCGAAGAATTTCGAGCAGCAGTTGATGATGATTCTGAACGGGCTGAATTCTGGTTAGAAAACACTACTCGGGTTCTGGAAGAATTATCTTGTACACCAGAAGAATGTTTGAAATGTGCCGTCTCACTGCTAAAAGACACAGCTTACCATTGGTGGAATACTAAAGCTTCAGTTGTTCCGAAAGAAGAAATTACATGGGAATTCTTTCAGACCGAGTTCAGAAAAAAATATATCAGCCAGAGGTTTCTCGATCAGAAAATAAAAGAATTTCTTGAGTTGAAACAGGATAACAGATCAGTATCTCAATATGAAAGAGAATTTGTTCGATTGAGTAAATATGCTCAAGAATGGGTACAGTCAGAAGCTGAAATGTGCAAACGATTCGAAGAAGGGTTAAATGAAGACATTAAACTACTGATCGAAATTCTTGAAATTAGAGAGTTTGCTACATTGGCAGAGAGAGCTTATAAAGCAGAAGAATTGAGCAAAGAAAAGAAACAGGCTGAGAGGGAAGCTCGAATTTTTAGTAAAAGACCGATGGGAAAATCCTAGTTTTCTGCTTCAAAGAAATTGAAGAAGTATCAGGATCGTTCTACTTCAGCCATTGGGTATTCGGGCAGAGAGCGAGGTTCTCAACGCACTAATCCAAGACCTTCTACTCCATCAGTGACCAGTGTTGGTAGTGTTGGCACTCCTAAGCCGAGATGCCAGTACTGTAATAAAGCTCATTTTGGTGAATGTCGATTAAAGAGCGGGACTTGTTACCGATGTGGTTCTTTTGACCATTTCCTCAGAGATTGTCCAGAAAGAGGTGAAAAAGAATCTGAACAGATATCGAAGCCGAGTAATCCAGTTTCGAGAGGTAGACCACCTCGACCATCTGGTAATGTCAGTGGTAGCCGAGGAGCTACGAAAGACATTGCAGGCAGGTCTGAAGCACGAGCACCTGCTAGGACATATGCCATTCCTGCCAGTGAAGATGCCTCAGCACCTGATATTATTACTGGTACATTTTCTTTACTTGATACTAATATTACTGCATTAATTGATCCTGGTTCTACGCATTCATATATATGTGTTAAACTTACAATTGTTAAAAATTTACCTGTTGAACCTACTGAATTTGTGGTTAAAGTCTCGAACCCCCTAGGCCAGTCTGTGTTTGTGGATAAAATTTGTAAAAATTGTCTACTGATGGTAAGAGGTTATTGTTTCCCGGCTGATTTGATGTTACTGCCATTTGATGAATTTGACGTGATATTGGACATGGATTGGTTAACCCAGCATGATGCGGTAGTAAATTGTAGACAAAAATATATTGTGCTAAAATGTCAGAATGGTGAGTTGCTCCGAGTTAAATCTGATCAGACAGAGGGGTTATCTGATGTGATTTCAGTAATGGCAGCACAAAGATATGCCAAAAAAAGGTATGATGCTTACTTGGCTTATGTACTCGACACCAAGGTATCTGAGTCAAAGATACAGGCAGTTCCAGTGGTATGTGAATTTTTCGATGTGTTTCCAGAGGAATTACCAGGATTGCCACCAGAAAGAGAAGTGGAATTTTCTATAGATTTGATTCCGGGAACTACTCTGATCTCCATAGCTCCATATCGTATGGCTCCTATAGAATTAAAGGAGTTAAAGACACAGTTGCAAGAACTTGTTGACAGGGGTTTTGTCCGACCGAGTCATTCACCTTGGGGTGCTCCGGTTCTGTTTATGAAAAAGAAAGATGGGTCTTTGAGATTGTGTATCGACTACTGGCAGCTTAATAAAGTAACCATAAAGAATAAGTACCCGTTACCTCGAATTGATGATTTATTTGATCAGCTGAAAGGTGCTACTATGTTTTCAAAGATTGATCTTCGATTGGGTTATTATCAGTTACGGGTAAAGGAGTCAAATGTGCCAAAAACAACCTTTAGAACCAGGTACGGACATTATGAGTTTCTAGTTATGCTGTTTGGGCTAACTAATGCACCTGTAGTATTCATGGATTTGATGAACCGGATATCCAAACTGTACTTAGACAGATTTGTAGTAGTATTCATTGATGATATTTTGGTTTATTCTCGGGATGAAGAAGAACATGCAGAACATTTGAGAATTGTGTTGCAAATTCTGCGAGAGAAGCAGTTATATGCTAAATTCAGTAAATGTGAATTTTGGCTCCGAGAAGTGGGTTTTCTAGGACATATTGTATCTGCCGAAGGCATCAGGGTAGATCCAAGTAAAATCTCAGCTATTGTCAATTGGAGTCCACCGAAGAATGTATCTGAAGTTAGAAGTTTCTTGGGTTTAGCTGGTTATTATCGGAGATTTGTACAGGGATTCTCTATGATAGCTTCTCCAATGACTCGATTATTGCAGAAAGATGTAAAGTTCGAGTGGACTGATGAATGTCAACAAAGTTTCAACCGATTGAAAGACCTATTAACGAAAGCACATGTATTAGTGCAGCTGAACCAGGTAAGGAATTTATTATTTACAGTGATGCCTCATTAAATGGTTTAGGTTGTGTTTTGATGCAAGAAGGTAAAGTAATAGCCTATGCTTCAAGACAACTTAAACCACATGAAAGAAATTACCCAGTACATGATCTTGAATTAGCTGCTATTGTATTTGCGCTGAAGGTATGGCGACATTACTTCTACGGTGAGAAATTTCATATTTATACTGGTCATAAAAGCTTGAAATATTTGATGACACAGAAAGATTTGAATTTGAGACAGCGCAGGTGGCTTGAACTGATAAAGGACTATGATTTGATTATTGATTACCATCCGGGTAAGGCTAATGTTGTAGCTGATGCTTTGAGCCGGAAATCTCTGTTTGCTTTACGAGCTATGAATACCCGGTTATCATTGACTGATGATGGTTAAATCCTAGCAGAATTAAGAGCTAAACCGACATTTTTACAGCAAATATGTGAAGCTCAGAAGAATGATGAGAAGTTACAAGTTAAACGGGCACAGTGTGAGTCAGGTAATGATTCTGAATTTCAGATTGGTTCTGATGGTTGTTTATTATTCAGAGGTAGGGTATGTGTACCTCAGAATTCAGAGCTCATACAGAAGATTCTACGCGAGGCTCACAGCAGTACTATGTTTGTACATCCGGGGAGTAATAAAATGTATAATGATCTGAAAAAGATGTACTGGTGGTCAGGAATGAAACGTGATATCTCTGAGTTTGTATCAAGGTGTTTAATATGTCAGCAAGTTAAAGCTGAACATCAGGTACCTTCGGGGTTACTTCAGCCAATTACTATACCGGAATGGAAATAGGAAAGAATCACTATGGATTTTGTATCGGGGTTACCTTTGTCTCCGAGGAAAAAAAATGCTATTTGGTTGATTGTAGACCGATTGACAAAGTCAGCTCATTTTATTCCGGTACGTATGGATTATTTTTTAGATAAACTACCTGAACTGTACATATCTGAGATTGTCAGGCTACATGGAGTGCCTGTCTCCATTATATCAGATAGAGGTCCCTGATTTACGTCTCGTTTCTAGGACAAATTGCAAAAAGCCTTGGGTACTCAGTTGTATTTCAGCACTGCATTTCATCCTCAGACAGATGGTCAATCTGAGCGTGTAATTCAAGTATTGGAAGATATGCTCCGATGTTGAGGTAATTGGGAGAGGTATCTACCTTTGATTGAATTTGCTTACAATAACAGTTATCAGTCCAGTATTAAAATGGCTCCTTATGAAGCTTTGTATGGTAAAAAATGTAGAACACTGTTATATTGGACAGAGCTTAGAGAAAGGAAGATACATGGGATTGATTTGATCCGGGAAACAGAAGAAAAAGTAAAGGTTATTCGAGATAGTCTAAAAGCAGCTTCCGATCGTCAAAAATCATATGCTGACCTTAAACGAAAAGAGATTGAATTTCAAGTCGGTGACAAGGTATTCCTGAAAGTGTCTCCTTGGAAGAAAGTCCTCCGATTTGGTCGAAAGGGTAAACTGAGTCCAAGATTTATCGGGCCATATGAAATCATAGAAAGAATTGGACCAGTCGCTTATCGATTGGCATTATCACCGGAACTTGATAGAATCCATAATGTTTTTCATGTATCTATGTTACGACGATATCGATCAGATCCTTCACATGTTATTTCTCCGACAGAAGTGGAGATTCAACCGGATATGACTTACAGTGAAGAACCGGTCAAGATATTGGCACGAGAGACAAAAGAGCTTAGAAATAAAAAGATAAATTTGGTGAAAGTATTGTGGCAAAAGCACGGGACTGAGGAAGTGACATGGGAACCGGAGGAGGCAATGAGGAAACAATACCCAAATCTCTTTACTGGTAAGATTTTCGAGGACGAAAATCCTTAAAGGGCGGAGAGTTGTAATGGCCTAAATTCAATATTATCGGAATAGTGGTTTTGTAACCACAAATCCGATTTAAAGAGAACTTGATTTCAATATTTTTGCATGAAAATTGATATGATAGGAAAATCGTATGAAAATATTGATAGAAAAATTTTACCGATTTAGTGATTAGATAGAAAAAGAAATTATTGAAGAAATTGGGTAAAAACAAGGTATCGAGACCTCTATCTCATAAAACCGAGTCAAAAATAATTTTATAAATATTTATGAAATGGTATTAATGTGGTATTAAAATTTCGTTAGGAAATTTTAATGTTTGGGTAGTCAATTAAATGAAAAGGACTAAATTGTAATAGGTGTAAAAGTTGCTAGAATTATTAAATAGCTTAAAAGTCTAATGAGAAAGGATTTAAAAGGAATTAGACCCAAAAGTTATTTGGGCTGGACGGCAAGGGTATGAAATCAGCAGAAAAATTGATAAATTAAGGGTAAAATTGGAATATTACAAAATTAACTAAATAAAACTAGGACTAAATAGGAAATATCTAGATTTCTCTTCATTTCTCTTCAATTCCAGCAGCTAAAAATGCCATAGGAGGGTTCTCTAAGCTGGTATTTCATAATTTTTGCACCAAGTGAGTTAATCCTTTCCTTTTTCTTGTAACTTTTGTGTTTCTAAGACTTTTACAACTAGGTCCTACTATTAAATTCATTAGTTTTTCATTTCATGGATGAAATTGAAAGTCACCATGGTTGAGTGCTGTAATTTTATGATGAAATAGAATGAAATTAAAGCTTTAATTTGTTTATGAGATGATTTTATTAGGTAATTTCAATAGAAATTGTTTTTAGGACCTAATTGTGAAAATGCTTGGAATTAAAGTCTATTGCTGAAATTCTGATTCCTAAAGGTTGTAAACTAGTTTAAGGTGATAGAATAAAATGTTAATTGAGAAAAATCAGCTCAATTGAGAGGCTAATTGAGTAGGGACGAAATTATCATTTATTAAAAGCTTAGGGGAAAAATGGTAATAAACTGCTTGCACAAAAACGGTTTGGACAGCAGCAGTAGACTAACTTTGAAAAATCACCATAAATTGTAGAAATTGAATTAGAAGATTAAAAAAATATGGCATTAAATTTTATTGAGTCTAGTTTCTCATAGAAGAAATAATGTAAGCAATGGAATTGTAAATTTTGAGATATAATGAATTTTGTGAGACAAGGTCAGAATGAATTCGGGTTCCCCTCTTCTGACTTTGAAAAATCATAACAAAACTGAATAAAAACAATTATGGGATTAAATTTATATGTATAGAATCCTTAATGAGTCTATTTTTAATAAAAACAAACGAGAATATTATTTGAATTCTTTATGAAGAGATAATTAATTTTTAGTGAAGAAGGGTCAGAACTGTCGACAGCAGAACAGGGGTGACTTTAAAGAATAAACTGTACTTATTTGATAAACCAAAAATTCTTAAAATTTTATGGTAAAAATATATATGAGTCTAGTTTTAGGGAAAATTAACGGATCTTAATTTTGAGTTCCGTAGCTCAAGTTATAAATAATTTAGTGACTATGACTCAAGTAGACAGCTTTGAATGAACTATAAATAATAGTTGAATTATAAAGAATGTTGCATATGAACATGAAATGTATTAAATTGATAATTAAATTTATTTATTTAGATCCGGAAGATTCAAATATGAAGCTAGATCGAGGAAAGGAAAAAGTTTGGGATTAGTAGATTTTTATTGTTTACAAACAAGTATCAAGGTAAGTTCATGTAACTTGAATTATTTTCTTAAATGCTTGAGATTGTATGTTATTGATGTGAATATGATTTGAGTGTTCATTGTATGAAAATTAATGAAACATTGATATATTTGATAAAATGGGAAGAAATCTCGGTTGAATGAAAGGAAAATTCGATGGATCTCTGAAAAGGAATTGACGGTAAAAAGGATCTGGCCCGGACGGGTGATCCTATCCTGATATAGCCCTCCCGAAGAATATGTGTAAAATGGATTTAGCCCGGACGGGTAATCCGAATTAGGGTCTGAATTTAGCCTGGACTGGTAATTCAAATCCAAGCTCATTAGAGTAATTATCGTTGCAGGGGATTTAGCCTGGACTGGTAATCCCGACAATACTCTATGAGTTTATATTGCAGGGGATTTAGCCTGGACTGGTAATCCCGCTGCAAGGTTGAGGTTCGCGGTCTGAAATGGAAATGTGCGCACATGAATATGAATTGACAGACCCGGAATTGTACACTAAAAGTGTACCTCTGAAAATCCATCGAAATTCCGATAAATTCAACGGGATAAGTATAAAAAAATAACAAGGAAATGGAAATTATGATATTGATGAGCTCATCAATCATGGTATATATTATTGGTACATGGAAATTATTGTACTAACTTGAATGTTGAGTTTGAGCATACTAGGGTAATAATGCATTGAATGGATATATGGATGCTTATTGTATTGTATTGAAAATATTAGGTAAGTATAATTCTTGTTACATGAGCTTACTAAGCACGAAGTGCTTACCCCGTTTCCTTTTTCCCTGTTTTGTAGTGTTAAGAGTTCGGAGGTCGGATTTGGTCGGAAACACATCACACTGTCAACCTCAGGATTTCGGTTTATAAAGAAACTTTATTTTGGAAATCAATGGCATGTATAAGCTAACAAAGTAAATGTTAGCGTGAAATGAATGTAAAGTTAGCCATTAGTATGGTTAACAAACCTGGTTTTAGATATGTGATGACGTTATCTTAACAAGTCAGCCAATTGATTCTCTATTTTCACATATTCCAACTCCATTTTTCCTTCTTCAACGAGCTTTCTGATAAAGTGGTGACGTATGTCAATATGTTTGGTCGTTGAATGCTAAACAAGATTATTTGAAATGTTAATTGCACTCATGTTGTCAGAGAAAACAGTGGCTATAGAAGTTACCATACTATAATCTACAAGAATTTGCTTCATCTAGAGAAGCTATGCACAATAGCTCATTGCTCCTAGCTACTATATACTCTACCTCAATTGTGGAGACTAAGAAGGATTTTTGCTTCTTTCTATACCAAGAAAAAAAGTTTGAACCAATATAGAAGGAACTACCAGATGTGCTCTTTCGATCATCCACATTTCCTACCCAATCAGCAACACTGTAGCCTACCAAGGACATAGCACTACTTTAGATAACCATATGCCATAGTCTAGAGTGCCACTAACATTCTTGATTACCCTCTTAACAGTTTTGACATGGGATACCTTTGGATTGGATTGGAACCAAGCACGCACATTCACAGCAAAGCTAATGTCAGGCCTGCTTGCTATAAAATACAATAAGCTTCCAATTTTTAAGTTGTTTCATATTGTACCACAACATTAATTGAGTCTATGAGCTTCTTGAGATGCTTATTGTAAGCTTCGCTTCTATTTGAGTACCCAAGGAAGACCCCTTCATCACTTTCATTGGTATTCTATGTCTTTGAGAATATAACACACACTACCAAATATATGGAAATATTTAACATTAGGTTTCTTACCACACTATAATCCATATGGAATTGAGCGGGTCTTTGGGCTTAAGTGGACTCTATTGATGACATAAGCAGCAATATAAATTGCTTTGGCCCAAAACCTATAAGCTATTATCTTGTTGTTCAACATTACTTAGCCATATTCTGAATGGTTCTATTTTTCCTTTCCATTACTCCATTCTACTAAGATGTCTAGGCAGTAGAGAATTCATGGGAAATGTCTTCCACATCAAAAAACTCAACAAACTCTTGGTTTTCAAACTCATTGCCATGATCACTACTAATCCTAGCAATGGCTCTAATAGTCTTCTCTTTCTTAATCATAAAACTTTTGTATAGTTTCCTGAATTCACTGAAGGTGTTTGACTTTTTTTTTCAAAATCCTTGCCATGATCACTTCTAATCTCTAGATCAAACATTTTCCTTGTTGCATATGAAAAAATAACTTTATAGCAGTTGTTAAAATTTATGACACTTTGCTATGACTCTTTTTGCCACAAATCATTTCCTTTTTCCTGTTGCTAAAAGTAACATTACCCTC
Source organism: Gossypium hirsutum (assembly GCF_007990345.1). Lineage (NCBI taxonomy): Eukaryota > Viridiplantae > Streptophyta > Magnoliopsida > Malvales > Malvaceae > Gossypium > Gossypium hirsutum. The sequence goes on from NC_053429.1 coordinate 9,536,032, forward strand.
ATAGATTTCAAAAAAAAAAATTACTTAAGCATGAGAGGTTATTAGTCATATAGCATGAACAACCACTGCAAAGTATCATACATCATCAATTGAAACTTTAAGTGAATGGTGTGCAACAAACAAACATTGCTAATATTTTCTTCTCCATACAAGTTTTTCTTTCTTTGGAACAATGCTAGAAGTAGTGGGCACAATTTGTGGCACTGTTTTATTCCAATAAAAATCTTTGAGCATATTGAAGCAATTGGCTTAATATGGCCTGGAGCATCACAATAGTGACAAACGATCTTTCTTCTGGTAGATAGAGCTGATTGCTTTTGGAGTCTAGGCTTCTCTTAAACTTTTACCTGTTTAGAGCATTCTCTAGGATAGTGGTTACTCCCTACTTTGACAAACACTCTAAGACTTTCTGCAATAACTGGCCCTTTATCTATAAAGCTTAGGCCTCCTCTCTTTTGATTTTTTTTCCAACTGTTATCTTCACATTCAATTTGTCAGTGCTACAATTGCACTATTCAAGAGTTCCCCTTGCATCTTTAAGTTTTTTTTTTCAAGCTTTTCAACCCTTTTTGATTGCTTATCAAGCTCTATTAACTTTGCATCTACATGTCCTTCAAGCATGGAGACTTTTTTCTTCAAAAAATCATTATCAGTTGAAAGCTTTTCATTAAAAAGATTTCATTTTTCTAACATGAGATTATAAGCTTTCATCAATTCATCATATGCCTCTTCTTCATTGCACTCTAGTGATTCACAATCAGAAATATCTTATTCACCTACCTTTATAATTAAATAAAAAAATTACTCACATGTTCATCATTAAACTTTGATTTTGAGTTGGTTTCCTTATCACTCCAAGTTACATATAAAGACTTTTCCTTCTTTTTCAGGTTTGTTACAACTTGTTATGATTCCAGAGTGGAAATAGTAATGAGTTACAACAGATTTCGTATCGGGTTTGCCTCTGACACCAAGAAAGAAAGATTTGATTTAGGCAATTGTTGACAGATTGATGAAATCAATACATTTTATTCCCATCAAAATTGACTACCCACTCGAGATATTAACTAAGTTGTACATCTCCGATATTGTTAGACTACATGGTGTGCCACTGACCATTATCACTAATCAAGATGTAAGATTTACCTCCAGGTTTTAAGGTAAATTACACGAGGCCGTGAATACTAAACTTAATTTCAATACTATTTTTCAACCACAGACAGACGGACAGTCGAAACGAGTGATTCAGACTTTAGAAAACATGTTATGATGCTGTGTTATCGAGTTTAAAGGCAACTGGAAAAGATTTCTACCTTTGGCTGGATTTGCTTTTAATAACAGCTACCGGTCCAATATTAAAATGGTATACGTACGTAAGTGCAGAACTCTAAGTGAAAGAAAAGACATTGTAGCAAATTTAGAATTGAGCGAAAGAAAGCTGGTCAAGACAAACTTGATTAGAGAAACAAACGGCAAAGTCCGTATTATCCAAATTTGTCTAAAAGTAGCTTCAGATCGTCAGAAATCGTATGTTGATTTGAAAAGGAAAGACATCGAGTTTCAAATGGGTGATAGAGTGTTTTTAAAAGTCTCCCCATGGAAGAAAGTACTATGGTTCAGCAAAAAAAGGAAGCTTAGTCCAAGGTCATATGAAATTATCGAGAGAATTGGTCTTATAGCTTACAGACTGGCATTACCTCCGAAACTCGAAAAGACCTATAATGTTTTCCACAATTAAATGCTACGATGATATAGATTAGACTATTCTCATGTGATTACTTCCGGTAAGATTCAATTACAGCTCAATTTATCGTATACAAAAGAGCTGGTAAATATTTTAGCTCGAGAAGTAAAAGAAGTCCGTAACAAACAAGTACTGTTAGTAAAAGTTCTGTGGCATTGTCACAATATTGAAGAAGCTACGTGGAAATGAAAGATTCAATGAAATTTCAATACCCGAACCTATTTTCAAGTAATAAATTTTGAGGACAAAATTTTCTAAAGTGAGAGAGTTATAATAACATATTTTTCAGTGGTACTGAAAATGACGATTTTGGAACCCCATATTTCAATGATCAAGTCAATATATGTTATTTATTAATATTTATGATTTAGTTATAATGTTATAGTGATTTTTGGTCCGGTAATTTTAATGAACAATTAGTAATTAAGGTACAAGGACTAAATTGTAAAAACTATAAAAGTTTATCATTATTAAATTTTAGTTGTTAAAAGGGCTAATTAGTAAGTGATCAAGATTTTATGTGGAAATTAGACCATAGTGAAATATTATGGACATTTTAGGCATATTTTAATTGGAAAATATGTTAATTTAAGGTTAAAATGGTTTTAATAAAAGGTTAAAACATAAAAACATCATTTTCATCTTCTTCCACTTTTTTTCGACCACCTAAAATACAAAACTAAATCATGAGAAGCCATTTTTAAAGCTTCCAAGGTTTAGTCAAGTGCATGTGAGTGGTGTTACGCCCATTTTTCGTAAATTTTATGTTTTTGATATCATTGTAGTTTACTTTAGCTAACCCAAATACTAAATTGTAAAATTTTCAAAGATTTTAAAAGTTTCCATTGTTGCTTTTGAATCTTTTTGGATGTTAAATGGTAGAATGTGAAGCTTAGATATGGAATATGACTATTTTGTAAAGTGGAATTTGTTAGTTTTGAGTTTAGGGATTAAAATGAAAATATTTCAAAATTAGCATGGAATTTCTATAAATATAGGTGTTTTAGAGCTATACAAGGATGAAATTTAAAATAGATTGAAAAACAAAGTTTAAATGTGAAAGATATTATAGTTTCAGTTTTAGGGACTAAATTGAATAAAATGTGAAACTTTAGAAAAATTTTAAAAAATTAAATTAATTTGACATATACATGGAATAAGATATTTTAAGGTGAGTGGTACTGATAATTGGAAATAAATTACTTTATAGATCAAGAATTGGACCAACTAGTAGATAATCAGGAAAATAGAAAATTGTAGATTAGTCTCTAACACTTCTGCTATCGCTGTTTGTACCTAATAAGTTCATACGGTATAGTTATGTATATTTATGTAATGTTTTTGGTTGAATTGTGAAATTAAAAAACTTGAATGTATTTGAAAAATGTTTACAAATTACTACAAAAGGTGAGAAATGACTGAATTGTAAAAAGATGTTCGAAAATGTATACTGAGCCCAGATGAACATAGGATAGAATACAATTGGCATGCCAATAGATTTATTCGCGCGCTGTATGGGATTTATATGAGATGTGAGATAGATGTACAGGAAATTCACTAATTGTAACAGAATCCAATATTTGTTGTGGACTATCGAATTTGTCTCTATGGAGATCACTGTTACTAATTATCTCTACGGAGATCAGGTGCATTTTGGAGGGATGTGTAGCTTAAGAGCTTAGCACACGGTGCCCAGGTGTGTATTGGTGGTATAGATCGTTTGAGCAATCAGGTATGTTTTGGGTGGTTACCCACGTATTCGTATATGTTTATTAAAGTTCATCAGACTAAATGGTTATTGTAAATGAGATGTTAATTGGATGGTAATGTATATAGTATGATAAAGTATAGTTGTATAATGGAATGACTTGGAATTCAATGATATGAAATGAAATGAAATGAAATGAAATGCTATATGATTGGATGTAATACACTCACCTTGTGTATGTGACATATGTTGGCAGGAAATTTGTTTAACAGATAATTTATATATTACTGTGTTGGGAGGTGAGTTTTCATGTTTCAAAACTTATGAACTTACTAAGCATACTCTATTTTGTTTTCTGTAGTTGACATTTTGCTAAACTTGGCTATCGAGTCTGTAACAGCCCGATTCTGGGCCTAGTCGGAATAGTGGTTTCGGGACCACAAATTCGACAAGGGAAAATATGGTTATTATTATATTTTTATGATCTACAATTTCACGGAAAGTTTTCGTAAAAATTTCGTTCGAAAATTTCGACGTTTGGGCACTCAATTTAGTCAAAAGGACTAAATTGTAAATAGTGCAAAAGTTGAGTTCTATATGTAGAAGTATCTAATTGATATGAAATTTTAAATTGGAGGTCTTTATGTGGTAATTAGACCATTAGTTAGTTGATGGACAAAAATAGACATAAGAAATGAGAGAAATAGATTTTTTTTAAGTGGGGGCATATTAGTCATTTGGTAATAAAAAAAAATAAAATGGGAAAAAGATGACAAAAATCATCATCTTCCTCATTAGTTGCTGCCGAAATTTGAAGGAAGCCATAGCTAAGGTTTCTTTGCTTTCTCAAGCTCATAGTAAGTGCATCCTAGCCCCGTTTTTAATGTTCTTCGCATTTTTGGAATCCTCGTAACTCGGTTTAGCTTATTCTAGCAATAATTCGTGTTAGGGCTCATATTTGGAAAAATACCCATAGGTGAAATGGGTTTATTTTGCTGTTTTATGGTGGAATATGAAGCTATAAATTATGTTAAACAACTTTTGCTAAGCAATTTTAAGCGAAAACGGGTAAATAGACATAATCGGTAAAAATAATTAATATTCAAAAGTATGTGTTGGAGTGGGAATTTGATGTTTCCATAGAAGGGAAAAATGTTCAGCATGTTATAAAACTTAAGAATAAGTGATGAAGTTTAATTTCCGAGCTTGGGGACAAAAGTGTAATTACGCAAAAGTTTGGGGGCAAAATTGTAATTTTTCAAAAAGTTGGGTGGTGGATTATTTTAATGAGTGTGAACATTAAATGAGTTAAATTTGCTATTATAGATCAAGAAAGACGTGAAGAGTATATCAAACGGGGAAAAGAAAAGATAGGGGAGTAAAGTGCAAAATTACGATATTTTGCACCGAGGTAAGTAAACACGTGACTTAATGTATTATTTTGATATTATTTGATATATGTTGAGATTTATTTGGAATTAAAATAAATGTTTGGCCATATCCTAAAAATGTTGTTAAATCGGGAAAGGTGGTAAAGGGTTGCAATATATGGTTTATGGGTTGAACACTCGGAATAAGCCGGAGCATGTTGTATATAAAGGGGTTGCTGTGTGCTGATTCCCCGATTCATTGGTGGTGCTATGTGCGTGATCCACCATATCTTTGAAATGTGAAAGGGGGTTGCTATGTGCTGATTCCCCCGAGGGGTTGCTAAGTGCTGATTCCCCGGTTCATTGGTGGTGCTAAGTGCGATATCCACCATATCTTTGAAATGTGAAAGGGGGTTGCTATGTGCTGATTCCCCGAGGGGTTGCTAAGTGCTGATTCCCCGATTCAGCGGTGGTGCTAAGTGCGAGATCCACCAATAACGGTTAACATTCCAAGTGTTCAACGAAAAAGTGTGGAAGATGAATATTTCCATATGGTGGAAAATTTTATGGGGTAAATATTGAGTTGAATACTAAATCGACCCATGTATGAGATGGGAGAAAATATCAAAAACGCAAAAGGAACGATTTAATTATAAACTGTGTTGAACAACAGCAGTTGGGTAACTTTGAAAAATCACCATAAATGGTGGAAAATGAATGGGAAGCTGAATAATATATGAAATTGAAGCTGAATGTGTCTATTTTCATATGAAAGAAATAGAATAAGCAAAAGAGTTGTATTTTTGGAGATATCTGAATTTTACTGAAACAGGGCTGGATTGATTTCGAGATCCCCTGTTCTAATTTTGGAAAATTACCAAAAATTGTAAAAAATAATTATGGCATGAAATTTATATCCCTGGAATCCTTATTGAGTCTATTTTTATTAGAAACAAGAAAAACCATTTTTCAAATTTTTTACAGAGAGTTAAGTAAATTTTAGTGAGGAAGGGTCAGAACCGTTGGGCAGTGAAACAGGGGAAGGTTTAATGAATAAACTGTACTAATTGGCTGGGTTAAAAATTCTTAAATTTTTATGGTGAAATGGTATATGAGTCTAGTTTCAGGGAAAATTTACGAAACTCAATTTGGAGCCCTGTAGCTCCAGATAAAAATAAATTAGCGACTATGACGCAGAAAAACAGCTTGCTGGAAATTGCCTAAACAATAAAGTTATTCATGAATAAGTTTATATTTTGGTGTAGTTATGGGAGTAATTACTTATTTATCATGTGTTTACTTACTAAGCTATATGCTTTCTCGATTTTATTTTTCTCTTGGTTATAGTGACTTCCAACAACTCGGAAATTGGAACGAAGTCAGACAATCATCTACACTATCCTTCACATTTGGGGTATTTTACTACTAGTGTTCCGAAATTTTATGGCATGTATAGACACTTTATGTAATGTGGGATCATCATGTAAATATATGTTATGGTTCCCTTTTAAATGTAGTGTTTATTAATAGTTAAACTATATGTGTGTTTATACAAATGAAATTGGTTGGTATATTGGAATGTGTTCTAAATTTGCAGGAGGTTTAAGCAAAAATAAGTAGGAATGCTGTCGAAAATTTTTAAAAATTTAGTAATACCTCATACTCTGTTCCGGTAAGGAATACGGGTAAGGGGTGTTACATTTTAGTGGTATCAGAGCTACGGTTTAGTCGGTTCTCGGACCAATAAAATACGTGTGGAAGTCAGTCTATACATGCCATAAAATTATTGTGATAGTGTGATGATTTCTGACAATTTAAAATTTTGTTTTATATAGTAAATGGATCCTAATCGAAGTATGGCAGATGATGTTGAAAGTAACACGCCGGTTCCCGCACAAGGGACCGCGCATGAAGAGAGTAGACATGAGACACATGGACAGGATGAGGCTCGAGAAGCCTTCCTCCGAATGATGAGTGATTGGTATACAGAATATGTCCGTGTAAATCCGAATGTTCCTCCTCCTCCACCCCCTCCTATTCCTCAACCGGTCCCCATAGCTCCACGGAGTGCCGAATTGGTGAGATCAAGTAAGCCACCTGTTGATAGAATTCGAAAGCATGGGGCTGAAGATTTTAGGGCCAATGTTGATGATGATCCGGAAAAAGCCGAGTTTTGGCTTGAAAATACTATTCGGGTATTTGATGAATTATCTTGCACCCCTGAGGAATGTTTGAAATGTGCTGTGTCTTTATTGAAGGATTCGGCATACCGTTGGTGGAAAACATTAATAACGGTGGTTCCAAAAGAAAGAGTTACTTGGGACTTCTTTCAGGAAGAATTCAGAAAGAAATATGTAAGCCAACGGTTTATTGATCAGAAGCGCAAAGAGTTTCTCGGATTGAAACAGGGCCGAATGTCAGTAGCAGAATATGAACGGGAGTTTGTCCGGCTTAGTAAATATGCCCAGGAATGTGTGCCTACGGAGGCTATTATGTGTAAAAGATTTGAAGAGGGGCTAAATGAAGACATCAGATTACATGTTGGAATTTTAGAGTTAAAAGAATTTGTGGTATTAGTTGATCGGGCCTGTAAAGCTAAAGAACTGAGTAGAGAAAAGAGAAGGGCAGAGATGGAATCTCGAGATGTAAGGAAGAGGACAATGGGCAGAACATTTCAATCTCATTCGAAGAAGTTTAAAGGGATGGATCCACGACCAACTGGTTCAGTTGGGTATTCACGCAGAGACCGAGGGAGGTCGTATTCTGGAGCTACAACTCGAGCTACCTCTGTAACAAGTGTGGGCAATGTAGGAAACACCCGGCCTGAATGTCAACAGTGTGGCAGGCGACATATTGGTGAGTGTTGGGGATTTAAACGAGCTTGTTTCAGGTGTGGTTCCCAAGAGCATTACGTAAGAGATTGCCCTGAGAGAAGAGAGGAAGAAAATTTGCCAAGAGCTAGATCGGGTGATATTGTTAGTAGAGGGAGACCGCCGAGAAATGTGGGAAGCAAAGTCAGTGGTAAAAGTGTGATGAAAGATGCAGCTGGAGGATCAGAAATTAGAGCGCCTGCCAGGACTTATGCCATACGTGCTCGAGAGGATGCCTCATCTCCCGATGTGATTACTGGGGCAACAGTGTTCTCCAAGATCGATCTGAGGTCTGGTTACTATCAGTTGAGAGTTAAAGAGTCTGATGTGCCGAAAACCGCCTTCAGAACGAGGTATGGACACTATGAATTTCTGGTAATGCCTTTTGGGTTGACTAATGCTCCAGCTATTTTTATGGACTTGATGAACCGAATTTTTCGGCTGTACTTAGACAAGTTCGTGGTGGTGTTCATAGATGATATTTTAATCTATTCTCGGGATGAATCGGAACATGCAGAACATTTGAGAACTGTGTTGCAGATTCTGAGAGAAAAGAAATTGTATGCTAAATTCAGCAAAAGTGAGTTTTGGCTTCGTGAGGTTGGATTCTTGGGACATATAGTTTCAAGTGAAGGTATTCGGGTTGATCCAAGCAAAATTTCAGCAATTGTTGATTGGGAGCCACCAAAGAATGTGACTGAAGTTAGAAGCTTCCTGGGCTTAGCTGGGTATTACAGACGGTTTGTCAAGGGATTCTCGATGATTGCTTCTCCTATGACTAAGTTACTGCAGAAGAATGTCAAGTTTGAATGGACCGATAAATGTCAACAGAGTTTTGAAAAGTTGAAGGCATTATTGACTGAGGCGCCAGTGTTGGTGCAACCTGAGTCCGGGAAGGAGTTTGTAATTTACAGTGATGCATCGTTGAATGGCCTTGGGTGTGTGTTAATGCAAGAAGGCAAAGTAATAGCTTATGCTTCGAGACAGTTGAAACCGCATGAGAAGAATTATCCGACGCATGATTTAGAATTGGCTGCCATTGTTTTTGCTTTAAAATTTTGGCGTCATTATTTGTATGGTGAAAAGTGCCGAATCTTCACTGATCATAAGAGTTTGAAATATTTGATGAGTCAAAAAGACTTGAATTTGCGGCAACGAAGATGGCTCGAGCTAATCAAAGACTATGAGCTAGTGATTGATTATCACCCCGGGAAAGCTAATGTGGTTGCTGATGCCTTGAGCAGAAAATCTTTATTTGCTTTGAGAGCTATGGGTACGATGTTAACTTTATCTGATGATGGCTCAATGTTGGTTGAATTGAGAGCTAGACCATTATTTCTTCAGCAAATTCGGGAATCTCAAAAGAATGACAGTAAATTGCAAGCCAAGAGAGCTCAGTGTGAAGCAGGTGTTGACTCAGATTTTCAAATTGGTTCAGATGATTGCTTGATGTTCCGGGATAGAGTATGTGTACCAAGAAATGATGAGTTAATTCAGACCATTTTATGTGAGGCACATAGTGGTGACTTGTCAGTTCATCCGGGTAGTGTGAAAATGTATAATGATTTGAAGTTGTATTGGTGGCCAGGCATGAAAAAGGATATCTCGGAATTTGTATCAAAGTGTTTAATCTGTCAACAAGTGAAGGCTGAGCATTAAGTGCCATCGGGTTTACTTCAACCGATAACGATTCCAGAATGGAAGTGGGACAGTATCACGATGGATTTCGTGACAGGATTGCCTTTAACTCCAAAGAAGAAAGATGCTATTTGGGTAATTGTGGATAGATTGACAAAGTCAGCCCATGTTATTCCGATACGCATTGATTATTCACTTGACAGGTTGGCTGAATTATATGTTGCTGAAATAGTGAGACTACATGGGGTGCCTAAATCTATTATATCGGATAAAGATCCGAGATTTACTTCGAGGTTTTGGATAAAGTTACAGGAAGCTTTGGGTACGAAATTGAATTTCAGTACTGCATTTCATCCGCAAACTGACGGGCAATCAGAAAGGGTGATTCAAGTTCTTGAAGACATGCTCCGGTGTTGTATTTTAGAAATGAAGGACAGTTGGGAGAAATATCTACCACTGGTTGAATTTGCTTATAATAATAGTTATCAGTCAAGTATACAAATGGCACCGTATGAAGCATTATATGGGCGTAAATGTAGAACCCCTTTATATTGGACTGAACTCGGTGAGAATCGGATTCATGGAGTCGACCTGGTGAAAGAAACTGAAGAAAAGGTGAAAATAATCCGTGATTGCCTAAAAGCTGCCTCAGATCGGCAAAAGTCGTATGCGGATTTAAAGAGAAAAGAAATTGAGTTTCAAGTGGGTGATAAAGTGTTCTTGAAAGTATCCCCATGGAAGAAAATTCTGAGATTTGGTCGTAAAGGCAAACTAAGTCCACGTTTTATTGGACCATATGAAGTTACCGAGAGAGTTGGCCCTGTAGCATATCGGTTAGCTTTACCGCCAGAGTTGGAAAAGATACATAATGTATTTCATGTGTCGATGTTGCGACGTTATCGTTCGGATCCTTCACATATAGTTTCCCCTACAGAGATTGAGGTTCGACCAGATATGACTTATGAAGAAGAACCCATAAAGATTTTGGCTCGGGAGGTCAAACAATTAAGAAATAAAAGTGCAGCCTTAGTGAAAGTGTTGTGGCAAAAACATGGAATGGAAGAGGCTACGTGGGAACCGGAGGAAATTATGAGGAAACAGTACCCAAACCTCTTTTCCGGTAAGATTTTCGGGGACGAAAATCCCTAAGGGGGGGAGAGTTGTAACAGCCCGATTCTGGGCCTAGTCGAAATAGTGGTTTCGGGACCACAAATTCGACGAGGGAAAATATGGTTATTATTATATTTTTATGATCTACAATTTCACGGAAAGTTTTCGTAAAAATTTCGTTCGAAAATTTCGACGTTTGGGCACTCAATTTAGTCAAAAGGACTAAATTGTAAATAGTGCAAAAGTTGAGTTCTATATGTAGAAGTATCTAATTGATATGAAATTTTAAATTGGAGGTCTTTATGTGGTAATTAGACCATTAGTTAGTTGATGGACAAAAATAGACATAAGAAATGAGAGAAATAGATTTTTTTTAAGTGGGGGCATATTAGTCATTTGGTAATAAAAAAATAAAATGGGAAAAAGATGACAAAAATCATCATCTTCCTCATTAGTTGCTGCCGAAATTTGAAGGAAGCCATAGCTAAGGTTTCTTTGCTTTCTCAAGCTCATAGTAAGTGCATCCTAGCCCCGTTTTTAATGTTCTTCGCATTTTTGGAATCCTCGTAACTCGGTTTAGCTTATTCTAGCAATAATTCGTGTTAGGGCTCATATTTGGAAAAATACCCATAGGTGAAATGGGTTTATTTTGCTGTTTTATGGTGGAATATGAAGCTATAAATTATGTTAAACAACTTTTGCTAAGCAATTTTAAGCGAAAACGGGTAAATAGACATAATCGGTAAAATAATTAATATTCAAAAGTATGTGTTGGAGTGGGAATTTGATGTTTCCATAGAAGGGAAAAATGTTCAGCATGTTATAAAACTTAAGAATAAGTGATGAAGTTTAATTTCCGAGCTTGGGGACAAAAGTGTAATTACGCAAAAGTTTGGGGGCAAAATTGTAATTTTTCAAAAAGTTGGGTGGTGGATTATTTTAATGAGTGTGAACATTAAATGAGTTAAATTTGCTATTATAGATCAAGAAAGACGTGAAGAGTATATCAAACGGGGAAAAGAAAAGATAGGGGAGTAAAGTGCAAAATTACGATATTTTGCACCGAGGTAAGTAAACACGTGACTTAATGTATTATTTTGATATTATTTGATATATGTTGAGATTTATTTGGAATTAAAATAAATGTTTGGCCATATCCTAAAAATGTTGTTAAATCGGGAAAGGTGGTAAAGGGTTGCAATATATGGTTTATGGGTTGAACACTCGGAATAAGCCGGAGCATGTTGTATATAAAGGGGTTGCTGTGTGCTGATTCCCCGATTCATTGGTGGTGCTATGTGCGTGATCCACCATATCTTTGAAATGTGAAAGGGGGTTGCTATGTGCTGATTCCCCCGAGGGGTTGCTAAGTGCTGATTCCCCGGTTCATTGGTGGTGCTAAGTGCGATATCCACCATATCTTTGAAATGTGAAAGGGGGTTGCTATGTGCTGATTCCCCCGAGGGGTTGCTAAGTGCTGATTCCCCGATTCAGCGGTGGTGCTAAGTGCGAGATCCACCAATAACGGTTAACATTCCAAGTGTTCAACGAAAAAGTGTGGAAGATGAATATTTCCATATGGTGGAAAATTTTATGGGGTAAATATTGAGTTGAATACTAAATCGACCCATGTATGAGATGGGAGAAAATATCAAAAACGCAAAAGGAACGATTTAATTATAAACTGTGTTGAACAACAGCAGTTGGGTAACTTTGAAAAATCACCATAAATGGTGGAAAATGAATGGGAAGCTGAATAATATATGAAATTGAAGCTGAATGTGTCTATTTTCATATGAAAGAAATAGAATAAGCAAAAGAGTTGTATTTTTGGAGATATCTGAATTTTACTGAAACAGGGCTGGATTGATTTCGAGATCCCCTGTTCTAATTTTGGAAAATTACCAAAAATTGTAAAAAAATAATTATGGCATGAATTTTATATCCCTGGAATCCTTATTGAGTCTATTTTTATTAAAAACAAGAAAAACCATTTTTCAAATTTTGTACAGAGAGTTAAGTAAATTTTAGTGAGGAAGGGTCAGAACCGTTGGGCAGTGAAACAGGGGAAGGTTTAATGAATAAACTGTACTAATTGGCTGGGTTAAAAATTCTGAAATTTTTATGGTGAAATGGTATATGAGTCTAGTTTCAGGGAAAATTTACGAAACTCAATTTGGAGCCCTGTAGCTCCAGATAAAAATAAATTAGCGACTATGACGCAGAAAACAGCTTGCTGGAAATTGCCTAAACAATAAAGTTATTCATGAATAAGTTTATATTTTGGTGTAGTTATGGGAGTAATTACTTATTTATCATGTGTTTACTTACTAAGCTATATGCTTACTCGATTTTATTTTTCTCTTGGTTATAGTGACTTCCAACAACTCGGAAATTGGAACGAAGTCAGACAATCATCTACACTATCCTTCACATTTGGGGTATTTTACTACTAGTGTTCCGAAATTTTATGGCATGTATAGACACTTTATGTAATGTGGGATCATCATGTAAATATATGTTATGGTTCCCTTTTAAATGTAGTGTTTATTAATAGTTAAACTATATGTGTGTTTATACAAATGAAATTGGTTGGTATATTGGAATGTGTTCTAAATTTGCAGGAGGTTTAAGCAAAAATAAGTAGGAATGCTGTCGAAAATTTTTAAAAATTTAGTAATACCTCATACTCTGTTCCGGTAAGGAATACGGGTAAGGGGTGTTACAGAGTCACCTCCAGAGCTCACATTATCCAACTTCTATCCCAGTAGTCTTTTAATCATTCAAACTCAGTTATGTGACATGTAAATAGAAGTTGAATTGTATATATGTTTTTTTGGAAGTTAAATGTTGATGGTGATGTATAAAAGTGTGTGTGCATGCTGGCAAGTTGGTATGTTAACTTAGAGTTTTGAATCGAAACTTTTGAATGTGGTTAACCAAACTTATATGTGGATATTGATGTGGTTGTTTAGAATGAAAATGTGATGGAAAAATGTACGTTAATGGTATGTTTGAGTGTAACATGAGATGTTCAAATAAGTGAAGTCTTGGTGATAAATAAGGCATTGTAATTTGGTGTTTAATTTGGATGATATAGGCATGATATAGGGAAGGTTTTGGTGCATAAATTGTAATATAGAATTGAGCCATATTGAATAGATGAATGGTGTAAGTGATTGAATGGCTTGAGTTTATTTACGATATGTTGAATAATTTAGGTGTTATTTGAGGCATATTGGTATAATGGTTGAATGTGGTTTAAAATGTGGTAAATTAGCATATTTCTATTGAGTTTGTGCAGGTTTTGAATAGGTTTAGTTATGCTTTTGGATTTAAATTTATGCTTTGGAGATAGTTTGGTATGAAGTAGGCACTAAAATGGCATATTTTGCACCACACAGCCATGTGCCACTATAAAATAAGGTGCATTAGAATCACACGGTTTCCAATTGTCACAAGGCTAGCCACACGCCCGTGTGAGTATTGTAGATATTAATCATTTAGTTTTCACGCGGCTTTAATTTGTTACACGGCCCAACCAAACGACCATGTAACTTTTGTTGAATATTTACGATTTGACCCACACGGCCATATTGAGATACACGGTTGCGTGACTCCAGTCCTACACGGTTACAACTTGTTACACGGCCTGGGCACACGGTCGTCTGACTCCTGTTTTGCACAATTGCCCTTCTTTTTGTAAAAGTTTCAAAATAGTCATTTTTTGGTTCCGAGTCAATTCTAGAGCTTTTGTAAGATCAATTTAAACCCGATTTTGTTTTCAAAGCATGATTTGTGTGAATGTATGTAGTTATTCAATATTTAATTGAACTTTTGATTTCAGGTTTGTTTATTATTATTTCGCTAAAAGTTGTAGCATCCTATAGATCGAGTCCAGCAACCTGATCGGATGAGGATTTTTACAATCATTCCATTTTAAGCAAGTATATCAACGAAGATAATCATTATTTTTGTTAAATAAGAGGCTCTGATACCAATTGTAGAAGCGAAAGGGTTAGTTGCTATGCAAACAGAAACCGTGATTGCAATAGTGCTTAGAATTGTGCCCATAGTTTCAACCACAAAACCAAAAGTGCGAAAAAAATAAAGATGAACACTGAGATTGTTTACGCAATTTGACCTCAACCTACGTCTGCGATTACCCAGAGCAATGTTCCACTATATTTCTCACAACACAGCCAATGATTTAAGTCCTAACACTAGTCTAACACTTACCAATTTAGCGACCTCACTATTGTACAAAGACTAAATCATTCTCCTTCTAAGATTCCCCCTTAAAAGTTTAGTTTTTCAACCCAAGAGACTCTTTTGATACTTAAAAAAACAATGCAAACATAAACAATTCTTTACTTGAACAAATTTGAACTCTATAAAGCTCTTAATCTCTCGGTTACTCTTAATATGATCACCTTAACCTAGACAAAACATAAGTTTATATATTACTTAAGTTTTACTTACATAAGAGTTATAATCTAATCAAAATCAACATGAGATAATATTTCGATAAGAGTCCTCATGAAATCCAATGTCTTCAACTATAGAAATTGACTTTATTTAACCTACAAGTAACCAGACTTAATCCATAAGAAACTAATCTTCAAGTCTTCAATTTCATCTCAATTGATCTTCATGTTATGGGCTTTACTCATCCACATATCTTCTAAATAGAAAATCCAATGCTTTTGTTCTAAAATTTGCCAACTCTACAAATAGGCGAGTAAAGCAATGAAATTGTGTCTGAAGTTGTGGCCATTATTTCAGCATAGAATTAACTTTGCCATCAAATGTGTCGACATGTTTCATTCTTTATTATATATTATTTTTAAACACATATTTGTTTTTTAATTTTATGATTTCCACACACATAGCTTGTAATAGGATATCTAATAATAATGTTGTTAATTGAGTTGGTGTCACAAGTTAAGTTGACACTAACTCACGATTGATGAAAAAATCATGATAAATAATTTTAGTACATTTAATATTGCTCATCTGATGTATTTAAATTTCATTTTACCCATAATTTAATCTAATTTTTTTATTTTAATATCGTACATATTTTATGTGTTATTACAATTAATTAATTTCGAACCAAACATTTTATTATTTATTGTATATTATTTTTAAATACACATGTATATTTAAAAACCGTAATTTTTGCATACATACATGTGTGATAGGATTTATAATATAAATTAAAATCCTTGAAATTATATATAAAAATCTATTTTATTGAATCCGAAATATATACAATAAAATAAAAATGGAGAATAAAAAATATAATTTAAATAGTTAAAAGCGAAATGAAAACAATCATTTTTACTCCCGACAACACAGTCACCGTCCACCCCCATGTTGCCACGTGTAAAGTCAAATCCAATGAAGAACGATATTCCTTAAAACCACGCAAGCTATGGTGAATATACAAGAAAACGGTTCTCTAATGTACGCCACCTCAGCCTGTCCTATCTCCACTATTGTACGCCTCCTCGTTCGGCCTATCCTGTCCTCACCCAAACACCAATTATTAAGACAAAGACAACAAATTTCCCATCATTAGCTCTTCGTTCAACTGTTTTTTTCCAAAGGTTCTTTCTTTTCTTATCTCTCTCTTTTTGTTAATCTGATGTTGGTTCTGTAATTCTTTCGTGCTTCTAATCTAAATTTGTTGTATTGGCGATCTTTTCTGATTTGGAATTGTTGTAAAAAAGGTGTGTTTTTTCGGTCCAAACAGGTGAGCATAATCTTGGTTTTTTTTTTTTTGCATTCATGTGATATTGTGATTCAAGTTGATAGATATATTGTAAGTTCTAACATTATTTAATGAAATTTCTTCTTGATTTTCGTTTCTCAATGATGTAATGAATAACACCGTTTCAGTAATTATATCTTTCTGTATGTTGGGATGCTTTGCTTTTTTATTATGTTGTAAAGTGAGGACATGATGGTATTTCAAAAGGGTATTTAGCTGATTTTTTGTAAAATATTATTGGGTTATATGTTAAATGAAGGTTGGTTTGATGTAATCCAATCAAGTTAGTTGTTTCTAGTGGATTTTAGTTTCTTCTGCAAATTATATTGGCCACGGTGAGACTCTGTATTTAGCAGATGCTGTGAATTCTGACTCCATTTTTGTGCCTCCTATAACGCCTACTAAACTTGATGGTTTGAACTTTGAACGATATCAGTCGTTATTGGATCTTCCCTAACAAGCAAAATTGAACAGATGTAAAAATGTCAACAAAATTTTTCCCCTCTTTTGATGGTCTTTAAGCATATCTCCTCATTTGATGCATTTCGTAAATTGAACAACTTTAAAAAGCGAATAAAGAAGTATATTTTTTGTTTTACAAATCTGTGTTGAAGTACATGCAGGGTGATTTGTTCTTAATGTATTGTGCATCCTTAAAGCTTCTTGATTACTTTTTTTGAATTGATTGGTGTTTAATCCTGAATGCAGTAAATCACATGGTTGTTGGTTGATTTATCAAGAGTCGTAGCAGGGGTCACCAAGATGAAGTCTTTGCTTTTTCAACTTATATTGGCATCTTTTGTTCTCTCGAACTTTGACAATAATGTGAATGCTGGTCACACAAGTGTCTTTGTTCGGAAGGAATGGCCTTCGGAAGACATCCCTCTTGATCATGAAATATTTTCTGTTCCCACAGGTCATAATGCACCACAACAAGTAAGACTTTCTTTTATTAACTTCATTTTTTTCAGCTAGATACGTAAAGTCTATCAACATTTGTATTTGTTAGTCCTATTTCTGTTCGCAATGATCATTATCAGAGCTTGAATAAGAATTATATTATGCAACAATGAAGACAATTTCTTTTTTAAATAGGGACTGAAGATTATTTCTCCTTTCTTATTCGATACTTTGCTACTTACAGCACTAAATATATCAGAGTACAAATGACTGTAATCTTTCTTAGTATACTAGGGAACCACCATATAAGAAAAAATCAGAGTACAAATTTCTGGATCTTGTAAAGCTTGATACTAATCTATGCATTATATCTGTCAAATTGGTGTTGTTCACTGAAAATGGCTCGATTAAATTTGTCCTCATGAAGTATGCTTTCCAATTGCGGAACTTCTTACCATATATTCCTTGTTGGCTTCTATTCCGAACCTTTTCCAACCTGTATGTAACATTCATGTTATTGAAACTGTAGGTGCATATAACACAAGGAGATTATGATGGGAAAGCTGTAATTATCTCATGGGTCACCCCTGATGAACCTGGGTCCAGCAAAGTACAGTATGGAACATTAAAGGGAAAATATGAATTTACTGCAGAGGGGAAGATGACAAACTACACCTTTTATAAATACAATTCTGGCTATATTCATCATGTTCTTGTTGATGGTCTTGAGGTAACAATATTTACTTGGGAAGTAATACTTGCACAAATGGCTTAACTTCTTCAACATGGAGAGAGTTGCCTGTTTTTATTAGAAGCTTATTCTACATGCCCTTAGCATGGATTTTTTTATATGGAGGGATTACATCTTTTAGCTCTTCCATTACGAACTTACAAGAATGGACTTTGAGTTCAGTTTGGCTTTAAAATTGTAATTGACCTTGTCATCTGAACCATGATAAGAACAAATTGGTTGCTTAATCATTTTATTTGTTGTTCTCAGTATGATACCAAGTTCTATTACAAGATTGGAACTGGTGATTCTGCACGAGAATTTTGGTTTCAAACACCTCCTAAGATCGGTCCAGATGTTCCTTACAAATTTGGAATCATTGGTGAGTGTTTTCTTCTGTAATCTAAAGCAATGTTGGAATGTTTTCAGTCATGTTAATCAAAGCAGTTCTGGTGCTGGCCAAGTTTCTGATTTCAATCAAATGCCTGAGTTTAATCCTTTTGCATATTAGAATCATTAATTTTTTTTAAAAAGGGCAGTTAACTACGTCTGAACTCTTCTTGCTGCTTGAGTGCCTGTAAGCCTTCTGCTTCTTAGTAGCCCATTGGCCATTAAAATCATTATTGATGTAATACTGGGAACAAGGAAAATGTTGGTGTATTTATTGAAGACCACCAAAACTTGATCTTTCGTGCTGGAAATATGTAAACGAGTACATTGTGGACAGAAGAAAATGGAAATCAGCTATATGAAGCCTAAAATCCCAACTAGCTGGATTTTGATCAGAAATTGTTGTTTGCCATTTAACCAAGTTCATCTCTGTTATCAATTCTAGTGTCTCTCTCATGCATTGCTGAATATTCAACTCAATTCACATTAACCAGATCAGGCTCATTTCATATTTTTTTGATGCCATGTCTTTTCATTAACTCATTTTGATGTGTTTCCCCTATATCCTTTTTTTTTTCCTTTCAATCTCTAATTTTTGTTGATTGAATTGTCTTTAATATGTTGCAGGTGATTTGGGTCAGACATATAATTCACTGTCCACCCTTGAGCATTACATGCAGAGTGGAGCACAAACTGTCTTGTTTGTAGGAGATCTTTCTTATGCTGATAGATATCAGTATAATGATGTTGGTATAAGATGGGATTCATGGGGTCGCTTTGTTGAGAAAAGTACTGCATATCATCCTTGGATCTGGTCTGCTGGGAATCATGAAATAGAATACATGCCTTACATGGTAAAGCATTGAACGAGCATTCCTACACATTATTGCTAAAAATCATTTGTTACTTTTGGATCCTATGAACTTCACTCAACCATGCATGGTGCTTCTAGTTATGCATTATGTAATGCATAATAATATTTGCTTAACACCCTCAATTATTTTTCTCAGCTACTGTACAGGCCATTCCTTTTTAGTGTTCATTGTTCTCAACCTAAAAGCCTTGGATTTTCCTGAAGATTCAATCATTTATTCTTTCATTTCCCAAGATCAATATTTGGTTTTATTGCTAGATCTTGGTCTGGTTTAAGGAGAAAACAGAAGATCTTTTCTCCTTAAACTACACCAGCTCTCATCCCAATTATCTTTCAAATGTATGACATCTGATTCTAGGTTCTAGCTAACTGGAGGAAGAGATTTAAGTTCACTTTCTTGTTTCTTTTTTCTTTCACTTTCTTGTTTCTTTTTTCTTCTTTTCCTGCTTGGGCTGCGTTCACTTGGATGTAAAAGGTAGGTCCAATTATGAATTTTATCCCTCTACTTTACAAAAAATTAAGAGATTAGTCCCTCTAATTTGTAAGAATTTGGTCTTTATATTTCATAAAAATTGAAAGGTCACATAAACTTGAAATATTGATTTTTACTGACTTGTTGCATATAAATTGTTGAATTTCCGATTTTTGCTAATTATTTACATATAAATCATTGAACTGTCAATTTCTATGTCAACTTTTTAACCGTAAGGTTTAGCAAATCTTTAATTGGACATTTCCATAAAGTATAAGGATCAAATTTTGACAAATTAAAGTAGAGGGGCTAACATATTAGTTTTTGTAAAGTAGAGGGATGGAATTCATAATTAAACCTACATTTCCGATATTTGCTAATTATTTACATATAAATCATTGAACTGTTAATTTCTATGTCAACTTTTTAACAGTAAGGTTTAGCAATATTCTTTAATTGGACATTTCCATAAAGTATAAGGATCAAATTTTGACAAATTAAAGTAGAGGGGCTAACATATTAGTTTTTGTAAAGTAGAGGGATGGAATTCATAATTAAACCTAAAAAAAGTAATGGCATAACTGACACCATATATAACATGTTTCTGATGTTTACTAAAGTTATGGAAGTTTATAAACTCACTCTTTTCAGCAGAACATTTATAATCATCTTGTTTAGTACTTAACTTTCAGAACACTTGGAACGTGTGCAGGATGAAGTTGTCCCTTTTAAGTCCTATCTCCAACGGTACCCTACACCTCATTTGTCTTGTAAAAGCAGCAGCCCAATGTGGTATGCTATTAGACGTGCATCTGCTCATATCATTGTGCTATCGAGCTACTCTCCATTTGGTACCATTTCTTCTTCTCTTCAGCTGTTATATTCATCCTAATTAGCTATTGCCTTGAGCATCCTGCCCTTTCTGGTCCTCTTCTCAAAACTAATTGTCATAGCAATTAATTTACTTGGATTGGCTTCTATCTATTACTTTTCTGTCCATTCTTTATAAGTACACTCGTCACCACCATTCATGAGTAGAACTAAACCATGAATTGTAAACTCATACTTTTAAATGGTGACTGGACAGTAATGGATGGAGTCTGGATTCTTACCCCCAGTACTTATTGTTTTCTCCTCAAAGACGGCCGAAATTATTTTTTTTCTTCTCTTTTATACATCTGACATCAAATTTAACTTCACCTTTTATAGTGAAATACACACCTCAATATGAGTGGCTTAGTGAAGAATTAAAGAAGGTTGACCGGGAGAAGACTCCTTGGCTTATTGTCCTTATGCATATGCCAATCTACAATAGCAATGAAGCACATTTCATGGAGGGTGAAAGTATGCGAGCAGTCTTTGAAGAATGGTTCGTCCACCACAGAGTTGATGTAATCTTTGCTGGTCATGTCCATGCTTACGAAAGATCTGTATGATTCTATCCTTATAATTTCACTTCCCTTTTCTTCTTGTTCTTCTTAGCACTTCTTTTATTTTGCATCATCTGAAGAAGTTTTTATGCAGGCTTTTTAAATGATTAATTTGATGTTTTATCGGAAGAAAAATTTCTTAGCTAAAGTTGTAAAATCAAGTTAATTTTAGAGATATTTTATTTTATTTATAATTAGAGAGATCACTTTGCATTTGGAAATATGGAGCTGCCAAGCACAATTCCCAGTATATATCTATAAGAAAAAATGTAGAAGGGCTTTTAGTTCATCAGAGGTATCCATACTCTCAAATAGCAACATAAAACCCTCTTTATACTGAACTCTTTCATGCATAATTTGTTGTCCATTGTATGGGTCTATTTCAGTATAACGTCTATTTTATCGAAGGAAGGCTCATGCTTCTTTCCTCTGAATTTTCAGTATCGAATCTCAAATATAAGGTACAATGTATCAAGTGGCGAATGTTACCCTGTACCAGACAAATCAGCTCCAGTTTACATCACTGTCGGAGATGGTGGAAATCAAGAAGGTCTAGCTGGAAGGTTAGTTTGATGGCATGTTGCAATAAAGACAACAATGATATTTAGCTACTTGTTTACAGTTAATCTGTTACAAACTACATTCCTCGCTAAATTAAGCAAATGGTTTTTGATTCTGTAGATTTTTAGATCCCCAACCAGAGTATTCTGCATTCCGAGAAGCTAGTTATGGTCATTCGACACTGGAGATCCAAAATAGGACACATGCATTCTACCATTGGAACCGCAATGATGATGGGAAAAAAGTGGCAACTGACTCGTTTGTATTACACAATCAGTACTGGTGAGTACAATGAACCTTAATCTGCATAAGTTTGTATGTTAGATGAGGAAGCATCAAAGTCTGCAGTGAAACAACTAATGGTCATTTCCAATAATTTTGCTGAAATTACCCCCGTGCACGAAGCATTTTCAGAGTGTTTGCATGATATTATTAGCAAACTTTTTAGAACAAAATATGCAGTGAGTGATATATATTGTAGGAGAATTGATTCACTTGAAGATAAGGTTGTGTTTTGTTGCAGGTCAAGCAATCTGAGACGAAGAAAACTGAAGAAGCATCATTTGAGTAGCGTGCTTAAGAGTATTGCTTCTTATTGAGAAGATGAACTTTCGACTAGAGTATTTCATCTCTGGTACAGATTTGGTTGATTAAATTTCAGTAAGAAGATGAAAATGCCAAAATTAATCAAATCAAGTAAGCAAAGATGCTAAGGAGTTTTGGCATTTTCTTCTTTTTCTTCGAAATCATGCTTCAAAATGAACTCTTTAAATGGCTCATAAATTGTATGCTGTAGCTAGAATTATCACTGTTCATGAATTAGGTGGATTTACTTCGATTCTAAATCTCTCTTTTCTTTTTTGGCTACACCCACAGTTCGGGTTAAAATAAACAGGTCTGTGAAAAGCTTGCTGTTTGATAATTCCTGAATCTTCAATTGAGAACTTCGTAAATTCCCCATGCCGCTGAAATGAGTTCTGACCAAAGATTTTGTAGGATATCCTGTAAAAAAATTTAATGTGCATGAGGTTTTCTTGTGGAGCTTATATGAATCTAAATCATCCACCGAGTGAAAAAGTGGAAGGGGGGCGTGAAAAAGTTAAAATAATGCATAAAAACTAACTCTCTATGTTTTCTTTTTCCAATCATTTTTCAACTATCCCAATCTATCCCAATTTATAGGTGGAAAGCATACGAAGCATTTCTATTTTTTGATAATTTTACTTTTCAATTTTATTCGGCAATACCCGTAAACATCTCCCATGTCTCTCGGGTGATGCTCAAATATTGAGCGTTCATGCTGCTGCTGGACAGTGTAACTGCAAAGAGTAAATTGACTTTTATGTGCCTGATTGCAAGTAGGCATATTCAGAAGGCCAGTTCAATATTTGGAAGTATTTGAAAAAACAAATATCGTCGGAAAAATATTTTAAAAAAAATCCCAATAGATCCATGAGTAATATCACAAGATAGCATTCAGTTGATTTGACTGTACCCAGTGTGCAAGCTATAGCCTTTGGGCAAGCTATAGCCTTTGGGCAAATCCCTCTTTTCTAATGTAAAACTATGGAAATGGTTTTGATCGTATAGTACATTCCCAACTCGATCTTTACACAAAGCATACAGCCCGTAAAATTTTTTATATGTATACAGCTTTGAGTATTAGGTCCTACAAATATATACCTGGGTACTAGAACTTTTGTGAGATCTACGGCTCACCGTATCCAAGATACTGAACATGGCCAACCCCATGAACTGCAATAAAGTCGCAGCCTTGGCATATTTGAGTCGCGAACCCAAATTTGCAGGCCCTGGCTCCCTCCCTCTAGTTAGAACTCAGAACCTGAATCACGGAAAATCGGCTGTGGCATCCATTTAAGGTGCAGATTCAATTTCCCTGATTTAGCTCCCTCTACCTGGAGAGTATCTTTGTATTCTCCTTCCAATATAACTCTAGTCAATGTCAAAATGCACCTCCCCATGTAGTCCTGCAACATTGAAATAAACAAAACTATGCGATAAGGAGAGTTCAAGGGTCAACAATGAAGCTGGATACTTACTACTGCATTGCCTGATTTAGAAACCAAACAAAATTTGTATGACCCAAAAACAAGAATGATTTAACGGTTCCATAAGAAAAGGAGTTTACCTTCCCAAAAGTGTCATGGTCCCAGACTTCAAGAATTAGCATATCATGTAATCCGTCCTCGACAACAAAGTCGAAAGTTTGATTCCAAACTGGATTCAAGCTGTCATTCACAACCTGACAAAGAGAACAACTTTAAGGACCAAAGATTCTTTATTCCCCCATTCTTGAAGGATAAAAAGCATATATCTCTCTAAGATTCTAGGTCCTTTAGGATGGTTCACTAAAACTAAAAATTAGCTATAATGCCATGCATTAGGAAATACAAAAGGCAAGCTCTCTGTCATAACTAAGAGTCAAAGATGCAAGAAGTGGCTAAATGGTACTGACTCCTTCAAGCCCCAACTAGACAATAAACAAAAAAAATAGAGAGGGGGAACAACACCATTCGGCAATCAAAATCTTACCCTAGTTTTGTGTTTTGCCTCCGACTTCTTCATCGTGAGCACAACATAGGGATCAGCCTTTCCCATTAAATCTACAATAGGTAAATCTTCTGCAGATATCACTGTGACTGATAGTACTCCTCTAATAATAACCTCCTTTTTCTTCTGTGTGACTGCTTTCTCGTTTTCAGTTGCCTCTATTCCATTTGCTCCACTTTTAATGACCTTCTCCAAGGAGGTCATTGAAAAGTTGGAGGAAAAGGGGTTTGTAAAACCATTCTCCATGCCAAAGGGACAGTACAAAAGCTCCAAGTGCACCTAAAAACCAACATAACAATTACAAGCAAAACATAAGTATCACCATTTCATACAAATACAATACGGAAATACTTCACAGTGAATAAATGAATGAATAAACTTGGGGCTAAAATATGCTGGCATAATCTGGTTTGGAACCAGGTCTCTCCCTAAGCACAGGTTCATTTGTTCGCTTTTTCTTTTGGATAGGTAAGTAGACTTCCTCATATTAAGAATTGGGGCTATAGTCTTTCTAACTACATGTTATTTCTATGATGAGCAGGAAGAGACTGAAGATCATATCATCTTGACCCGCAGCTCTTCAAAGGAGGTTTGGAGGACAATTTGGAGAAGATTCTTACAGTAAAGAAGAATGGTAACTAGCATATTGAGTAGGATTGAATCCTAGTGCATACCAAGGGTAAGACTTTTAAGGTTATCTTCCTGAGAGTGGCTCCAACTGCATAACTTTACTCATTTGCAGAGGCATGAACTAAGGAAATTTGGTTTTAATGTTGATAGGAATTCCATTAAATTTATGCATAAACTATGCCGAATGCCATTATTAATATAGTTGAATCCAAGCACCAGAATTCCAGGAATTAGCACATATTTGTATAAATTATAAGAAAGGATATTTATATTATTGCAGTTACCCTTGCATATACAACCCTTTAAAACTACTCGGCATGCATCACCATTTGAAAGAATAAAAAGCCACTCTAGGAATGTCCAAGTTGCTGAAAACATATATACAAGCCAACAATAAATCAGAAGTTATACTACTAAAGGAAGGTAATCAATGTCCTCACCTGCCCCCTGTACTTTGTATCTCTCTGGATCTCCAAGTCTTTAACCAGATTCAACCAGACATCCTTCACTTTACCAGGTTCAAGATCCTTTAAGAGTACTTGAGCACATCCGATGAGCTCAGATGCCTGAACCCCCTCATCATCATAGATTCTTACCACCAGGTGCTGAGTTGTAGCATCCTCAATGACAAATTCATAGTGTTCATTCCATATAGGATTCAGCTCATTGTTCTGGAGATAAAACACAAATTTCTTCAGAACCTACTGGAAATTTTTGAAACAGTTCCTTTTCTATGGAAAGAACAAAGAGGAAGCAGAGGGGGAAGGACAACTTACAATTGTTTTACT
The DNA here is from genome assembly GCF_007990345.1 of Gossypium hirsutum. Lineage (NCBI taxonomy): Eukaryota > Viridiplantae > Streptophyta > Magnoliopsida > Malvales > Malvaceae > Gossypium > Gossypium hirsutum. Next base: position 9,561,594 of record NC_053429.1, read on the forward strand.
TTTTTTTGTTTTGTCAGGTAAAGGGCGCACATATAATACAGCATAGGGATCCGATTTCCCAATAATATCTTTGTTTGTTAAGTCCCGAGCCTGGACAAGCTTCACTTCTAGTATTCCAACTGGCTTTAACTCCAAATCACTGAAAATAGAAAGACATCAACTTCTTTTACCATCAGATGTTTCACTAATTAGATGTTGAGTGAGAGAGAGAATGACACAGCCTAAATAAATCAACCAAATCATAGGTGCTCGCAGAGAGAATGACACCACAGCCTAAATAAATCAACCAATTCTTAGGTGCTTGCATCCTCTCTGTGGGATACACACAGTATCTATATTCAAGTGAAAATACATTTATATTATCAAGTAACCTCTCTACAAACAACAGTTTCAGATAAAATTCAGCTTCCTTCTTTTCTATATTGCATTATATTATCATCTATTGAGAAAAGGAAAAATAAAGGACATACCTATAATCACCAGGCAAAATCGGTATAATTTTTCTTACAGGCCACATGATATTATCTTCTATAGCATCCCGTATTGTGCTCTGCATGGGAAACAATATAATAATAGGTTAATCTCCTTAACATATTAGTAACACTTTCCATCTCCAAAGTTCAATAATGGCTACTTACCCAGCGTATCACTATGTGAATCATGGACACCACAGAAATCAATTCTAACTTGTATGCAAGGCATATGCACATTAAAGTTTAACAGAAGCTGGATTAATCATCTCAGTGCTCAAAAAATGTTGCAAAACTAGCAAGTGAAATGCCGAATCCTAAGTTAACATACGCACTTTGGACTGTCTATTTGTTATCCTTCTATCTATTTGTTATCCTAAGGAAGGGGCAACCAAATTCCGATCTCCTATAAGCTTCTCCTATAAGCTGGATACAAGTTATTACTTTTATTTGGTTTTATAATACAGGAACAGATTTGACCAATACGGAAATTTTGTTAAATCTAGAAGACTTGCAAATAAACAATCTTGATATGATGTTTCAGGTTCGTCATTTAAAGAAACTCTAACAGTAACTTAAATAATAAAGTCATCCCTAGTAATAAAATCCTTATGCATGCAAAGGGTTGGCTATCATCAAGGAAATTCTCAATAATTCACCACTCCTTCACTGTCCAAATCCAAGATGATAACAAGTTACTCCATACCATGAAAACTGCAAGAACAACTGGCATAACAGAATGAACAATAGAACAACCATCTGATATTTTGGTAGGTCCACACATTCCAAGGGCCAGGCTTGGACAAGGATTTTTACACTTCGGGCCAACCTGACCCGGCCCAAATTCAATTTAAAGAATTAAAAAGTATTTTTAAATTAAAATTTAATTATAAAAATATATAAAATAGCAACTAAAAAAATATTTTTCAATATTTTATTAATTTTTGAATAGTAAAATGAGCTTTTTGGGTGGCCCAGCCCAAAAACAGGCCAGGGCTTGAAAATATTTTGGAGCAAGACCTCGGCCCGGACCATGGACACCTCTAATTGAGACCTGATGGTCAAGGCACTGATTTTTTTCCTTTATGCACCAACAAAGCCATGACCATAGAACTCATGTTTTATATCACTTTCATATAACTATATCCTAAAAACTTCCCACTACCATTTGTAATTTAAACTCTCAAAATCCTCAGCAACTCTATGAACTTATTTCAGCCACCATACTTCTAGCCCTCCTGAGCAGTCTTCTTGCTTCACCACCAGTACCTCCCACAACACTTGTTCTATATGGTCTACTCCAGTCTTCCTCTCTGCCCTCTCTCATAACATATTGAAAAAATTTACAAACTAAATGTCCAAGACATACTGTTATGTTGAGCAGACAAAAACAAAAGGCGGATATCTCAAACTAAAATTTAAAGCAAAAGTTCTGTTTGTGGAACAATGATGCAAAAATAAAGACAATAAGAAGAATTGGCGAAGTTGATTGATACAGTACAAAAGAACAAACTGAAGTAGTAAGGATAATCCAATGTCAAAAGTCACACAAACCTCAATAGCATCAGAAAGTCCTGGAATAGTTGATATGTCACCACCAATGACTTTCAGGGTGAAATCTAACTTTTTCTGCAAGCCAAAAAAGCACATTAACCTAACTATATCGACTACTTCCATATGTCAGGTGCCTCTCTGTAATGTGCTTGTGATGAACCCAAGTGATCAGTAGCCTAGATCAAAATCACTTAATTGGGATATCAGGGATATTATGTTCAACTGAAGCCACTGGTGTGCACCAGTTTTTATTGAGATTGTACACACAAAAACCTTATGATTCCTATTTAGCAACCAGATCAAGCAACAAAAAAAGTGACACTAGAAACAAGAGTGAAATCTATCAATTATAAGTGTCAAAAGGGAGCCAACACAACAAACACATGCTTACATCTGAGCAAGTACAATTGAATTGCTATGTGCTAAGACCTTAACTATTAACTTCAATAAATAGCAAACTAGAAGTCATATGAGCATCAGAATCCATTTTTTTCTTTGGGTACCAAAAAAATACATTCATGTAAATATTATATGCTTTGACAAATACCTCCCAGGAACACTGTAATTAAATGTATATAAGTATGCTTGTTTCTCAGTCTCATTTCTTTCTATGTCTACAATTAAAGCTCTTCTCCATGGGTAAACCGGGGTGCTCACTATGCACTAATTTGCATTACTGGAAACAAATAACACACCTTTTTTCTCAAAGAAAAACAAACAGCTCCAAAGCAAGGAAACTCATTCACCAGGGGCTTAAATATCAACCTGAAAACTCCAGTAAATCCAATATCTTTCACCTAAGCCAAAGGAAAAAGGAATTAAACATCAATAACTGTCATTCTGGAGAAAAAGTTTAACAACTTGAGAGCCATGATGTTGCTCTATAAGATTAAATCCATTGCAAAAGGGCATGTAAAGCCTCAACAAGAAAGAGCAAGCAGGCCAGGAATTTGGTAGAAGAGCACGCAGACCAATTTCTAAAATAAGGATGAACAACATTATAGCTCTAGATTCAAGAAGCAAGAATACATGACCTAAACAGGGCATTTAATGGGGCATTCAAGCAAGAAACCGTAGCAAATAAGGAAACTAACTAGGATGGACGTTACCTGCACAGGTAGTGATACACCAAGATAAGTCTTGATATCAAGTATTATACTTGAATTTGCATCCCACTGCATTTCCAACTCCATTGTAACGCTATCAGCTTCATCTTCAATAATACTTACTCCTAAAGAATGACATTGCTCACAAGGTTATCAAAAATTCTAAAGATTCAACCAAATTTTATAATCTTTCACTCGAAACTCACCCATAAAAGCATCATAATATATATGTATGTATGATTTAAAAAGAAAAAAGAAAAACTCATTTCGTTCATAGCCAAGATGGATACATTGAGCCTCCATTAGGTTTTATGCAAGTCTAGTTTGTCAGAACAAAAATAACAAAAAGTGTACTTGATTTTTTTTTAAAGGGGACCAGTATTTAAAAGAAAAAGATACATTATTTTTCTGTTACATATAACAATTATGTTTGATTAATGGCCATCCATTTAATTCAAATGGCAAAAACGAAAATCCATTAAAAATAACAAATCAAAACCGAAATAAATAAATAAAATAATGGTAACTCAATAACAATTTAAAATCAAAATCAAAGTTTTCAAAAAAGTGAGAATTATATTTCAGTAAACTAACCAGTAAACTGAGGTGCAACAGTGCCAAGAGTAAACCTAGAAAACTTCAAAGAAGACAATATAATCGGCCTATATTGTTCAAGCACCGGCTCCACCGAAGTCTTTATCAGATCAGATGCTGCCTATAACACCAATTTCAAACAAATTTTCTCAAAAAAAAGAAAAAGAAAAAAAAAGAGTAAAAATCTCAACTTTGGCTCCTCTGTCCATTCATTAAACAAAGTTTTTGTACCTCGTCAACGTAAGGCCATATCTTAGTAAGGTGCTGATTAAGCCAAGTCAACTTCTGGCGCTGCGAGAAGACAACCCAAGATGGGTAGAAATCTGCAGGCAAGATCTTTCTCGAATCTTCCACTGTCATTCTCGCAAAAGCAGCCACCGTCGTTGCCTATGGCCAAAAAACGAAAATTCATAAAAAAAAATCGAAATAAATGGAAGGAAGGAGAAGAAAGAAAAAAAACTAACGAGATCATTTCGAAGCTTGGATCGAGTGTTCTCGTTCCGAACAAAGAGAACTATGATAGCAAGGCCGACGACAAACCCGATCACCACTCCGACAACGAATCCCATTTACCGAAACAGAGGGAAAAATTACTGTAGGATATGATCGGGATTTGAAAAAGAAAGAAAAGAAAAGAAAAGAAACGAAGGAAAAAAAGAGTACAGTAATAATAAGAAAAGGCGTAAAAAGGTTAATAAAAGGAAATTAATTAAGTACAGTTTTAATTAGATGTAATGAAAGGGTGCGTGGCGGAGAAATCGGGTGAGAAGTGATGAAAGAAAGGTCGTTGCCGACAGACAAAAAGTTGGACAGTTTTTTGGTGATTTGGGTAGTGTTTTGGCTTATTGGAACATGTTTATCAATCATATTCCGACACGTTGGATTTGGATTTTTGTATGGTGGGGTCTGCCGGGTTCCAAAGATTTGCTTTGAATTCGCCACGTTTCGGCAAATCCAATTACATTCTGCTTTGTACTAATTTTATTATTGTAAGGGTTTTGAATATTATACTAATAAATAAATCAAATGTCTAAATCAAGATAAAGATAACTTGATTTTTCTTTTTCCTTTTCTGATTCAGTACTATAAACATTTTTAAATACACAAAAGTATTCCAACATTGCTAAAATTATGAGAGTAATTTATGTTAAATGATCTTAAAAACTTTAGTTTTTAGGTATCAATAAATTTTTATCATATGTATATTTTTCATCACCATCTTTAGTTAGGTGATTAAATGTTGGTGTTTTTATGTTTGGCTGGATATTAATTCTTATCTTTAATTGTTTGAATTTTTTATTCAAATCTTATTATATGCATATTTTGTCAAGAAGTATTAGATGTAATAGTAAGATATAATATATTTCCAATGAAATATTTAAATTCAAATATTAGAGACGACATTGTGAGAGGAATAGTCACAAATCTAAAAATAAACTTAAAAGTTTATATGAAAAATACAAAGAAAAGCTAGTACACTAACCTAAGTAATAAATAGCCTAATGTTTGGTAGATATATTAAAAGCCATGTGATAGTATATTTACTTTGTTTGGCTATGTTTGGTAGATAAATTAAAAGGAAGATTTTACTTCATTTGGCTATGGTTTGTTTAAAAGGATTTGTGGACAAATAAAACTTAGGTATTTTTTTATAAAATATTAATTTTTCGTTAATGAATGAAAAAGATCTAATAAATTAAATTTTTTTTTCATGTTTTAGTTTATTTGTGTTATAACAATTTAATTATACTGAATTTGTAAAGTTTCAAAAAAAAGTTTAATTTCAATATTCAAATTGATACTTATATATTATTTTGCTCAAATTAGTATTTGAATTTGACTCTCGTCTCACATTTTAGTCTGTAATATCCTCTATTAAAATTGAATGACGTGGACCAATTAAATTGTTACATGAGACAAGTAATTAGGTGATGACATAACATGTGTACCACATGTGTAAACATGATTAGTCTATATCATCCAATTTTAACTGAGTTACAAAGTAATAGACCAAAATATGTGATGAAAGTCAAATTTAGATATCAATTTTAAAAAAAAAATTATAAGTATCAATTTAAAATGTTAAAGCCAAACTCAAATACCAAAACATATTCTTACCCTTTAAAAATATTCGTTTATTCTTGTGATTAATGGAGAATATACAAACACTTTTAAGTTTATTTTATTAACTGATTTTTAAATTAAAGGATGGATTTACTTTTTATTAATTACTTATTATTTTATTTATTTATTTTTTATCTCTATTCTTTTTACTAATAATTTTCAATTTAAATTTATTAGATATTTAATTATTTTAAATTGACTAAGAGATAAATAATAAAATTTATATAATTATTAATTAAATCAATTAAATAAAAATAAAAAACAATTACTCCACTCTAATTAAAATAAATTAATATGAGATAAATAATAAATAATAGAGTTTAATCCTTATAACGAACTCAAATAAAGAGACTATATTATACAAAAACTTTCTTTTACTTGACTAATGGTCACTATAAAATAGGTACTATAAAGTAAGTCACTTTCAAACCATTTAACACATTTACAAGTTAATAAATGCAGATTTCAAAAATTCTCTAAATGAATTTAGAAGCTTTGATAATTCTGAAAGAAATTCTAAAAAAAAAATAATGTCTAATCTTAATTCCACAAAGGGGAGATCAAATCTTGTTTCAAGGTATAATTTTAAAACTTCAATTTTTTTCTAAGTGACATCCAACTTAATAGGGATCTTTATAGTATAAATACGTAAGTTTACTTTTAAAAACCAGTTATGGATGATGATTATAATTTTTTATTGTCCTCTATTTTGGTTTTTAATATTTTCATACGAATATATTTTAACATTCAACAAAAAAAGCAATGCCACGTTAAAAGTCAACAATTATATTCTTTAATGACGTCGTTTTATATCTTGAAATAGTTGTGAAGTAATTGTTAATTCCGTTATGTTTATTCTTAAGGATAGAGATTTTTTCTTCGCTTAAAAAATAACACCCATTCATTCCAAAATTATATTCTTATCGATATTCTCATACCATAAAAAGCAACATCACGATACCATTAAGGACAATCATCACATCTTATCTAATCTCATCAATTTTTTCAACTTTCCAAGCGAATAAACCTAAAGATAGACACATCAAGTTATATCCAAACAATACATTAACTTGAGTTTAAGTTGGGCTCTACTAATGGGTCGATTATTTTATGAGAGATTCGCTTTAACCGCTTTTTCTCTTATAAATACTCACTTTTTCAAAATCAAATAAACAAAAAGATTAACCATTAACCATCATTATACTAAAACATGTTTTACATTATTTTTTTTCGCATTTTATTATTGTATTTCATATTATATCATATTTTATTTATATTATTTACATTGCATTTGAATGACGTGACACGTGGAGTGAATCTTGTACTCTTATTGCAGGTGTGAAACAAGAGCCAGGTAGACCCTTTGCAGGAAGTGGATCAAAACTAATGCTTTGTTTGGTAGGGTAGAAAGAAAATGGAAAGAGAGAAAATTAAATGGGTAGAAAATAAGAAGGATGAAAAATTTTATTTTTCTTTTTATAGGTGTATTTGGTAGGAAATATATATAATTTTATCATTTTTCCTCCCCTATAGTTTTAATTTAGAATGATTGATTTTTACTTATTAAAATAGAAAATAATCATCCATTCTACTTTTTCTTCTTTATTAAGAATACGCTAAATTTATTTTTTCCACTGCTTCCTCCCATCTTTTACTTTTTCACCTAACTAAATATACCCTAAGACTTCTTTCAGTAAAAGTATCATGGACATTATTGTATTAGTAGTTAGATTGCATTTTGTTACATTTATTTAAAAAATGAACAAATTAATCTCTCTACATTAGATAAAAGAGTAAAATTGTCCTTTCTGTTAAAAAATTTATCCAATTTTACGGAATAACTAGACAATTATACGCATGCAAACATACATGGATCAATTTATAACAACAAAAATGGATAAAATTTTAAACAAAATGATCAGTTTACTCTTTAATCTAATATACAAAATCTAACTTACCTATTTTTTAAGTAGAGTGAACAAAATACACTTATACAAAAACCTAAAAAAAAAAAAAAAACTTTTTCCTCTCGCCTTTTTAATGGCAAAGTTTGAGTTTCCATTTGGTGCTCAACATGTTTATTGGAGTGTCGTTGAAAGGCCTTGAGTTGCTGAGCAGCCATTGGAGTCTGATTTTGGTGAATCTATTGATGACCCACCCTAATGTTGAATTAGCCCAAAATAATAACCTCAGTCCACAGAAGAAGGTAAAGGCAAAAAGGGGGCTATAAAGAACATGCCCAGGAGATTGTGAGCCACTCCCCCATCTTAATACCGGTTCGTACTACTCTAATACGGAATAACTAGACGCCATTCATTGTCTTTAATTTAATGTTTTTTTTTTTTATCTTAAATGAATTTAGGAGTCCGATGTACAAACATTCCCTTCGGCTAATCTATGCTACCATACAAATAAGGAAGGCGGACACCAGTCCATTATTTTTTCTTTCCTTTTGACTATTAAATTTTAATTCCAATTTTTCTATTTTGGTTAAATTTTAAGTTGATACTTATATTTCACTTAAAATTTAGATTTAATCTATATACTTTAGTTTTTACATAATTTGGTATCTCAATTAATTAGTCTAAATATTTTATTCTGATTAAAATAACGATGTAAATTTTAAGAATTATTAACACCGTTAAATTTTTTTATTAAATTCAAGTCCGTTACAATATTAATTTTTTGTTACATGAATACTTAATTTTTTTTTCAAAATGAATTTAAATTTTTTTGTCTGAAAAATAAAAAAATTAAATTTTTAAAAATAAAAATATAAAAATTAAACTCCAAATATACAAAGAATATAAAAATTTTAAGTAAACTATAATATTAAATTTTTATTCTATAATTTAATTAATTAATTAATAATTAACCTAAAGAATTTTTGTGATTACTTTTTCGGATCCAATTGCAATTGAATTTTAAAAAGGGGTTTGTTTTGATTATTTAAAGACGAATTTGTCGGGATTATCTACTTTGAGTGGTATACCCGAATCTATAAATAACGGGACGGCTCCACCCACATGGATCCATAGCTACAACCCACTAATTTTGAGGATTTTTTAAGAATTCTCACTTTAAAAAATTATGAAAATATCTAATTTCAATATTAAGAGAATGACTTGATTTTTATAATAGTATTAGGTGTTGCTACTTTTTCAGATGGCATCACCAAAGTCCCCCAATAATACTTTAATTATTATAAAAATGAAAAAAATAATTTTTTTATTGTCGTTTAATAAATTGGTAGCATCGGACTGAAGCGTGTAGGGGCAAAACGTTCAGGGACCTGATGAAGTAATTATTCTTTTTAGATTAGCTGAAAAAATAGTGACATATGAATGTATGGTGACACCAAATTTAACTTTTGGGTATGTTAAGTATGCCCCATTTTAAAATTAAATTGAAATAACTTTTAAAATATACAAAAATAATAAAAATAAATCTTTCTTATTTATTTTATTTTTTAAAAACCTTAAATTTAAAAAACTATATAAAATCCTTATTTAAATTATCCAATATATCTCTCAAAAGAATTTCTCTATCTAAATTCAAATATATTAGGGAATGAATTGAAAATGTTTAAATTTAGATTAAATTGAGGAAATTTTTTGAGGAATATATTTGGATAATTTAAATAATAATTATATATTTTTAATTTTGTTGTTTAAAAAAATAAAAATAAAAATGAGAAGGGTTTATTTTTGTTATTCTTATATCTTTTAAGGTTTATTTAAATTTAATTTCAAAAGGGAACAGACCTAACATGCAAATAGACCAAAAGTTTAATTTGGTGCCGCCGTACGTTCATGCAATACTTTTTTTTAATCAATCTAAAAAGAATAATTACTTCATCAGGTCCTGAACATTTTTCACATACACGATTTAGTCTGGTGTCTTCAATTTGTTCGGTGTCACTATGTTTTTTTTTTTGTAATGATTAAAGGGAAATTTTTAAAGTAATGTTACTTGAGAAAGTGACGATATCTAACTCTACTATAAAATCAAATCATTCCCATAATTAATTTTAAAATTAGATATCTTCATAATTTTTAAAATTTATAAAATCATATTCTTGAAAAAAAAACTAATTTTGGACAAGAAAACACCCAGCATGCATATCAAATATATGTGCAAGTGATTATTTTAATTTTGATAAAGAGAAATCCGATAACAACATCATTATATGTGCAAGTGATTATTACATTTCATGTTATTTAGGTTTTATTATGAATTCTAGATGTAAGGGTAGAACTCAATGTTGGAACCGCTGCAGTTTGTGGAGTCATTCTCACATTTTCCCTTACTCTCACTTTCATGTTACATTATGATTAGTGGGAATTATCTTTGTATATGTAATAGTGGGACATATATTTGGTGGTTTTTTATGGGAACTATAGCAGTTTTAATTTTTAGTAGTGTGAGAAATAATAGTTCGAGGCTACAAAATTTAGAAGTAAGTTTCTTAAATATTATTATTTAATATTTAAGAGTTAAATATGATTTTAAAAAGGTTTTTAAATTAGTAATTTGTGTTTTATAATGATTTATTAGGTTAAGTAGTTTTAGAAAGTGAGGTATCGGTATCTCATTTTTATAAACCAAGTCGTAAATATTTTTATAAATATTTACGGAGTGTCATTAAGATGGTATTAAAGTTTCATTGAAAAATTTTAATTTTTCAATAGTTAATTAATGAAAAATGACTAAATTGAAAAGGTGTAAAACTTGTTAAATATAATAATTAGGTGATTAAATGAGTTAATTAATAAATAAAGAAGGACCTAAGTAATAATTGTACCTAAATTTAATGGATGAGGCACATAAGAGACAAAAATAATAAAATAAAGCCATTCAATGGCAAAATTTTAATTTAATTGAAATTAAAATGAAACAAATTGAAAATTAAAATTTTTTTAGACATTTCTTCTTGTTTCGGTTTAAACTACCATAGGGGAGAAAGTTTTAATCTGGTTCTTCAAATTTTACTTCATGTGAGTTCAATTCTTACTCATTTCCTGTAATTTTTATATTTTTGAGATTGTTACAATTAGGTCTAACTAAGCCTTACCTAAGTTTTTTATTTTATTAAAATTTTTGGAGGTTTCCATTGATAAATATTAGATTTTTTTGATGAATAACATGAATTTAGAGCTTTGATTATGTTGTACGATGATTTTATAAAATGATTTTGTTAAATATTGATTTTAGGATTAAATTGTGGAAATGTTGAAAATATAAGGGTTTGTTATGAAATTATTGCATAAATGGGATGTTCTGAATATCATGAACATTCGGCTAGCTTGGGTTTGTATTAAAAATGGTTAATTTGCATGATTTGGGCTTAGGAACTAAATTGAATAAAAATAAAACTTTAGGGGCAATTTTGTAAAAATGTTAAAAATGACCAAAATGCATGAAATGGATTTTTTATTATTATCTAAATTAATATACAGAATGAAATTATTAATTTAGATCAAGGTCGAGTGGAAAATCGAGGAAAATAAAAAAATACCAAATTGCCCCTAAATCTTGGTATTTCTGCAGTTTAACCAGGTATGTTCGTATGAACTGTATTCTATATAATTTTGATTAAAATGGATGTTAATTGGTGATTGATATATATATGTTCTATTGTTGGAAATATATTATCGAATTTAATACTCAGTTTGGACTGAACGCAGAATTTGAATGCATTCATAAATTGGTGTATGGTGGTATTGGAGGGAGACACCAGCATATTACCTAAGTAAACCGGGGTTCAGCATTTGTTGCGAACTCTCGTGTTTTACTTTTTATTTGGAGTGATTCAGGCATATCAGCTCTCACGAGCTTCTGTTTAGCTCTCACGAGTTTCTATTTGCGTGTTCGGGAGGATCAGCTCCTATGAGCTTCTGTTAACGATATACTCTTATTTTTAAATGGTTCTTCAATTTGGGAAAGTCTTGTTAAAGTGATTTATTTAATGAATTTGAAAGTTATCCAATGATATTGTAAATGGTTCAACGGACAATGTTCTGTTACGAGACGATATGAGTTTGATACAAACCAATACAGGTATATGCATGAAATACATGGAAATGATGGTACATGATATGTTGATATATAATGATATATTGAAATGGATGATATATGTATATGAAGAAACGGTAAGAGAATGATATATGTCATGGCATGAATATATACGAATATCTTTGATATGTTGATCCATGGAAATTATGTAAGTTGAGACGAGTAATAAACTTAAGTGTGACATGTTGAGATAATAAGATTATCGATGTTGAACTTATATGAAATATGTTCAAGTATGCTAAAAAGTGTTGTTGTTTGATGCTTAGGCAAATGCCAAGCTGTTGGTTGAGTGGTAATATGTTTAATTACAAGTTGTATTGAAATGGAAAGTGTTCAAATGAAAATATGCTTGAGATCATGAAAGAGTGCTAAGGTTTAAAGTTATTTAAAATCCTACTATGCTAGGGATGATATGTATAAATTTCATATTTGAAATGAATTGATATGATGAAAGTTCATACGAGCTTACTAAGCATTCATTGCTTATGTAGTTGTTTTCCTTTACTTTCAGATTATCAAAACGTCGACTGGGTTGGAAGCTTGTCAGAGTTCTATCACACTATCCATCAGTTCTATCGGTACTTTTGGATGTTTTAATTTTGGTTATTGTAACAGTCTACTTTCAGTAAAATCGGAACAGTGGTTTCGGGACCACAAATCCTAGTCAGAAAGATAATTTATTTTAATATTATTGCATAGTCTACATTATGATAGGAAAGATGTATGAAAATTTTGATAAGAAAATTTTTACCGATTTCATGTTTAATTATAGAAAGGACCAACTTGCATAAAATGCAAAAGTTGAGTTCTAGTAGCTATAAGTATCAAATAGCTATGGAATTTAAAACCTGAGGTCCTTATATGGTAATTAGACAATTAAGAGAAGTTAGTAGATATTTTTGATAATTCATTCATGGAAAATTAGAAAAAGAAAAGGACTAAATTGGAAAAAGAAAAATATAAAAGATGATATCTTAATTAAACAGAAAATATCATCATTTTATATCATCTTCTTCCCAAAATTCTATGGAAACCCTAGGAAAGAGAAAGAAAATCAAGCAAGCTTAATTAGGTAAGTAATCATGTCCCGTTTTTAGTAATTTTCATATTCCCGAGATCGTAATAACTTAATCTATCTATTTTGGGGATCAATTTGTAAAGATATTAAAGTATTTGTAACACCCCAAACCCGGCCTGGTCGTTATGGCTGGATCTGATAGTGTCATATGTTAATGTGTTTGAAAACCGTAACTTAGGTTGAAAACTGTAACATTACTTCAAACATTTTCCATTTAAAATCTTTTCATTGTTACTTATTAATTCTATTATCGTGTTAATTAATCATTTGAAAGCTTTCAAAATGTTTATTCTATGCAGAAGTTTTTAAAACAGTTTGCGTATTCGTGAGTAATTTGTTAAAACGTATGGTTCTTTTAAAAACTCGAGTTTTCCTAAAACTGGGAGTTATAATCTATAACTAATAAAAATTCCAAATTTAAGAAAAATCCATAGAGGTCATATTTACAATAAAATTCCCAAGCAAAATTTAAAATCATAATTAAGTATGAAACAGAGTTAAATAAGGTTGTGTGGCCACCGTTGAGTCCGCCACTGCTTCGATCCGCCCACGCCTTGGGATTACCTGCATAGATAAATTAGAGGGGTGAGTTTACGAAAACTTAATGTGTAATCCCCATATAAAACAAGAAGACAAAATACAATCGTAATCTGGGCTTAAGCCCTTTCAGTATTGGATTCAGTTTCAATTAGGGCCTTATCCCATTTCAGTATCAGCAATCAGTACAGTAACAAATATACAATCACAAAATCCTATCCAGCCAGCCTCTACAAACCATCTCTGTCCAACCCTACACTCCATGTGGGGATATAATCAATCCACCCATCCCTATACTCAAAAAAGTACCGAATGCGGCACTAAACAGTGGTTTGCAGTTGAGCTGCCAGTAAATTAGGCGCGAGGCCTTTCAGTACACTTCCTCCGAACAATACCAATCCCAAACCCCATGCAATGTAACATACAGTAATGACATGCTATATCATAGCAACAGTGCATACAATATTAGTTCATTAAATATCATCATGCTCGCTAACATGTAAATATATATATCAGTCATACAGTTATTTCAGTCAATTAGGGATCTAGGTAAGCTTACCGACCCTACAGCAGGTTCACAGTCGCCTCGGGGGACCCGTGCCACCTTAGCAACAAAATAGTGAAGATGAGCTTACACGCCTATGTTGTCGGCCTGTGTGGACCCACACGCCCATGTGGCCAACACAGCCCAAAATAGCCTTAGCCGTGTAGATCTCACGGCCTGACCCAAAAATCCCACAAGGGCCAATTCGATCCAGCCCGTGTATCACACACTGCCTGTCTCATCGATCACACGCCCGTGTTCCATTACACGGCTACCACATGGGCGGGCACACGCTTGTGTGGCGTCCACAACCCATATTTTTTGGCTTTTTTCTGATTACCATTTTCAGTGTTGTGGTTACACACACCTGGTTTTGTTTCACAATCAACGCAATCCTAAGAACACCAACACCTTAAACGATTCGATGCACCCCAACACTTATCATGTTGAAAGACTGAATGCTCAAAAAGATTCACTTATACCAACCAAATGACTAACAGTCAATCCCACAATTGAGTGATTACTATCGAATTTCATCAGCTGGAATAGATAATATGAATAACAAAAATCAAACTACAATAGTACTTACGAAATCCACGATAGCATATTGATTAAAAAGAACAATCCATAACGAACTCGCATCAAGGTTTAACCCACAAATGACTAACCTCTCACCTTCAATCAATGAACAAAATTTTCCACACGAAATAGAACTCCGATTGGTGACCACAGATACTTGAAAACCTCCCCCTAACGTCATATACAAAATATATCAAAAAGGGAGTTATAAAAAAGAAACAAATTTCCTACTAAGACTTACCGAAACCTTGACAATCGAAAATTGGAAGACTTGATTTCGGCAGAACTTAATGCGATGAACGAAGAAGAAAAAGGAACAACGACGGAAAGGGAGGAATTCTTAGTGCAACTCCGGCAAACAAAAAGAGAAAAGTTAAACCAAAGGCCAAAATCGGCAAGAATGAAGAAGAGAAAGAAACTTTGGTAGAAGTTCGACAAAGCTGGCGAAAGAAATAGAAGAATAATGGAAGAACTTTTGGAATTTGAAAATAACACAATAACAAAATAAAAATTCAACCCCATTATCCCCAAGTCCCTCAAATTTCTCCTAAAAACCTTCCAACCACTCTTACTATCCAAATCCCTAAATTTTCTCTCCACACTTCCCACTTCACCTTTACCACTTAGGCATTTCAGTTCCATTCAAACACTTCACAGAACCACTAGCAAAAATAATACTCAAACAACAGCTCAAACTCAAGACCACTAGCATAATGACGCTCCACTTATCAACCAGACTAGCAAGCCCATTCTAACATGTTTTTACAAACAATTAATTAAAAGCCTATTGTCTAGAGATAGGGTTTTATTCATATAAAATAAAAAATCTACCCAGGTCAAGGCTTGAACCCAATACTTCTCAGATACTCTTAGAACACATAACTACTTAAATAGACAGGTATTTGTGTCATTCGATAACAGAAACATATACAGAAAATTTTGGGGCATTACAACTCTACCCCCTAAAAGAAAATTTCGGCCTCGAAATTTTACCTGATCAGAACAGATGAGGATACTGTTGACGTATCGTATCTTCAGGCTCCCACATGGCCTCCTTAGAGCTATGATTATGCCATAGAACCTTAACCAGTGGGATGGATTTTCTCCTCAGAATCTTTACGTCACAATCCAATATCTAAACCAGCTCCTCCTTGAAAGTCAGATCTGGCCTAACCTTGATCTTCTCCACTGGAATAATATGCGTTGGATCAGAGTGGTAGTGCCTCAACATTGAGACATGGAAAACATCATGAATCCGATCCAACTCTGGAGGTAGCTCTAACTGGTAGGCAACCGGTCTTACTCATTTCAGTATGCGATAGGGCCCAAAAAACCTAGGGCTCAACTTGCCTTTACGACCAAATCTCAGTACCTTCTTCCATGGCCAGACCTTAAGAAAAACGGAGTCTCCCACGAAATTCGATCTCGCATCACTTCAAGTTCGCATAAGACTTCTGTCTATCGGATGCCGCTTTCAGTCAATTCTGTATCAATATAAATTTATTCTCAGTATCAGAAACCAGTTCAAGACCCAGAACTCGTCGCTCGCCCAACTCAGTCCAACATAAAGTAGTGCGACACTTACGACTATAAAGTGCCTTGTAAGGTGCCATCTATATACTAGACTGGTAACTATTATTGTAAGCGAACTCTGCCAACGGTAATACTTCTCCCAACTGCCTTGAAAGTCAATCACACATCTCCTCAACGTATCATCTAGTATGTGAATCACTCTCTCAGATTGACCATCTATTTGAGGATGGAAAGTAGTACTGAAGTCTAACCTTGAACCCAAGACCTCATGTAGCTTTTTTTAGAACCGAGACGTGAAACCAAGATCCCTATCAGAGATGATCAAAATCGGTACCCCATGCAGTCTCATTATCTCAGACATATATAGTTTAGCCAGCTTTTGCAGGGAGTAGTCAGTATAAACCGGTATGAAATGGGTGAACTTTGTCAATCGATCCATGATGACCTATATAGAATCCTTCTTAATGGGTGTGAGGGGTAACCCACTATCAAAGTCCATAGTCACTCACTCCTACTTCCAAAGTCGAATCTTAATTGGCTGCAACAAACCCGAAGGTAACTGATGCTCAGCCTTAACCTGCTGACAAGTCAGATATTTACCCACAAAATCGGTAACCTCTCGTTTAAGTCCTGGCCACCAGTATAACTCACGAAGGTCTCGGTACATCTTATTTTCGCTAGGATGCATAACATAGGGGCTACTATGCACCTTTCTCAGTATCGACTGCCTTAATTCAATGTCTTTCAATACATAGATTCTCCCACGAAAATAGAGTACCCCTTCGCTATTCAGTCCAAAGTCTTCAATATGCCCACTCTCAACCTGTCGAAAATAAAGACCCAAAGATTCGTCCTTCAACAGCTTACCCTTAATCTGCTCAATCCACGTAGGCCTAACCTGAAACTCAGCTAGCAGACTTTCATCATCAAATAAACTAAGACGAGTAAACAATGTCCTCAATTCAGTCATAACCTTACGGCTCAGTGTGTTAGCCACCGCATTGGCCTTACTAGGGTGGTATCCAATTGTACAGTCGTAGTCCTTAAGCAACTCAATCCATCTACGCTGCCTAAGATTTAGCTCCTTCTAAATGAGGAGATACTTGAGGCTCTTGTGATTCGTGTAGATGATATACTTTTTACCATTTAGGTAATGCCTCCAAAATTTCAATGCGAACACCACTACGGCCAACTCTAGCTCATGCATCAGATAATTCGCCTTATGAATCTTAAGCTAATGAGATGCATACGCCTACCACCTTACCCTCTTGCATCAACACACATCCCAAACTAACATGTGATGCATCACTGTAGACAATAAACTTTTTTCTAGACTTTGACTGTATCAAAATAGGGGTCTTAGTCAGTACAGTTTTGAGCTTTTCAAAACTCTCTTGCTGCGCACCAATCTAGTTAAACGGTATACCCTTACGTAGTAGCTTAGTTAAGGGTGTTGCAATCAGTAAAAAACCCTCTACAAATCGTCTATAATGCTTTGCTAGTCCCAAAAACTACGAATCTCAGATACAATCTTAGGCTGTTTCCAATCTAACACCATCTCAATCTTTTGAGGATCGACCCTAATTCCCTCAGCAGAAACCACATGGCCCAGAAATGTTACTTTCCGTAATCAGAACTCACATTTATTGAACTTGGCGTACAGTTGTTTCTCTCACAAGATCTGTAGAACCACTCTGAGGTCTTCATTATGCTCATCCTCAGTCCTCAAGTACACTAGTATGTCGTCAATACATACCACCACGAACCGATCCAGATAGGGCTAGAACACTTGGTTTATCATATCCATAAAAATCGTTGCAACATTCTTTAGTCCAAATGGCATTACTAGGAACTTGTAATGACTGTATCGGGTCCTAAGTGCTGTGTTGTATACATAAGTCTCATTAACCCTCAACTGATGATATCCTGATCGGAGGTCAATCTTGGAGAAAATCAAAACCCCTCGGAACTGGTCAAACAGATCATCTGTCCTCTGTAAGGGATACTTATTCTTGATTGTCAACTTGTTCAATTATCGATAGTCAATACACATACTCATGGATCCATCCTTCTTTTTCACGAACAGAATGGTGCTCTCCACGGAGACATATTAGGGTGGATGAACCCACGATCCAGTAACTCTTGAATCTGAGCCTTAAGCTCTACAAGCTCTTTTAGTGTCATTCTATAGGGAACGATTGACACCAAAGTTGTACCAGGAAAGATCTCAATCCCAAACTCTACTTCACGATTTAGAGGTAACCCAGGTAGCTCTTCAAAAAAATATCCGAAAAGTCCTTAGCAGTCCTGATATCCTTAACCGAAAAATTTATTTATATAGATCCAGATATACCTAGTACAGAGTCAGATCGAGGAAAACAAAAAGTATCGGATTAGTAGATTCTTGTATATGAACATTTATAGAGGTAAGTTCGTATAAATAGATTATATATATTAATATGTTTGGAATTGAATGTTGAATATGTTTGAATTGTATAAATGTTTAATGTATAAAATCAATTACATGCCTGATATTGCTCGATAAGTATAAGTCCCGTTTGAATAGATGGAATTCGATTGATACATGATTTCTCGATTGGTTTTGCTCTTGCATATGTTACAGACATACCATAATTTGAAAGAGCATACTGTTATAAGCCCTCTTGACCTTTCCATTATATGGTTCTTGCGAGCATCCTTATCGGTAGTGAACCTGCATGTGTTGCAGACTACCGCAGCTCTTTGTGGGTGTCCTGTTATATGATCAGTTGTGATCCTGCATATATTGAGGATACAAATGCAGCTCTTTATGAGTGTCCTGATATAGGCTCTTTTTGAGCTTCCTGATATGGCTCGCTTGAACTTTCTGTGATATGGCTATCCGAAGCTCCCTGATAATAGTTTTACGGAGTTACCTGTTAAGCTCAATGAGCTTTCTTTTACATGGCTCACATGAGCATCCTGTTATGTGGCTCGAAAGAGTGCTTCTTGATTATGTGCCCTAATTGGATATCCTTGAATATAAGTTGATGGTTTACAGTGTCGTACATTTCAAGTGTACTACATATGTATCCATCGATATTTCAAATAAATTCAACGGGAAAAGTTCTGTTATGACTAATCTAAACTTGAGATGATTTATCATAGAAATGTATATGTTATATGGAAATATGATAAGAAAAGTATATGTGTATAAAAGTTATTATATGATGAGCTCATCTTTATTACTTGAAAAGTATGTAGAAATTCATGACTAACTTGCTTGATTGAGTGTATGTGACTAGGCAATTGGTCAATTTGTTGGGATGCACGATATTTACATGATTACTTAAATTAAATATAGATGGTAAGTTAAATTCTTGTTATGCGAACTTAATAAGTATTAAATGCTTATTTTGTCTTATTTTCTTCTATTTTATAGTGCTCGGAAGCTCGTAAAGGTTGGAATCGATCGGAGCACTATCACACTTTCCTTCAGCTCGTTTTGGTATAAATAGTAAACTTATTTTTGTATAATTGTATGTATAGGCTAACTTGGCTAATGTTGGCATGTAAATGGTTGTTTGTAATTTAGCCATCGGAATGGCTAGTGATGGTATGTTTAGTGAATTTATATATAAGGTTATAATATGACTAATATATGTGTACTTGGTATGGTTAGATTGAATTATGGTAAACACATATGTTTTTTTTTTTAAAGGTAACTTTGAATACATATGAAGATATGTAACGGCCAACTTTTTATTTCGGCTTTTGTAAAGAATTGACACAATTGTGTATCTGCTTTAGTGGTTAACTGTTCTAGGAATATTTGATAGGTCTTGAGTTTAAGCCTTAGGTTTAGTAATTTTTTTTTTGGAACTAACCCTATCCTTGATCGGCGGGCTTATATTTAACTGCTGTAATCTTATTTCAGAATGAGCCTGCTAGTTCGAGTGGTAAGGGAGTCTGTGTGTTGTGTGGATATCCTATGTTCAAATCCCTCCACGAACGTGAGAGGTTATTTTTGCTCGTTTGACCGAGAGAGTTTCGGTCAAACAGGAATTGTGAAGAGGTTAGATAGTAGGTTAGTGGGAGTAAATTGAGGGGTTATGCTATTTTGCTGGGATTTTATTTTTGTTTCAAATTTTTATTTTCTCTTTCCCTAAATTTCTGACGTTAATCCATCCTCTCCTGTTTCTTCCCTTTTTTCCACTTTTGATTTTTTTTTCTTTTGACGACTGTCAGACCTCCACTCTTGTTATATCGATTTTCTTTGCACGTTTCGGTAAGTAAGGCTTTAATTTGTCTATGACTTGCATTTTTCCATCATTTATTGAGATTATGCATTTGTTTTGGGCAGTAACGAACCATAGAGATTGTGTTTCTTCTCTCACGGAGTCGTAGTAAGTCCCTCAGAGAGTTGGGGTAAGCAATAAGCATTGATTTGAATTATGGTTGGTTTCAAACTCTCGATTTAATCGTGGTTTTAAGTCTAATTCTGAGTTCTGGTATGGCGATTATAAGTTCTGGTGGTATTGAGATTGTTTTTGCATCAAATCAATACTAGGTGTGTACCCAAAACGAATAAATAATGTTTGACAGAAGCCAAAAAACCCCACTGTCGACGCCACACGGCCATAAGTGATGGCACAGCTGTATGATCGACGAAGGCCAGACCGTGCGTAGGACACAGCCTTGTGATAGCTGGAGTGTGGCCGTGTGGGCCATACAGGCTAGATCAAATTGGGTGTACGGGGCCACACGGGCACGCCATAATGGTGTGTGATAACTGGGCCAGGCCGTGTGACCCATATGAGTAACCCACACGGACATGTCGGCCCATTGTTCTGAAATTTTCTGTAGGGTTGCACGGGTCGTCTTAATCGACTGTAGTCCTACTGCGGGTCAGTAAAGGCTTGCTAAAACTATGTGTTCTGTTAGACTAATTTACTGTTATGAGTATACCTATGTTTGTTTATCTGTTAATTTTGTATGCATGATCTGTTACTATGATTAGGGTGGGATGATATATATATTGGAGGAAGTGTTATAAAAGGCAGATTATGCCTAATATCTGGTAGCACAACTATATTATATCTGATATGTGCCGCATCGATATAGCCTGGTGTGTAGGGCTGAGTGGGTGTTTTAAACCCCACATGGTGTGTAGAGATGGTCGGAGATGATGTGTAAAGGATAATGGTAGGACTCTGTTATCTGATTTGCATATCTTTAACGTATCCATATCTGACATGGGCTCAAGCCCAAATATGTTTCCGTATCTGACATGGGCTCAAGCTCGATAGTGAATCTGTCTGATTTGTGATATTTTGTATATATACAGGCTTAACTTTGCTGGGTTACACACTGAGTTTACGTAAACTCACCCATTTTCTGTTTGTCTGTACAGGCAACCCACAGCCTTAAGCGAATCGATACAGCGAAAGACTCGACGGTAACCATCTATTTTATTATTTTATTATGTTTTTGGGTTTTTAAGTTTTGGCATTGGAGTTGTATTTTTTAGGACTCTAGACTCTTTTAAAATGTTGATGTTGGTTTTGGGTTTTTGGTTTTTACTTATTTAAAACTGTGATGGTTTTCCAAAATCTTGAATGGATTTTCTGGACACAACGTTTTTACAAGCTTCCGCTATAAACAAGTTTAATCTCCAAATGTTTAAAAGCTTAGAAAATAATAGTAACTCTAAAGGCTAATGAATCTGGGAAAGTTTTAACTTAATGACAATGGTTTCTCAATCCATTTCATGTGACACTTTCGGATTTGGCCATAATGTCTAGGCCGGGTTTGGGGTGTTACATTTAATGGTATCAGAGCCAGGTTTTAAAAACTCTTCTGTAGATTTTTGGGTTCCAAAATATGTTTTGAATTGGTTTTCAAATGATTTAAAAATATTCTGATTGAGTATGTGGTTCACCGAGCCTCTGATGCCGATTCTGTAAGTATTTCTGTACTTAGTTAAATTATTCTGAAACTCTGAAGATTGTACTTATTGATAATATACTAAAATAGTTAGAGATTGAAACTTTTGAAAACGATTCTTAAATTCTGATAGTTTTTGCATAAAATATTTGTGATAATAAATTGAAACTGATGCATAAAATTTTAATGTAGATAAAACTCAAATTAGATAATGAGCGTACGAGGTATTCATGGATGTGGTATTTGAGGTTGAGGTAGAAGTCGTAGAGGGCTCGAGCTGAGTCCTCATCTTTGGGCAGCATATCGAATCTGGATATCTGTGGGACACTTGTGTCACTTGCTACTGAGATTGGGTCTCAGAGTCGTTCGGCTGGGATGAAGCATTGTCCCAAGCCATGCTGAGAATATTGGAGAGGGTTACTGGGCCTAATTCCGGATCTAAAGGCCAATGACCGGTAACTGAATGACTCTGGTCCAATGAAGCTGAGTTATTTTGGGGTGTCTCAGGAGTCACCCCTAATGTGGCTGAGTATTGGTTAGAGCTACTGAGAGAATCATGAATGATTTGGACTGTACCCCCAAATAAAAATTAAAGGGTGTAGTTTCCGTACTTTACGACGAGGTATACCAGTGGTGGTTGACCATTAAGGAGGGCACTCAGCCTGATCGTCGAATTTGGGAATTCTTTAAAACTACGTTTCAGAGTAAATATGGAAGGGCCAGTTACGTTGATACTCGCAGGCATGAGTTTTTGAATCTCACGCAAGGTGACCGATCTGTGGCCTAGTATAAGGCCGAGTTTCTGAGAATGAGCCGCTATGCTCGAGACATGGTGGCATCGAAATATGAGAGGTGTATTCGCTTTAAGGATGAACTGAAGGATAATATGAGGATTCTGATGCTTCACAGATGAAGCGAGAGTTTGTTGTACTGGTGGAGAAAGCTAAGATCGCTGAGGATGTTAAGCGCGTAAAGTGCCAGAATAGGGATTGACAGAAAGGCAAGAACAAAAGGGAGTCAGAGCCCTCTAGTTTTGTTCTAAGGCCTAAGAAAAAACCCAAATCTGATTGGTTAGTTAGAGTAGGGATCCCTGTTGCTTCTGTTGTTCCTACTTGGTTACAGTCATGCAGTGACTATGGGAGGCGCCATCTGGGCAAGTGCTGGAGGAGGATTGGAACGTGCTTGAGGTGTGGGTTTCTTGAGCACCGTATTAGGGAGTTTCCACAACATACAGATCAGATGCAAGCTCTAACTCTGGATACTGTACAGCCTCAGTGAGTAGTTCAGTAGCCACTTAGGGGCCGTGGATAAGCTAAGGGTGGTAATGATTTAGGTCATGGACATAGAACACCGCACAGAGGTGCTGGTCAGACCAAGACAAGGTAGCCTGCTTTGGTTTATGCTGCACGTCGCCAAGTGGACAAAGATGCTCCTAACTTCATCACTGGTAAGTTCCTTATAGTTGATGTACCTTACTTTGTCCTGATAGACATAGGATCCACTCATTCCTTTATAGCTTGTTCTGTTTTCAAAAATCTGGGGTTATCGGTTGAGAGTGCTTTTAGTGAGGTTAATGTGATAAGTCTATTGGAGCAGTCTGTTCAGGTTAGTAAGTTGTATAAAGATGTCCCGTTAGAGGTGCAAGGGGAGATATTTCTAGCTAATTTGATGGAGCTTCCGTTTGGAGAGTTTGACCTTATTTTGGGTATGAACTGGTTGGTAGAGCACTAAGTCAGTTTGGACTGCGCATCTAAGAAGGTTGTTCTGAGGACCAAGGATGATGTGGAGGTGGTTATGCTTGTTGAACGTCGAGACTATCTATAGTATGTGATCTCTAACCTAGTAGCTGAGAAAATGGTCCAGAAAGGATGTGAGGTGTACTTGGCCTATGTAAGTATTTCAAATTTTGGGGATTCTTTTGTTGGGAACATCAAAATAGCAAAAGATTTTTCAGACGTCTTTCCTGAAGAGTTACCTGGAATACCACTGAATCGAGAAGTGGAATTTAGGATTAAGCTTCTTCTGGGTACAGCTATGGTATCCATCGCTTCCTATTGTATGGCACCGAAAAAGCTTACAGAGCTTAAGGCTCAACTGCAAGAACTTTTGGACCGTGGTTTCATTTGTCCTAGTATGTCTCATTAGGGAGCACTATTTCTGTTTGTTAAGAAGAAGGATGTGACCATGAAGATGTGTATAGATTATAGACAGTTGAACAAGCTAACTATTAATAATAAGTATCCACTTTCGAGGATCGATGACTTATTTGATCAGTTCCGAGGGGATACTGTATTCTCTAAGATCGATCTCCATTCAAGGTATCACCAGTTGAGGGTTAAGGAGGTGAATGTGCATAAGATTGCATTTAGGACTCGTTATGGACATTACAAGTTCCTAGTGATGCCTTTCAGCTTGACGAAGTGGCTGCATTTATGAATCTGATGAACCGAGTATTTCAGCCTTATTTGTATTAGTTCATCGTGGTTTTTATTAACGATATTCTGGTTTACTATAAGACTGAGAATGAGCATGATGAACATCTTAGAATAGTGTTTCAGATTCTGTGTGAGAAGCAGTTGTACGCTAGATTTAGCAAGTGTGAGTTCTGGTTACATGAACTAACTTTTTTAGGGTACGTGGTTTCTACAGAGGGGATTCGAGTTTATCCTCGAAAGGTCAAGGCTGTGCTGGAACAACCTAAGAATGTATCTAAGATCCGTAGCTTTTTTTAGTTTGGTGGAATACTATCGGCATTTCGTTTAGGGGTTTTCTTTGATTGCTGCACTGTTAGCTAAGCTTCTGCGTAAGGGTGTACCATTTTTTTGGACTGATGTGTAGCAATCGAGCTTTGAGAAGCTCAAATCTATTTTGACTCAGGCTCTTGTTCTAATACATCTTAAATCTGGAAGGGAGTTTGTATTATACAGTGATGCGTCGCATGTTGGATTAGGTTGTGATCTGATGTAGGATGGTAAGGATGTGGCTTATGCCTCTTGTCAGCTTAAGACTCATGAGGCCAACTATCTAACGCATGACTTTGAGTTAGCTATTGTGGTCTTTACATTGAAAATTTGGAGGCACTATCTGTATGGTGAGAGATGTATTATCTATACTGATCACAAAAGCCTCTAATTCCTCTTCACTTATAAGAAGTTGAATCTTAGACAGCATCGATGGATTGAGCTGCTTAAAGACTACGATTGCACGATAGAGTATCATCCGGGTAAAGCCAATGTGGTGGTCGATGCTCTGAGTCACAAGGCAATGACTAATTTGAGGATAATGTTCGCTCACCTTAGTCTATTTGATGATAGAAGTTTATTGGCCGAGTTACAAGTTAAGCCGACTTGGATTGAACAGATTCGAGATAAACAGATAATAGATAGGACTCTGGTGTGCAATTCTGTCAGATTGAGAGTGGTACTACTGCGGATTTATGATTGAATAGTGATTGTATTCTATGTTTTCGAGGCTAAATTTTTGTGCCAAACGATTCTGATCTGAGGCAGTCTATGCTGAGGGAGGCCCACAGTAGCCCTTATGTTATGTATCCCGGCGATAATAAGATGTATCATGACCTTCGTGAGCTATATTGGTGGTCGGGTTTGAAGCGTGAGGTTACTAACTTTGTGGCTCGATGTCTGACGTGCCAGCAAGTTAGATCTGAGCACCAGTTCCCTTCAGGTTTATTACAGCCAGTCAAGATTCCCTTATGGAAATGAGAACGAGTAACTATGAATTTCGTTAGTGGGTTTCCCCTTACACCCATTAAGAAGAATTATGTTTGGGTCATCGTGGATTGACTGACCAAGTCTCCTTACTTCATTCTGGTTCGAACTAATTACTCTTTGCAAAAGTTAGCGAAGTTGTACATTTCTGATATTGTAAGACTGCATGGGGTCTCTGTCTCGATCATTTCCGATAGAGATCTTCGCTTCACTTATAGGTTCTGGAAAAAAATTGCACGAGGCTCTGGGTTTAAGGTTGGGTTTGAGATTTGGTCGCAAGGGCAAGTTGAGCCCTAGGTTTATCTGGCCATATCGGATTTTGAAACGTGTGGGCCGATCGCTTAGCAGTTAGAGCTACCTCCAGAGTTATACCGCATCCACGATGTCTTTCACGTCTCAATGTTGAGACGGTATCAGTCTGATCTTTCTCATGTTATTTCTGTTAAGGAGATCGAGGTTAGGCCGAACTTGACCTTTGAGAAGGAACCGGTTCAGATTCTAGATCAGGATGTTAAGGTTCTGAAGAAGAAGTCCATTCCATTAGTGAAAGTGCTGTGGCGGAATCATAACACTGAGGAGGCTATATAGGAACCTGAGGACCCGATGCGTCAGTAATATCCTTATATGTTCCTATCAGGTAAATTTCAAGGTTGAAATTTCTTTTAAGAGATAGAGTTGTAAAGCTCCAACTTTTTATTCTGGCTTTTGTAAAGAATTGACACAGTTGTGTATCTGCTTCAGTGGTTAACTGTTCTGGGAGCGTTTGAGAGGTCTTGAGTTCAAGCCTTAGCTTTAGCAAATTTTTCTATTTTTGGACCTAACCATATCCTTGATCGGTGGGCTTATATTTAACTTGTAACGCCCTATACCCGAGACCGTCGCCGGAGTCGAACACGAGGTGTTAATAGATTTAATTCATTACTTAAACAGCTCAAACAATTTATTTTTAAAATTTTCAGTCAAGCTAACAATCTGCGTCATAGTCGCTTAAAAACTCATATCTCGAGTTACAAAACTATAAATCCAATTTGGTAAATTTTTCCTGAAACTAGACTCATATATCTATTTACCAATTTTTTTATAGAATTTTTGGTCGAGCAAATTAGTACAGTTTATTAGTTAAAGTCCCCCCTGTTTCAGAGTTTGACTGCTCTGACCTCTGTGTATTACAAATCAAATATCTCCCTGTACAGAGTTTCAATGACTATACCGTTTGCTTCTAATAAAATTAAACTCAATAAGGAATCTGTACATATAAATTATGACTTCTAATTATCTTTGAACAATTTATGGTGAATTTCCAAAGTCAGAACAGGGGATCTAGAAATTACTCTGGCCCTGTTTCAAAAAAATTTAAACATCTCATAAAATATAACTCATATACCTGTTTTGTTCCATCCATATGAAAATAGACTCATAATTCTTCAATTCCATATATTATTCATCATCTAATTGTATCTCTACTATTTTTAGTGATTTTTCAAACTCACGTCACTGCTGCTGTCTGAATCTATTTTATGGTAAATTTTACCTATTTCATGGTTTCCATGGATTAGCTAGCAATTTAGTATACATAACACCAAATATGATCATGATTAGCCATTCCAATGGCTAATCATTACCAAGCATTTCCATACCACTCAATAACCATATCATAAGACCATATACACAAAATGATTATAATGCTATCCATGCCATACTCAAAATATACAAGCCATTATGCCAAGATGGTATACGGATAGTGTGAGCGTGCCTCCGACTGTTTTCGATTTTCGAGCTGGCTTGTCAACACTACAAGGAATGAAAATGAGGGAGTAAGCATAAATGCTTAGTAAGTTCACATGCAAATAGCAAGTAACATAACTATATAAGTAAACATAAAACATCATTTGCATAATCATCACCGAGACATTCATATCACATTTTCATTTATCATCTTACCATATTTTTGTTATATCGAGTTTTCAACGCGAGGGTTAAGTACATACCTGTTCAAAATATTAATTTCACAACACTTACCAATACGTCCCTTTCATCTCGAGTATTCCTCCGCTTGAGTAGAATTTTACCCGTTGAACACATCGGAATATAATTTGGATACATGGAAAGTTTGCACATAAGTGCTACATATGTAGCCAAGCTACCATGTAACCCGCCCCTAAGTGAACTCGGACTCAACTCAACGAGCTCGGATGCCTAGTTACATCTCTCGAACTCAGACTCAACTCAACGAGTTCGGACATTTGCATCCATAAGTGAACTCAGACTCAACTCAACGAGCTCGGATGCCTAGTTACATCTCTCAAACTCGGACTCAACTCAACGAGTTCGTACATTCGTATCCATAAGTGAACTCGAACTCAACTCAACGAGTTCAGATGCCCAAACATCCTAGTGACATGTCACTTGTATCCTAATCTATTCCTAAGGTTCAAACGGGCTTTTTCCTCGATCACACATCTTTGCCATCTTCCACGGAATATCGAAATTGATACTTCGGTGATAGTTCATACTCATCAAGTAATTCACATAATTACATATTATTCAACAATAACCACAAAGCATAATATTTCATGATAATAATCAGCATCATATCATATAAACAACATTAAATTGCTTAAAATGACAATTATGTTACTACATTTACACATGAACTTACCTCGTATGCGAAAATGGCTACTTTTACCATTTCGTCCACAACTTGGTATTTTTCCCATTTAGCCCGAATTTTAGTTTTCCTTGCTCTATCATTTAAAATATAGTCTAATTAGGACTCACATTATTCAAATTGACCCAAAATCATATTTTGGCAAAATTACAGTTTTGCCCCTAAACTTTTGCATATTTATACTTTTGCCCCAAAGCTCGTAAATTAAACTTTAGCCTATTTTCTTATGTTTTATGACATGCTGATCATTTTTCCCTTCTATGGCAACATCAAATTCTCACTCTAACATGTACTTATGACTATTAGGTATTTTTACCGATTAAGCCCTTTTGCTAGTTTTCGCTTAAAACCGAGTAGCACAAGTTGTCTAACATAATTTAAAACCTCATATTCCATCATAAAACACCAAAATACACAAATTTCACCTATGGGTATTTTTCCAAATATGAACCCTAGGTTGAATTATTGCTAGTATAAGCTTAATCGAGCTACCGGGACTCCAAAAACGTAAAAATCATTAAAAACGAGGCTAGAACGGACTTACAATCGAGCTTGGAAGCTTGAAAAACCCTAGCCATGGTTTCTCCTTGCTATGTTCGGCCATGGGGTTGAAGATGAGCAAAATTGGCTTTTAATTTTGTATTTTAATTCATTTTACCCCTAAATGACCAAAATGCCCTTACTACTAAACTTTCCGAAAATTCCATCCATGTCCAATTTTTGTCCATAGACTTAGAAATTGGTAAAATTGCTATTTAAGACCTCCTAATTAATATTTCAAAACAATTTCATACTAGAAACTTCTAGAATGCAAGTTGTACAAATTATTCGATTTAGTCCCTAATTTCAATTTAAGCACTTTATGCATAAAATTTCTTCACGAAATTTTCACACAATCATGCAATCATAGCATAAACCTCAAAATAATCATAAAATAATTATTTCTATCTCGGATTTTGTGGTCACGAAATCACTATTCTGACTAGGCCTAAAATCAGGATATTACATAACTGCTGTAATCTCAAGTTAGATTGAGCCTACTGGTTCGAGTGGTAAGAGAATCTGTGTGTTGCGTGAAGGCCCTGTGTTCAAATCCCTGCGCGAGCGTGGGAGGTTATTTTTGCTCATTTGAATGAGAGAGTTTCAGTCAAACAGGAATTCTGAAGAGGTTGGGTAGTGGGTTAGTGGAAGCAAATTGAGGGGTTATACTATCTTGTTGGGATTTTATTTTTATGTCAAATTTTTATTTTCTCTTTCCTCAAATTTCTGACGTTAATCCCTCATTTGATGTTTCTTTCCCTTTTCCACTTTCGATTTTGTTTTCTTTTGACTGCTGTCGGACATCCGTTCTTGTTATATCGGTTTTCTTTGAATGTTTAGGTAAGGAAGGCTTTAATTTGTCTATGACTTGCGTCTTTCCATCATTCATTGAGATTATGCATTGATTTTGGACAGGAGCGAATAAGAGAGATCGTGTTTCTTCTTCTATGGAGTCAGAGTAAGTCGCTCGGAGAGTTGGGGTAGTCGATAAGCGTTGATTTGAATTATGGTTGGTTTCAAACTCTTGGTTTAACCGTGGTTTTAAGTCTGATTTTGAGCTTTGGTATGGCAATTATAGGTTCTGGTGGTCTCGGGATTATTTTTGTGTCGAATCGATACTAGGTGTGTACCCAAAACATAGAAAAATAAAGTCTGGCGGAAGCCAAAAAACCCTACTGTTGATGCCATACGGCCGTGTAATCAACGAAGGCCAGGCCATACGCAGGACACGGCCGTATGATGGTTGAAGTATGGCCGTGTAGGCTACACAGGCTAGATCGAATTGGGCATGTGGGCCAATACGGGCGAGTGATTATTGAGTTAAGTTGTATGACCTACACGGGCTAGGCCAATCTGGGCGTGCGAGTCTATTGTACTGGAATTTTTTGTGGGGTAGCACGGGTCGTCCTAATCGACTGTGGGCCTACCGTGGAGTTGGTAAAGGCTTCTTACAACTATGTGTTCGTTTAGACTGATGTACTGTTATGAGCATGCCTATGTTTATTTATCTGTTAATTTTGTATGCATGATCTGTTATTGTGATTGGGGTGGGATGATATATATATTAGAGGAAGTGTTATGAAAAGTAGATTATGCCTAATATCTGACAGCACAGCTGTATTATTTTGATATATGCCTCATCGATACAGCATGGTGTATAATGCTGGGTGGGTGTTTTAAACCCTACATAGTGTGTAGGAATAGTCGGAGATGGTGTGTAGTGAATAGGGGTAGGACTCTGTTATCTGATTTGTATATTTGTAACTGTATCTGTATTTGACATGGGCTCAGGCCCGAATATATATCTGTATCTGACATGGGCTCAGGCCCGATTGTGAATCTGTCTTATTTGTGATATTCTATATGTATACAGGCTTAACTCTGCTAGGTTACATACTGAGTTTACGTAAACTCACCCCTTTTCTATTTATATGTACAGATAACCCACAGTCTTAGGTGGATCAGTGCAGTGGATGATTTGATGGTGACTATATATTTTACTGTTTTATTTTTTTTTGGGTTTTTTAGTTTTGGCATTGAAGTTGTATTTTCTGAGACTCTGGACTCTTTTAAAATGCTGATGTTGGTTTCTGGTTTTACTTATTTAAAACTGTGATGGTTTTCTAAAATCTTGAACGAATTTTCTGGACACAACGTTTTTACAAGCTTTCGCTACAAACATGTTTAATCTCTAAATATTTAAAAGTTTAGAAAATAATAATAGCTTTAAAGGCTAATGAATCTGAGAAGGTTTTAACATAACGATAATGGTTTTTCAACCCATTTCACGTGACACTTCTGGATTCAGCCATAACATCTAGGCCGAGTTTAGGGTGTTACATGATATATCATGTACAATGTTAATGTTGGTTTAGTTTGAACGTCTTGAAATGGTTGGTATATGTATGCAAGTATTAATTAGGTACAAGGAAAAATTTCGGTGAGAAATAAGGCTTGGAAATAACCTTATTTTGTCCACATGGGTAGACATACGGGCGTGTGTCTCAACTGTGTGTGATACACGGCCATGCGCACGGGCGTGTGGTTTGGCCGTATGTCCCCTGCAACTTAAAAATTGAAAAAAAAATGCTCAGGATTGGTCACACGAGCGTGTGTCTTGGCTATATGAATCCTGCACATATTTTTGAAAATTAAACTGTCCACACAGCCTAACACACGGGCGTGTAGATGGTTGTGTGACCCAAGTTAGTAGCTACCCTAATTTTGAGCACGGGTTGGGACACGACCGTATGCCTTACATCGAATACCCACACAGTTTAAGACATGGGCGTGTCACTTGGCTGTGTGAGCCACACGGCCTGATCGCATGGGCTTGTATCCCCTGCATATAAAGAAATTTTAAAAATTTTGTGAAAAATTCTCTAAGATTCCGAATTAGTCCCAACTTGTTTCTAATGTATAAATTGGGCTTCGATGGGCCAATTACGGGACAATATGATTGAATATGATTGGTTTTGGATTTGAATAGTAAATGATATAAATTAACTGTATTTGTTCTGTAAGTTCTGGTAATGCTCTGTAACCCTGTTCTGGCGACGGATATGGGTTAGGGGTGTTACAGTTATAATGGCATGTATAGGAATTTTGTTTAATGTTGGCTTATATGCAATTTGTTGAGATTAGCCACTTATTTTGGCTTGTTTTGGATGTCTAATTATGGTTTATTGATATACATAATGTTGATTGTAGGTTAACACCAAATTGGGTGAGATATATGGCTTATAATGTAACACCTTAACTCGAATCCGTTGCTGGAAAGGGTTACAGAGCATTTTAGAGTTTACAGAACAAATAGACAGAAATTTCAAAATATTTCATATGATATAGCATTCATGTTAAAAACCAATTAAAATCATACATATTGTCCCTTACATGATCCCTCGAGGCCCAAATTAGGCATTAAAAACAAATCGGGACTACATCGGAAACTCAGAAAATTTTTCAGAAAATATCAAAAAATTTTCTTCCAAAGATGCAGGGGTCACATGCCCGTGTGCTAGGCCGTGTGAACATTTTGTTTTACTTTATTTTAAAATTATAAGGGACACACAGTCATGTCATCTGACACGCGATTGAGACACACACCCGTGTTTCTACCCGTGTGGACGAAAATAGGTCATTTCCAAGCCACATTTCTCACCCAACTTGTCTTCAACCTAATCCAACATTTTTACACAATAACAGGCCAAAACAAGACATTCAAAACAAGCTAGAATCATGCCTTAAATATATAATATCTTTATATACAACTAACATTCTTTTACGCACCTCAAATGACATATTGTAACATGTATGTTCATGTATTAAATATATTCATATATATAACTAACTTACATGCATAATTGTATCCAAGGTTTACGAAGCTAGTTTGCATTATTTCAGACTAAGTTACTTAACTAACAAAACTTTCCATTTGATACCAAAATGTATTTCAAATACTAACATATTTAATTATATATATACCTTACATATCAAGGTACTGATTCATGACCAGTTCATTGTATACCAAAACACGTGTATATAAATGTACATTTAGCTAACACTTTACCTTTCACTTAACGTCCATAAACCAAACCACACATCAACCACATAAAGCAAATGTGCACAAACCAAAATATGCCAAAACACAAGTCTAATGAGTGGTTAATCTCAACAAAACATATATAAGCCAAGATTAGCCAAAATAACCTATACATGTCATTATAACCATAATCAAAATTATTCGAAAGTACCGATAGAATCGATGGATAGTGTGATATAGCTCTGACAAGGTTCCAACCTGACCGAGCTTCCAATAATCTGAAAAGTAAAGAAAAATAAATTCGTAAGCAATAAATGCTTAGTAAGCTCGTATAAACTTTAATCATATCAATTCATTTCTAATATGAAATTTATTCATATTGTGAATTATCTAATAATGATACCGCGATACTCACGAAGCTATATTCATGAGTAGGATTTTAAACAACTTTAAACTCTTCTAAATTTTTTTAACTTCATTTGCATTTATTTACTTTTCACACTCATTCCATGTGTATAACACACAAATCATAAACATAATATTCAACCATAGCCACAAGCTAGTGCATTTAACATAGCCTTTCTCGAATTAATCCCATGATAAGTCGTTTCATAAGAAATTACACAATTTAAACCTTACCACTCTTTCATGAGCACTTGCATATTTTCTCTTGAGTACTTACCATTTCAATACATCATGTAAATAAACATATTACCATTCAACCAATAGCTTGGCACTTGCCTAAGCATCAACAAAAATACTTGTTAGCGTACTTACACATATTTCATATGAAATCAATATTGATAAGCTTATTTTCTCAACATGTCACACTTGAGTTTATTACTCGTTTCAATTTACATAATTTCCTTTTATCAACATCTAAAAGATATTCACATATGTACATATCATGATCCTTATCATTCTCTTATTGTTTCTTCATAAACATATATCATTCATTTCTTTATATCAAGATACCATGTACCATCATTTCCTTGTATTTCGTATATATATATTCCGGAAATAGTTCGTAAATACTAATGTACTTAGTCGTCAGGCAAGTTTCATACATATGCATCTTCTATCTCATTTTTCAACATGTCATGTAATATCAGTTTCATGTAATTCATGTATATATGGGTAATAATTCATTTCGTACTCAAATTTTCTCATGTCAGGATTTTTCCCATTGAATCATTTAAAATATCGATAGATACACGGGTAGTACACACAAAGTGTACAAATCTATAATTCGTCAGTTCATTTTTGAGAATGCTCATACGAGTACATAAACGATAAGCCCTATCTCGAGCCATATAATGGGAAGCTCATGTGAGCTGTATAATGGGAAGCTTATCCGGGCTGTATAACGGGAAGCTCATATGAGCCATATTCAGGAAGCTCATGTGAGCTAATAACGGGTTGCTTTGAAGAGCCATTAATCAAGAAGCTCTGGATAGCCATATATCAGAAAGTTTAAGCGAGCCAATATCAAAAAATCTCTGGAGAGACATTAATCAGGAAGCTCACAAAGGGCCTTTAATCGGGATGCTCATAAGAGCTGCGATGTGTCCATAACACATGTAGGATTACAACCGATTGGGATGCTCCCAAGAGCTATTAACAGGAAGCTTGCAGGAATCATATAACGAGAAGCTCGAGAGGGCTAATAATGGGATGCTCTTTCGAGCTGTGGTGTGTCCGCAACATATGCAAGACCACAACCAATACAAAAACCCTATATCCATCAAATTTCATTTATTCAAATGGGACTTAATATTTGTCGGACGTTTTCGGATATGTGAATAGTTTCATATACATGGCATAATACATTTCACATACATATCATTCAATTTAAAACACATAAATACATAATCTAGTTACACGAACTTACCTGGCTAAATTGCAGAAATATTAAAATTCAAGGGCATTTTGGTAATTTTCCATTTTCTCAATTTTCCACCCTATCCTGATCTAAATTAATAATCT
This sequence comes from Gossypium hirsutum, assembly GCF_007990345.1. Lineage (NCBI taxonomy): Eukaryota > Viridiplantae > Streptophyta > Magnoliopsida > Malvales > Malvaceae > Gossypium > Gossypium hirsutum. The sequence goes on from NC_053429.1 coordinate 9,596,677, forward strand.
CATTCAATATATTAATCTAGACAATAAAAAAATTTCATTTTAATGTAATTTGGTCATTTTTTTAATTTTTACAAAATTACCCCTAAAGTTTTACTTTTATTCAATTTAGTCATTGAGCCAAAAACATGCAAATTAACCATTTTTAATACAAATCCAAGCTAGCTAAATATTCATGGAATTTAGTACAGCCCATTTTTGCAATAATTTCACAACAAAACCTTGTATTTTTACTATTTCAACAACTTAGCCTCTAACCAAGAAATTCATCAAAATTACTTAACAAAATACTTTTAAATATCAACCAACATCTCAAATCCATCATTTAATAACTAAAATCATATAGATTAATCAATGGAAACTTTTAAAATTTTTAATAAAATCAAAAATTAAGGTAAGGTTTAGTTGGACCTAATTGTAACAATCTCAAAAATATAAAAAATTACATGAAACGAGTAAGAATTGAACTCTCATGAAGAAAAAATTGAAGAACCAGCTGAAAATCTTTCTCCCGTGGTTGTTTATGCCGAATTTTTTTAAGAAATGTCTAGAAAACCTTTAAATTCAATTTGTTTGTTTTTTATTTCACCAAAATTACAAATTTGCCATTAATGGCTTTATTTTATTGTTTTTTTCTTACTTATGTCGCCTCATCTATCAATTTAGGCATAATTGTTTCTTAAGTCCTTCATCATTAATTAATTAAGCCATTTAGTCATTTTATTGTCATAATTAGTAAGTTTTGCACATTTTCAATTTAGTTCTTTTTAATTACTTACCTATGGAAACATTAAAATTTTTTAATGAAATTTTAATACTATCTTATTGACACTTCATAAATATTTATAAAAATATTTATAGTTTGGTTTATAAAAATGAGGTCCCAATACCTCATTTTCTAAAACACTTGATCGAATAAATCATTATAAAACACAAATTACTAATTCAAAAATCTTTCTAAAACTATATTTGACTCGTAAATATTAAATAATATTTACGAACTTACTTGCCGGATTTAGTGGCCTCAAACCACTATTTCTAATACCACTAAAAATCAGGCTGTTACATGTAAATTGGCCTATTTCCGTCTACACGGGCAAAGACACAGGCGTGTGTCTCAGCCGTGTGTGACACAACTGTGTGTTCTCTGTATCTTTTAAAGAGTGCAAGTCAGTATATTCACACGACCTAGCACACGGGTGTTGGACTTGGCCGTGTACTCAAGTCAAAGACTTACACGAGCATGGACACGGGCTGGGACACGGTCGTGTGTCCCTATTTTGAATGCCTACACGGGCGTGTCTCTTGACCCTGTTAGCCACATAACCGTGTGACCCTTACAGTGTTGAAATTTTTAAATATTTCTGAAAAATTCTCTGAGTTTCCGGTTTGGTTCCGACTTATTTCTAATATGTATTTCAGGCCTTGAGGGCTCGGTTAAGGGATAATATATATGGTTTTGATTGGTTTTATTATGAATATTGATATGTAATGAAACGTTTGAAATTCCTGTCTGAATGATCTGTAAACCCCGATAATGCTCTGTAACCCTATTCCGGCGACGGATATGAGTTAGGGTGTTACAAGAACTACTATTATAAATCCCAATTAGTTTAATATCCTTAAGCATCAAAAACAAAAAAGCAATTCCATTTTAAAGATAAGGATTTATATACCATCTATTGAAGTTTTTGAGTGCATAGAAGACTTTAGTGGTTTTCAGTTTTTTGTACAGTTTAATTCGACATCCTCGTCGATGGTTTGACGTGCTTGACATTGACATCACAACATTTAAATTTTGGCATTTGGTTCAAGTAATGACCGGAAGTATTTATGTTCAATATTTTTCGCTGCTCTATATTGTAAACCGTTTTTGTGCTAACACCCAACACTTACCATATTTAAAGAATAAATCTTAATTAATTGATATGTTATTAATTTCTATACTTTTATAAAATTAAAGATACAAGTCTATATTTTAAAATTTTAAGACTCAATTCTCTTTTTTTTTTTAATTTAAAAATTTTAATTCAATCATTATTAATGTTAGTAATTTTTATAAAAAAATAACTTTGACATATTTATTTTCTACCAATCAAATCAAATGTCAGGTGAAATAAAAATAATAAAATAAAAATTTAATAAAAAATTTAAGATTTTCAAATAAAAATTAAGAAATTAAAATAAAAATTTGTCTTTATTAAAACATTGTAACATGAGATCAGCTGGTAGAATTTTATTATTTATGATGGCAGTGACAGGTTTAGGGTTTTCATGATTGCCGAATTAGGATGCTTTAAGTAGTTCACATTATTGTAATTTTTCAGGGTTAATGCGATGTGACCATTGCCCTAATTTTAAGCTTTATCCTCTTATCTCTTTTTTCCGGTAAAGGGCAGAAACGTGTTCCATCAAAATGTGTCCTTATTCTAATATCTTTTCATAAAAGAAAAGAATAAATATTCTAACTCTTTGTAATTTAATAAAATAACTGAGTCCTAATTTAATTAATATTGATATTTTTTTAGGTTGATATTTATATTGTTATATATATGTTGACGCGAAGTCGGAGGGTTAGCATGGGCCCCGGCTCCTCATAAAATGTAAAATTATATTTTTGGCCTTAAATTTTTTTAAAAATTTTAAATTAGTAAAGGTAAAATTACACTTTGGCCACCCTAAAATTATAAAAATTTGATTTAATCCTTTACAAATTATAAAGATATAAATTATAAAAAATTAAAATTTCATCCGGCCCCCCTAAAAAATTTTTCTGGCTTCGCCCCTGTATGTCGAGTATGTTGAAGTGTAGTTATTTTTCTATTTAATGATCGAGGAAGGGCTATGAATAGTTCTAAGCATTTATATTAAAAAATATTCACTAATAATGTATTTGATAAGCTGAAAATTTTAAGTGTGGGAAAATTAAGTATCAAATTTCTACAACTAAATTTTATAAGTTTTGAATTTATATTAGAAAACAGTTTGGTAAATTCATAAATATAATTATATTGTTTGATAAAAGTAAATATTGATTTTTGAAAAATTATTTATTTTTAATTTTAATGTTATTAATATAATATTTTATATCATTTTACATAGTTTTGAATGGAAGATAAATATGGTTATTTGAATATCTCATTTTTTTCAAAAGTATATTTTATTTTAATTTATTAATAAAATAAAATAACTTAATATTTTTTGACATTAAGTGATAAGTAATTACTATCTACTTATCTTATTCACTATTTTTTTGCTGAATTTTTCAAGAATTAAAATGATTATCAAACACATTTAAAATATTAAATATTAAAAAAATTATTTTCAATGAAATAGAAATTTTCTATGATTTATCAAAACAACTTAAGGTAAAAAAAAATAATCCCAAACTTTATTTATTAAAGAAGAAATAAACTATAATAACTTATTTGACCCTTCAATTTTATAAAAAGAATCATTTTATTTTTTCATTTAATTTTTTGTTTCCTTTTAGCTTTTGAACTTATATTGTTTGTTAATTCACCCTAAAATGAATAAAAAAATTAACATGTACATGACATCTACATGACAATTCATGTGTATGTCATGTTAACAATTAATTAATTTTTTAAAAAAATTTAAAATATATTTTTTATAATTTTTAAACAATTTTAATATTTTTAAATTTAAAAAATTAATTAATTGATGATGTGGTATTCATATGTCAATTAATATGTATGCCACATCAACAAAGTTAATAAATTTTTTATTTTATTTTATAGAAATTTAATAAATAATATAAGTTTAAAGTTTAACGAGACGAATAATTGAAATAATTATTTTTATTAAATTGAAGAACTAAAACGAATGGGATGAAAAGAGGTACTTGTTACGCAAAAGGTAAAGGGGGTGAGTGGTTGAAATTAAGAAAGGGCAAGTTTCCAATTCCGGAGGTTGGGTGCAGTGCCGCATACGGATTTTTCTCTTTCCTCTGCTCTGCCCCATTTGCACACCACCCACTTGGACCAATTATTCATTTCACCATTTTCTATGTCATTAATTTTAATTTTTTTATATTTTTAATTTTTAAGTTCAAAATGTAAATCTAATAATTAACCTTTTTAATTTTTTATTAAATTTATTGTTATCATTATTTGATATAAAAAATACTTCATATTAGGATTATTATAACCAACTTTAGTAAAATAATTTTAATAATATTAATAATTTAAATTTAAATTTAAATATAAAAAAATTTAAATTAAATTAAATTTCTAAAAATAAAATATAGGAATTCAATTTTTCAATCTTTTTATAAATATATAATTTTATAAATTTGTAGCTAATATTATGGAAGGTGTCAGCCTAAGTTGTTAATATCATTTAATAAAATTACTTTTTTCAAGTAGTTTATATTAACAATTTCAATCCAAATTAATTATTACAAATATATGCTAAATTAAATAACTTTACTATAACATAAATTAACTAATTACCTAAAGTAATGTATATTTTTATAATTGGATTGATGGTTAGACTGATTAAACTATTAATTTTTGGTTCGTTCAATTGGTTCGATTTAAATAAATAAATTATTAAATATTTATAAAATAATAATATATTGAAATAGAAAATTTTAATTTAATTATTGTTTTTACCGTTTTTAACTTGAATCAACCAATTCAATTTTTTCCCTATATTATTGTATTTATGAATTTTCTGTCCAATTTTAACAATCTTAATTTATACTCAAAAGTATAATTTTGATAATACAACCTCCAAGTGACTTAGTGGTCATGGTAGAAAATGGAAGTGACCATTTTGATGCTGCCTGGCAAGCGTCTGATTTAATGTTGTCGTATAGAAGAGGTTGGGATTTAATGCTACAAAATCTTTACAATGCAATATACTCCAAGGAGGAGGATTGGTCTTGAGTTTAGCAACATTATTTGTGAATGTAAGGAGTTGCTTAGAGTTGGAAATGATATTAAAGTTAGATGGGATAGGTGGTCTAACACATACTAAGCTTATATGTTTCTAGTAGAGATAAAGGGTTAGTGTTAGATTGAATCGAATCAAATTAAGTGAAAATTTTTTGAGTTAATCGAGTTGATGAATTCTATCTTATCATCCTAACTCGATTTGAAACTTTCTCGAATCGAGTCGAGTAAAATAAATTTCAAGTCGAGTTGAATTAAGTAAAATTGTTCGTGTTAAATAAAATTGTTTTTAGTTTTCCTTTTCTAAGTTTTTCAATCCATTGTTGGTAGCATTGATAAGCGAAAAAAACAAGAATAGCATATGAAGCAAGCATAGTTCATAAGCTCCCTTTTTTTTTTCTTCACTTATTCTTTTTAAATTCTCACCGGTGTCGCCTGACACACTGGTGACACTCATTAAAAAATATTATATTTCTTCATGAATACTTGTATTTTTCACGAGTAATTTAAAAAATACATACTGGTGTTGCCTAATACAGTAATGACAAAAAAAATTCTTTTTAAAAAAATATGATAATTGGGTGATAATTAAGGGGAAAATGGGTGGTGCCATCAGTGTGTCAAACGACACCGGCAAATACTATTGAAAATAAACCATTGTCGTAAAAATTTTTTCCTTAACCCATTTTCGTAATTAATTAATTTTTTATATTATTTCTATAAAAAAGGTACTAAACTATGGGCAAATTCTTATTTTGGTCACTTAGCTAAAAGAAGTAATAATTTATTTATTGAACTATTCAAAAATTTTCATTTAAGTCATTGGACTATTAAAATCAATGTTATATGGTTTTCTCAATTTACATTGCTTGCACCAATTGAAAGCTCTATTTCTCCTTCTCTTCTACAATTCAATATTTTCATAAAACAACTTTATATATCACATATTAGTGAACCAAAATTCAAATAGCTTTTTTCTCCTATCTTCAACATTGATTCTCAGATGGACTTGGATACAAAGTAAATTTTTTTTACTCGTTGACGGGTATTGATCCAACGTATTGATCATCAAATTATTACTTGGAACTAACTAGTAGAACTTTGAAAAAAAACCTAACGACTTAGTGACTTAAACAAAAATTTTTGAATAATTCTATGACTTAAATGAAAACTTTTGAATAGTTGAGTGATCAAATTGTAACTTTTTCTAATTAAGGACCAAAATAAAAAATTACCAATAATTTAGTGACTAATGATGCAATTTACTTTATATTTTTATATATAAATTTTTCTAGAGTTACATTCGTGATTTAAGACTCTCACAAACTCTTATCTCTCTATTTTTTTTATAGGAAAAATATTTGGTACAAAATTCTGCTTGGAACCAAAAAAAAAAAAAAACAAACAGAAATTCAACCTTTGACTTCTCTGTCTATCTCTACTGGTCTTCGCCTCCACCCAAGCTCTACCACCAGACCAGCCACCCCAAAATCCCGCCCCACGTGAGGCCATGTCAGAGGATGCGCCACCGTTCCAAACCCAAGATCATGACTCTCTCACCATTCCTTTACTCTCTCACCAGCAGCGATCCATTAATTCCACCTCTCAGGTCGCCATCGTTGGCGCCAACGTCTGCCCCATCGAAAGCCTCGATTATGAGTAAGCTATCATTTTACATAACTTCCTTTCTTTCTATTTTTGTTTTTTTAATTGGTTCAGTGTTGTTCTTTTTGAAGGATTGCGGAGAATGATTTCTTCAAACAAGACTGGAGGGCACGTGGAAAGGTCCAGATTTTTCAATATATTTTCATGAAATGGCTTCTCTGTTTTTTGATTGGCGGTTTCGTCAGTCTCGTTGGTTTCTTCAATAATCTCGCCGTTGAGAATATCGCCGGCGTTAAGTTCGTCATCACTTCTAACATGATGCTTGCTCAAAGGTCCCTTTATTTTGTTCTTCTTTTTTATAAAAACTGATGAATTTCATATATTATTATTTTTCCTGTTTTTTTAACTGGAAATAATTTGCACCAAATATTTGTAAAACTTTAGCAGCAAGAGATTCATATACTCCACTATCGTGATTGTCTCACTGTTTAAAAAATAACAAATTTGAAGAAATTTTTATTTTTATTTAATTGTGCAGGTACTGGATGGCATTTCTAGTGTTTTCTCTATCGAATTTGGCTCTAACTCTCTTTGCCGCCATCATTACGGCGTTTATTTCTCCCGCCGCTGCTGGTTCCGGTATACCGGAAGTGAAGGCTTACTTGAATGGCGTAGATGCTCCGGGAATACTTTCAATACGAACTTTAATAGTTAAGGTAGTTACTTGCTTAATCTTGTTTTTAATGGTTTCTAAATTTTGTTACGAACAATGAATTATTAGTGTATCGAAGATACTTTGTGATGTTCAACTTGATGCAGAAAGAACTGCCTTTTGTTACCTAAATTTTATATTCTAGTTTGTTTGTTAATTCTAGTTGTATTAAATCACTAATAAATTGGGTTAATATATAATTAGTTATCGAGTTACAGGGTTTTGTACTTTCAAAGTTCAATATTTATACTAGAATTGATTCTTTCTTTTTTTAACTTTTTGTGAATTGAGGAGGAACGTTCTGTATTCTTTCTTTTGATATTCATAATCATGTGAAATGGTGCAGATTGTGGGAAGCATTGCTGCAGTGTCTTCTTCTCTGCTGGTCGGAAAGGCAGGGCCCATGGTGCATACTGGTTCATGCATTGCAGCATTGTTCGGACAAGGTGGGTCGAGAAGATATGGTTTAACATGGAAGTGGCTTCGTTTCTTTAAAAATGACAGAGACCGACGAGATCTTGTAACATGTGGATCGGCAGCTGGAATTGCTGCTGCTTTCCGTGCCCCGGTCGGAGGTGTGCTGTTTGCTCTTGAAGAAATGGCATCTTGGTACATAAATTGATACATCCATTTGCAGCACCATTTTGATATATTATTAACTATCCTTTCATCAGTGTACTGAGTGTTACTGCATACTGTTCTTAGTTGGTATTTTGAAGGTTTCACACTTGTCTCATTTTCTTTTTCCCTTTCTATTGTTTGACCAAAAACAGAATTGTATTAGACAATAGTATAGGTCAGCCTTCTGATTTTAGTTCAGTCTTCAAATTCTCATATCCATATTTGTTGTTTCATAAATCATTTATTCTCCTTGCTGCACTGATGGTTGATTAAATTGTCTTAATTAGTGTTGTTTATTTCTAAGATGGCAGGCAGAACAGATACAGGGTCATTATAGTCCATAATATGCCGAGTAATATAGCTCTTTACCATCCATCTATAGCTAGTTCATTCAAAATTGCCTAGGTAGAAAGACCAATTGTGATTCTTCTATGCCGTTGATATAACATAATTTACCTTGAGAATCACCTTCCTTCCTTTAATTCATCATGCACATGGTGTTCATGGTCTCTTTCAGACAAGATCAAATTTCCAAAACTTGACATCTTACGATAATATCCTTGTTTTTCTGCAGGTGGAGAAGTTCCCTTCTTTGGAGAGCTTTCTTTACGACTGCTGTGGTTGCAATCGTACTTCGAGCCCTAATTGATGTTTGTTTAAGTGGCAAGTGTGGGCTATTTGGTAAAGGGGGTTTGATAATGTTTGACGTCTATTCAGCAAATGTTTCGTATCACCTAGCCGATGTGCCTCCTGTTCTTGCTCTTGGAGTTATTGGGGGCATATTGGGAAGTTTCTATAATTTCCTTTTAGTTAAGGTTCTCAAAGTTTATAACCTCATTAACGAGTAAGTTCTATTTTTAGATTTGTGTTTTTTGCACCAATTACCGTTTCCAGTATTTGGCATGATATACTTTACTGGGTCTTTATCTATGCTTATTTCCCCTTCTTTTTCTCCTCTCAGGAAAGGCATTTTTTATAAAATTTTTATTGCTTGCACGATCTCCATTTTTACATCGTGTCTGCTTTTTGGATTACCATGGCTTGTATCTTGCCAATCATGCCCCTCAGATGCATCTGAAGACTGTCCCACGATAGGCCGATCTGGTAACTATAAGAAATTTCAGTGCCCCTCTGGTCACTACAATGATCTTGCAAGCCTCATTTTCAACACAAATGATGATGCTATCAGGAATCTTTTAGCAAGAATACTGACACTGAGTTTCAGCTCTCAACAATGCTCATATTTTTTGTCACCTGCTTCATTCTAAGTATTTTTAGCTACGGGATTGTTGCTCCAGCAGGGCTATTTGTACCTGTGATAGTAACTGGAGCATCTTATGGGCGTTTCATCGGAATGTTAATTGGTTCTTGGGGAAATCTTAGTCATGGTCTTTATGCTGTACTTGGTGCGGCTTCATTTCTTGGTGGATCTATGAGGATGACAGTCTCCTTGTGTGTTATAATTCTGGAATTGACCAATAATCTATTACTGTTGCCATTAATAATGGTGGTTCTCCTTGTTTCCAAGACTGTAGCGGATGCATTTAATGGCAATGTTTATGACCTTATTATGAAAGTAAAAGGTTTTCCATACCTAGAAACTCATGCTGAACCTTATATGAGACAGCTAACCGTTGCTGATGTTGTCTCTGGCCCGCTTCAGCTGTGTCATGGAATTGAGAAGGTCGGTAATATCGTACACATCCTCAAAACCACAATGCATCACGGGTTTCCAGTTATTGATGAGTCTCCACATTCTGAATCCCCAGTTTTGTATGGTTTGATCCTTCGGGCTCATCTTATTGCACTGCTAAAGAAGAAAGCGTTCTTGTGCACCCCTGTGCAGTTAGGTGCTGATGCTTTTAGACATTTCTCGTCAGATGACTTTGCAAAGAAGGGCTTAGGTAATGTTGACAAGATAGAAGACATAGAATTGACAGATGAGGAGATGGACATGTTCCTGGATTTACACCCTTTTACCAATGCTTCACCGTACACAGTTGTGGAGACGATGTCACTAGCTAAGGCTCTCATACTTTTCCGTGAAGTTGGTCTGCGACACCTACTTGTCATACCCAAGATCTCTAGCGTAAGAAACTATCATATGCATTTGCCTTAAACTTGATTCCTCATTCTTTGTCTTAAAATTTAACTGCATTTCTTCCTCATTCTTTTTTATCATGTACACTGTTTTCATTTTAGATATTATTTTCACTGTTGCTAACTAATCATATTATTCAAATGCCTGATGCTGTGACTGCAGAGAGCACCAGTGGTGGGCATATTGACAAGGCATGATTTCATGCCGGAACACATATTAGGTTTGCATCCATCGTTGGTAAGGAGCAGGTGGAAAAGATTGAGGTTTCAATTCCCCCTTTTACTGAAAATATTCTAGGTGGGGGATCTCATTCAGTTGTTGCAAACGGGGCTTACTCTTGGGATTAAATTTGTATATAGTCTTGCACTCTTAAACTGCACCGAGTTGTACGATGATTCTCTCCCTTTATGATTCAGCACCCTCATTTAGCTCGCAGGCGAAGACTAACCCAGCGAGGAATCGCATGAACCCATCCAAAATTTGTATTTTGCATTTACTGCAGGAGTTGAGGCAAGTCAGAATCTTCCAACCTTGACAATTTTTGCTTTTGGTTAAATCTCTTTGTATGCATTAATAAACTAGTTACGGCTTTCCGAAAGAGCTTTCTTGAAGGGTTTTTGACCAGATATGGTAATGGTTTCTAGGCATTGCATTCATTTGTACTCATTTATTGCTATTCATTTGCCCAAACAAAATTTGACATTGTTAACCTATTAAGGGGCATCTTATTATTAAGCCAATAAAAATGAAAGATAAGCAATACTCCATATTTCCATTTGACACAGTCAAAGAGACTATTATAAAAAGGATCGAACAGCGAATCATAGCTTTTGGTTAACACCAAATTTGGATATTATACGGTATGCTCCAAAAGAAAGAACAACAGCAAACAGTAGCAGTAAAAGAAAGAAAAAGAAAACCAAGATTTGAGCCAAGGGTAGAGGTGAGGTGAGAACTAGTTTTAGATAATGTAGAGTTACCCTCGGCTTGAGGTTTTAACATAGTCAGCCCTAATTGCCCATAACTGTTCTCCCACAGATTTCATCTCCGGACGGTCACTTCTAACAGGTGCTGCACATTGAAATGCCAATGCAAACATCTTCGTTAGTATCTCTGCATCTACCACTTCCATCCTTGGATCCACCAATTCCACCACATGTCCTTCATTATACTTGTTGAAGGCCTGTATATACACATTCAAACCATGAATGAATTCCCAGGTGTAAAAGGAACTAGAAGCAAACACTGTGTTATTGTTTTTGCAGACACAATATCATGGGTCTTGGTAGCCAACTTCACTACCTTGCTTCTTTACCCATCACTTTTTTTTTTCTTCTCTTTTACTCACACCTTCAAAACAAAAAGGCTATGAGAATCTTATTTTAGTAAACACAAGGCGAAAAGCCTGTTAACTTGGGATTTAGTTCATATGGTCAACCTCAAGTGGTGACATCCAATAGGTGCAGGATTAGCCTGACTCTACTTTAGGTCTACTTCTTTTTCAATAAGATATGAGAGTTGTAATTAAAGTAAAGTATTTGACCAAGAAAAAAGATTGATAAATTAGATATTGGTTGCCCATGCCGAAGTAATGATTATAGCAATGGAGTCAAGCTTAACAAGATAAGGAAGAACAAGCTTACCCATCTAGGTGTCACACGCTCTTCAACCGGCCTCCTTAGCTCCACGGGACGGCGGCCAGTGAGAATTTCAATAAGTAAAATCCCGAAAGAGTACACATCACTCTTGGTTGTGAGTTGATAGGTTTTCATGTACTCAGGATCAAGGTAACCAACTGTTCCTTTCACTTTGGTTGAAATATGTGTTCGGTCTGAGTCCATTGGGCCAACTCTTGCAAATCCGAAATCAGCCACTTTAGCTCTCATGCTTTCTGTCAGAAGAATGTTGGATGACTTCACGTCTCGGTGAATGATTTGCTTCTCTGGTTCATGATAAATAAAGGTATTATGAGAAGGCACAGGCTGAAATATATGAGTATGTGAGGCCATGATAGAAAGACAATATACGAGTCTGGGTTGGGTGGTGTTTGCTTACCTGCATAAACATGGAGGTATGTAAGGCCATGAGCAACGTCAATAGCAATTTCAAGACGCTGATTGAAATCCAGGATTTTGCCGTGCTGACCTGCCAGGAATGGCAACATAATATTATATTTTAAGCCTTTAACAATATCGTTGTTGACCCAAAACTTTGGTAGTTATCATGGGCAGATAACTTACCATCCAAATGTTCTCTTAAAGTACCATTTGGTACATATTCTGTAATGATAAGCCGTTCATTCCCTTTATCAACATAACCAAGTAGCTTCACAAGGTTCCTATGATCGATCTTGGCTAGAAGTTCAACTTCACTGCTGAACTCAGTTTGCAGATTCTCAAAATGTTCCTAGACAATATTCTTTTATCAGTCAACCAAATAGCAGACCCGAAGAATAGGATGGCTTAAACTTTAAATCATGAAGCAGGCACTAAAAAAATATCTTAAATATTTAAGCCAGTTCCAAGTCTGTCAATAATAATGCCAGCATACAGCCAATAGCCGAGAGATTTACCAAGTCAATATCTAAGAATCCTTTTTAAATAATAAAAGAAAACAATGGATGTGAGAAAATTCCAACCTTGTTACAAGCATATAACTTTAGGAAATTTCGTCCAATGAGCACATTTTACATTCTTTGGTGTTCATAGCCACCAGTCCTAACTGTTAGCATACTCTACAAGTTGACAACGGAATAAGTGATCGAACTGGCAGTTCTTCTACAACCTATGTTGTATTCCTAGTGTCAGCCTTACAATGTTAGTGTTCTTGTAGGTCAACTGATTCACTGTTATCTTCCCTACAAATTATTAGACCATGAAATCTAAGATGCTTCTGCAATTCTGTCTTAAACTAACATGCTAAAGAATGCATGTCAAAAGAGAGTAAGTCATCGGAATCTGAAAATAAACATATTTTATCCCCATCTACTTTTATATGTGGCACTCTTATGTAGGAACACATCCAATAGGAGAATCCTGTGGATCTCTAATATGCAGACAGTTAATATCTGTTAACAATCTGAACATTCTGTTTTGTAAATGTAATGATTCTAACTTGAGTGCAATGATTTACTCGTCATCCCATATATAACACAAATTTTGCTAATAAAACAGAAAACGATTGGGAGAAATGTTATAGAAATAAATATAGGTAAGCATATTTACTTACCTTTTTTGCTCGTTTAATGGCAACTATCTGGCCAGAATCTAGCTGGGCCTTGTAAACAGTTCCAAACCCTCCTTCGCCTATCTTTAGAGCGGAAGAGAAATTACGGGTAGCTCTGGCCACCTGGGTCATATTGAGATGCACTGACCTGATTCTATTGAGTTGTGGAGACATTGAGAATCTTGAAGGACTAGGTGGTATCCTAAGTGGGCTGGCCGGAACCTTCTCGGGAAGAGAATGAATACTCATTTCTAAAGGGGCAGCTGAATCAACTGCAGAAACAGAACCATCATTCACAACACTGCTATGTTGTTTATAAATTGTAATAAAAGTAAAGACTCACTCGAATTTGCATCCTTTGAAAGAACAGTGTGGTCAGTTGCTCTCTTTTTCCTGTAAAGACAGGGGCAAATAAAAACACAGGTTAACAACACTCCAGCTGCTGCTCCTAACCCTACTTTTGTTGAGGCCGGATATTTTCCATTATTCTTCCCCTTCAGGTCATCATCAGGTCCCTCATCTTCTTTTTTCGGCTCTTGCAATAATTTTCGGCCTCCTCCTACTGATAAATCAACTGGCAAAACCAAAATTCACTGATAAAGATTCTAAGAAATTTATATCTATTATGTAATAAACTTCATAAGTACAAAATCAGAAACCTGAAACAATGCGTGTTACCTAATGAAACGTCCAAACCACAATTGGCTCCACTATAGCCTTCCAACTCACAATGATCTGCATAGTGCAACTGTAGGACCTTGCAGAACAAAACTTTATCTACTTGATTGCCGTTCAAATAAAACAATTCAGTACCATACAAATTCGAGTACGCTATGTGATCCGCACCACAAATCTTCGACTTTACTTTGATCCCAGAGGCAAAGAATGTTGATAATTGCATAAACAAGAGTAGACCAAACATAGAGGCAGCCATTCTCAATGAGTTAGCTCTCAAACACCATAAAAATCTAAGCTACAAATGAAGCATCACTTATTCTGCGTTGCATCCAAGTAATATCAAAGGAGAGAAACATAGCAAAATCAACTCCTGGAACCTTAATTACTTCATTCAATGTTGCCCATACTCAATACAGCGTATTAATGATGCACAGTAACCAAGGTAAAACCCCAATAAACAAAATCTAATATCAACAATCAAAAAAAAGAAAAAAACTCAAACTGGGTAAGAAATTCACTTTTCATCTCCAAATTAACAAAGGAGACGACTTCAAGAGATTTTTCTAATCGTTCAATTCTCTTTCTTAAAAGGCCACTGCAAATTTTGACCTAAGTCTTCACGGTTGAGTTGACTGAATCAACAATGATCCCTGAAACCCTGATAAGATATCAAAGCTGACCCTTTCATGTAAAGCCTCCCAAAAGTGTTTTAAACAGTTAACTCCAACATAATAGCAAACCCTGCAAAATTCAATCAAAGCTTCAAACTTCGTGATCAAATTCGAAGTCACTTCCAGTTGACGAAGTACATATATATATATGAAAAAGAACAAAAGAAAAAAAGAATCAAAGTTGAAAAGTACTAGGAGAGAAATTGAAAACCCCAGAAAACCATAACCAATAAAATGAAGTGAAACGACTCAATTCACCAAATCATGAAAAGAAAAGAACCCAACAGCAAAAACATCTAAAAAAACCTCAACAAAAGAAAAAAAGAAAAGAAAAGAAGGAATCGAAAAAGAAAGAAGTAGACAGGAAAGACCAAACCTGAAAAGTGACAGATAAGGGCGGCTAGTTAAGGAAGAAGAGAAAGAAAACGAAGATCATTGCTGTTGTTGGAGTTGGGAGTTGCTTCAGCTTAGCGTGCGAAATAACAAGGAAAAGACCTGACCGGCCCTTTTGTTTGAAACAAAGGAATATGGTGTGCTGTTTTGAGTTTTGACGTAACCGATGGCTGTATCCATGTACTTTTTTACTCCCAATTTATTTTGGTTCAATTACATCACTTGTTGTTAAAGTTTGAGTAAGTTTTGTTTTAATCATCGAATTATTTAAAAAATTTTATTTAAGTTACTGAACTATTCGAAAGATTTTTTTAAGTCATTAGGTTATTAATTTTTTTAAAAGTTTTGCTAGTGAGTTTTGAGTGACAATTCGATGGTTGATACAATGGATCATGCCCATCGATGAGTAATAGAACTTACTTTAAATCCAAATCAATCTAATTATCAGTTTTGGAGATCGAAAAAAAACTGTTTGAAATTTAATTCGCAGATTTGTGACATCTAAAAATTGTTTCATGACAAAAACTAAATTATAAAAAAATGAAAGGAAAAAAAGCTTTCAATTGATGCAGACAATACAAACAAACAAAGCCATATAACATTGATTTTAACAATCTAGTGACTTAAATAAAAATCTTAGAATAATTTAGTTAAGTGACCAAAATGAAAATTTACCCATAATTTAATAACTAATTGTGCAATTGAACCTATTTGTTCATCAAGACACCAAAATATAATAATAAGGAAGAAAATAATATAAAAAAATAGTTGGACAACTTTGACCTTTTAGTGATCAACGGCTTTGTTTGAAAATATTTAAATTCTTTCAATAAAAAAAAAGAAAATTGATTGTGTGATAGATATACTAATAATTGTAAATACCAAACAGTGCGGAAGTCCTAATTATGTGAAGGGAAATTGTGAGCTGGGAATATTCTTTCATTAGATGATGCCATACCTCAATATTTAGCAATAAATGAACTGCTTCATTTATTATACTAATTTTGTACTTAAATGAAAGAAAATATACTCTTATGGAGTATATTTATTAATATCCCAACATTTATTGCCTTTTATTTATCTAACATTCTTAAAGTTTTTATGAAAATTTCTCCTATTACTATTATATTTAATTTCAAAATCATATATCATTATAGTTTTTGATTATATCTATTCTTTTTTAAACAATGCTTAAAATTACTCATAATCCTTCCCTAACCCATAAATAGGAGGATAATGTGCTTAACTGCCCTTGAATCCATGTCCTCTTACAAATACCATTTAAGCTAAATCTTAATCGATTTTGACCTCATAATTTTACATTCTCAGTAATGATATTCTTTTGAAAATAATCTCAAGGTTGTTTGAAACAAATTAAACTAGTCGATCAGATCAATTGGATTAGGAAATAGTTGAGATATCTGCTCAAAGAATGGCATTGAACTAGTTGACTTGAGAATTGGTACAGATTGGTTGAATTGGGAAAAAAATCAATTGAACCAAATTTTTAATATTTTTATTTTTATAAATTTTTAATAATTAATCGAATTGAATTGATCAATTAGATCGACAAACGAATTCAACTATTGATCTGGTCTTGAAAACCTTGGGTAATCCTTATTTTGTAATCATTTTACCCTTTTCTTTTATAATTTTGATGATTTTTTTTATCTTTTAACTCAAACAAAAAAAATTTGTATTTTTGTAATAATAGTAATTTATTTTATTTATTTACAATAATGATAATTAATATATTATTTATAATAGTACCATGTTAAACGTATGATTTAAGAACACCGTGAGGAACATGCAAAGCATCTTTTATATATAGCCCTAAAGCTTGCACACAGTAACTAAAATAGAAAAAAAATTGATTTATGAGCCTTTAAAATTTATAGAAATTTAAATAAGTTAAAATTATATTTTGAACCTCTTAAAATGATAAAAAATTAATTTAATTTTTTAAAAATTATAAAAATATAAATATTAAAATCGTGAAATTATATTTTTACTATTATAAAAATATACAATTCAATTTCGACCCCCTTAAATTTTTTTTTTTGATTTCGCCCCTGCTTACACACAAAAAAAGATTTTTGTATATTTTGCTAAATAATTTGGACTAAATCCATTTTTTTTTATGAATTTTGTCCAAATCCATTTCTTTTTATAAATTTAGTTTTTATTTCATATATAGCAAAAAAAAAATCAACCTAAAAACTTAAAATTAAATATAAAAATATTTCAAGCACTATTAAAATATAATAAAAATATATAAAAAAACAAATACACGATACAAATAAAAACATTAAAGAATAATAGTAATAGCTAATTGAGGAAGATTTTACCATTAATCAATTTTACGGTGAGGCCTTTGATATTTTCCACTGTTATACAAATTTTATCTTCTCTTTTTTCTCATTAAAGTAAACAAATATTGGAATTATGTTTTTCTAGAGAAAAAAAAATTGTATACATGTTTAAATTAGATTGGGTTAGTTGTTCTGATTGGTTAGATCGAGAATCGATTCGATTAAATAGATTAAATTGGTTTATACGTGAACTAATTGAATTAGTGATTAAATTATTTTTTATATGTTTTTTAATAGTTTATTTAATTAAATCAGATAAATTGATTAAATGAATTAAACTAAAAATAGATTATTGGACAAATTTGATTACCTGTGTAATTATAAAATGTATAGTTGATTTTTAATGGATGTGATTGGATTAAATAACATCAAAATAATTAAAAATATGAATATTAAAGAGAAATGAGGTATAAATTCTAAAGTTCCCAAAATAATCCATGTAATGATGTAACGTTTATCTCTTTTATATTTCACCTAATTTTGGATTTAGTGGACTGATTATCTCTCTCTGTCTTCTATTTTTTATAAACTGTAAATAAAGAAATAGGACTGGACCGACTAGTCAATGTATCAGGGTAGGCCAATCCTCAGAAGAAGCCCCAGTTTGCTAGGAACCTTTTCATGGCTTCACTTTATCCTTTGGTTCATACAAAAAAGCCCACAATTTTTAGTACCTAAGTTGTGATCCAAAATCATTTTATCATTTTCACTTATGCCTTGGTTTATATTAACATTTATTATGGGTAAAAGATTTGTGTTTCAAGTTTTTAGTTGGTTGAATTTGGGTTATGAGTATTTAACTTAGAGATTTATAATATGTAATTATATATGTAGAGTTTTTAGTTTCATTATGTGTGAAAAGTTTAGTCCAATTAGTCCTAATTTGAATTGTATCAGTTCTTAATCTGTTTGTATTATAATAATTTAATTTTATCTGGTGGTTACTCGAACACTCCGTTTATAACAATTTAATATTCATAATTATTTAGACTTACATCTGTAATTGTATTATACTGATTACATTTATTTATTTTTAATTAACGCCAATTTCAGATTCTATCTGTTTTTTCCTATTCTTTAATGATTTAATTAACTATTTGATTAAAAAAAATGCCTTTATTTATTACTATGAACAACACATTGAAGAATGGGTTACATGTAGAAAGTAGTGGGTGGAAAACCCGACAACCACACTAAAGGCACTAATTGGGAATGGCATTATTGTATAGGAGAAGACATGGCATGACTTCAAGGGTAAAACCATAACCCAACTACCAATGCGGTGGTGGCGAAGGTAGCCAATGCGCTGCATACAACAGAGATGTTATAAGAATAACTATATGGGTAAGGTTTTTTGTCGTCTGGAATTCATCTACATAATGTTTGAAAATTTGAATTTGATTGTAAACTATAGGAGATTGCTACTTTTCCCTTAAGCCAGTTTCAATTATGCATCAATGTCACCAAGTCTTCTCAAAGTTTATAACAGGATTTAGATTAATGTATGATAATTCAAAAGGTTTAACTTAATATAAAAAAATTGAGCAAAGCGAATAAACTTTTGATTTAATAGTAAAAGTAGCTGTAAGTGTCATGGGTTGCGCGTCGGTGCTCGCAACCATGACAAACTGGTGCGATCCATCGTGTTCGAGGGAGTTCATTTAGCCCAACCAAACTGGCCCAACCAAACTGGCCCGGTGATTTGAGAGATTAAAAGCCCATCTCAAGAGCCTGATAGAAATGGGAAGTGTTCTAGAAGATATAATTATGGAATCTTAGAGTTCTATTTGTATATAGCTGGTTATGTAAGCTTAGAGTTCTAATTGTATTCAGCTTTTAATTATAGCTATTGATATACTGTGAGGCTCAACTATAAATAGAGACCTCTTTGCTCATTGTATATTCATTGAGTTATTAATAAGAATTTTGAGAGTATTCACTCAAACTTTTCTCTCAAGTGTTCTTGCTTTTGTTCATCTTTCAAGGCTCGTTCTTACTTCGTTCTTCTGTTGTTCTTCGTGAAAATCTTAAGGAAATTCTGTTGAATCCTTTATTGTTGCGAGTGAAGTTGACTTGGGCGTTTTTGCTGTTGAATCTTTTTTTGTTACAAGTTAGGCTGACTTAGGCGTTTTGAGCAGAGAAACTGCCTAAGGCCGCACGGATCGCGTGGGAAAACTCTAAGTCCGTGACAGTTGGTATCCGAGCTAAGGTTCGAAGCCACCGTTGAAAGATGTCAAAAGAAGTTGAGGGAATGGAGACCCGTGGGAGGGCTAGGAAAGCCAGTTGCTCAAGGGACATATTGTCAGCTTTAGAGGATCGCGTCGTCACTCTCGAGAGTTTAATGGGGGATATCAAGGAGAGGGTTGAAGATGTTGATGATAGGCTCCATGATGGACTGCAGTCCATGCAGGAGCAGCTTAAAGAGTATGTGACGGATAATATGAAACAGTTGACTGGTAGAGATGATGCCATTGAGGCTATGGTGGTGGCCTTGAAGGGAGAGATTGCGGAGCTCAAGGGTGAACTCACAATCTACAAGGTTGCCTTGGGCAATGGTGGGTTAGCGGCTGCCGCACCCAAGCCCAATATTGATGTTCCCAAGCCAAAAGAGTTTAAGGGAACAAGGTCCGCAAGAGATGTGGACAACTTTTTGTGGGGAATCGAGCAATACTTCTGTGCCAAAGGCATCACGGAGGATGTCACTAAGGTAACTACTGCTGCGATGTATTTATCTGACGTTGCTTTGTTGTGGTGGCATCGTAGGTCCACTGATGTGAGACGTGGTGGGTCTAAAATCGAAACATGGGAGGAGTTTCGATGTGAGTTCAAAGCACAGTTTTACCCAGAGTATGCCGAAGATGAGGCTCGGGCAAGGTTGCGTCGGCTTGCGCAACAAGGCACTGTGAGGGAGTATGTACAGGAGTTTAGCGAGCTTATGCTCCAAATCTCAGATATGGGGGAGAAAGAGGCATTCTTTTCCTTTATGGACGGATTAAAACCGTGGGCGAAGCAAGAGTTGCAGCGTCGAAGAGTTCAAGAGCTCACCAAGGCTATGTCAGTAGCAGAATCACTTGCTGAATTTGGTGGGAGGAAAGACAATTCCAATTCTTCTAAACCCAGATTAAAGGGTAATAGTGGGGGAGATAAAGAAAGGCCCACTAGGAATGGCGATGGTAAGAAACCTTGGGACAAGAGAAAGAGTGGGCCTATAAGGTGCTTCTACTGTGAGGGTCCACATATGATCAAGGACTGTCCAAAGAAGGCCGCTCTCAAGGCTATGGAAGCAAAGGGGGAGTCCAATGTGGAGGATAACAACCTTGGATCGATACTAGGGGGTGTCGAAGATAGAATGAGCCATGGTTTGATGTTTGTAGACATCATTGTGGCCGGCAGAAAATTGAATGCGCTCGTCGACACAGACGCTTCTGATTTATTCATGTCTGAGGAGGCTGCTTGTAAACTAGGCCTCAAGATAGATAATGAAGGGGGTCGGATCAAAACAGTGAACTCGGAAAGTATTCCAATCAAGGGGGTTGCAAAGGGAGTGGATCTTCAGCTCGGCAATTGGTCAGGGAAGGTATCCATTAAGGTAATACCACTTGATGACTATGATTTTGTGGTGGGACTAAGCTTCCTTGATCAGGTTAAAGCTCTTATTGCCCCTTCAAGCAATTACATGGTGATTTCAGATGTGAAACATCAATGCATGGTGAAAGTGACAAGGAAGAGAAGCTTTGAGGGAAAAACACTATCAGCAATTCAGTTTGCTAAAGGTGTACGGAGAAATGAAGTCTCATATTTAGCCACATTGAAGATCGAAGAGACCGCTGAGTTTGTTAGTGAGACCCCGAAAGAAGTGGGACAATTGCTACAATCATTTCGAGATGTAATGCCTGCTCAGTTGCCAAAAAGTTTGCCACCCAAGAGGGAGGTGGACCACAAAATCGAGTTAGTATCCAATGTGGTGCCGCCAGCAAGGGCCCCCTATCGTATGTCTCCGCCAGAATTAGAAGAGTTGCGGAAACAATTGAAGGAACTTTTGGATGCGGGATTCACTAGACCATCTAAATCCCCATATGGTGCGCCAGTGTTGTTCCAAAAGAAACACGATGGGTCCTTAAGAATGTGCATCGATTATCGAGCTCTAAACAAGATCACCGTGAAGAATAGGTATCCTATTCCTCTTATCGCAGATTTGTTCGACCAGCTTGGTAGTGCAAGATGGTTTACCAAGTTAGATTTGAGATCGGGGTATCATCAAGTTCGGATAATCGAGGGGGACGAACCAAAGACAGCTTGTGTGACACGGTACGGTTCTTATAAGTTCCTTGTGATGCCTTTCGGACTCACGAATGCTCCAGCTACATTCTGCACCCTAATGAATAAGGTACTTCAACCCTTTCTTGATCGTTTTGTGGTTGTTTACCTTGACGATATTGTGGTCTATAGCAAGTCGCTTGAAGAGCACGTAAGACACTTGAGGGAGGTGTTCCAGACTTTGAGGGAAAATGAGCTGTTCGTCAATGAGGAGAAATGCTCATTTGCCCAACAAGAGGTGTCATTCTTAGGCCACATTGTGGGAGGCGGTAAGATCTGAATGGATAAAAATAAGATTCGAGCCATTTTAGAGTGGGAGCCTCCAACCAAGGTAACAGAGTTGAGATCTTTCCTTGGATTGGCAAATTATTATCGCCGCTTTGTCGAAGGCTACTCCAAAATTACCACTCCCTTGACGGACATGTTGAAGAAGGGGAAGGTATGGGATTGGAATCCAGAATGTGAGAAGGCCTTCAACCAATTGAAGCAAGAAATGACGAGGGAGCCCGTACTTGTCTTGCCAGATTTTACGAAGCCTTACGAGGTACGTACAGATGCATCAGATTATGCTATTGGGGGAGTACTGATGCAAGATGGACACCCAATTGCTTTCGAGAGTCGAAAGCTTAACGAGACGGAACGTAGATATACGGTCCAAGAGAAAGAGATGACTGCGGTGGTACACTGCTTGCGCACATGGAGACATTATTTATTGGGTTCTAGGTTCGTGGTCCTTACCGACAATGTTGCCAATAGTTACTTTCTAACCCAGAAAAAGTTGTCTCCCAAGTAGGCTCGTTGACAGGTTTTACTAGCAAAGTTTGATTTCACAATGGAATATAAACCAGGAAGTGCCAACAATGTTGCTGATGCACTTAGTCGAAAGATGGAATTCGTAGCAATCAGTCAACCTGATGGCTCTTTGTTGGAACGCATTCGAGAGGGATTGTCCCATGATCCTACGGCCAAAAATTTGATTGAGCTTGCCAAGGAGGGAAAAACAAGAAGATTTTGGCTTGATGGGGAGCTAGTATACACTCATGGACACCGCCTCTATGTGCCCCATTATGGGAAACTCCGTAAGGAAGTCATGAAGGAATGTCATGACTCGAAATGGGCAGGCCATCCAGGGATGCATCGCACTTTGGCCTTTTTGGAGGATCGCTATTATTGGCCTCACATGGGTGCTGATGTGGAAACCTATGTGAAAACTTGTCTAGTGTGCCAACAAGACAAGGTTGAGTTAAAGACTCCAGCCGGCTTGCTTCAACCCCTGCCAGTCCCAGAAAGGCCATGGGAGAGTTTATCCATGTATTTTATTATTGGTTTGCCTAAGTCTGACGGGTTTGCTAGTATTCTTGTTGTGGTGGACAGGTTTTCAAAGTATGCGACTTTTATTCCGGCGACCAAAGAGTGCCCTGCTGAGGAAGCAGCTCGGTTATTCCTTAGACACGTGGTGAAATATTGGGGAGTGCCACTATCTATTATCAGCGATCGAGATGGTCGATTTACTGGTCGGTTCTGGACGGAGTTGTTCAAGTCAATGGGCTCAGATTTGAACTTCTCCACGAGCATGCATCCACAAACCGATGGGCAAACTGAACGAGTAAATGCACTGTTGGAAACGTATCTTCGGCACTATGTGAGTGCCACACAAAGGGATTGGCCAAAGTTGCTGGATGTGGCCCAATTTTCATATAACTTACAGCAAAGTGGGACCACGAATCAAAGTCCATTTGAAATAGTGACGGGTCAACAGCCACTCACACCCAACGCTGTTGTGACCCATTACACAGGACCAAATCCGGCAGCCTATAGATTCGCAAAAGATTGGCAAGAGAAGAATGACTTGGCTAGAGCTTGTTTACACAAGGCAAGTAAGCGTAGCAAGAAGTGGGCCGATCAGAACCGAAGGGATGTACAATTTCAAGTGGGTGACTCAGTCCTTGCTAAACTACACTTGATTTTACGATATACTGGTTTGCACAAGGGTCTTGTGTGAAGGTATGAAGGGCCGTTTAAAATTGTGAAGAGAGTGGGCAAGGTGGCCTACAAGCTGGAGTTACCACCAAAACTTAAAGTACACCCAGTCTTCCATGTAAGCATGCTTAAGCCGTTTCATGAGGATCAAGAAGATCCGAATCGAGGCAAGTCCGAACGAGCACCGATGAGGGTAAAAGTCTCGTATGATCGTGAAGTAGAAAACATTGAGGCAGATCGGGTAATTAGACGAAAGTACCACCGACCACAGCATGAGTACTTAGTTCGATAGAAGGGACTTCCTGATAGCGAAGCAAGTTGGGAACCTGCTGAGGCATTGTGGCAGTTCCAAGGGAAGATTGACCAGTTCCATAAGGAGGATGCGACGAGGGCGTCGCTAGAACAAGTGGGGGAGAATGTCATGGGTTGCGCGTCGGTGCTCGCAACCATGACAAACTGGTGCGATCCATCGTGTTCGAGGGAGGTCATTTAGCCCAACCAAACTGGCCCAACCAAACTGGCCCGGTGATTTGAGAGATTAAAAGCCCATCTCAAGAGCCTGATAGAAATGAGAAGTGTTCTAGAAGATATAATTATGGAATCTTAGAGTTCTATTTGTATATAGCTGGTTATGTAAGCTTAGAGTTCTAATTGTATTCAGCTTTTAATTATAGCTATTGATATACTGTGAGGCTCAACTATAAATAGAGACCTCTTTGCTCATTGTATATTCATTGAGTTATTAATAAGAATTTTGAGAGTATTCACTCAAACTTTTCTCTCAAGTGTTCTTGCTTTTGTTCATCTTTCAAGGCTCGTTCTTACTTCGTTCTTCTGTTGTTCTTCGTGAAAATCTTAAGGGAATTCTATTGAATCCTTTATTGTTGCGAGTGAAGTTGACTTGGGCGTTTTTGCTGTTGAATCTTTTTTTGTTACAAGTTAGGCTGACTTAGGCGTTTTGAGCAGAGAAACTGCCTAAGGCCGCACGGATCGCGTGGGAAAACTCTAAGTCCGTGACATAAGCGCGTGAGTTTGACTTCGATTTCAAGTAACTCTATTCTCCTACTTCAATTATATATATAAAAAAAGAGCAAAAGTACATCTTTATTTTCTTTTCAACTTTTTTTAGAATATTTTTTGTTTGCTTTCTTGAAATTTTTAACAAACAAAGGTTTGTGGAATTTATATTGAATACCACATATGAAGAACCCAATTGATGTATACTTGTTAGAGATTATGTGACTCGAATCTCACACTTGTTGAAAAAATAAATACAGTAGAAAATTAAGGGAATTTGTATGGACCAGACTGCACAAGTTGAGCCAATATAGAACTATACTTCTTCTATTTGATTTTGAATAGAATATGGTTTTTAACCCTTAAATAGATACAGTTGAAACTCTTTTTATATGATTCGTTTTTTAACAACAGTGAATTTCTTCTTTTGTATTCATGATTTTTTCCCAAAATAATTTCCGCATAAATTTTGCATGTTCTTTTTTTTTTTTACTTTACAATCGTTTGACATTTATTATAGCAATAATAAAAATATTCTCAATTAAACCCAATTGTTTGATAATTATCATTGAAAAAGGTTAAGTATATAATTATTTTTTATGGGTAGCATTCCCTTTTCAGGCTTAGTTAGAAATTTGTGGGGGATATAATTGGTTAGTTAGTTACTTGAATTATAAAATTATCTTATTAATGACAATTTAAAATGTAAATGCAACGTAAATATGCAAACTTGTCAAGAGGATTAAATTACATGAAAGCATTAAAGTGCATTTAGTAGTATTATTATGCAAGCTAAAACGGCACTTTAACAAACTATTCAATTTAACTTAAATATGCATAGAGGTGTTCATGGCCGGGTCGGCCCGGGCTTAACTAAAAATTCAAACCCATCTGTTAGGCCTGAGCCCGACCCAAAAAATGGGCCTAAAATTTTGTCCAAATCCGACCCGGATAAAAATATTAAAATTCGAGTCTGACTCGGCCAGCCCGTATTAATTTTTTATATTATTTTTATATAATTTTTAAATATATATAATACATAAAAAATATTAAAAATATTAAAATAAATATTTTCCACAAATTGAAAATAAATTTTAAAAAATATATAGATTTAATTAACACTAAGATAAATGCAACTTAACAAGCAAATGCCTCTAAAATAATAATAAAATTAACAAATGTCTTTAAAATATAACAAAAATTAACAATAAATAAGTTTTATACTTATTTTTTTGTCCAAACCCATTTTTCGAGCCTATATTTTCGCTCAAACCCTACCACATTTTAGGTCTAAATAACCATCACATCTATACGAGTTAAATTAGAAAATAAATTAATTGCTTACTTCAAAGTCTAGTTCCTATCTGAAAATTCTATTTTCTTATTTAAAGTATTATTTATTTATATTAATATTCTTAAATATTTTTTTCTAAATATTTTATTTTTAAGTATAATTACAAATAATATATGTTTAAATAACTATAACTATAATCGAATTTGTATAATTAAAAACCGTACTTAGATCAGAAAAAATAAAGATAAGGCTTACATATAATGAGAATTAAATTAAGAAAATAAATTTATAAGAGAACCAACACGTGATATTTATACATAGTGGATATTAGAACTTTTATGACCTCAATCTTGCCATTTTCCTTATTTTGTTTTGGTAAGAAAAGGAATTTACGATTCATGTTCAGGATTTGACATCTAATTCAATTCAAATTTGCATCTTTTTATTTGTGGCTTGTTGTTTATTTTAGTAATTGGTTAAATTGAGAATTTATGAAATTAATTACATTAAATTCCAAAATTTCTCTAGTAGATGATTAAATATTTAACTTGAATTGAGTCTGAAGCTAAATGGTTTTTATGAACAAAACTTGAAGATATAAATTGATTCCTTATTATAGTTTCAAGCAGCATTTATTAGGGGATTTGAATTTTAATATTTCTAACTGTTTCACTAACTCCAAACTATGACTTCATTTGTACCAAAAACAAGTTTGAACATAAATGGTCCAGGATTCCAATTCTAACTTGTAATTTTTTTATGAGGTTTCATTTATCATCTTTTATAGTTATTGTTATAAATAAGAAAACTAGAAGAAAGAGAGTAAAAAACATGATTTTTTTTCCTAGGTTCAAAAAATTGAGTTTGAGGAGTTCGTAAGTATTCATAGTAGCACACAAATTACTTGACAAGCTATCCATTACATCAAAGGTTAGACATCCAAGTAACTACAAAATGTTGGAGTCGCAATACCCTCGCATTTTAAAGGGAGCCCTAAACTTCGCTAAGCTGCTTAGAAACCATAGAGTTGACTTTTCTACTCATGCAAAATCCCTAACACCTAACTCAGGGTTAGAAACCATGGAAGTTTCCTCCACCTCAAAAATACAGATTTAGGAAGCCCTAGTTTTCTATCCTTGAGGAGTCTACACAACATGCCCCCACTTGTTTTTCTTGGACATCCAAGGTTCACCTCCCTTGGAACTATGAGAACCACTATCCCTTCCATAAAGGAGTTTTTTAGTGGTACCAAAAACAACAGTTTTGGAATCCTGTTTTCCGATGATTGAGTTAGAAAATATTATTTATTAATATTTACGAGTCATTTATAGTGTTATAGTGATTTTTGGTCCGATAATTTTATTGTCGGTTAGTAATTAAAGTATAAGGACTAAATCGTAAAAATTAATCGTTATGTAAATTTTTATAGCAAAAAAGGCTTAATTAGTAAATGTGCCAGGGTTTATGTGGCAAATAGACCATAGTGAAATATTATGGACGGTTAAGGCATATTTTTTTATTGGAAAATATGTAAGATAAGGTTAAAAAAATTGTTTAAATAATTGAAAAAAGGTGTCATCTTCTCCATTTCTCCTTCTTCCACCTGATTCTACCATTTTTAAGGAGATTTAAGTTCGGTCAAACTCTCTTTTTATGTAAGTGATTTCCATGCCCATTTTTCATAGATTTTATGTTTTTGAGATTGTTGTAGCTTAATCTAGATAACACGGGTACTAAATTGTAAAAATGTCAAATATTTTAAATTTTTTAATTGTTGATTTTGAAGCTTTTTGGATGTTAAATGGTAGAATTTGAAGCTTAGATATGGAATAGGACTATTTTGTAAAAAGAAATTTGTTAATTTTGAGTACAGTGACTAAAGTATAATCATTTCAAAATTAGCATGAAATTTCTATAAATATAGGTGCTTGAGAGCTGTATAGGGATGTAATTGAAATTGGATTGTAAAATGGGTCTTAAATGTGAGAGATATGATGGTTTCAATTTTAGGGGCTAAATTGAATAAAATGTGAAACTTTAGGGAAATTATGAAAATGATAATAGGATATCATAAGTATTAAATAAACTGTTATAAGGTAATTAGTATTAATATTTTGAAATGAATTATCGTATAGATCAAGAATCGAATCAAATCAACTAGTAGATTAATCGAGGAAAAGGGAAAATTACAAATTCGTCCCTAACACTCCAATTGTTTCTAATCTTACCTAGTAAGTATGTATAAATGTATTGTATTTGTTTGAATTATGAATTGTGGATTGTGTGATTATATTATTAATAGAACACAATTTGGTATACTAAGGTGAGGAAATGACTGAATTGTAAAATTTGGTAATGTTATGTTAAATTGTACTCAGATGAAAATAGGATAGGATATAATTGGCATGCCAATATGGTTAGTTGCGTGCTTGTAAGGGATTGCATTTCAGTGCCATTAACTTGCACTAGGATACCTATTGTTCAGCACTTCGGTGCCCACTGTCTAACACTTCCGTGCCTATTGCTCAGCACTTTGGTGCCTATTGTTTAAGCACTTCGGTGCCTACTAGTGTGGTATAATTACTCGCGTATCCTTATATATTGATTTGGTTCATTGGGCTAATTGTTTTAAATGAAATGTATCAACTGATTTTATGTGATAAATAGAAATGGATGTGTTTATTCAAATATGGTTGTATTATATTACTGGATTGAGTAAATGAAATATATGCTCGATAGTTACAGTGAAATGATATTGAATTGAATTGTACTGAAAAATGGATAGTTATACTGGTGTATACGAGATGCTCACCTTGTTAATATGAAATGTTGTGGTAGGAATTTAGTTAAATTAGTTGTTCAGTTTGTTTAACTATGAAATGGGGTAAGTTTATTGTTTGAATACATATGAGCTTACTAAGAATGTAAATATTTACTTTGTTTCGTTTCCTATTTCTGTAGTTGGTGCTTTACGGAACTCAGTAGATCGAATCATCCCAGAGCTCACACTACTTAGCTTTAGTCTCGGTAGATATCAAATTGTTGTAATTTTGGTTATGTGGCATGTATTTAGGTTTCCGGGTGAGATAAATGTTGAATTTGAAAAATGATGTAAATGTCCATATAATAGGCCTATTTTGAATGTGTTTATGGTAAGTGATGTATGGAGTATTTTGAATGGCCAATTTGAATGTGGTTGTTTTGATATGGAATGGTAACACATGCTAATTGGTATTTATGAATTGAATGTATGGTATGGAATAGTACCAATTCAGTTGAATGACTTGTAATGTTTTTATAACCTTGTTGTTTGGTTTTGGTGCCAATTTGGTTTGGCGGACTCTTTCGTTAAGTGTACGCCACCCAGATGCTTTGGCGAACTCGTTTGGTTTATTGTTTAATAGACTTGTTAATTATTAAATAAGGAAATTTAGTTAGTTAAATTGAAACTTAATTAGGATGGAACTAAGCTACTATAGATAAAAAGACTTAATTTTTGATAAGTGCACTTAATCATGAGAATCAAGAGTGTTAGTGGAATTATCTGATTTTTCCATGAAACCTTGTTTCCTTGCTTAAGTATATACTAATATCAGTACCTTCACCGAAAATTTTTACGTTTTCTTTGTGTTCATCTTCCTCCTTGTTCTTCTTTGCATTTTATGAAAACCAAAGTCCAAAAAACCTGTCTGAAGTTGGTTCACTGTAATCAAACAACTTATACTTTAGCATAGCTTTCTGGTAATTATAGATGAACCCTAGGTTATTTTTAAATCTATTTACGTGTTTTCGAATATGCGTGCATGCATAAGTGTCAGACTGGTGTGTAAGGGAGGAAACTTCCTAGTTCTAGGTTAAGTATTAATGTTTCATGCATGCATGTTTAGATTTGATGAAGTAATAATCTGATATGTTTAAATAACCTTATTTTTAGCTCAAGACACTATTAAAGGTCCGAGTGACAAAAGCAAAGGACTTGCTATTTAAACTTTATTATTTTTCTGGTGAGTTCCTTCTTACTTCCATGTGTTATCTTTATTGGTGATTATTTTACTTTATAATATTGTGAGGTAAGTATTCTTACCATATAAAGGAAGATTAGTGTAGGTGAGTGTGAATAATGGTTGCCTGTCCAGAGTCATTAGTCTGAACTTTGTATGTCTGAGATAAGAAATATGGGCCATTTTCATGTTAAGCAACTACCACTTGCTTCTAAAAAGAATGATATGATATGAATTGATCTACGAAAATGGAGTTAAAGGAAATATGTTGTGTAGCCTCTGGTAGGGCAGATATATATTGCAAAGCGAATTAGCATAACACAATTACACATGCTACTGAATGATTCTGAAATGGGAGCTATAACGAGAGAATGTATATGAATGAAACAGAAACATCTGATATGGATCTGACTCTAAACTTTGGGTATGTAACTGGCATGAAAATGGAATGTTTGAGTTATGTTGTGTTGGTGTATAGTATTCGCCCATGTGACATGCCATTGTCGTATGTTTGTTTGAGTTTTGCATACGCCATTAGGTGTAGTCTGTAATGTTGAGTGATTCCTTTGAAAAATTAGATTCTGTTATTAGTATTCTGCTTAAGATCTCTATGGAACTCACTAAATTCTTTTGAAGTTACCCTGTTACCGTTTTCTTTCTCAAATCTACTGTTGAAGGAAGACTTTTTGAAGGACTACGTCGAGTATATTTGTTGCTGTGAGACATCTGTTTGTTTGTACTATGCATGACACATGAGGTGATGTCTAGCTGTATCTTAAGATAGAATTGTAATTGAAACTTATGATTGTTGAACAATGTTTTAATGAAATTATCTTATTGACGTTTATACGTTAGTTGGCTTATACTTTACTTTAATATTTTATAAAAGGTTTAATTCAAACACCACAAGTTAAAAAAAAATTTTGCCAGAAACCGTTTTAAAGATGGATGATTTCTAAATAGTGACATGCTATACATGGATCTTTCTAAGGGATGGGGTTTAACTTGTTACAAAATGATTGCAAATTACCTTTGATTGAATATAATAACAATGATGACTCATTGTTGCTTAGAATGTCGAATATGTTGTTAATTCCTAGCGGGAATGATTATTTTTTCAACAGATTGTTGATTATATACATATTCGGATTTGGAAGCAAATTGCAATATTCCTTCATTTATAAAGGATTGAGTTATATTATCGCCTACTAACCAAGCGGTTGCTAAACTAAATGACTACATAGAAAGATTTTGGGGGCAGTGCAGATAAAATCTCATTGGCTTCAAGTAATGTCGAAGACTGAAGTTCATTGGTGTATCTAATCGTGATATTTAGGTGAAAGTAAGGATGCCAATTATACTGTTGAGAAACATCAATCAAAGTGTTACACTTTGTAATGCCACCAGATAGATTATAACTAAACTGGTTTCATGGTTAGTCCAATAACTGAGAGTGATATTGGGAACATAATTTTTATACCTCGAGTGGAAATACCACCATCCAATTGTAAATGGTCATTCACATCTACAAGAAAACATTGGTGTGGATTTAGTTAGGCCGGTTTTCACTCATCACCAATTACATGTTGATGAATCAAGAGTAACCTCACCAGCAAGGTTGAAAGTTTTAATTCAAGAAAATAATAATTCCCTTCATCATTGCACAAATAATGCTATACAATAAGGTTTTTTCTTTTGAATTCCAAAACTTTATATATATATATTGTAAATTGTTAATATAATTTTAATATTAATTTACTTATGGATTTATTTGAATTATTCTTTTTATATTTTTGTAGGTGAAATGGGGAGAGAAAATTTTATTATTGAGATATGAAAGCTAAAGGTTGAATTACTAGGATTTGAGATGTCAATTAATGTGACAAACGGTGGGAATTTTATTGGATTAGGCTTGTTGGACGGGGATGTATGTTTTACTTTGTTAACTTTTAATTTAATTTTATGTTAATACAATTTTAATATATATATTTTAAAAATGTTATCTTTTTGAAATACATAATGGTGATATTCATGCAATGGTATATTTCAACTTTTAATTTTATAAAAAAATATTATTTCATTATTTTTTTTAAACCTTTGAACTTATATTTTTTTTTTCAAAATCACCCCAAAATGAATGAAAAAGTTAATGTTTTTTAACTTTGTTTATATTGTCTACACGTGGATGACACATAAGCATTTAATTAGTTTTTTAAAATTAAAAAAATTATAAAAACTATTTTTAGAATTAAAGATTATAATTTTTTAATAATTTTAAATTATAAAATATTAATTAAATACTACCATGTTATCTACGTGGCAATCTAAGTATATAGCTATATCAGCAAAGTTAACAAATGTTAATTTTTTTATCCATTTTGAGGTAATTTAATAAAAAATAAAATTTAAGAATTAAAAAAGATGAAAAATTAAATAAATGATTAAAATGCATGAAACAATTAGTCCATATTTTATATAAAATGTTTACATTTTAATTATTATACATAACTGACCCTTGAAGACAAAAATTAAAATATATGATAAAAGTTTATTATATAAGGGTGAAGCAAGAATAATTTTTTAAGGGCCGAATAAAATTTTAATTTTTTATAATTTATATCTTTATAATTTTTAAAGGATTAAATTAATTTTTTATAATTTTAGAGGGAGCTCAAGTACAATTTTACTTTTATCAATTTAAAAATTTTTAAAAAATTTTAAAATTTTGAATAACAATTTTACATTAGGGGAGTTGGGCACTGGCAGCGGCTAGATTCGCCGCTGGTCCCATAACTATATAGCAGACCATTAATCAGTAATTAATAAAGCAAGGTTATGATCAGCTTAACAAGTTATTACACAGACAAGAAACGTTTTGTTATTTTGGCAGGGCAAACGAGAAAAAAGAACAAAAGAAATCAACGGTCTGTGGTAGGCCACCTGTCTCTCTGATGATGAAAAGAAAAAAACGGTTGCCTAATTTTCTAGCTAATCTTTTTTTAAAATTAAATAAAGATGGCTCAATAAATAAAGTAGAAGAAGAAAAAAAAAAGTGTGAACTACTTAACTTGTGTAGATTTTTTAATATAAATTTTTCAAAAATTTATATTAGATATATTTAAAAATTTTAATCATAAATAAGATAAATATAAATTATTATTTTTCAAAAAATAAAATATCAAAATAGGATAAATCCTAAAAGTATACATGAACAATGGTTTAATGTGCAATTGTATACATGAATTTTAATTAGATCCAATTCTTGTAAATTATTAACACAATTATTGATATAACATCATTTTATGTTTACATATTGCATACATAAATATTTATATTTATTTAATATAAAAATAAATTGATGTATTTATCTTTTAAAATGTGTATGATTAAATCAAAATTAAAGTTTCAAGTATACATTTAAGCCACAATTAGAATTTTATGTCTACAATTACACATTAAATCAAAATTTATATATAATTCTGAGATGTATCTCTATCAAAATTTAAGTGTATACATATAATTAAATGCCATTTATATAAAAATCTAAACAACTAATGCGGATTATACTTAAAAGAATAATATTGAAAAGAGAAAGAACAAAAGAAATCCTTTCAGCAAAACTAGACCATGGCATCCATCAATTTAATTCCTAAAAGAGTTGATCATGGTAAATTTTAACTCTCAATATTTATATTTTTTATCAATTTAATTCTTATTTTTGGACTAAATTTGACCTTCTACTTTTTTTAAAATGTTAAATCTCATTTTTAACATAAATGTAACTACAAAATTAATTTTTTAATGATATTGACGTGAAAACCTACAAGGTAATCCACATGACATGATAATATTTGTTTTATATGTTAATTTAAAAATTATAAAAATATTCAAAAAAATTAAAAATTTAATATTTTAGTCTATATTTCTGTTAAAAAGATTAATATTCAAAATTTAAAAAAAGTTAGCATGAACGGATTGACATGTTTAAAATTTTAATGTTTTAGTCAATATTTTTATTAAGAAAACAAAAATTCTACTCTTTTTAAAGTATTAATAATTAAATTTGATTCTTTTAAAAGATAAAAAGATGAAGTTTAACTTAAAAAAGAATAAGGGGTAAACTTGAATTGAACTCATGTAAAGAAGCTGTTATCCGCTTGAAATTTGAAAAAAGTTGAAAATATAAAGCATGTAGATTAAAAATATAAAAATATGAGCAGTAAAACTTGAATTTCAATATCTTAGATTTAAGTACAGTAAGACCAGATTACAACATATATTATAATTAAATATGGAAAAGTATGTTACATACCAAGAGATAATATGAATTTTAAATTGTGTCATCTTTCTTCTCCTTCTCTTTCAATATTATAATGATAAAGAAAATATATATTTAATTAAGACAAAAAATGTACTTAATTGTTTAAGAAAGAGATAATATAATTTTTAGCTATTGAACTTGATAGGTAGATTTATATTGGCCCCTAAACTTTTTTTTATCCACTTTGACCTTTGAACTTAAAAATAGAATTCTTTTATGCTCATTCTGTTAATGACCATGAAAAAAGAGAGGATAATGTAACTTTTAGTTCTTGAACTTGATAATTAGGTTCATTTTGGTACTTGTACTTTTTTTTTGGTTCACTTTGGCATTTGAACTTGACAACTAAGCCATTTTGATTCCTAAACTTGAAAAATCTAAAAGTTCGATGATGTGGCACTCCAATTTTGAAAAATATTTTTTTATGATGATGTGGTACAATATCTGAGTTTCATATTCAGTGTTTTAATAACTGAACGCATGGTTGAACATGCTAGACCACCAATTCTTAGAGTGCCACATCATCAAACTTTTAAAATTTTTAAGTTCATGGAGCATAATGGACCTAGTTGTCAAGTTAAGTGCCAAAGTGAACAAAAAAAATAAAAATGCAAGTACTAAAGTGAACTTAGTTGTCAAGTTTAAGGGCCAATGTAGATCTACTTGCCAAGCTCAGGGGCCAAAAGTTACGTTATCCCTTTTCTTTTTCACAATCATTAATAGAATGGACTTAAATAACGATTTTCAAGTTCAAAGGTCAAAATAGATAAAAAAAAGTTTAAAGGCCAATATGGACTTACTTGCCAAGTTTAGGGGCCAAAAGTTACATTAAACATGGGTACCTATTTGAGACAAATAATCTCATGTACTAAATTGTACATAGAAGCCAAACTTATGTATTTAATTGGGACAAAAAAACTTAAGTATGAAATTAGAAAAACTTAGATACCGAATTGGGAAAAAGAACTCAGTACTAAATTGAACATCGAAGTCAAATTTAAGTACCAAATAATATATTAATCTTTATACTTAATCCACCCAAATAGTGTTGTTAGAGTTAGACCGGACTAGACCAATTGGATTAAAAATTGATTGGTATATTTGTTTGAACAAAGGAATTGAATCAACCTCTAAACAAACTATTCAGAATTGGCAAAATAATGGAAATTGAAACAAAAAATTAACGGTTAAATCAAATTATAAATTTTTAATATTTTTATAAATTTATTAATTTTATGAACTTTTTAATTAATTATTTAATTATAGTTAAACTAGAGTCTAATTGATTAAAACAAAAATAAATGATCTCACTTATTTGACTGCAAATCTAATTTTTATAACAATTGGCCAAAATGTATATCTCTTAAAACATTTTTAATTTAGGCATAATACTTGACCCTTCAATTTTATAAAAAAAGAAGTTATTTTAGTAATTTATTTAAAATTTCACTCTTTAGCCTTTAAATTTTGTTGTTTGTCAAATCACTCCAAAATAGATAGAAAAATTAATATCTATTAACTTTATTAACGTGACACTCTTGTGGCAATTCATGTGTATGTCACGTTAATAATTAATTTATTTTTAAAAAATTAAAAAATAATATTTTTATATATTTTAATAATTTTTAATTTTAAAAAAAATTTAAAAATTTAAAAATAATTAATTAATTATTAATATGATATCTATGTGACAATCTGTGTATACTATATCGGCAAACTTAACAAAACTATAAGTTCAAAAATTAAACTGAAAAAGAAAATAAATAAAAAGTTAAAATAATTTCTTTTAGGTAAATAAATCATGATTAAATTTATGAAAAGATAAAAACTTAAAAAAAGTAAATGAGTTCCTTCCCAATATTAATGGGGGTCCCACAAAACCCACAATATTTGTTGATTACCTACCAACAACCTTGTTTTCCTTTCCCCACTCTTTGGTTTGGTTTTGCATTTTTGCATGCAAAAAGCAACCCCCATACCCTCAGTGTTTCGATTTTCTCTCCCCCCCTTTTAAATGTTGCAGTTGGTGTAGTTAGCTATCTATCTCCCATCTTCTATAGCTAACCCCCCCCCCCTTTTTCCCATCATCAATTCTTTCTTCTTTATATAAATCTTCCTTTAATAGTTCTCTACTTTTATTGAAAATCAAGCGTTTGTTTTGGAGATGGATCCAACCCTCGATTCCAAGCTTATTTCGAATGAAGCTTTTGATATGAAAATCATGAAGAAATTAGGTGATGATGATCAGCGGCAAGGCTTGACCAAGGCGAAAAAGCGGTCGTATGCTTTGGTGTCGTACAAGGAGTTACCGGACTATATGAAGGACAATGAGTTTATACTGAATTATTATAGGGCTAATTGGTCTCTCAAGGAAGCTCTTTTTAGCGTCTTTCGTTGGCATAATGAAACACTTAATGTTTGGACGTATGTTTGAAACACGAAGTTCCATGGTTTCTTTTTCTTTCTTTTTTTCTTAATTTAGTTTTGTGTTTTTATGTTGGACTGTGTAGGCATTTACTTGGGTTTCTTCTATTTTTGGGATTAACCATGGCGAACTTGTTGGAACTCCCACAAGTTGCGGATCTCATTACATTCTTAACCAGGTTCGTTTTAAGGTTTTTGAAACCCCCTTCATTTTTTCAATTTAGTGAAATGTTTCTAAATTCTTTTTGTGTTTCCTTCACTTTAAAAGCAACAAAAAGGACATGATTATACTGAACAGGTTCTACTAATTAATTCATTGTCATGATTAATGAAATGTAAGTGAGGATTCAAAATTTTCCTAATGCATTACAAGTTGGAAGGTAGTTTAGAAATGTTGGATATGAACATGAAGAAATTACTACATAAATTTTATCTCTCAAACAATAAAATATTAATTGATCACTGACTCCAAAGAAAGGGTTCTTCCTTATTTTATGAATGGTTCAATCTAGAAAGAGTTCGAGTGCGAGTTTAAATGCTGGGGTTTTAGTCTCATATTTAGTCTCTTAAGGATGATCCTATGAACCACGTACCGAAGTTAAGCCTTGGGTTAAATTTAGAAAGGATGCACGCAGTGGGGTTTGAGTCTGAGGCAAGTATTTGATGGTTCAACCAAACGTAATGAATGCAATTAATTCAAACTCGGCTCAGTACACAGAAGAATCAAATTGGCTGTCAATGGCATTGGTCAATGGTCACTTTCTTATGATGTATGCCTGCTTATTAGTTTTAGTGTTTTAAAGTTGGTGATTGAAATCTGAGAATTCCATTAAAAATTTGCTAAAGATTTCAATCAGGATCTTAAATCAAGAGTTTATGTTACGCAATTGATGCAGGTCTTTTCTCATTAATGGCCACACCAATGTTTCTTATGATTCTGAAGACCTTTTCCTGGTGAGTGTGCCCCATGGCATTTACTGTTATGCCTGCTTTTCTTTTCATTTTCTAAACTTAATTTTGGAGAATTGCAGGGAATAACAAATCTCGTCAATTTGAGGCAAATAACTACCCCGGAATCAGACGTTACACTTCCGGTGACACCCGTTACACGGTGGCCGTTTTACGTATTCTTAGGCGGCTCCTTGTTCTGCCTCCTATCGAGCAGCGTTTGCCATCTCTTTTCTTGTCATTCACACCATCTAAACTTTACATTGCTGCGACTCGACTATGCCGGAATCACTACCATGATCATCACATCGTTTTTTCCTCCAATTTACTACATTTTTCAATGTGATCCACAATGGCACTTTGTCTACCTTGGTGGAATCACAGCTCTAGGCTTGTTCACCATCCTAACATTGCTATCACCGACCTTATCAACCAGTAAATTCCGTGCATTCCGAGCTTTGCTCTTCACTTCCATGGGGCTCTTTGGCGTTGTCCCCGGAATCCATGCTTCGATCGTCAACTGGTCGAATCCACGCCGCAATGTGACCTTGGCCTATGAGTCAGCCATGGCCGTATTCTATTTAACAGGGACCATGTTCTATGTTACTCGAATTCCGGAGAGGCTGAAGCCTGGATGGTTTGATATAGCGGGGCATAGTCATCAAATATTTCACATACTAGTGGTGATGGGTGCATTGGCTCACTATGGTGCTTCTCTTGTATTCTTGGAATGGCGTGACCGTAATGGCTGTTAAAAAGCTCTTTTTCTTCTTCAAAACCTGAATTTATGTCTGTTCAATTAAGTCATGTAACTGTGAGGAATATTCATTTGTTTTATTTTATATGTATACAGAAATATGTATTTGTATCCTTTTGAGGGGTTAGGGGTCTTGGGATTTATATTTTATCAAGTTCAAATATTTTTCTTCAATCTTCATTCATGCCAAAGCAGCAATATACGAAGAATCATACTCTCAATTTATCTGCTGTCTCTTCATTTCTCATGTTTCTAGGCAGGGGTATCTAATTATCTAAATGGTATAATAGCAATTCTAGTCTCTTTTAATTATAAAATAATTAATTTAAACTTTTTTTAAGTAATTTCCTAATCTTTTTGTTAATATAATTATATTTATCATATATGTAAATTTTTAAATCGATCTGAAACTTAACATACATGAACTATACCAATCAAACATGATTAACAGATTCTTAAAATATTAATCATATAAAAATTTATGTAAATAAATCTCTCCCTATCTAACTAATAAATCATTTTATGAATTATTTAATTTTCAATTATAAACTTCTTTTATTAATCATTTATTATATTTTAATCCCAAAATTATTCATTGTGTAGATATGTTCATTTTAAACATACAATATAAATTAATTAAATATTTGTTAGGTTAAAATATGTCATAAATCCTTATACTTTTTACAAATTTAGATTTTAGTCCCTATAATTTTATTTCCGGTAATTCAATCCATCTACTTTTCTGATTTCAAAATTCATGGCCAACCGTTAATACTATAAAATTTTTTGTTAATCTTTTTGGTGCGACATTTTGAAATAAAAAAAACAATACTCATTCAATAGTCGTATAACTAAAAAAATGACATTGTGATAAATTTAATTTAACATGGTTAATAATTAAACTTGAATTTTGAAATCTGAAAAATAAAAGTACTACATTCCTAAAAATAAAAGTACATAAACTAAATTCCAATTTTTCGTAAAGTATAAAGACTAATAACATACATTAATCGTTTTTTTACATATAATAAAACCTGTACATTGTAGGAGTATGGAAATTAATTTATTGTTTATATAAATATTGATATAATGACGCTGTAGATGACATATTATTTAACTTTTTTAAAAATATAAATACACTAAACTTCATATGGAATTGTATCTCATAATCTAATTTATTGATATTGATAATTTTAATGTATATAATAAAATAGGATAAGAGGATGCAGACTTCCTAGACGAAAAAGTATCGATACTCACGATTTTTATTTAATTAACACGTAAGAGAATAGATATAATCAATTTTATGAGAGTAATAAGAAAACTATGGTACAGTTTAGAATACTGATATTTTAGAAAAATTAAAATATTATTCTTCCAATATTTTAAATGAAAGATAAAAAATTAATTTTTAATTTTAAAGGCTCATTAATTATAAAATTTTAATCAATTACAAATACAAAACTCTTTAAATTCTAAATTTAATATAATAAATTATCAAAATTTATAAATTTTTTTTTCAAATATCGGTTTTATTTTGTCAGTTACAAATCAATTTATAAAATCATAAATTGTTCAAAAAACTTACTAGAGATATTAAGATTCCCTTTTAAATTTTCGAATTGGTAACAAGTTAGATACATTTGGGTCTGGATATTGTTTTAAGTTTGATTATTTTGGGTAGTTTGTATTGTTAATAGGTTTTTTGAGAGAGATCATCTGAGTTTGGATAATTTTAAGTTATTTATGAGGGTTGCTTGTTCCGAGCGTTGTTTTTAAAATTAGATCAAAGTTGTTAGTTAGGTCAATTGAATCGAGAATCAATTGAAATTGAAATAAGAGGTTAGATCAGTCTAAAAAATTAATTAAACAATTGAGTTGGCTTTCTCCATTTTTTATATATATTTTTAAATTTTATGATTTTTAATAAATTATTCAATTGAATTGG
This sequence comes from Gossypium hirsutum, assembly GCF_007990345.1. Taxonomy (NCBI): domain Eukaryota; kingdom Viridiplantae; phylum Streptophyta; class Magnoliopsida; order Malvales; family Malvaceae; genus Gossypium; species Gossypium hirsutum. The sequence goes on from NC_053429.1 coordinate 9,636,978, forward strand.
ACAATCAATTTAATCTATTGAGTAAACTAAATTAAGAATCGATGATCTAATTTATTTGTCCGATGATCCAATTTTAAAAATATTAATTTTTTAATTCCAAATTCGAGTAAAATAGCTTTAGATTGCTGACTTCCTAGAATTAAGCTGTAACAATTGCCTGCCTAATAAAAGTGAGTGGAAAGGAAGCCACTTGTGTACTCTCCTCTATAACTCTGCCTTCATTAGCTTCAGTCAGGGCAAAAGCTCTATTATATAAACCTAATAAAAGTCGTGTTGGTTTAGTGCAGCACCAAGCTACGTCTATGCCTACTTCACAGCCTTTCCGACCTCTATAAGCCATCACTACTCATCTTCAAATCTCCGACTCTAATACCTTAGTGTTTTTCTAAGTTAAATTAAATAAATGTGTATAAAATTCGATTCGATTAAAAAAATTAAAATCAAATTTAAACTTTGAGTTAATTAAATAGAGTTTTTTAAATTATTCGAGTCAACTCGAAATAGTTAACTCACATAAATAATTCGAGTTTCGAGTTCGATTCAAGTTGAATTTTATATTTCGAAGAATTTAAATAATTCAAATAACATATTGTTGTAAATACCCTTTGATTCCTGTTAATTTCGAAAATGAGCAAATTTATTTTATTTCAACAAAAATTACAAAAAAAAATTTAAAATATTTATAAAAATTTTAAATTTCATATTTTTAAAAAATTATAATTTTTTAATCTAATAAAGAATATATAAAAAATTTAAAAATTTAACAATTTTCTAAAATAATAATTTTGGGACCTAAAAGTTAATAGTTATTCAAGTTTATCATACTAAAATATTTATTATTATTATTTTGCTTTGAAATAGTTTTCAAATATATATGATTTTAAATTTTTGTGCTCTAATATGGAATTAATTATATAGTAATAAGATTTTAATTTGACTTGTTTAATTTTTTAATTTAACTCCAACGATTTCACTCAATTCAAAATTCATTTCACTTGATTCGATTTGAAAAAATTTCAAATCAAGTTAGAATGATAAAACATGATTCATCAACTCGATTAACTCAGAATTTTTTTACTCAATTTGACTTGATCCGATCGAACACTCACCCCTATTCAAACTAAAAATATTAATAAATAGAGTATTTTAAGTGGAACTAGTTTTTTCAAATCGACTTTTTAAAACAAACCAAAAAAACTAAAAATTCTAATTTTTGTCTTTCTGATGACAAATTATAAATTTATCCTTCACTTATATTAACTATAAAAGGTAAATATGATTTATATTTTTAAATTAAAATTTACAAATAATTTTATTAATTATTAAAAACACATTTAAAAATGTATATTTCATTTATTACAATATTAACAATGAGTTAAAATGTGTATTTCATTTATTACAATATTAACAATGAGTTAGCATAAATTATTTAATTATATTTGTACTATAATCTAAATTGAATATTTGTTAATATCAAAATAATAATAATTTGACATCATGGTAATAATAACATATAGAAATAAATATACTTTCAGGGGTTTTTGGCCCCTAAAATGAAAAATTACAATTCTAATCTTTTATAAATGATTAAATTATAAATTAATATAAGGTAAAATTTATGATTAACCCCAAAAAGAAAGAAAGAAAATTTATTTAGTCTTTTCAAAAAATAATGAAATCATTAATTAATACATGATAAATTTTATATTTTGACATTTTAAAAATTTATAATTCAATTTTTGCCCCTAAAAAAATTTCTGCTTGAATTCTTTAGATTTAAATCAATAATAATATTATTAGTATTATTATTGTAGGATGAAATGAAAATTTGACAATACAAAAATTTGATATTTCACGATAAATTTCAATTCGTCATTAAAAATTATTTAACTATGAGATCGATATATGTCACATGAAGAAAAACAAAAAAAGAAGTGACATAACCAATGCATCATGGGTCAAAATTTTAGTTATCTATCATAAATTGCTACGATTTGTCATTAAAAGCATTGTATAAATAGAGTTAAATTCTGCTCATAGTCCTTGGATTATGTGTAAATTGTGGATTTAGTCTTAATATTTTTATTTGTTGATTTTTAGTATCTGTATTTTTCAAATTTTAAAATTTTAGTCTTGACCAAAATAGTACTTGTTAAATTTGTTAATTTCTACTATTTCCAAAATCTGATTCGGTAAACTTATTATCATGTGTGTAATATTATGCCAGCTTTCTATATTCACATAATACAAACAAAAAGATTAGTTAATTGATTTAATAGTTGTCATTTGTTGAAATACCCCAAACCCGGCTTAGACGTTATGGCCAAATCCGGAGGTGTCATAAGGAATGAGTTTTGATAATGAAATCTACACGTTAAAACCATTTTAGTTTTTCAACTCTTATTTGCTTTTATCCATTGTCAAAACGTTTATTCAATTAATCAATTTGCCTTAAAACGTGTTTTATAGTAGAAACTTATGAAAAATATTGTATTTAAAGAAAGCAGTTCGTATTTTTAGAAAACCATTGTTTTAGTAAAAACCATTGTTTTTAGATATCAGTTACAAATTAAGTACTAAAACGAAAATCCAAATCCAAAAGAAAATCAACCAAAAAGTTCAGAGAGTCCAATTATTACAAAAATCCAAAAATAATCCTTAAATAAAAACCATAAACCTAATCAATTTACGAACTCGTGGTCACCGAGAGGCTCCGTCGCATCGATCTGCCTAAGTCCGTGGATTACCTGAACAGTTCAGACAAACGGATGTGAGTTTTCGTAAACTCAATGTGTAACCCAATAGAATTAAGCACGCAAACATAAAGATACAGAGTCAGGCTCATGCCCTTTTCAGATACAGTAAACAGAATCAGATATACAGAATCCTCTCCCATTCCTCTACACACCTACTTCGACCATCCCATCACACCATGTGGGGTTAAAAACACCCGCCCATCCCTACACACCATATCGTGCCATTACGACACATGTCAGATAATGTGCAGCCAAGTTGCCAAAATATAGGCGATGATCGCCGTACAAAATACTTTCTCCTCATATACAAATCCCACCCCACAATCATATACAGAAACAAGTACAAAATAACATACCAGACATGCTTAACATGCTTATGTACAGATATCAGAATAATCAGACATGCATAGCATTATCATACTAAGAACATAATATCAGACTATTAGATCTATAGTTTTAAGGTTTGGTTAGCCTTTACAGACTCTACGGTAGGCCCACAGTCGATCAGAACAACCCGTGCGACCCTAGGGAAATTTTTAGAAATATGGGCCTACATGCCTGTATGGGCCCACATGCCTGTGTAGCTCACACACCCAGATTGGCCTTACCCGTGTGGCCCACACGACCTGGCCCAAAAACCCACACGCCTGTGTGGCCCACACGCCCAACTTGGCCTAGCTAGTGTGGCTCACACGGCCACACTCCGACCACCACGCAACTGTGTCTTGCGCATGGCCATGCCTTCGTCGATCACACGACTGTATCTCGCAGATGGCTAACCACACGACTAGGCACACACTCGTATGGCATAGATAGTGTGGTTTTTCAGCTTTCGTTGAAGCTCGTTTTTCTGCATTTCGGGTACACACCTGGTATCGATTCGATGCAAAAACAATCTCGAGTCTTCCAAAACCTAAAAACAGAGTGCCCAACAATGATTTAGCGGATTGACTATTGAATTCGACTTACCACTATCGATAAACAATCCCTTACGCACACTATATCGTTGGACTACAATTCCCTGCTCCGTAATCTGCTCCTAAACACAAATTACCACCACTCAATCACTACAGATTACAATTAATAAAATCCCAACTAAAAGATAAAGGTATGACGAGTATACTTACCAACCGATCAGAGAACTGACAAAATCAAAGACACGATAGGACAATAGATTTACCAACAAAATTGAAGAATAAGAACGAAATAAGGATTTGCCACATCCCTTAATTTCCTCTCACAATCCCACTACTCACAACTCCCTTAGCATCCTAACTCCATCGAAACTTTATCAGATAACAGAGCAAAAATATAACACCCTCGCTAACGCAAAAAGTCAAACATAAGACCCAAAGGTACACTAACACTCACTCAACCACCAGACCAACAAGCCCATTCTAATATGGATTGTCAAACAATTTTATAAAAATCCAATCAACACGGTTAGGGCTAGGATTATGAAAATAAATTTTTTTATCAAATGTGAAACTTGAACCCAAGACTTCATACACACACCTAGAACACTTAACCACCAAAGCAGACAAATATTTGTGTTAGATATTTACAGAAGCAGAAACAAATTTATCAGGATGTTACATTTGTATTAAGCTTGAATTTTTAAAATTTAAAAATTATAAAACTAAGTCTTGCAACACCCAATACATATCTCGATGATCGTTATGAGTACGAGATGTTACTAAGATAGATGCAAGAAAAATACAACTTAATTACTAAGATAGATGCAAGACAAATACAACTTAATATCTTAAGACATCATTATTTAGGACAAGTAAATAAATTCAACAAATCAAGGTTAAGAGAAATTTAAAACTTTGGAGAAATTTAAAACTTTGGAACATTTTTAAATTTCACTTCGAATCATCCCATAAATGTTTGAATAAGTTCGAGCATAAATGAATCTTTCAAAATTTAAAATAACTAAAAACACAATCTTTATAGGAATGATAGGTAAGAAAATAGTCTAGTTGCTATAAAGATGGTTGTGCTTCATCGACTAGATGGCAAATTCGCAATGATAATAATTCCATAGAGTTTGCACCCCATCTAGATAGCTCTATGGTTAGATCTGTTCAAGAGTTGAGATTGAACAATGATTTTTGTCTTTTCAGATTGAGAAATTCAATTTAAATAATAAAATTTAAAATTTAAATTTAATTATAAAATATAAAATAATTATTTTATTATTTTTTGAACAATAAAATAAATTTTTTTTTCGAACTAAGTCTACCCAAAAATAAAGTTGAGCATGATTTTTTTCTTTTAAATCAAGTTCCAAATAATTTTAGATATTATCATAACTTTCCCAAGAAAAGAAATGGTGTTATATATAGACATAATTGACTAGAATTTCAAACATAATATAGATAAATATAACCAATAGAGCCTGCAACAGAACAACTCGTTTATACATGTTGACACCTTAGATATATTCCACAACTTGTGGGCCCACAAGTAAGAATGTGTTAAGTAGATATTCTTAATGATCTTGTAGATAATGTGATACTTTTGAATCAATTTAGACTTTAAAAATCCGAAAGTGAGAATCTGTATATAAAAAAAACCGTACATAAGTATAAAATTCTTAATAATTCAATTGAAAAATCACTATACTTACGTGGTTTATGATGAGTATTTCCATTCATATAACTTAACAAGTTTAGCTTACATATTACCCTAGCAACATAACATGACACATAATTCGCAAGGCTCCATGGTTGCACATTAATATTAGCACATTGACATGACAAGGTTAAGGTAAGAAAGTTCAAGTAGTAACATGACAAGCAACATTCACAACTTATTACTTATATACACCAATTGTATTTATAATTAAATTATCTTTCGTGAATCATTTTCTTGTCTTCTATTATCAATTTTATATCAAAATTTTGGATTAATGTTTATTTTAATTTCGATAAAACAGGATTTGAATACTACAGGAAATTTATATATTCTAAAAAGCATCGAAGTAATATGCCTAAAAATAACAGAACTTCAAATATCATATAAGTTTCCAAAGAGATAACTTAAGCCCAATGATATGCAATAAATGCTCGACCAAAGAGAAATATAAACAGAATTTTAGGAACATAACACATAACTCCGATATATGTGAAGAAGTGCATTAAAATTAGAGGCTTTCTCCATTGGAGCGAACTTTTGGTCTTCTGGAGAGTGCAAAAATTTGAGAAATTTCACATAAAAATTAGAGGAAACTCCGCTGGAGCAAACTTTTGGCCTACTAGAACGTGCACAAAATCGAAAATATTCACATAAAATAGCAAAAAGTTCACTGGAGCGTACGTCACCACTAACCAATCATGGATATAATCATCTTTCTTTTTGCCTGTTGCACAAGCTCCATCATCTTCTTCTCCAAGCAAAAAGTTTGCCTCCGCTTAGCTCATTATCACGCCACTTACTTCCAAATAAGGACCACATTTCAGCTGATGACTAGGGGAGTTCTCTTTTTTACCTCTCCTACTTTTATTTTATAACCATCAAAACTCATAAAATTTTATAATCTAGCATGATGACAAAACTCATAAACTTATAACCCCAAAATGAAAAATATTTATACCATAATTAAAGAGTTAATTGAGTTGCTGTCACACTTCAACAACGTCTCAACTCAATTGAGCAATTGCTGAAAGTTTTTTTCATTTAGAGTTAGTTTAGTATTGCTTCTAGGAAGCACTTTTGGGATAAAAAATTCCTAAACAAATTATTTTTTTGAGAGAAAAAGTATTTTTCTCAAGCCAAAAATTGACTTAAAATCACTTTTTTTTCAGAACTTAAAAATTTTAGCTTCTCCCTAAAAATGCTTTTGTTTTTAAAGGTATTTATATCGTTTTATATTTTTAACATCTTTTTGTATTTTAATAAATTTCAAAAAAAGATTATATATATGAAAAACAAGATATTTGAACAAAGACATCAAACTCCTCATTAACACAATTTTACCATTTCAATCAAAGTAAGATCTAATTTTTAAACCAATGTTTCTAAATCTATTACATGAATGTTTTCATCCGAGTTAAACACTTGTAATTCCGCAACATTTATAATATTAGCTGAAATGGTAGGAAAAATAATCAAACTTTTACTTTGAAGCTAAAAATTTTGTGCTCCAAATTCAAGATGTGAACATAGTTCATGGAGATGAGAAGTCAGGAAAGATGGAGTAAGAAAATAATTCATTGAATAAGCTTAGTGGACGTTGTGATAATTCCGAGATTGGTAATGATTGCGCTGGAAATCGAAGTTCCAATTCCATGTATGAACCCCAAAAACGGGGTAAAGAATCTAATTCTAGAAAAATCGTATACGATGGATCAAGACTTTGGAAAAAATACATGTGCAGTGGATAATCCGGTGAGCGACCTGCTTGGAATTTAAAGAGTGCAATAGTCTTTAGACAAACCCAATTCTTGGTCTATTGAGGAACATGTGAGTGAATCTTCGGTTAGAAATGGAACAGAGAATCATGAAAGAATTGACCTTAGTTAATGGCTGCTGTTAAGGCTTGGACGATGGAGTGAATCAAGGAACTATGGGGGTGTTTGAGCTGTTGGCAGTAATTGCACTGGATTCTTTCCTAACACTCTCTTCCTTAATGTTCTCAACTATTATTCTAACACGGAGGGTGTTCTTTCAATCGTTTCTTCTTCTCAAAACCCATCCACCCCTCAACCTTAAGAGCCTGTTTCGGTATATATGAACAACCCCAATTTCTTTTCTATGATCTTCTAACTTTTAATGGCTTTAAGATATGTACCAAAATATAAATAAATGCTGAAAACAGGTTCACACCTTAATAGCCTGTTTTGGTATATATGTTTTCTTAAAGTTTAACTCCATTCTTTCGGTTACCTTTTTTGTTTCACTAGAAACAGTCAATCTGGAATGCAAGTCAATTACAGCCCTCGATAAATTTCCATAGAAGAACTTGTTTTCATGTATACATTTCTTCTGCTATTGTCTATTTCTTTCAAATCTCTCTTTTTGAGAGACAATGGCAGAAGTTGTCTGCCATAATATTAATCGTCTGCTACTGTCAGCTTCACTTTCTTTCTGTCTTCTTGTCTTGTATTTATCATCTCCATTGAAGTACCAAAGCAAACTCACCATCTTATTCTCCACTTTCCCACCCAATTCCCATATCAAAACCAGTCAAGAAACAGCACCATCATCACCTCCATTGCCACCACCATCAGCTGCTTCACCGGCTCCATTGACATCCCTTAATGCAACAACTGGTGGGGACGCCATTACAAGGCCTAATAAAGTGCGGAACATTGAGCAGTATCATAAACTGATTTTTGTTTTTATCTCTTTAATTTATGTTAATGCTTATTGGGTGATTTCATCGTTGTTTGATTTGGTAATTTGGGTAGAGAAAGAGCAGTTTGGAGAAAGTAGAAGAGGGTTTGGCCAAAGCACGAGCGGCTATACGTGAAGCAATTCTTGTACGAAACTATACATCATACGAGAAAGAGACCTTCGTTCCCAGAGGAATCATTTACAGAAATCCATATGCTTTTCATCAGTTAAGTTTTATTATCCATTTTCATGTAATCGTATATGTTAATTTACTTTTTATTTTAAATGGTACTGTTATTAATTACAATTTTTAACCCTTAAACCCATTGGAATCCTAATATTTATAACACTATTTTTAGGACCGGACTTGACAGGCTAGTTCAATTGTTTGAATTGAGAATTGTTCTGAGTATCAATCCGGAATAAGATGTTAAATTAAGTGACTCTGAATCAATACAAATTAGTTGAACCAGATTAAAAAAGTTTATTGAATCGATTTTTTTTTATTTTTTAATATTTTTATAATTTTTAAATAATTTATTTAATTAAATCGACCAAATTAATTAAACTAATCCGAGCATATCAAACTAAAAACCAATAATTTAACCGACTATCAATTCAATTTTAAAATCACAAATCTAATCACTTTCCTTTTTAATCCGTTTTATGCCTGTAAATTAAGGTTTTATTTGCAAAAGGAAAAAAATTGAAATCCAGCCCCTTTTTTCCTGTTAATTTGTAGTTGTTTAAATGATGAATTCAATTTAGAGAACCTTGAATTGTAATCTCTTCCATAGATTAAGGTTTTTCCTTTTTTCTGAGCCCAGAGATAAAAGATAAAAAAATTTTCAACTTAATCCCTGTATTTATAATAATAATGCTTAAATGACTAAATTTAGAAGGTAAATATTGAGGGAAGAGACTGTGTTTAATGTCCAGATATGCATTAACCAATAAGGACCACATATCTATATATTGCATTGTTAATGGAATAATTCCCTATCCTTCCGACATATTTTTAAGGATAAAGCAACCTTTAGTTACTTACGGCAAATTTTTTTCATTTTTATATTAATTTTTAAATTTAATAATTAATTATATATTTTTTAACAATAATTTCATTATAGGTTCTATTATCATTTTTCTGATATAATGTCTAGAATTATTCATAGCTCTCATCAACCCTGAAATAGGAAGATAATGCGCTTCAGTTCACTCGAACTCACATCCTCCTACACTGACAACAATACCAATATTGACTTAAAACTCAACCGGCTAGTTTTACTTTTAATCTATATAATAATATAGTATATTATCAAAATGTCACTTCACGCCATCACATGGATTAAAAAAAAGTGTAATGATTAATATAGATAAAAAATGTTCAAAAGTCTAGAAAGTAAATATCCTCTTTTTTATCTCTTTTTTTGCAAAAAATAAATTTGAACCTCAAGTATCTTGATATTCAATATATTAATTTTACCATTTTAATTAAACCTTCATTTGTTTTTAACATTATTTTTTATAAATATATTTGTTATATAAATTTTTATCCACATAATAGGTGTGTCATAATCTAGTATATACTATTATTTAAGACTTTAATAGGATTGGTGTTATCCATCAATTAAGTCTCAACCCAATTGTGAAATTACTAAAAACTTTTTATTTTTACAAAGTAACAAATATTATTTTGATGAAATTTGTTTCTTTCTGTATTTTTATATAAAATCTAGAAAAATACATAAAGAAGATATATTTTAACAAAACATCTTAGTAATTTTGTCATTTTAATTAAAATCGTATTTAAGTTTCATATTTTTTTTTATAAATTATTGAATAGAAGCACCAATAATTATAGTTTTTATTTATTTATTTTACTTGCGCATCTATTTTACATTAGTACAAAACTGGTATGACAGGAGTCACATTGAAATGGAGAAGAGATTCAAGGTTTGGGTGTATAGAGAAGGAGAGCCACCCTTAGTTCATGGGGGCCCGGTGAGCAACATCTACGGCATCGAGGGGCAGTTCATCGACGAAATGGAGAGTGGGAAGAGCCAGTTTTTGGCTCGCCATCCCGAGGAGGCACATGCATTTTTTATCCCCGTTAGTGTAGCCAATATTGTCAAAGTCCTCTACCGACCTCTCGTCACCTACTCTCGCGATCAGCTACACCGAGTCGTCGCTGATTATGTTGGCATCGTAGCTCATAAGTACCCTTATTGGAATCGAAGCAATGGAGCTGATCATTTCTTGATTTCTTGCCATGATTGGGTATGTATGGTATGCATGCAGGCACGCATGTAATATAAAAAAAATGTTAATGTTAGTATCATTAACTTTGTATTACTTACGAAATGCAGGCACCGGATATTGGAGATTCCAATCCAGCACTGTTCAATAACTTCATCAGAGTCCTCTGCAACGCTAACACATCAGAAAAGTACAACCCTCGAAGAGACGTCTCCATGCCCGAAATCAACATTCCGAAAGCTCAACTTGGTCCGCCGCACCTCGACCTTTCCCCGGCTAACCGTTCGATCCTCGCGTTCTTCGCTGGTGGAGCCCATGGTTACATAAGAAAGCTCTTGTTGGAGCATTGGAAAGACAAGGACGAAGAAGTTCAAGTCCACGAATACCTTTCAAAGGAGAAAGATTACTTCAAGTTGATGGGGGAAACAAAGTTTTGCTTATGCCCAAGCGGCTACGAAGTGGCAAGTCCAAGGGTGGCCACAGCAATCTCCGTGGGGTGTGTTCCGGTTATAATCTCCGATAACTATGAGCTACCGTTTAGCGATGTGCTTGATTGGAGTGAGTTTTCGGTTCATATTCCGTCAGAGAGGATACCAGAAATCAAGAGGATATTGAAAGGGATACCAGAGAAGAAGTATTTGAAGTTGCAAAAGAGAGTGAGGCAAGTCCGAAGGCATTTTGTTTTGAACCGACCAGCAAAGCCATTTGATGTGATTTACATGTTGCTTCACTCCGTGTGGTTAAGGAGATTGAATTTTAGGGTACCAACACCTTCATAATATCGCCATTGTTGATAGCAAAAGCATCCATTCTTGTAATTAAAAAAAAAAGTCTCAAGTTTGTATCTCAAATTAAAATTATCATTTGCTTTTAGTTTATTGCCAGGATATCTTGAAGGTTTCTTTAGATAAAATTCTTAATTTGATTGAATAATCTTCCCGGGAAACTTCGTATCCTTCTAGGATAATTGTATCCTTAAATAATTTCAAGTTGTTATAATAATAAATCTTTTAGGGATTTTCATATAAATTTCACTATCCAGTGAATCATATAAATAGGTTGTAACAACATCCATTACACGCATATTAAGTTTTTCATGTATAGTTAGAATTATAAGATATCTAAACGTGATTGCATCCACCACAGGAGAATATGTCTCTTCATAATCAATGTCAAGCATTTGTAAAATTTCTTGTGCTACAAGTCATGCTTTATATCTAACGATTTCATTTTGCTCATTTTGTTTCCCCACAAATACCCTTGCACCCCATTAGCTTTACATCTTTAGGTGTTTGGACTATAGGTCCAAAAACCTCACGTTTAGCAGGCAAATTTAATTCTAATTGTATTGCATCTTCAAATTTGGTCAATCTTTTCTATTTCTACATTTCTTAACAAATGTAGGTTCAAGATCCTCATTTTCTATTATTATTTTAGTAGCAATATTATAATAAAAATATTGTTGACAACTATATCTTTTTGGTTTCATCATTTTCCCGTAGGGATATAACTTATTAAGATTTCTTCATTATTACTATTTTTAGGTACTTAAACTTCTTTTGGGGTTTTTTAGTCAATTATGTCTTTGGCCGTTTCTTGGGCACTCACTTCTATAATATGACCATCTAGAGTATTTACTCTTTTCTTTTTACGAGAATTCTTATCTATGGAACCAATTGGTCTACCACGCTTCAGGTGGGGTATACTTTCATTTACATTAGCATATTGTCCTACAATAAAATCAATTCTTATTGGAGCATTTCAACTGATATATCAGATTTAGTAACTCTTTTTAGGTCAACAAATACATCTACCAGCTGAATTGCAATATTTTACAAATGTATTATCTTCTAAACTTCTCGTTCAAATTGATTTGTTCGAGGATCTAATTGAGATGATAATGATACATTCCATGTAATTTTCTTTACCAATTGTTTTTTTTCTCCTTCTAAAGTTGGGAATACTATTACTTCAAAATGACAATCAACAAACCGTGTCGTAAATAGATTTCTTGAGGTACTTAATTATAGAAGGAGATTCATACCTAACATATATTCCCAACCTCCTTTGATGGTTCATCTTTATACGTTGTGGTGGAGTAATTGGAATATATACTGCACATCAAAAAATTCTAAGATAGGAAATATTTGACTCCTAAACAAAAGCCAATTGTAATGAGGGAACTTATGATAACTTGTTGGATTAATGCATGCAAGTGCTGCTACATGTAAAATAGCATATCCCCATGTTGAAACTAAATTGTCTAATTTGGTAAAATGGTGACCAGAAGGTAAAATTGAGCCAATTAGAAGTTTAAGCCTTTTAGATCCCTAATCCAAAGGTTAATTAGCAATATGCAAATCAACCAACCGCTGTTTGTTATTTAATTGTTATTTGCCTAATTTATGTCTATTTTATGATTTAGTCCTTTTTAGTGTTAGTTAGCAAATTAATATAATTAACCTTGATATAATTTGTCGTAATATAAAACTTAATGAGTAGTTAGTTAGATTCCTTATTTACATGTTAGTTGCTTAGGAATCACTTTGTAGGCGACTCTTTTGGGTTCGATCCTTGAAATACTCGGGTGTTCCATTATAACACTATAAATATTATAATTGACCTGTCACACTTGTAGTAAAGCCGCTAGATATTTAAGTATAATAGTGTTGATTCTTAGCCTCTGTGCATGCACATCGAGGTGCGGTCAATATAATGTTGACATTTTCATTGCTTGCAATTAAATGAAAAAAGCATTTTCTATCATTAAGTATAGTATGTATTGTAGTATTGTTTGCAAGATATGTGTCTTCATTCTTGATCTTGATTTCAACCAAAAGATTCACATTCTTCATTGAAACAAAACACATCATAAGAGATATTGTAAACACTGAAAACATATATCAAAGCATACTAAAGTCACACAAACATGAATAACAAGAATTATAAAATCATGAAATAAATATAAAATATTATTATATATTTTAAAATTCTTGATTTCTAGCCTCAAAGAAATCATTTTAATCAAGATGGATCATATCAGCAAAGTTTTTAAAACCATTATCGTTGTGAGCAAAATTAGGCTTTACATAGGTCAAATTTGTTTCAATATTCTTTCCTTTCCTTTAGATGGAGGCTTGATAAAGTTTTACAAGATGTCCAAGCGTGCGATGGATAGTTGACCAATACCCACTCATACCACATCGGTGGCACAAATTCTTAGTGCCTTTTGAAGGATTGCTTGGGCCATGATCTTCTCTTTCTTTTCTCTTTTATTTTTCTTTTGGTGGTCATAATAATTGTTAACATATTGAAAACGATAATTATAGTGTCCTCAACCACGTCCATGGCCACAGCCACAACCACGACCATGATTTCTTTCATTTCTATAATTATCGTGTATTGATGCATTCACTTCTAGAAATGGAGAAGAGCCTGTAGGACAACTTTCATGATTTTTCATTAATAGCTCGTTATTTTGATCAACCACCGAAAGGCATGAGATTAATTCAGAGTATTTCTTAAAATCCCTTTCACGATATTGCTATTGCAGGAGCACATTAGACATGTGAAAAGTTGACAAATTTTTTTTCCAATAAGTCCTAATAAGTTATTTTATTTTCACGTAATTTTAATTAAGAACTTATCTTAAATATTGCAGAATTATACTTACTTATTATTTTATAATCTTGCAACATCAAGTGCATCCAATCATAATAAGTTTTTGGTAAAATTATTATTTTCTGATGGTCATATCTTTTTTTTTTAACTATTTCATAGTTCAAGTGGATCTTTTATAATTAAATATTTTATTTTCAAACCTTCATGAAGATGATGGTGGAAGAAATTGTGATTTATCTTGTTTAAATGCCTCATGACCTATGGTAATTGTATTCCCAAGACTTTTAGCGTCTAAATGCATTTTAACATCTAACACTCATGAAAAATAGTTCTTGCGTGATATGTTAAGAGCCAAAACTTCAAATTTTACAAGATATATTTTTATGCAAGCTAATATAAAAAATGATAATTAGAATATAAAACATCACATAATTAGTAGAACCTTATATAAAATGATTGAATAAAATTAATTGCATTCACATTTAAAGAATTATGCCATATTAAAAATATTAGTGTAAGTAGATGTTTAGCTAGTGAATTTTTATAATTCACAATAAAACATATATATATAAATACAAAGAGGGGAAATTAAAAGAGGCAAATGCATTATTCTTATAAAGCATTTACATTTAAAAACATAAACCTAATCGTAATAATTAATGAGATGTCTAAATATAATATAACAATTCCAAGATCAAACAAGAACAAAGAATAGAAGAGATTAGAGTGAGAAGTGATACCTATAAATTTGATCAACTTTGTTATTTTTCTATCGTATAATACTAAAAACCTAATGGTGGTTTATAAGTTTTAATAGTTAAAGGATAAATTCTAAATTTGTCTCTAATTGTACATAAGATCAAACTCTATTTTCTATGTAATACTAATTAAAGGAAATAATTATGCTGACAACGTATTATAAAAAAATTAAAAAAATAATAATAACAAGAAAAAAGTAGATGAAAAGTACAGGAAAATTTTCATACTAAACTTTTACTTACAAGGTACTTTATTTACAAGCTCTTTTACATTTTATTGAATACATGTAAATGGAGCCTTCTTAATTGCTTCAATGAAATATCTCATGGTCATAAATGAATAAGAGAATTTTATCTCATCATTTAATTAAGGGTTTCAAGAGGTTATATATATTCATTATTAATGTATTTACAATCATTAAAACATAATTAAAAAGGGAATTATTAAACATGTGATAGAATAAAAAGAAGAGACTTGCGAGCCTACTAAATACTAACCCAATTAAAAATTAATTATAATTATGATTTAGGGAAATGCATCCTCCTTCAAGAAGCACCATTTTAATAGCTGTATCATCACCACCGCCGCCGCTAACGAATCAACGGCTGAGAACGGTGATAAGAGTGCAATTATAGAAGGCAACATAGATGGGAGTAATAGTAGGATATTGTTGAGTCGTCTCCATCAAGCATGGCTCTTGAGGATGTGAATCATAGTGAAGTGGATGAGTATGTTTTATATCAATAATCTTAATTGCTTATTATATGAATATCGTTCTTTTATGTTGACTCCCTATGAGGAAGGAAAAATGGTATTTTCAACTCAACAGTTTTTTTCTGATCCAAGAATCTTCCAAATTCAAAACTGGTTCATATTGTCAAAGATGGCCAAGACTCCTCAGTCACTAATATTTATATTTTTCATTCAGAATTTGAAAATGTAAACCCCGGTGTCTTACCGCCCCAACGGCCTCCTCCTGAGTGCTTCCTGCTATTCTTCTCTCTCTTAAGCAAATTGCATTAGAAAAAGGTTGTGAATAAGCTGGTGGTGGTCAATAATTAGTGATGTGATGTGATGAACTCACCCCTTCATATGAATATTATATCCTTGTCGGCTGATCGCTACTTTGTTAATTCCATCACGTTGCATATTAAAATATGGCTTCTAATTTTTTTAAAAAAATATTATTTTAGTTTTTTATTTAATTTAATTTTATCTTTTTTAACTTTTAAATTTGAATTATTTGTTAAATTAACCTAAAATTAATGGAAAAGTTAATATCTATTAACTTTACTGACGTGTCATACACGTAGATGTCACATTAACAATTAATTGATTGTCAAATGTGGCAAAGATATATCCATAGTTGCTTGAACTAAATGAGACTATGCAATTGAACCAATAACCAATCGGAATATCCAAAAAGAAGCATCAAATTGATTGACTTGTAAACCAATACAAACCAATTGAATCAGGCTAAAAAAATATTGAATGGATAGTTGAGTTGTTTTTTTAAAATATTTTTTAATAATTTATATAATCGAATCATACAAATTGATTAAATCTAGATGAACAGACCAATAACCTAATTGAATTAACCACTAGTCTAATTTTGAAAACTTAAAATACATGTAAACATCTAAGGTAATATTACTTAGGCTTCTCCTTGTATAATTTTTAAAAAATTAGCTAAAAAGGTCGAACTCAAAAGAATTGATTATTTTGAAAAAAAATTAATGATAAAAAATTTTGTTAGTGGAGTTCACTTTTTCTTTTTATCTTTTTAGTTTTATTCCACTCTATTACTTTTTCATCCATTACTATTTCATACATGTTTAATCACCATTTATAAATTAATTTTTACACGAGTTTTACACATTTGAATAGTGATGATTATTGTAATAGATGGAAAATTAGTAGAATGAATCTTAACCCTTTTTTGGAAAATCATATTCTTGATCACTTAATTATTAATAAGTTTACACTTTGACCACTCTATTATAAATATTAATAATTTTATCTCTCAATTTTTTGAAATTGATCATTTAAGGCACCCCTTTGTTAACAAGTTAACAGATGTCAACGCAAGCCATTAAGTCACTATTCCTTAAATACATCTTTAGTCACTCAATTATTAGTAAGTTTTCGCTTTAGTCACCCAATTATGAAAAGTTATAAAATGGTACAAATGTTATCAATTTGTAACTTTTTTATCATCCGTCCATTAACTCTATCAAGGATTGATGTATGACACATTAATTATAGGCTTAATAGTTAATTTGGTCCCTAAATTATGACTAAAATATCAATTTAATGATATTTTTATATTTTTTAACAATAACTCAAAAAAATTGACATACAAAACATGAAAATCAATGATGCATTTTTTTGAAATTATAAAATTATCTTGAAATTTTAAAATGTTCATAACGTTCTAAAAGAAATAAAAATTTACTTAAAGTTCTAAAGAAATCTAAAGTGTCGATATTTTTCTATTAACTACTATAGATTACTTCACAAATTATGAGAATAATTTGCAAATATCAAATCACAATCTGAAGCATGGAGATCATTGTTTCTCCTTTTTTTTTAATGTGGCTTTGCATTATTAATTTAGCAAAAGCATATATTTGTTATTTTACCATAAATTTATATATGATAAACGAATCATATGAAATCATTTCATTAATAAATAAAATAAATTTTTAAAAATCATTAGAAATAAATAAACACCATCAAATTAGGCATATATAGCATAATTTTTTTTTCTTTCTTGTAATACTTATGAAGATGACAAGTCTTTGAGTTAATTGGTCAAATAATTTTTTTTTCTTTCATGTAGTACTTATGAAGATGACAAGTCTTATTTTCACATGATTATATATTTTTAAATTTTTTTTAAAATTTCAAAAAAATTAAATTATGAAAACTCTTTTTAGAATTTTATTGGGATTTAAAAATTTTTAAAAGTAGTAAATTGATATTTTAGCAATAGTTTAGGGACCAAATTAATTTAACTCTATAAGTTAATGTGCCATTCCATTAGTTCGTTGGGGTGATCGTTTTGCAACTTTTTATAGTCTAATGATAAAAACAAAAAGTTACTAATAATTAAGTGACTAATGGTGCAACTTAACGGAATGGATTTGAGGAATAATGACTTAATGGCCCATGCTGATTTCTATTACCGAAAAGTTACTAATTTTTTTGTAAAACTTGACATGTATTCTTTTTTTAATAAATTTGACCCTCAATCTTTTTAAAAAAGAGTTAAATTTGATTATTAACCTTTCAAAGAGAGTTGAATTACTATTTTCTAATGAAAATACTAACTAAAACATTAAATTTCTAAATATGACAGCTTGCATGGCAATCCATGTGCACTTCATGCTTCTTCTTTTTTGAATTTTTATGGATTTTTTACAATTTTAAATTTTTTTTGGCATGATATATAAGACAAATAGTGTCAAGTTAGCATGAAGTATATGTGGACTATCACACGGGTTGCCATGGTAACATCATTAAAAAATTAATATTTTATTTAGAATTTCTCTTAAAAAAAGTTATTTGACTCTTTTTATATATTAGTAGTCAAATTTAGCTAAAAAAAAGAATAAGGGCTAAATTGATTAAAGATATAAACATTATGGACTAAATTTGTGATTATGTTTTTTTGAAGAATCATGGCAATTTTTCTAAAAGACAAAGCTTGCCCTTCAAATCCAAGCCCAAAAAAAATCCAATTTAAACCATTTGCCAGCTCTATTGATGTATCCCATCCCTATCTTCTGGTTCTATTTATTCCTTTGTTATCTTCTTGTTTTAAATGTAGAGGGTACAATCGTCATTTTATTCACATTTTGTCCATGAATTTTTCACGTGGCACATACTTGTAAGTGTAACTTGTGTGTCTAAAAAAAAAAAAACCTTGGATCTGCTATATATTCGTGTTTCCAGCTTCGCTCGCAATACCTAATAATAATTACTTAAAAAAATTTCTACTTTTTTCGGTGAAATTTAAAAATTTTACACAAAATAAAATTTACGAGTGATTGATTAAGAGCAATTATATAAATTTCTATAAAAAATATTTAGTTTATATTATAACAAATAATCTATCTATACAATTTTCCTTTGGCACAACATTAATTCTCAACTCTAAAAATACATTAATTATTATCAAAACACCAATGCTAAAAATTAATCTCATTTAAGACCATTTTTCCCCAAATCAATTAACACAAAATACAAACAAACTTATAAACTTTATGTATTGTCATCATTAGTATTATAAATCAACCTTTCTGTCGAAACTATTTTTGATTTTGAAAAAGTAGGGATCGACTTTTAAAACCAAATGTGGAGTCGCCACCAATCCTTTTTGTTTAAGTGAGATTAGATCACCTAATAAAGTATTTTATTCCCTTTAAATCAATTTTAGCCTACGTAAATTTGAAAAAACGGGTTCGGGAGCCAGTTATGTATGAGGAAGGATTAGCACCCTCACTACGCCCAAAATTGGTACCAAATTGATTAAGTATTGTCCTTATGTCTAAGTTTTAAAGTTATTTTTGAAATATGGTTCCTTTGGAAGCATTTAAATGGCTCAAGTTGGTCGTCAAAATTCTCTTGTTTCAGAGGAATACAACATCACATCCAGCATGATAGGACACGATTCTTTATACCCTCGAAGACACGATAAATTTTGACTTTCAAAAGTTTATATGTTGAAAATTACAAAAGGATGCCCAATTATTTAGTCCAACGAAAAACCGAAACCCAGCACAGTAAGGCACGATTCCTCGAATTTCTAAACATTGAACATTGCCTTGTTTTAGAATTTAGAAAACATGAGTGAAATTCTAAAGGAATATTCGATTATTTCGAACAAACGGGAAATTACAACCCAGCACGATAGAGCACGATTCTCCGAATTTCCAAACATCGAACATTGCCTTCGTTTTAAGGAATTTTTGAAGTACGGATGAAATTTCAAAGGAATATTTGATTATTTGGGCAAATAGAAAATCGAAACCCGGCACGGTTGGACACGATTCCTCGAGTTCCCAAACATCAACTATTACCTTTGTTTTAGTGAATCTTCAAATAAACAATTGTAGAACTAGCTCAAAACATATTAATTTTACTTGAAATAAGATGGAATAATTAAATTTTTTTTAAAAAGTTGAAAATTATAATGCAACATTTGTAGACTAAAGGAAAAAATAAAAACATGGGGTAACATGCACTCATAAAATATAATGCCAATTAACCAACTAATAATTAACAAATTAACAAAACCAATAATTAAGTATAACTAATCTAAGATAAATATAATCGAACTTCTAAGCATGGATGGAGAACAACAATATGAAAAATATACATGAAATAATACAAAAACGACTAACCCATGAGATACCAAACAACATAAAATTAATATGATACAAAACAACTTCTAAAGAATGATGCATTAATGAGCAAATAACACGTGTTAGGACTTGAAATAATCTATAGGAAAAATAAAGAACACGTATATAATTTTTTTTAAATGATGTTGCAAAAAGAAAACATTTAAATCAAATAATATGCCAAATATTAAAAAATATATATTTACAAAAAGATTGACAATATACACAATGGAGGAGAATTTAAATGATACACAAAATATAAAAGGATAGTAAAAATACATGATAAAATATGATCTTTGAAAATAATTATGCACACAATTAATAGATTTAAAAAACATATGTATATATAAACGAATTTAGAAGCAATTAAATGTAAAAAAAAATAGCTTGGGAATAATAATACTTATAAGATTAAATTAATTTTGCTATAAATTATATATGTGCCATTATACATAAAAGCATTTAAATGAGATACTATAAAGTATTAGAATAATATAATATAAAGATGCATATTGAAATAATAATTTTATAAACACGAAAAATGCAGTTTCTAAAATAGTTTCCTATATACATAGAAGCATTAAGTAAATTTTAAATAGAAAACTCCACCAAAATAATATATGTACGAATATACAAAAATATTTAAATGAGATATTAAAAATAATAATAACTTTAAGACAAAACACAATTATCCAAGTAGCTTAAAATATCAAATAATCAAACCAAAATTAAAAAAAAATGAATGTGAAACGAATTTTAAAAATAATGAAAAGAACTTAATTGAAATAAAATTAAAATAAAATGGAAAATTTATAAATTCTTGAAATTAAATTGAGGACTAATGCGGCACGCGTGCAAATGCACGAGGACCAAACCTAGAAATATTCCAGATCTTAAAACATTGTGCTCAGGCGGGGTCTAAATCGCAACAACACACAAATTTTAGGGAAAATTTAAAACAAATAAAATAGAAATAAAAGTTAATTGGAAACTAGCGCAAAGGGGAGGGACTTTCCATAAATTAACCCTCAAGGACCAAATGGTGCCATTTCAAAGCCATTAATATTGGCTCAAAACGTTGTCACTTCATGTCCTTTAAAAGTAAAAAAGGAAACCCTAATGAAGCAAAGCCACCATTTCCTTCCATTTTCTAAAAAATAGAGTAAAAAAATCTAAAAGCCATTACCCCATTCGGCTAAACCAAGCTCCCATCCCTCTTTTTCTTCCTTATCAAACCCTAAATTCCCACTTAAACCGCCGATTCTCCTTCCCCAAACAGCAACCAACACATTTAGACTTGATAGAATGATTCTTTCAACCTAGTAATCTCCTCTTGGCTTCGATTTCAACTAAGCAAAAGGAGATCCATGGCTTATTTTCAAGGTAAGTCCCTCCTTTTTCTTTTTATTTTTGCCTTCAAAATAAAAAAAAAACAACAAATCCGAAAGTATGAAACCAAAATAAAAATAAAAATAAAATACCCAGAGATTTGAATCGAAAATCGCCTCTTGATTTTAATAACCTTTTTTGTATTTCAATATGCGTAGTATGCGTTCGTATTGATTTTTTTTTGTGCGTGAAGTAAAAAAAAATTACAATGATCCCTAGGGCTTTTATATAGCCGAAAATAAAAACAAGAAAAAATACAATTGTTTTCATTCTTTTTTTGTTGTTGTCCCTTTTGTTGTGATGTTTTTTGTCTTCATGCAGGTACAAGGCCGAATGCAAGCGTGGCATGCTGGTACGCGGAAGTGGAGGTCGTACGGAGGTGGCGCTGGGGGGGGGCTGGGGGGGGCTGGGGGCTGCGGCGCGCCTAAAGAAACCCTAGTGTTTCTTAATTTTTAACTTTAGGGCCAGTTGGGCCATGTATTTGTTGGGCTAGGTTTTAGGTCTTGGGTTTAGTTGGGTATTATGTAGTTGGGTCAGGGTCTGTAAATGGACTATTTAAAAGGTTTGGACTTTATAAATTATTTGCTTATTTTTGTTTAAATTCTGATTTGGGCCCGGGCTAAAATTGGGCCTTACACTTTCAATTTCTTTTTTTTTCTTTGGCAAAAAAACTTTCACTCCAAAAAACAATAAACAAACATACCAGGTCTAAAAAATACCAATCAAATAACCCGGATAAACTAATATGAGAAAACTAAGTTTATCCTAGATCCTTACATTAAAAAGATGGAGGTGCATGTAAACCATCCTTGTCAAAAACAAAGACCAAGGAAGATGGTAGTTGATTCCAACAACCAGAAATGTACATCTCTTGTTTAGCAAACCAATTCGTTACCCTATTGACTTCTCGTTTAATAATATTAACTTTCACAGAAGACAGTTGCATGACTGCTTATCAAAAACCTCAAGGATAGGCCTTTTTCTCCATCTTTGATCTTAACTCTTCTTCTTAATATCTAAAGCAATAATTGGGAGTCATTCTCGATTATCATCACATTGCTCCATTTGTTCGTCATAGCTAATTTAATTCCCGCAACTATAGCTTTAGCCTCAGGAACCTTTGATGAACCCACTATAATCCTTTTACCAATCCCATCCAGCATCTTCCCACTTGCATTTCTGCCTATTACTCCAATACTAGCACAAGATATTGAGGAGTCAAATGCCCCATCACAGTTAACTTTAACTCAACCTTTTGGTGGTTTCTCCAAAACATCAATACAAGTTGTCGACTTCCTGGTTCAATCAGAGTTATTGTTTGAATAAACGACACCTTGAGCAAATAAAAATTCATCCACCAAGCAATTAATCCTTCGATTAATTCTCTCCAAATCAAGTTTTTCACCTCCAATTGTAACCTCACGTCTAGCTTTCTAGATGTGCTAGCAAGTGAAAACAATTTTAACTGTGACATTCTCCCTCATACAAGACATTTGTAACAACTCTAAGAACTATCTGTTAAATGATTGAATTCAATCTGTAGTAGCTCGATTTTCAACAAACTGGAAATGGTAGTTTCAGAACTTTTTTTTGACGATCGAGTCGGTAAATATTATTTATTAATATTTATGCAATTATTACATTATTATACTAAATTCTGGTTTAATAATTTGGTTATGTGAAAAATTAGTCAAGGTACAAATGTACCAGTTCAAAAGTTAGTGGTTTTGGAAATTAATGTATCGAGACTTCATTTCTATAAACCGAGACTTTAAATATTTTTATTAAATATTTATGAATTTATTGTATTGGTGAATTGAATTTTGGATTAGTAATTTTGTCAAAATAGCGATTAACTAAGATATAAGAACTAAATCATAAAAATGGTAAAAGTTATTTGTTATTAATTTTTACTTGATAAATGATTAATTTAATGATTAAACCAAGGATTAAAGTTGCAAATAATCCCACTTTAGATTTAGTGGACGGTTACGTGATGGTTTTTCATTAAATAAAAGTAAAGTTTTATAATTAAATGAATATAAGTTTAATATATGAAAAGAAAAAAGTGGTCATGTTTTATGTCTTTCTTTCTTCATTAGAAAATCTTAGGAGCATTCATTTTTGAAGCTCCACCAATCCTTATTGCATGGTAATGATTTTGAAATTCGTTTATCGTAAATTTTATGTTTTTGTGATTGTTATAACTTGAATAAGTTAACTTGAGTATTAAATCATAAAACTGTTAAAGTTTATAAAAGTTTTCATTGATGATTTATGAATTTTTTGGTGTTTAATTGTTAGCCTTTAAGCTTAGATGTGATAAAGGACTAAATTATAAAGTAAAATTCGTTAGTTTTGAGTTTAGGGATTAAAATATAAATATTTTGAAATTGACATGAAATTTCTATAATTATTGAATTTAGAGGTTTGTAGAGGGATTAAATTGAAATCAAAATGAAAAATGGGGCTTAAATGTGAAATTTATGATGTTTCTATTTTAGGGACTGAATTGAATAAAATGTGAAACTTTAGGGAAATTTTGTAAAATGAAATAGAATTGATATATTGTTGTAATAACTTGTTAAAAGATGTTTAGAATTGATAAATTGAACTAAATTATTATAGATCGGGATTTAGATCAATTGGATGATAATCCAAAAATAGGAGAAATTGCATATTAGTCATCAACTTCTCGTTGGTTGTTATTTTTGACAAGTAAGTTCTTATGGACTTACCTTATTAATTTTTGGTATGTTTGTATTATTTTGTTTTCTGTTAGTTAGAAATGTTATATATATAAAGTTTTTGGCATTAGATGGATTAAATCATACAATATGAAATATATGATAAATAGGAATAGATGTGTAATATTGAATGAATTTGAAATTGTTATATGATTGTATTATGTGCATTTGATGATATCATACAGTTTAAAATGTATTAGGATTTCTTTCTGAAGCACGAAAAACATGTATACGGCTGCAATGATTGAGTTGGTATGAATATGCTATTAGTACTATGCGAATATGAAATGTTTATATGATATGATGATTTGTATGGAATGATGTTACAGTGATTAAAATGTTATTTATACAATGTTAAGGCCCCCGTGAACTTAGTAAACGATTAGGATACAAATGATATGTCATTAGGGTTTTAAATGCAGTAGGTACTCTGTACCTGTGTTTATATTGTATCAAGCATTATGTACTAATGTTGGATATCTTACCGATAGCTGAGATTCTACATGTGTTGCAGATTCTCCATAGCTTGTGTGAGTACAATTGAATAAAGGTTAATGTCCCAATTTATAGCTCGTGAGAGCAATTTTAGTCCCGTGTATCCGAAGTTAATTTGCTATAGTTCTCCAGACGAAAAAAGTAAGCAAATGAATTCGAAATGAATAGAAAGATTAAATGTGAAATCGGTTATTACACATATGAATTGAGTGTGAATAAAAAGATTGAATAAATTAAATTATTACGTTGCAAAATGAGCATGATTAGAACGTTACATGAAAGAGAAAATTAAATATTTGTGTTAATTAAATTGAGTATGAATTGGATATCATATGTTTTACTATATTAAATTGTTGCGTGGATATATGTGATTTGCATTAGTAGTTCTTGACGTATAAGTAAACTAATCTAATGGTTGTTTTTGTGGAAATGTATACAAAAGTACAAGGAAGACAATGATTACATATTAATTATCAAATTGGTTTAATAGTTTAAGTTAGCGTAAGACCAATGTATGTTGTGTCAATTTCATATCAGTTTACTACGCATTCATAATGATTATCTTGTTTGCTTTCCTGTTTCTGTTTAGGTTATTTTGTGAAAGGTGTCGATTAGATCCATCCGGAGCTCACACTATCCCACCCCTAATTCGGTAGTCTTTTAATTGTTCCAGACTCGGTTATGTGACATGTAATTAGGATTGGCTTCGTACTTATATTGTCTTGAACAATTATAAGTTTGGTCTAATGATTATATTGAGTTTAGGATGACTTGGTAAGTTGTGCAAAAGTGTGTGGAAATTGACTGTAACACCCCTTACTCGGTTCAGTTATTGAACCCGAGTAATAAAATGCTACAGACAAATACAAATCATTTACATGCAATTTATAATTTAAAATTTAAAATTTAAATTAAATATCAAAACATCACATATAATCATGTATAACAAGCATTACAACCAAATTCGGGTTTATATCGAGCTTACGAAAGCTTAAAATAAACTCGATATCAAACAGTGATCAATTTGAAACAAAAACAAAAAGATAAGAACAATTTTGCAACAGAAGTCACACGGTCGTGTCCCCTGACAGTGTGGAAGGCTAAGGTCACGTAGGGATGGGACACATGACCGTGTGGGGTTGGAGTCACACGGTCGTGGGAACAAACCGTGTAACTCACGAATGTCATGTGGGTCAAAAGTGCAATTATTCAAAATATTTCACATGGTCGTGTCTCTGGGCCGTGTAACAAAATATGGTTGTGTGCACAAAATATCACCTAAAAACATACAGACCATACAACCGTGACAAATTTCCGTGTATGGCATGCGTTCATGCGTCAGCCTGTGTATCAGGCCATGTATACCTGAAGAAACATTTCTAAACAAGTTTTCTAACCCTAATTCACTTATGCCATAAGTAAATATTATATCATATCTCAACCAATTCAAAATCATCAAAGTTATGCCAAAAACATCACTTACAACAATAATCTTAAGTGCCTAACCAATATGCCACAATTGACACATCAATTCAACAATTCAAAATTCATCAAAACAACACATACATACCATTCCAATATGCCTTCAAAGACACCTCAATACAATCAACAAATTTATCTATTTAGCTATTCAAGCAACATCAATTTAACATTATAAGCATGCACTTTTTGTAATACCCCTAACCCTTATTTGTCGCCGGAACAAGGTTACGAAGCATTACCGGACTTTATAGATTAATTAAAGACATTTCACAACCTTTATTATTCATATCAAGAATCAATTATAAAACACTCATATTGTCCCTTAGATGGGCTCTCGAGGCCCGATATACACTTTAGAAGTGAATCGGGACTAAACTAAACACTTAAGAAAATTTTCCCAAAATCTCAAAATTTTTCTTCAGAACAGGGGACACACGCCCATGTGGCTGGCCGTGTGGCTCACACGACCAGGAAACACACCCGTGTCTTAGGTCGTGTGGGCATTCGATATAAGACACACGGTCGTGTCCCGGCCCGTGTCCTTACCTGTGTAACTCTTTGACTTGTGACACACGGCTAACCATATGTCCGTGTGTTAGGTCGTGTGCAAGGTGTAGGGATCACACGGCCAATTTACATGCCCGTGTGCCAAGTTGTGCGTAAAAACTTGGGCATTATGTTTTGAAATTTCAAGGTGCAAGAGGTGCAAGGGACACATGGCCGAACCACATGCCCATGTACCAGGCCATGTGTCACACATGGCTGAGACACACGCCCGCGTCTTTACCCGTGGGGATGAAAATAGGCCATTTGAAGGCCATTTTTCTCACCCTTTTTATCATTAACTTGTACACAACACTCTCATATACCAATATATCCTAATCAAACAACCATACAAGCCAAAGATCTTGTTTTAAACATAAAAGGACATCACGAAACTTATTTACATAGACTTATCAAAATGACTTCATTCATTGATTTACTAAATACCACTACTAAATGCATGCATACAAACATATATATATGTCATTCATAATTATATTTCAAGTTTAAATATTTTCTAATTAAACCCTATACATGCCATGTAAACCATAATATGTATAACAATATCTACCAGAGAAATCTGGATAGTGTGTCTCGATGTGTTGATCTGATCCTCCGAACTTCTTGAAAATCTACAAAGAACATTCAATGACACAAGTAAGCTTAATGAAGCTTGGTAAGTTCATTTGGCTTTAAAAATAAATCTTACTGAATACATATAATAAATTATTAAACAAGCATGTCACTAACATTTCCTGCCATTCACAATTTCAAATGGTGAATTCACTTGATTGACTCAATACCACTAACTTCACAATTTCTATCATCTTAATTCCATTTCTCACTTATCAATTTTTGTCAAATTAGAGAACGTCTTACGAATTTGAGCACATCGTTTTCTTGATGCCATAGTCAAACTATGGTTTTACACATATGTTGCCATGGCCCTGCCATGGTCTTACACTAAAATCTCATAGTGCCATAACCTAGTTATGGTCTTTCCATTAGGATGCCATAACCCAGCTATGGTTTTACACACACATATATATATTGCCATGGTCCAACCATGGTCTTACATTCACGGTGCCATAACCCAGTTATGGTCTTTTCACTAAAATGCCATAGCGCAAATATGGTCTTACATTTAAATATTGCCATGGTCCAACCACGGTCTTATCCATCAATTCATCTTGTGTCACAGAACGATCGTACTCAATCCTGCGTTCTACTTAATTTGAACATTCAATTCAATTTTCATATTTTTACAATAATTATAATTCAATAACAAAAATATGAAACAATACATTACATCATTCCTAAATTAACAATTAATCATGAAAGTTCAACCATATGAACTTACCTGGGTAAGTTTGTAGAAGTTGTAAATATTTAGGGACTAATTTGCTAATTTCTCTTTTCCACGTTTATCTTCGGGTTCTTGATCTATAATGTAAAATTTTCCATTCATTAGCATAAAATTCAATTCTAATTCACTTAACAATTTATGCTCTTTAATTCTCAAAATTACACATTTACCCTAATTTTTACAAATTTTACAATTTAGTCCCTGATCAATTAACCCATCAAATGAGTTAATTTTTCTCAATTAACACTTTATCTAATTATTTTAGGCTACTATACAGCCTTTGATATTCATAATTTCAACACTAAACCCTAATTCTAAACTTTTTCACAATTAGGTCCTGAAATCAATTTCTATTGAAATTCTTAATAAAATCATCATATAATAAATTTAAAACTTAAAATCCATGTTAATTCATTATAAATTTTCAGAACTCATCCATGGTAACTTTCAAAATCACTCATGAAATGAAAAACTAATGAAATAGACAATTGGACCTAATTGTAAAAGTCTTAAAAACATAAAAATTTCAAGAAAAGAGCAAAAATTAAACTTACATGAAGCTAAAATATGAAAACCAGACTTGAGAGATTTTCAATGGTGTTTTTTATAGAAAATTTGATAAAGAAAATGTCTAGAAACTTGTAGGTTTTTCAATTTGATATTTAATTTCATTATTTCAAATTTTGCCTTTTTTATTACATATTTTTTTTTTCATTTTTCTATACTTATGCCGCCCCGGTCACTCCACTTAGGCCCAGTTACTCTTTAAGTCCCTCTTATTTACTATTGGGACTATTTAATCACTTTAGCAATTTTTACACCTTTTTTAATTTAGTCATTTTTAATTAATTAACCATCAAAATATTAAAATTTTCTAACGAAACTTTAATACTAACTTAATGACACTCTGTAAACATTTATAAAAATATTTACGGCTCAGTTTATAAAATTGAGGTCTCGATACCTCGTTTTTAACCCAACTTACCTAATAAATTCTTTTAAATCACAAAATTCACTAGTTTAAGAATATTTCAAAAATCACACTTGACTCATAAATATTAATTTATTAAATTTTCAAACTTACTCGTTGGATTTAGTGATCCCAAATCACTGTTTCTGACACCACTAAAAATTAGACTGTTACACTTTTCATACCTATTGTATAGCATATTATTTAGCCAACTTATAAACATAAATACCAAACCATTCAAAAAGATAACTTTTTCATCATACACATATATATATATATATGATTCCCAAAAGGCCATCAAAATCCAAAATAGAGCATTATATGTACAAATGACACCTTAGGTACATGCCATGACCAAAATAAAAACATCACCATCACTTGAGTATGGTATTGCCGCCGGATGCTGAATTAACAATTGAATCAAAAAGTACCTAGCCTGCACACAAAAAAAACCGTACTTGCTGAGTATAACTCAGTGGTATTTCTATAATCTAAAAATTAAAGCATAACATAAATCATTTTAAATTCATAAGTTAAAAATTAATAATGATATGTAATTAACATGTTATTTATACCATTTCTCACATTCTTTGATCAAATCTAATACATTTTACTAATATTAAAACATGACAAAATCTCTTCACATATCATTTGATATTTCAATTCATAAAGTGGCACATTCCATTACAGTTTCCATATTCATGTAGTCAATGAACATATCTATCATTGTTTCAACACATTTCACAAATGCATATTCCTTTTCACATATCACTTGGATTTTGAGAACTCATTCAACATCATCATTTCAATTATAAACACTTCATTTTTATCCTTTATCTCCTTATTAACACGAATTAAATAGTTTGGCACCTAATGCATCATCGGATAAATCTGAAGTAAATAGTTGTGCCCAGGCTCATTAATAAGTTTGACACTCAGTGTCTCATCGATATAACCGAAGTAATTTGGCACCCAGTGCCTCATC
Source organism: Gossypium hirsutum (assembly GCF_007990345.1). Taxonomy (NCBI): domain Eukaryota; kingdom Viridiplantae; phylum Streptophyta; class Magnoliopsida; order Malvales; family Malvaceae; genus Gossypium; species Gossypium hirsutum. The sequence goes on from NC_053429.1 coordinate 9,667,098, forward strand.
GACTTGTATTCGAAGTAACCCTGAACTCTTCCTATCCTATGACATTCCAACTATATCTGACTTTGCCCGAACAGTTAATATGGTATTCATTACATATTTCATTATCAACCAATACCTCAATTCACATGAATTTTCTTTATGAATTCATTTATCTAAACATATGTCAGCATAAATCATCTCAATATTTAATCAATTTCACATTTATATAAACATATACATTTTTTACATATATTCAATTTAGTCCTCGTAAACTTCAATCAATTTAAATCAAAATAATTGATGGTCACTAAACTAACTATAATTATAACAAATGCAAGTGCACCTATCGAACAATAGTACAGCTATGGTGAGTAGGGAATATCATATCCACGAGGACTAAAAGTACTAGTAATTACTATTTTTATATTATTTAGCTGATAAAATTGGATGATTGTTTTTAATCTAAAATAATTTACTGAGAACGCAACAGAGAATGATTTGGGAAAATAAACGAATATAACCAATGAGATAGACAATACCTAGGAAAGAATCCACCTAGACTTCACTTATTATTCTGAATCTAAATTAAATGATTCATTCACTTGTTTTTTGATCCGTAGAAATCCCTAAATTATGTTAATATTCTTTCGAGAGTAAGAACAACTGACTGTAGGTTGATTAATTGAAATCTCTTTCTAATTAAAACCCTTATTGTCACATTAACTCAATTTATGAATTCCCTTATTAGATTTGACTCTAATCCGATAGATTTATGTCGTCTTATTTCTAGAATTGCATGCAACTCCACTCAATTATGCTAGATCTACTCTTAAACAGGGACTTTTGCTTCACTGAAATAAGTACATTTAATATGAATCAATATCTTGAAAATATTAAAACACAAATTAAGCGTACATAATTGAGAACAAGAATCAAGTATTTATCATGTAATTTAGAAATCAAATAATAAGATCCATTAAAGGTTTCATCTAGGTATCTAGGGAATTTAGTTTATAATCTGGAATGAAAACATCTTAAAGTTAAGATAATGACAAGACATAAAGAAACCTAATAAAACTTCTAGAGAAATTAAATGGAGATCTTCAATCTTAAAGAAGATCCGCTTCTGAGTTGCTAATTGAATATTCATCCTAGTTTGTTTGGGTTTCCCAAGACCTAATTATTTAAATATTTTATAGGGCATGACATTAATACTAGCCCCTAAATCAGCCAAAACATTCTTAACATTTAAACTACTAATTAAACAAGGAATAGTAAAACTCTCTGGATCTTTCAATTTGTTGGGTAGTTTATTTTGCAAAATGGCCGAGCAAACTGCATTTAGCTCCACATGCAACAAATCATCTAACTTTCGTTTGTTTACCAAAAGCTCCTTTAAAAATTTTACGGAATTGGGCATCTGTGAAAGAGCTTCAATAAACGGTAAGTTAATATGTAACTTTTTCATAAGTTTAAGAAATTTACCAGATTGTTCATTTCTGTGGTCTTTTTTTATCACATTTAGGTATGGAACTTGAGGTTTATATTCCTTACCAACCAGTTTTTACTCATTCTAGCTTACCTCAAACTTACCTTTACTTATTATAATTTTTTGCCTTGGTTCTGGTTTAGATTCAACTAACTCTTCTGCATCTCACACAGTAATTGCATGAAGTTGCTCCATTGGGTTAGTTTCGGTATTACTAGGCTAGCTACCTTGTAGCCTTTCTGAGATTAGCTTGGCAAACTAACCTATTTGGTTCTCGAGTCCTTGAATCGATGCTTGTTAATTTTTAAGTGCTGTTTCAGTGTTTTGGAAGTGGGTTTCTGACACCGAAATAAACTTCATCAACATCTCCTCAAGATTCGACTTTTTCTCTTGTTGGTAAGGTAGTAGAAGCCTAGAGGGGGTTGTGGTCTTTTGTTTCCTTGACCAGCCCAAGAAAATTTGGGATGGTTCCTCCAACCTGCATTATAAGTGTTACTGTAGGGATTATTCTAAGGTCAATAATTATTACCCATATAGTTGATTTGTTCGTTCTCTGTGCTAGGGCAGTAAGGTAAACATTTTGGACTGTTTATCCTTCTCTATTTGTATTGCACTCCATCACCGGATGCACCTACGTAGAACCATATAAATCATCAATTTTCTTATTCAAAAGTTCTACCTGATTCGATAACATGGTGTCCACATCTACGTTAAAAACACCGGCTACTTTCATCGACTTCGTCTTTATGACTTGCCACTGATAATTATTCAGTGACATCTCTTCTATAAATTCATAAGCCGCTTCAAGTCTTTTATTGTTCAGAGTACCACCGGCTGCTGCATCAATCAACTGCCTAGTTGAGGGATTCAAACCGTTGTAGAAGGTTTGAACCTGTAGCCGTAGAGGTAACCATGGTGAGGGCACCTTCTCAATTAATCCTTATACCTCTCCCATGCATCATATAGGGTCTCTAAATCCATTTGCACGAAGAAAGTGATATCATTCCTCAACTTCGCTGTCTTAGCTAGTGGGAAGTACTTCAATAGAAATTTTTAGGTCATTTTGTCCCATGTAGTGATAGAACTCCGTGGTAAGGAATTCAACCATTGTTTAGTTTTATTCCTCAATGAGAAAGGGAATAATCGTAGGCGAATGGCATCGTCAGAAACGCAATTTATTTTAAAAGTATCACAGAATTCTAGAAAGTTAGCCAAATGAGTATTTGGATCTTCATCTTGCAAACCATCAAACTAAACATTTTGTTGAATCATCTGAATAGTGTTCGACTTCAATTCGAAGCTATTCATAGCAATGGTGGGTCTCACAATACTCGATTCAGCCCTAATTAGGGTGGGCTTGGCATAATTATACATAGTACGAGGAGTAAGATTTGGATTTGCAGGATTCGCAGCAACCACATGAGGTAGCTGATTGTTCTGATTATTAGCCATCTCCCCAGTGATAATAATAACGTCCTCTTACTTTTCTACTATACCATGTCGACTCTGCCTTACTTCTCTACGATTTTTGCAAATTGTACTTTCAATCTCACTGTCAAATAATAGTGGTCCCGATGTTTTTTCTAGTTATAAACTAAAGGAACCTGCCAGAAGCAAATAAAAGACAAGTTAGAAAACAAAAATTAAACTGAAAACAAAAATAAAATGCAATAAAAATAAAAAATGGCTAAATTAATAAAAATCGAGAGTTTATGATATTTTAGTCCCCAGCAACGGTGCCAAAAACATGATGGTTACTAAACTAACTATAATTACGTCAGAGGCAAGCGCTATTACTTCAGTGCCAAAAACATGTTGTCTCAATTCAACACTACCACATTTTAAGTTTGACAAACCGAAAACAATTTAACGTTGGATTTCAAACAAAAGAATTATAGTTAAGCTTAATATATAAACAAGATAAAATGTACGATTGAAAATTTAAAACAGAACTTGTACCACAGTTTTATAAAACCCTACAAATTAAAACAGTAAATCAAAACTGGAAAGATAACTGATAAATTATCTTCAACCGAGACTGTCTGAGACTATTCGAGACCTTCGCATATGGAGTTCAGCTACCAAAATGGAGCGTACTTGTAAGGGAAACACTTAGGGGGCGAGCTACATGAGCTCTGTATGAGTTTAAAACGAGACTAAAAAATGGGGTTACTGAACTCAATTCTAGAGTGTAACAGACTTACAGACACTCATAGAGTTAGAAAGCATACTTGGAACCAACGTCCAAATAGAACGTAACAACTCAAGCACACCAGGTCAAACACAGTCATACAGAATACAGTCAGATAATTTTGCACCTAGATCACTCAAACAGATGCGTATGAAATGCGGTCATGTAAAAAGACCCACCCATCCAGCCAACACACCTCTCTGTCCCTCGATCACACCTCATAAGAGCCAATTAAGCTCATTCAACAAAAACACACCACGTAGGACCTCAAAATGCCCCTCCAACCCTATACACCATGTATGTGGACTAAGCCACTCAAATATTAATACGCAGCAGAGTTGGCGTATATGCAGCACAGTGCAATGCGGTAGTCCGTTGTACAGTAATGATGCAGTTTAAACTGCTAGATTAGATAATGATACGTAGCAAAGCTGACGTTGCGATACAGTGCGGTAAACCATTGTACAAATAAGCTTGCAATTAAACTTTTAGATCAGGACAGAAACAGTCTTCCTTCTCTTCATAACCAAACCCAAAATACTTAATGCAAGTGTATGTATGCATTCAAACCCACAGAAATAATGAACACGTCAACAGATAATTAAATAGAAGCAGATATACACATACACCCAGCAGACCGGACTCAGAGTCAAACATCTCACACCTTAATGCCAAATAACACATAAGTAGAGCATATAGTCACAGATACGGAGGCTTAACTACCCTCACTAAAGCCTAGCCAAGGGTTGGAATACACAGACTTACTTTCAGATCAAAACATTTTCAAAACCAAAACAAGTGACTTAGAACCACACGCCCGTGTCATCTGGATGTGTGGGAAGTCAAACATCCGAGTGAAGAGGGGCACACGATCGTGTGGCTGAGGCACATGCCCGTGTGACTGAGGCACATGCTTGTGAAAACCAGAGACATGGTCGTGGGAACTGGCCGTGTAATTCATTGTCCATTTGTACTAAAATAGAGTACAGGGCTGACATGGACATGTGAGGGTCTCACACGCTCGTGTGTCCATCAGACACGACCGTGTGTCCAAAACACACGCTCGTGTGGGATCCCTAAATTCCCAAATCAGCTATACATCCGTGTGGCCAGACCGTGTGGCACCAAATCACTAAATCCCTAATTCCCAATCACACATGCCCATGTACCCAAGTGACACGGTCGTGTGAAAATCGAAAAAGATCTCCAAATCAGTCACATGGCTGTGTGGCACCAAATTTTTCTTGAAACCCTAATTCCTAACAACACACAGATGTATGGACCGTCTGTGTGGGGGCACACGCCTGTGTAACCACCCATGTCGACACGAAATCACCGCAATTTGCTTGAAAATTGAGTTTTTTGATCACTGAATCGACCCCCAATCAACGGGACTCAAAAACACACTAACCAGAGCAGATTTCCATGTCAGACAATAGTACTTTTGAACTTTGACAACCAACTTCCGAAAGACACCAAGCTTGCCATATTCTATCAAAATCAAAATTTACAATTTACAATTAAAATAGAAAAGTTTGGAAACCCACACCTAATTCGTGATCAAAGACGTCCGAACACCGACTTAACGATGAGCAAGCGACTCTCTAAAATCCACAAGAAACACCGTTCTCAAAAAGAAATGTAAAAAAACCAAAAAACAATAAGAAAATCCAAGAGAAGAAGAAAGAACGTGCCCTTCTAAAAAATTCAAAAAAATAAAATAAAAATAAAACTAATAATTATATTTTAAAATTAAAACAAGTCCACTATAATCAATATAAAAATACATCACCCAAAATGCATACACAAGGACTCGAACCAATAACTCAGAGGTTCACTAACACTCACTCTACCGCCAGACCAGCAGGCCCATTCTGCCACTTAAAAACACACAACTAAACACAATAGCACACCTCTCTCTCTGACCCTAACCACAAAAATCAAAACTTCTAGCCTCAAAATTCAGGATGTTACAATCGCACCTATCGAACAATAGTATAATTATGGTGAGTAGGGAATATCGTATCCACGAGGACTAAAAGTACTAGTAATTACTATTTTTATATTATTTAGCTGATAAAATTGGATGATTGTTTTTAATCTAAAATAATTTACTGAGAACGCAACAGAGAATGAATTGGGAAAATAAACGAATATAACCAATGAGATAGACAATACCTAGGAAAGAATCCACCTAGACTTCACTTATTATTCTGAATCTAAATTAAATGATTCATTCACTTGTTTCTTGATCCGTAGAAATCCCTAAATTATGTTAATATTCTTTCGAGAGTAAGAACAACTGACTGTAGGTTGATTAATTGAAATCTCTTTCTAATTAAAACCCCTATTATCACATTAACTCAATTTATGAATTCCCCTATTAGATTTAACTCTAATCCGATAGATTTATGTCGTCTTATTTCTAGAATTGCATGCAACTCCACTCAATTATGCTAGATCTACTCTTAAACAGAGACTTTTGCTCCACTGAAATAAGCACATTTAACATGAATCAATATCCTGAAAATATTAAAACTCGAATTAAGTGTACATAATTGAGAACAAGAACTAAGTATTTATCATGTAATTTAGAAACCAAATAATAAGATCCATCAAAGGTTTCATCTTCCCTAGGTATCTAAGGAACTTTATTCATAATCTAGAATGAAAACATCTCAAAGTTAAGATAACGACAAGACATAAAGAAACCCAATGAAACTTCTATAGAAATTAAATTGAGATATTCAATCTTAAAGGAGATCTGCTTCTAAGTTGCTTCTGATGGTGTTCTTCGAGTAATTTCTTCATTTTTCTTTGCGTGCTCCCTTAGGTATTCTTCTATATGTATTTATAAACTTTAAAATGCTTAGAAACCCTAAAAATTGGGTTTTTCCGCGTAAAAGAGAAACATTGTACGAAATCGACATAGGCTGGCACATGGGTGTATGGCCAGTCCATGTGACTCACACGGGCATGTGCCCAGCCCGTGTGGTAATGCCCAAGCCATGTGGGTCATAAAAATAGCTCTTTTTGCCTTTTTTTGGCCCGTTTTCACTCTTTTCACTCCTTATGCTCACCTAAGTATATAAACATGAATTTAAAGGATTAGAAGCATCAAATTCGATAATTTATATAATAAATCATCCAAAAACGTGTCAAGAGTGAGATTAAAAATATGTTACTTTTATGGTTTATCAAATATCCCCACACTTAAGCATTTGCTTGTCCTCAAGAAAATTCCTCAATTCACAATTAAAAATGAATATTTCTCAACTTATAATTCTCATCGATAATGTTTTGCCATAATTTAAAAATAATCATATATTGATAATTCAACTAAAAGAGAACTAAAGATTGAAACAATCCAAGTCGAGTATTTTTAAAGCATGAAAACATAGGTATTCTCGCTTATCTAAGTAATTTCCTTCAATTCGAAACTGACAAGAATTGAAATCCCCACTAAAGATTCACTCAAATCACTCAAAGTGTTTAAGGTTCAAAAACAATTACCAAACTAGAAAAATAACAGAATGCTAAATTAAAAACAGTTACATCAATCGAAAACTATTCAAGAATTACACGAGCTTCTTCTCAAAATGTGAATTTAACTGTTCAAGCTTAACTAACATAGAACTAAATAATAATCAATATATATGTATTTTTTTTCATAAATTGTTTTGAACAATAAGAAATAACTCAGCAAATGAAACAAAAGAGCATAGTTAGGCATCTAACTAAATCAAATCATGATAAAAAGGGAGTCAATAAAATGGGAAAAATTCTCAATGAATCAAAAGAGTGAGTTATAGGTTAACATGAATGGGTAAATCAAGAAATGGTGTGTTAGGCTCAATGGGGTTCACTAAGGTTTAATTATAAAGGTAGGCTTTTTATGGGATAAATAGGTTAAAAACATGATACTTTTATGGTTTATCACCAATACATCTCATTTTAACAAAGAATCTCACCTTATGTTCTTACCATGCACAAACATGTCAATATACAACAATTACAAGGTAGTTTAGATTATAGAAACATAAACCATAAACTCCGAGCTATTTATCGATGACTTTGTCTTTTCCTTTCTTTTTTGAGGAATTTGGGTCGACATTAGCTAAAGATTAAGACAAGCATATAAAATTATCAATACACAGCCATTTTCACATTAAATTTCTAATTTATATAACTTTTTATTTTTATTCAATTTAGTCCTTAAAATCGGAACTAACTTAACTTTCAAATTTAGCCTCCAATTTTTATGTTGATTTCACTCTAGGCCTAATTGAACTTCCTATTTCTCATTTCTACTAAAAATTTATTAATTTGTGCATTTTAGTCCCTATTAAAAAAAGCCATCAATTGACTTTACAATTTAGTCCTTTTTCATCTCTAAACTTAAAATCTATCAAATTGGAACCTAAAACTTCATCTATTCGACAATGGTAACATCTTCAATATTTAACAGTATTGAAAAATACTATATGGGTCAGCTAGCTTAAGCTCCCGAGATTCCAAAACTATAAAAATTACAAGAAAAAGACTAAATTGCACTAACCAATTTTAGATTTTAAATTGAAACCCTTAAAGCCGAACAATCCTCTCATCTTTCTCTCTTGGTTCAATTTTCATGAAGAAAAGATGGAAATAATTTTGTTTTTGCCACCTATTCCCATTATTACTTATGTTTTATTTAATTAAATCTTTATTTTATAATTTTAATTACTAATGTTTTATAATATAACATACGTACTTTATTCATTAACCGACCATATATATTAGGTTTAATTACTATTTAATCCTTTTACATTAAGTTCTAATTTTAAATCCTTCAACAAATTACACTTTAATCACTTATGCGACTTAGTCTCTAAACCTTAATCAAGCACTAATTTGAAAAAATTACTCGATCGAAGTTCAATTCACTTCTAATATAACTCAATAAATATTTAATAAAAATATTGACGATTTCAGTTTACAGAAACAGGGTTCTAGAACCACACTTTCCGACACCACTGACTTTCAAATCGTTATATTAACATTATGGCAAGCCATGTTTGAGACAAGTGAATGGTTAAGTTCTAATGTTGCATAGGTTGATATGTCTTTTTTGGACTAATAGGTTTGTTTGGCTTTGAATGTGACTAGGTAGCATAAGTTTTGGTATATGAAAAATGATATTAAAATGGTGTCAAATGGTAAGATTATGTATATAGGCCATGATGTGGATAAATGTTGATTTTTGAAAATGATGAAAAGATTCTATATATGAAATGTTTATTTTGGGAAATGTATGTGATGTGTAAATAAGTGTATGTGGTTATTGGTATGCGAAAGATGAAAACATATGAATTGGTTTCTTTAATGTGAATATACGTGTAATATGTATGAGTAATAATGTTATTTTGGTTGGTTTGAATCATAAAGATGCATATATGTCTTAGGTAAGTTTGTATGCTCTCTTTGATGAGTTTTAGCACCTTGAAATGATGTTGGTTTAGTGAATATGTAGGCATTCCTGTTGTGGTATGTTTAAAAGTGAATGACTTAAATTAGTTGTTTTGTTGTGGTGCCAACAATGGCATATTGGTTTGGTATTTAGAGAGGAATTATAAGTTAAATTGTTGGCATGAAAAGTGTATGTCTGAATAGGTTTTGGTGTTGGCTAAATGTACATTTTAGGTCTTTTTGAATGGTTGATTTGAGCTATGTAGTTAGTGATTTATTTTTGACATCACACAGATTGACACACTACACATGAGCTAATGACACGGTCATGTGCTCTATAGAAATTATGAAGCATGTGCTCACACATTTCCCTAATGTTCACAGGCTGGCCACGCGCCCGTGTAAGCATTGTTAAATTGGTCATCTAATTTTCACACTGTTTCAATAGGATACACAATCTAGCTACATGGTCGTGAAACTTTCTAGTAAATTTATGCTTTAGGCCCACACGACTTCAGTGATTTACATGACCTGGCTATATAGCTGTACAGCTCCTTTTTCACACAGTTTTAGTTTATCACACGGCCATGTGACCCATTTTTGCTAAAATTTTCATACTTTTTGTTAAGTTTTCAATTAAGTCCTTATTTGTTCTCGGGTTAGTTTAAGGGTTTTCGTAAGCTCGATCAAGACAAGAATTTAATTGTATAGTATAATATTTAAATGTTAATGATATGATTGATTATTTGAAGAATTTATTTATGATATAATTGATCTGTAATTTTGGAAATATTGCAAATTAGTCCTTGTTAAATTCTAGGTTTATACTAGAGCATATGTAAGCTTATATAAAGCCCAATAAAAAAATATATCTGGTGATTACGCATTGAAATGATTATGATTGTATGATTTATTTTTAATTTGAATGTTAATTTTGTAGTTATGAAGCAATTCTATGTTTATTTGAAATAATTAATGTAAATTGAATGCGTTCTGTTCTGGCTTTGACTATAGCACTCTGTAGCTTAGGTCTGATGAACGAAATGGGTAAGGGGTGTTACACAATCCCTTAGCACTCAAAGACCAAAACAAGACCCGTACCATATTACTCCAACCTAATTATAGCTAAGAATAATATGTTCAATAGTCTCATCTTCAATATCACATAAACAACAAACTGGGTTTGGATCACACTTTCTTTTCCATTGATTAAAACGAGATGGAATAGCATTACAACACAATTTCCACAAGAAAAATTTAATTTTTTTTGGTACCTGTAAGCTCCAAACAGCTCTCCAAGTGCTCTTATAAATTGAGTGAGAGCTGAAAGGTTGTTAAGAGGAATAATTTCCATAATGCTTTCTCAGCTCTTATACCCTGACTTCACCAAATATTGACCGGCTACTGTAAACGACTACGCCAATCTATCTTGTTCATCTATTTTATGAAGAGGAAGTTTCAAATATTATGTAATTTTAGTATCTTCTAACCACATCAAGATAGAAGATAAGTCTCATTAAGTTCTTTTGAAAAAATGATCTTAGCAATTCTTGTTGGTAAAAATCCTTTAATATTTCCAAGATGCTTTAGTTTCCCTTCTTTAACTCCCAACAGGCATCTATCTCCCCAAATGTGGATGCTTTCACCATTTAACACTTGCCAAATCAAAGTCTCATTTTAAAATTCTTTCCCTTCAAGAATGCTACTCTGCACCTATGATGACCTAACTACCTTTTTACCTTTAAAGAAATTAGAATTCGGGAAATAAAGTCCTTTTAAAATCCTAGTCCAAAGAGCACTAGGATCCTGGATTAACCGCCAAGGCTGTTTTACAAGCAGAGCAAGGTTAAATAATTCAATTTCTTTAAAACTAGGGGTGAGTGTTTGATCGAATCGAATCAAATTGAGGGAAAAATTTGAGTTAATCAAGTTGATGAATCCTATTTTATCATCTTAACTCGTTTGAAATTTTTTCGAATAGAGTTGAGCGAAATAAAATTTAAGTTGAGTCGAATCGAGTGAAATTGTTTGATTTAAATTAAAATTTTGAACATGTAAAATTAAAATCTTATTACAATATAACTAATTCCATGTTAGAACACATAAATTTAAAAGTATAGATATTTGAAAACATTTTCAAAGCAAAATAATAAAAACAATATATTTTAGTATTATAAATTTGAATCATTAATTAACTTATTTAGGTCACAAAATTGTTGTTTTAGAAATTTTAAAATTTTAAAATTTATTTATATATATTTTAGATTTTTTTAAAAATTTTAAAATTTATTTATATATATTTTAGATTTTTTTAAAAATTTTATAATTTTTAAAAATATAAATATTTATAATTTTTTATAAATATTTAGAATTTTAAAAATTATTTTTAATTTTTGAAAACTATTTTGATTTTTTTGTAATTTTTGTTGAAAGAGACCAATTTGCTCATTTTCAAAACTGACAGGGAGAAAAAGGATATTTACACCAATTTGTTATTCAAATTATTCGAGTTATTCAAATTTTAAAATTCAACTCAACTCGAACTCTGCAACTCGAATTACTTGAATAACTCGAACAACTTGATTCAATTAATTTGAAATTTGATTTATTTAATTTTTTTAATTTAATCGAGTTTTGCTCACCCCTATTTAAAACCTATGCCCCCTACATTTTCCTTTAGCCTCAAAAAAAAAAAAAACTAGCCAAGGTTAAATTCATTTCCACGCATAATTTTTTTGGAAATTTGAAACAAGACATCGTATACATTGGTACAGCACATGCTACCTCTTTAATAAGAACTTCTGTCCCCCTAAAGATAATTTTTGCTGCTTCTAGCCCTTAAGTTTGGTAAGGATGTTATCTTTAATATCCCTTAAAGCTTATGTCTTCAAAGGCCCCCACAGAGAAGGGACACCTAAGTAGACACTCGGATTAGTTGCCGCCACTATATTAGTCTCTGCTTGAATCAACCTTTAAGATCTTTGGGAGTATTCGCATTCAAAATCATGCTTGATTTATCATAATTGACCCTTTTTCTAGAAGTTTCCTAATATTCTTGAATCAAGTTAATCATTTTCTTGCAATTTAATGAACTAACTTCCAAAAAGAATAAAGAATCATCTTCGAATAACAAATGTGATACGACTAGACAATGACTACTAAGTCTAATCTCATAAATAAAACTAGACTCGACTTTATTAATAATCATACGAGATAAGAAATCCACAATAAAAAGAAAAAGGTAAGGTGATGAGGGTCACCTTGTCTTAGACCTCTAAACGAGTAGATTTTTCTACTAAATTTACCATTGCAAAGTGTAAGAAACACTCTTCACACACTCCATTATCCAATCAATCCATGTTAAAGCAAATCTCATTTTTCTTAAAATAACTTCCAAAAAAACACCACTCTATCTTGCCATATGTTTTATTCATGTCGAGCTTCCAAGTAACCTCACACTTTTTACCCCTCTTTTTCAATTTCAGATGATGGAAAACCTTTTGGGCAATTATGATGTTATCATGTATTTGTCTACCTGTCATAAATCACTTTGATTATTCGTAATCACTCCCCTAGAACTCCTTTCAATCTATTCGCCATGATCTTCAAAATGATTTTATAGGCAAAATTATAAAGACTAATTAGCTTAAATTGAGTCATTAATTCAGGACATTTAATATTCAGAATTAAGACTATCTCTACTCATTTAAACCCATTGGTAATTTCTCTTCCCTAAAAAACTTTTAGTAGCTTGCAAAACAACCTTTTAATAATTTTACAATAACTATGATAGAACATCCTACTAAAACCATTTGGTCCTGGAGGTTTAAAAGCTCCTAGTTGAAAAAAGCTTCTATGATTTCCTCATCCAAGAAATTTTCAATTAATTTGACATTCATTTTTTTAGAGATAATAACAGGAACATTTACCATAATATTTTTAAACCTTCAACAACACTACTTTGAAAGAGTTTTTCATAAAACACATAGAATTTGTCCAATATAATATCCTCTTCATCGATCTAGACACCATCCCCATATATTTTCAAAATATTGTTCCCCTGTCTTTTTTGCAAAGTAGCATGATGAAATATCTTGTACTTTTATCCCCCATAGCCAACCAATTTTTCCTTGCATGATGATACCAATTATAACAACCTTTTTTTTCAATGGTGTTGGAAATAATGGTTTTCAGGAACACAATTTCGACATGAGAGTTAGTAAACATTATTTTATTTAATATTTACGAAGTAATATGTGTGTCATATTAAAGTTTGGTCCAGTAATTTTGTCATTTGGCTAGTTAATTAAGGAAAAGGGTCTAAATCGTAAATTATGTAAAACTTTATCTCTATTGAATTCTACTACCTAAAAGGAAAATTAAAGTTTGTTTGAGGGTTTAAATGGTAATTATACCATACTTAAGTATGTTGGACGTTAAAATGTGATATAATTTATATTATAAAATATTATTATATGTTATAATATTTAATAGGATAAAGAAACAAAAGGTAAAACATTATATTTTGCTTGGTTCATCACCTTCTTTCACGAAAAAAAAAAGAGGGAAGCTAGGTTTGGTTATTCAACCTTTCGGTCCTTAATTGAGTAAGTTATTTTTGTCCATTTCTTGTAATTGTTAAAGTTTTTTAAAGTTTTCATTGATGTTTCCTTGAAGCTTTTGTGGTTATTTGGTTAGCTTTGAAGCTTAAATATGTTAATGGACTAAACTCTATAAAAGCCATTAGTGCTTTACCAAGAATCCTAGAGAAAGCAGTAACAACTGCGGCTTGGGATGAAGGAGAGCGGTGGTAACGATAGGGAGGGAAGCGATGAGATTTCTCTACTGGCAGAAGAACTCATCTAATTATCAGTCAAGTGTTCAATGGTGGTACTGAATGTTAAACCTACTCTGATCTGCACTATATGGAAAAAAAAACCCTACAACCCGAAAAGTTTTAGGGCACAGATGAAAAGCTTCTGAAAGACGAGGAAAAAAATTTGAGATCCAGTTGGCAGGGCAAAATCTCTTTCTAATTGTGTTTGATTCAAAAGAAGACCTAGAGACAGTTATGGAGGGACGACCATGGTTATTTTGTAAAAATCTTGTATTATTTGATTTGTTGATTAAATCGATAGAAAGAAATCAGATCCGGCAAATTTCTTCATCGTTTTGGATTAAGATAGGTTCATGTTTACCAGAATTCGACAAAAAAAGGCCTATTGCATGCCATTGGAATTACTTTTAGAGGAGTAATTAGATCTGAAATTATTGGTGATTTATGTTGACTAAGAATAAACTTGGATGTGTAGAAACCCCTTTGAAGAGGTATTTTTGTCTCAATCAATAATAATAATAAATCGTGGATTTTCTTTAAATATGAGAAGGTACCGATTTTTTGTTTTGGATGTGAAAGAATGGGGCATGGTCTCAATGATTGTCTTGGGCTAAATCCTGCAAAAAAATAGAATTAAAGAAGATCCACCATACTCTATGGCATTAAAAGTTGAATCAGACTTAATTAGGAAGGAAAGTATGAGATTTAATTCTTTCTCAAAAAAGAGGGTGTCTCAATGTTCTTATACAAGAACCACGAAATCATTGCCAAATTGTACTAAAAAACCTGAAAATGGGAATACCATGAATTGGAGGCCTCAAGACAACTACAATTGCTAGAGGAGGTGATAAAGAAGCAGAAGGAAGTATCTACCATGAGGAAAATTGGAGAGATGAATGAAAGCATCAGTCGTTGGAAAAAAATTTAAATCTAGTAAAAAAGACAAGCTGGAAAAGAATAGTTCCAGGGGTTATGTCAAATCAAAGAAAGGAAGATAGCATTATAGGGAATAGAAAATCTCCAGAATTTGACAACGGGAAAAGTAGTACAGGAATCCCGTACGAAGATGGAGCAAAAAGATTAAAACATGAAGAAATAAATGCTCGGGGTGAAGCTCCTTTAGGTGTGGTGATTGAAAATTTGGAACAAAATGATGTTCCTAAATTTTATGGATCGGCGACTACCAAAAGGCAAGCCGACCAGACGCAATGAAAAACATATGTTGGAATGTTCGTGGATTGAGGAGTCCATGGACGGTATGAAGGCTGTAGTATTTGTTAAAGCAGTATAATCCTCACATGATCTTTTTAATGGAGACAAAATGTGATAAGAATCGTATGGAAAAGGTCAAAAGGAGCTGTGGTTTCATGAACAGGATTGACATTGAAGTAGAATGTTCTCGTGGTAGACTATGTTTGGCATGGAAAGAAGATATTATGATTAATTTGAGAAGTTTCTCAAAGAGTCACATTGATGTAATAATAAAGGGGGAAAATGTCAAAAAAGATTGAGGGTTTCCGGGGTTCTACGGTTCACCTTATTTAAATAATAAGAATACTATGTGGAATCTGCTAACAAAATTGGTTCAAAAACAAAATCATACTTGGTTAGTAAGTGGCGACTTTAATGAAATCATGTATTCCTTTGAAAAAGTAGAGGTATATAAAGAGAGAAGAGAACAATAGAGGCCTTTCATGAGGCTTTAGAAGAATGTCAACTAGTGGACATAGGATACTCGGGGGTTTGGTTCACATAGGAAATAGTGAATTTGCTGAAAAAAATCATGAAAGAAACACTTGATAAGGGAGTTGCGAATGAAAAATGGATGAATCTTTTTCCAATAGGCAGCATTCAACATTTACCTCACTCAATGTCGGAGCATTGTCCTCTCCTTTTAAATACACAAAGTGGTAACATTTATACAAAGAGTCCAAAATTTAAATTTGACGTGTGGTGGATCATGGAGGAGTCTATCGAACAAGAAATCAAGGTATCATGGGAATCATTAACAAGTACATTAATAGAGTAACTTGAAAGATTGCAATTCAGTTTGAAGAGATGGCAAGCACAAATAAAAAAGGCAAAAAGGGATTAAAGAGAAAGCTAACTAAGGAACTTGAAATGTTGATGGACAAAGAAAGGGATGATGAAACGACAACAAAGATTATTGATACCAAAGTTCACCTTAATATGGAGATTGATAAAGATGAAATGTACTGGGAACAAAGGGCAAGAGCAAATTGGCTTCAATTAGGGGATAAAAATTCAGCCTTTTTTTTCACAAGTACACATTAATTCATAGACGGATAAACACAATATCTAGGCTGGAATTGGATGAAGGAAGGGAAATTACTGATGATTCAGAGATGAAGGAGGCTGCTACTTTATTTTTCCAGAAGTTATTTGCGTCAAATGAAGTTGGGGATTTATCTCATCTTCTAACGGGCATTGAAAATAATATTTCTTCTGATTTAAATACAATATTATTATCCTCTTATACGGCAGAATAAGTTCAGTCAGATTTGAAAGGAATGGGGCCTACTAAAGCACCAGGACCTGATGGTTTTCCAGCTGTATTCTTTCAGAGGTACTGGCACATAGTAGGTAAAGATGTCAAAACTTTCTACCTAGGAATTTTGAATAATGATCAGAATTTTAACTCTCTTAACCTAACGGATATTGTGTTTATTCCAAAAACCCTAAATCCCACAAATCTTGTTAATTATAGACCTATTAGTTTGTGTATGGTTATTTACAAAATTGTGGCAAAAACAATAGTAAATCGCCTTCAAGAAGTCATTGGGAGATGTATTGATAATGCACAAAGCGCTTTCGTCCCTAGAAGATTAATTTCTGATAGTATGCTTTTAGCTTACAAAATTCTACACACTTTTCGTCAAAAGTGCACAGGAAAAAAAGGATATATGGCAATGAAGCTAAACATGAACAAAGCTTACGATAGAGTCAAATGGGGCTTTCTAAAGGAAGTAATGCTATAGATGGGCTTTGCAAGGGAATGAGTGACACTAATTATGAAATGCATTACCACAACTTCTTATGCAGTAAACATTAATGGAAAAAGGGGAAGAATTTTTCAACCTACTAGGGGGCTTCGACAAGTCGACCCCTTTAGTCTGTTTCTTTTTGTTATATGCAGTGAGGGACTTTCATCGTTGATGAGATTGGAAATGGGAGAGGGTTTGTTGAAAAAGGCACAAAGGTAAGCAAAAAAGGACCAGAGATATCACATTTGTTATTCGCAGACGATTGTATTTTGTTCGGTGAAGCAACAAATAGGGGAGCAATGATATTGAAAGGAATACTGAAGGAATACAAAAGATGTTTAGGCCAATGTGTGAACTTTAATAAATTAACAATTTTTTATAGCTCAAATACAATAGGAGACATAAAAGAAGAAATCTCGACATTGCTAGGTGTAAGAAGTTCAAAAAATCTGGAAAAGTACTTAGGACTCCCTAATGTAGTCGGCAGACCGAAGAAAGAGTCTTTTCAAAATCTAAAAGAAAGGGTCTCTTTGTGAATTGAAGGATAGAGTACTAGGTTACTATCACAAGGGGGTAAGGAGGTCTTTATCAAATCAGTGGTCCTGGCAATACCAACCTATGTTATGTCTTGTTTTCTTCTATCGAATTCATTATGTGGGGAGCTTGAAAACATTTTTGCTAAATTTTAGTGGCAAAAAGGCTATGGGAAAAAAAGAATACATTGGTGCCAGTGGAAACATACATGTCGTCCTAAAGAAAAAGAAGGAATGGGCTTCAGGAGTATGACTTAATTTAATATCGCATTATTAGAAAAACAAGGATGGAGGATTTTAAATAACCCAAAATCTTTAGTAGTGCAAGTACTTAAAGCGAAATATTTCCCAAATGTTGATTTCTTAAATTCACGTTTGGGGAATAAGAGTTATTATGTGTGGAGAAATTTATGGTCTACGAACGATATTTTGGCAAAAGGACTTTACTGGAAGGTGGGTATGGGTACGAACATTCCAGATGCAAGAAATTTTAGATTATCGTCAGTTGCTTTTAATACGCTAGATTATAAAGTTTCCGAGTTAATTAATAATAATGAAAGGAAATGGAAAATAGAGATGATTGTCAATACCTTTCTGAAATAAGAAGCAGAAAAGGTACTCCGTATCCCTTTGGCGAAAGAACCTCATGATGATTTCTTGGCGTGGAGTAGTGAACCTTCAGGAGAGAACTTGGTTCGTAGTGCCTATAAACTATTACAAATTTCTGATCCTAGAGCTTATGCTTTACACACTGACTACAGGGATTTTTACAAAAAAACTATGGCTTCTAAATCTACCTACAAAAATTAAGATTACAACCTGGAAAATTTCATGGAATTATTTGCCTACACGGGTTAACATGTAACACAAGAAGCTAGTAAACAGTTCAACATGCCTTCGATGTGGAGAAGGAGCAGAAATTATGGATCACCTCTTCCATGAATGCCCTATTTCAGCGTCAGTTTGGAGAGCATTATCAATCCCGAATTTTATACAGGAACTTAATTTAGAGTTTTTACAGTGGCTCACCTGGGTCTTCGCTCACTACCTTCCCTCTCAACGCAGACAATTTTGCTGTGTGCTATGGACCATCTGGGGAGATAGAAATGCTCGAATACATGACAAGATAAGCAGAACTGGTCAGAAGATAGCAAGTTTTTTACACAATTATATTAAATAACTAAACGGTGTTGAAAAAAAAACTCCCAAAATTTCAAAAGAGGTCAAAAAATGGAAATACCTGTTGTTCCAATAGGGTCGGAAGCGTGTAAATTATTGTACTAAAAAATCACACAAAGTTCAATTCCCAGGAAAGAGAGGTGGATCACATGGATCTCTTAAATACCAAGTCTTTCCTTAGACAGAATATCCCTTCTATAGTAATTTAATAGCACAATTAAATACTACTATTATACCCTCAAATATTGAAAGAAAAATAGGACAAGAAAGAAAACAAGAGTTTTAACGAGGTTCGGTAAATTATACCTACGTCCTGGGCACTAACACCAGATGATAACTTTACTATCTTCAAAGTATTACAAACAAATAGAATTCCTTAAGAATTCTCAAATGGGAGAAGAGAGAAAACTAAGAGAGAAAGATTGGTTGGGATGGTTGAAATGAAAAATGAAAAGGCCTATTTATAGTTGAAGTTCAGGGACTAACTTGCAAATAGCCTAAAAAATTAGGGACCAAAATTGCAATTATCCCATTCAACTTTTCAACATTCGGTGCAACTTGCTCAACCTTTTTAACAAGTTGCTTCCTACCTTTGTTGACCTTTCAACAATCTCCACCTTGAAGATTTGATTAGGTTAATCACATCTTCACACACTTCCTTCAACTCCCCAAATTCGATAAAGTTATCTTTTGTAGTGCCTCTAAATGCGCTCTCGAGCGCCATACACCTGTAGGTGCTCAAATTCTCAGGATGTTAATCAAGTTCAAACAATGATTAAACTTGATTGTTGTTACCACTTTGGTCATCATATCTGCGGGATTATCTGCTGTCGGAATCTTCTGAAGTAGAATTTTTCCTTTTTCAAAGACTTCCCGCACAAAGTGATATCTTACGTCGATATGCTTGGTTCTTGAATGATAGACTTGATTTTTCGCTAAATGAATAGCACTCTGACTGTCACAATATAGACTAATGTGACTTTGAACAACTCCTAAGTCTTTCAATAATCCATTAAGCCAAGTAGCCTCCTTAACAGCTTCTGTAACTGCCATATATTCTGCCTCTATAGTAGACACAGCTACTGTAGACTGTAAGGTAGACTTCCAACTCACTAGGGCTTTCGCAAGAGTAAACAAATACCCCGTAGTTGAACGACATTTATCTAAATCACCAGCAAAGTCAGAATCAACATATCCAACTACAAACTGACCAAGTGCTTCATCCTGTTCAAAAATTAAACCAACATCTACGGTTTTTCGAAGATACTGTAGAATCCATTTCACAGCTTGCCAATGTCCTTTTCCAGGATCATGCATATACCGGCTCACAACTCCAACAGCTTGTGAAATGTCAGGCCTCGTACACACCATCGCATACATCAAACTCCCAACTGCATTAGCATATGGGACTTTCGCCATATATTCTCTTTCATCTTCAGTCTTCGGAGATAATTGAGCACTAAGTTTCAAATGAGAAGCAAGTGGGGTACTTACATGTTTTGTGTTTTCATTTACACCAAAACATTGTAATACCTTTTTCAGATATTGCTTCTGATTTAAACAGAGCTTGCCTCTCGGTCTATCTCTACTTATCTCCATGCCGAGAATCTTCTTGGCCTCACTTAGATCTTTCATCTCGAACTCTTGATTCAACTGAGCCTTCAGCTTATCTATCTCATTTTGGCTCTTCGAAGCGATTAACATATCATCAACATACAAGAGTAGATAAATGAAAGATCCGTCATGCAGCTTCTGCAAATATACACAATTGTCATATTTGCTTCTTGTGTACTTCTGCCTTCTCATAAAGCTATCAAATCGCTTGTACCACTGCCTCGGGGATTGCTTCAATCCATATAGCGATTTGTTTAGCTTACAAACCCAATTTCTACCACCAGCATCTGTGTATCCTTCGGGCTGAGTCATATAGATCTCCTCTTCTAACTCACCATGCAAGAAAGCCGTCTTAACATCAAGTTGAGCTAGCTCCAAATTCAACTGTGCTACCAAGGCCAACAAAATTCTAATGGAGGAATGCTTCACAACAGGGGAAAATACATCATTGTAGTCAATTTCCTCCTTCTGAGCGTAGCCTTTAGCTACCAATCTTGCCTTGTAGCGAATATCCTTCTTGCTAGGAGATCCATCTTTCTTTGCGAATACCCACTTGCATCCGATTGCCCTTTTACCTTTCGGTAATTGCGCCAATTCCCAAGTATTATTCTTCAGGAGAGACTGCATTTCTTCATCCATGGTGCTTTTCCATTTATCACTTTCTAAGCTTTGCATTGCTTCTTGATAAGTGATAGGAATATCATCAACAACGGGAAGGGCGTACGCCACCATATCAGTAAATCGAGCAGGTTTACGAATTTCTCTCTGTGGCCTTGCAACTGCAACTGGTTCTGGTGTACTTAGTGGTTCTTGGGTCAGAACCTCTTCAACCTCTAATTCCTCCATTGTGGCTGGAGAATTAGACTTATTAACTAGGCAAATCCCCATCTGCTCAAACTCCACCTGTTTTGGAGTACACTCCACCTGCTGTGGAGTATTGCTCGTCTGAATATCTTTATCTGCTACCTTTTTCAATGTGGCAGATTCATCAAAGGTAACATCTCTGCTACAGATCATTTTCTTTGTGCTTAAGCACCAAAGACGAAATCCCTTCACTTCAGAAGTGATTCCTATAAAGAGAGCTTTCTTTGCCCTCGGATCTAACTTTGACTCCTTCACATGGTAATGTGCAGTGGATCCAAACACATGTAAGGAATCATAATCTGTAGCCGGTTTTCCAGACCATACCTCCATAGGAGTTTTTCTTTCTAATGCAGATGATGGCAAACGATTAACAAGATGGCCAGCGTATGTCACAGCCTCAGCCCAAAATTGCTTGCCCAACCCAGCATTGGATAACATACATCGAACTTTCTCCAGCAATGTTCGATTCATACGCTCTGCCAATCCATTCTGCTGTGGTGTATCCCTAACTGTGAAGTGTCGAACAATACCATACTCTTGGCACACATCGAAGAACGGATCACTTTTATATTCCCCTCCATTGTCCGTCCTAAGCCGCTTGATTTTCTTGCTAGTCTGGTTTTCGATCATAGTTTTCCATTTAAGAAAAACTCTAAGCACTTCATCCTTAGTTCTCATGGTATACACCCAAACTCTTCTGGAAAAGTCATCAACAAAAGTAACAAAGTAGTGTTTTCCTCCCAATGAAGGTGTCTTGGAAGGCCCCCACACATCTGAGTGAACATATTCCAAAATACCTTTTGTATTATGGATAGCAGTACCGAATTTCACTCTCTTTTGCTTTCCCAGAACACAATGCTCGCAAAATTTTAATTTGTAAGCCTTTGCACCTTTCAACAATCCTTGCTTTGCTAGAATTTGCAAGGATTTTTCGCTGGCATGTCCCAACTTAATATGCCACAACTGCATTGAGTCCAATTCTTTGTTACCGGAAGCTGTAGCGACTGCTCCAATAACTGTACTACCTTGGTAGTAATACAAGTTATTTTTCCTGATGCCCTTCAATATCACAAGTGCGCCAGATGTCACTTTCAAAATCCCATCTCTCATAGTAACAACTGAACCATTGGATTCCAAGGCTCCCAATGAGATGAGATTTTTCTTCAAACTGGGCACGTACCGAACATCAGTCAGAACTCTGGTTGATCCATCTTGATTCTTTAATTGGATTGAACCTATCCCAACAGTTTTACAGGCATTGTCATTGCCCATATAAACAACTCATCCATTTAGTTCTACTAAATCAGAGAACCACTCCCGGTTAGGGGACATATGATGGTACAACCCGAATCCAATATCCACTCATCTGAATGGAACGACGATGATGATGCAACCAGTGATAGTTCAGAGTCACTAGTATCATGCTTAGCAACACAAGCATCTACAGCAGCTTTTCCCTTATTCTTCAGCTTTGGACAATTTTTCTTCCAGTGGCCTTTCTCATGACAAAAAGCACATTCATCTTTCCCGAGTCTGGACTTTGACTTTGATCTCCCCTTTTGAGTTTTCTTCCGAGTGTATGAACGACCTCGAACTACTAAAGCTTCTGTATCTCTGATTGAGTTTTTCTGTTTGTCCTTCTTTCTCTGTTCATAACTGTATAAGGCCGCACAGACTTCGCTCAGAGATATATCACTCCTACCATGAAGTAGAGTAGTTTCTAGGAACTCAAACTCCTCAGGAAGTGACCCCAACAGCATCAAAGCCAAATCTTCATCTTTGAATGTCTCATCCATATTCAGGAAATCAGTGACTAACTGATTAAATTTGTTGATGTGATCATTCATTGTGGTACTTGGGACGTATGTGAAGCGAAACAGTCTTTTCTTCAAGTGGAGCTTATTTTGACTGTTTTTCTTCAAAAAATTTTCTTCAAGTGCCACCCACAACTTATTTGCAGAAGTCTCCTTTAAAAAAGCATTCTTCTGCTCTCGAGAAAGGCATGATCGAATTGTGCCACATGCCAACCGATTGATCGCCTTCCAATCTTTCTCCTGTACATCATCTGGTTTCTCTTCATCAATGGCAATGTCTAGACCCTGCTGAAAAAGGGCATCTAGAACCTCACTTTGCCACATACCAAAATGGCCCGTGCCATCAAAGATCTCCACAGCCAATCTTGCATTTGCAATTGTCGGTCTTGTCCACATGGACGATGTTGAAGCTCCTACACCGACCATTTTCTCCATAATCTTTCAATATACCTAAGGAAATCTTTTCTGATGTGGAAGATCAGTTTAAACTGCAACCACAGATCATACTACGATTAACCTTCGGCTCTGATACCACTTGTTGTTCCAATAGGGTCGGAAGCGTGTAAATTATTGTACTAAAAAATCACACAAAGTTCAATTCCCAGGAAAGAGAGGTGGATCACATGGATCTCTTAAATACCAAGTCTTTCCTTAGACAGAATATCCCTTCTATAGTAATTTAATAGCACTATTAAATACTACTATTATACCCTCAAATATTGAAAGAAAAATAGGACAAGAAAGAACACAAGAGTTTTAACGAGGTTCGGTAAATTATATCTACGTCCTGGGCACTAACACCAGATGATAACTTTACTATCTTCAAAGTATTACAAACAAATAGAATTCCTTAAGAATTCTCAAATGGGAGAAGAGAGAAAACTAAGAGAGAAAGATTGGTTGGGATGGTTGAAATGAAAAATGAAAAGGCCTATTTATAGTTGAAGTTCAAGGACTAACTTGCAAATGGCCTAAAACATAAGGGACCAAAATTGCAATTATCCCATTCAACTTTTCAACATTCGGTGCAACTTGCTCAACCTTTTTAACAAGTTGCTTCCTACCTTTGTTGACCTTTCAACAATACCCACCTGGTCAATTAGTGAAAATCAACTTCGATGGAGCATACGATGAGCGACATCTTCAATTGGCTTCAGGGATTGTGGTCAGAAACAGTAAAGGGTTCATCCTCCTATCTTGCTCAGAAATTTATCAAGGAGTGATATTCGCCTTCGCTGCTGAAGTGCTCACTTGCCGTAATGTAGCCCAAGTAAGAATCGACATGCAATGGCTGGAAATCATAATTGAAGGTGACTCATTATCAATAATCAAAAAATGCAAGACCAAAAGGCATGATAAATCGCAAGTAGGGGCATATATACATGATATTCAACAGTTAACGTCTAAATCTAGAAATTTAAGGTTTGAATATCCCCAAGATCAGCAAATGGTTTAGCTTATATACTAGCAACATAATCGTTAAAGAAAAAGGAAGAGGTGTACCTAGTAGAAAGCGTCCCTAGATATGCTAAAAATCAGAAAGAAACTGATAGCGCGAGAAAACTGGATTGAAGATGAAAGGAGATATAGAGAAAAAGAAGAAAGTTTCAAAATGATCAGATCAATAATTTTTTTCTGATAAAAGTTTTCCTTGAAAACTAAAAACGCCATTAAGAAAGAAATGAAAGAATGATAGAATGAAAAGAGCCAGAGTTCTCTGACTGGGCAAAATGGCGGTGATAATAATGATATTCTAGAGTATTCTTTTTTATTTTAGTTTTAGGATATTTTTCTTACCCGGGCCAGTTTAAATTTTGGGCCCTCTCTCATGTTTTGTTCTATTTATTCTAGACTATGTGTTTTATTTCTGTTTATCTTTATATAAAAGCCCAACCTGATTATTAGCTTCAAAAAAATGTTAACGGACTAGTTTGTAAGGTAAAAGTTGTTAGTTTTGAACTTAGGGACTAAAATGCAATAAGTTTAAAATGTGTGTGAATATTCTAAATTTTTTTGTTCTATTGGACTGTTGGAGGATTTAAATGAGACCAATTTCAAAATCAAAGCTCAGATATGAAAGTTATATTAGTTTTGGTTTTAGCGACTAAATTGTGGTAAATACAAAATTTGGAGATTTGTTGTATAATAAAAAACATTGAACTATTATACGATGTTCATATACTATTATTTTTTATTCAGATTGTTTAATTAAATCAATTTATACCTTAGATCAAGAATTTCAACAATCGGAGGACGTACGAGGAAAAGGAAAAATTGTCTACTAGTCCTTGTTAGTTAAATCGCTAATTCATGCAGTATTATTTAAATTTTTTACGTTGATGTGTTATATTAGATTTTTAATACCGATTGTTAGTGAATTGGAATCGTGTTATAACGTGAGATAAATCCCGATGAAATTAGTAAAAATCTCTTATACCAAGTAATGAGTTTTGCCTATGTTTCAAGCTCCTGCAATGTTGTGGACTCGAGAATAAAAGAAGAGGTTCCAAGCTCCTGCATATGTTGTGAACTCGAGAATACGAGAATAATTTTCGAGGTCCTATATATGTTGCGGACTCAATAATACAAATTTAGGTTTCAAGCTCATGCATATGTTACAGACTCGAGAATACAAGAATATTAAGTCTTGGCCAGGCTATTCATCGTGTAGTTTTAATCCTAATGGGTAACTCAACACTATTGCCTTAACCTGTATACAAAGTTCTTTTACAAAGCAATGATATACCTTTGAAGGTTGGCTAAGTAATGTATATGTTTTGGGGTACAAGCATAAGTTGGCTTGAAGTGAAAATATGAATAAATTTTCGTTATATTTGTGTTTGACCTCATAACCTTACATGTTTAATGATGTTGTTGAACATTGATAAGTATAATTGTTCAAAATGATATTGTATGTAATAAGGATATGAGGTAAGAAATTGTTATAATGTATGAGCTTACTAAGTATTTTATATACTTACTCATATTTTTACTCCCTTATAGATTTTGGACGTCTGGATCGTGTCAATCGGATCAGCGAGAAGCTCATACCTACCGTTTCTCATTTTGGTACACTTTTGATGTTTTTGAGTTGGTTACTTGTGGCATGTATATAGGATGGATAGTCTTTGCAAATAGTGATCATGTTTTGGCATTTTGGTTGTGTATAAACTTATATATGTAACATTGTGATGACTTTGGTTGTGTTAGGTAAATGTTGTATTTGGTGTGAATGAATTATGATTTGAAATGGTTAAAAACATTGGTAATGTTATGTTTTGCTTGATGAAATAGATACATATGTTTTAGACCATCTGATGAACTTTGCCTATTGATATTTTATTTATAGAAATGATGGTTGCACATGTATGTTTAGGAATGAATAACTTGGCATGATTGGTAAGGAATGGTTGTTGTTTCATGATTGAATTATGGCTTCAATGTGGCATATTGTTGATTGTTAAAGTGATGATTTTGGCATGTTGGATATGAATAAGTGTGCACTTAGTTGATGATTTCACTACAAGAAAACAGACTTTTAGTGGCGCTTTTTTTAGCCCTTAGCGGCGTTTTCACAAGCGCTGCAAAAAACGCCGCTATAGGAAACGCCTCAAAAATTTGTGGCATTTATCCAAAAAAAGCCGCTAAAAGCCATGATAGGGAAAGCGTCGCTAAAAGCCATGGCTTTTAACGGCGTTTGTGGGGAAAGCACTGCTAAAAACCATGCCTTTTAGCGGCGCTTTTTTCACAAATGCCGCTAATTTTGGCAGATTTGAAATCTACATTTTTCACCAATATCCAACCCTTCCTGCATTAAATCTAACCAAAAATAGCAAATATAGCATGAAATGCAACCAAACAGCAAATTTAGCATGCAAAATACAACCAAAACATTAAATCTAAATGATATTTCAAATTTAACGAAAGATATATGATATTAATAAATAAAGTAAAACTCAAAATATTCTTACAATAATGTTAAATGTGAAAATTTTAAAAACATTGTTACAACGAGAAAACTAATGTCTAAGATAGCGGCTTTTGCGACTGCTGAAACATCTGCATCATATGCTGAAGCTGTAGCTGGAGCTCATCGTACTTTCTGTTCTGCTCTGCCTCTCTCGCTGCTGCTGCTGCCTCCCTCTCTGCTACTTCCGCTCTAAGTTGTTGCTGAAGTTCTTCATATTTTCTTTGAACCTCGGCAATTTGTTCAACCGTGTTCATTTTCATCTGAGCTATCTAGTCGCTTAACCTCTGAACTTCAGCTTGAGCTTGACTCCCGGAAAGCATGTATTGCTGGGAGCTGGATCCAAAATATTGGGTCGGGGTAACACCAGATCCTTGAAATTGAACCCGGTCGTATCTTTCAGGACCCAAAACTTCAGTGATAATTCTGTTATCAATGTTCTCAAGATTAACAGAACTATCAGTCGAAGCAATCACTTCATACTCCACCTTCTTCTCTTTTAGTTTCTCCTAATAAATCAATCAAAAGTTAGAAACGAAATATATAATAAAAAGGAATGCAACATAACTTAACATTATTTAAAAGTACTAACGACGAATTAAACCATTATAATTAAACATTATAAATATTTATAATAAATCAAATTTTATTAAATAAATATACCATAATTTCTCCAGCTTCGGATGTCATAGGAGATCCATCTTTCTTCCTATACGTAATCTCAAAAAGCTGAAGGCATCCAACTTTTTGACCGGACGAGACTTCCTACAATATAGTATTAAAAATATTATTTAATAGTAGAAAGTCATTAATATTTGACAGAATTAATAAATTCATAATACATCAGCCTCAGCTACAAAAGCAAAACTTCTCGACCCTGCCGTGTGCGTGAATTTTTGTTTTTGTCTGCTGCTTGTTCTAACTCGCTGACGGTCCTACATAATGAAATTATTATTACGTATATAGTAAACAGTATATACCAAAAAAATTATAAGAGTTTGGAAGTATGTAATACCTCTCCTTTCTTTGAATTCCAGAATCTAACCGCATCTTCCCATTGGTACCTCAGCATTCCCGATGAGACATTTCGCAATTTTTCCTCGAGGCTTATATCTTTCTGAAAATATTATTTTTTCAAAGTGCTTTTATTGTCTCTCCATTTTTTACCCAATGCCTTCTTAATATAGTCATCGGAGACCTCTAAAGCAAATCTCTCCTAAAAAAACACAAGTTTAGAATGTAAATATAAATGAAACTTAAACCAAAGTATTATAAATTACATTCACATTTTGTTACCTTAATATTAGCGAGAGCCTGATTTTTGTAGGTATCAGGCATGTGATGCCATGATTCGTAGTTGATGGGAAACATATTGGTATTTCGTGCTAAAATGTCCAAATAGCCTGCTAAAAGTCAAGCTTCAGATCCAATAGGCTGACCATGACTGTTTCTAATTACTTTGACACGCTCGACAGGATCTAAGTCGTATAAATCTTTAAGCAGCGTACGTCCTCGACCTCTGTGCGTCCCACCACTTTCAGCTAAAAAACCATATACTATTATTATATTAAAATTGAGAAATAAATCAATAATAAAAGTTAACACATGTAAAATGAACTTAACATTACTTTGAAATTCTCCGAGCTCGTCAAGTATCTCCGGCACATTCGAAGATCCAACAACTGTCTGCTGTTCAGTATTTGCTTCTTCTGAATTTAGAGTATTCTGGACAATACTTAAATCTCGTAATCTTCTTCTACGCATTTTTCCTGCAATACACATAAAATAGTTGAAGTTTTAGTAACAAATTACAACAATAATAGTACATATAAAATAGTTAAATGATATAACATGACCAAGATTAAAATTATAATATTACATATAATTAAAAAATCGTAAAATCTTACTATATCATTATTCATAAATATCTTCATCCACATCATGTTGAACCCATTGATGTTGTGTACTAGTACTAGGGATATTTTCATCTAAGTTTTGTTCTGGAAAAGGTAATGTTTTTGATCTTTTGACAATGTCATCTCTACTTCCATTACCCATGTCAAACAAGTCTCTAGGGGTCCGGAGTACAACATACCAACCCTCATCAGTTGGATCTTTCGAATAAAAAACTTGTTTCACTTGAGAGGAAAATACATATGGCTCATCCATCAATTGTTGTCCAGTGTGAATCAAGCAAGAGAAATTAACCATTGTAAAACCAAATTGATCTTTTTTAATTCCGCGAGCAGTATTAACATCAGCCCAATCACACCGAAATAAGACAACTTTCCATCTGCCATAGTAATCCAACTCAATAATGTCGGTAACAAGTTCGTAATACTCCACATTACCCTCAATCGGATTACTGTCCCTAGCACTAGCATAACTTGTAATTGAAGAATTAACAACAATTCCACAATTTTGAGTTCTCCTTATTCTCTCGCGATATTTTGTATGAAATCTGTATCCATTGATGAGGAATACACTATATCTTTTTATTACTCTGTTCGGACCTTGGAAAAGCCATTTAACTTCATCATTGACGTCCTTCCCACTCTAAACCTATTGAATCAAAAGTAAATTGAGTAATTATAAATGTATTGTGTAAAAACGTTCATATTTGATTAACTAAATTTCGCGATTATATGTAACTTATTAACTTCAGTTACATACCATTTGGCTTAACCATTCATGAAAAGATTCTGTGAATAACTTATTAATCTCTCGATATTGTAATCTTCGAGAGCGTGCACGAGATCTCAAAATCTTTTTGTACTCATTATGTTAAAAAAAAGTTTAATTGGTTAGAAGATAAACAAATCAAAACGATGAATATCTGAGGAAATTTTAGAACTTACTTACGTAATGGTTGAATTGAATCGTGGTGAAAAATTACATATCGATGTACTTGTATCCACGATATATCATCTAATTCTTCAATTTCAACTTTGCCGATTGGTTCTCCATAACTTTGGAATAAATAAGTTTCGGCCAAGTTATGATCATTGAGCCCAGCATTTCTACTTGGTCTATTTGATCGTGTTTCAACATCTTCTAAATATCTAGAACAGAAGGTCATGCACTCCTCTACCAAGTAGCCTTTAGCATTTGATCCTTCTAGATAACACTTATTGCGACAATATGACTTCAATTTGCTTAGGAACCTAAACATGATATACAATATTTATCAAAAGTTGTAACTAAATGTATAGAGGTGAATGAATGAATACTTGAGAAATAAATTAGAACCTTTCTATAGGATACATCCATCGATAAAAAACAGGTCCACCAAGTATTGCTTCGTGAGGGATATGGATTACCAAGTACACCATAATAGTGAAGAAGGAAGGTGGAAATATCTTCTCCAAATTGCATAAAGTCAAAGCTGCTCAGTCATGTACTTTCTCAAGTTCTTCAACATCCAAAACTTTGCCACAAATAGCTTTCATTATATTGGATAGTTCAATTATACAGGATGTTATGTTTTTTGACATACAGCAACGTAAAGCAACTGGGAGTAATCCTGCATCAAGATGTGATAATCATGTGATTTTAATGAATATAATCTTCGATCTTTAAGACTCACACATCGAGATATATTTGACCCATACGCATCTGGGACCTCTATATCCTTCAACACCATGCAGAATACTTCTTTCTCTTCCTTTGACATTGAAAAAATAAAAGGCGGCAACCGATATTTCCCATTCGGAAGTACTTGAGGATGATCACGCCGAATTCTCATGTCAACTAAATCAAGTCGACTCTGAAGATTGTCTTTTGATTTTCCATCGACATTCAAAATTGTCCCAATTATGTTCTGGCAGACATTCTTCTCAATATGCATGACATCAAGATTGTGGTGTAAAATGTTGTACTCCCAATAAGGCAACTCAAAAAAAATACTCTTTTTTTTCCACAAGTCCACCTCATTAGGATCATCCTCTTCGTCAAATACATCATCAGATTCATCCCTCGATCTTCTCTTTGTTTGTGCGTTAGGTGGTTGATTCATCTTCCCATAACTAAAGTTGATATCTTTTAACATAAACAAGATTTCAGATCCAACGGTTTGCTCAGGATCTCCTCTGTACTCTTCAGTACCGTCAAATAGAGTCCTCTGAAATCTAAATTTATGATTTCCATCTAACCACCGACAATGGCCCATGTAAGAGAACTTCTTCCCATTGTACAACCACTTCGAACAAGTTTGCGCAGTATAACAAGGACAAGCATAATGTCCTTTAGTACTCAAACCCGATAAATTAGCATAAGCCTAAAAATCATTAATTATCCACAACAAAGCTGCACGTAAATTAAAGTTATCCTTTCTCAATACATCATATGTCTCAACACCAGACCGTAATTGTTTTAACTCTTCAATAAGTGGCTGCAAATAGATGTCAATATCATTTTCGGGACCTTTCTCTCCAGGAATAATCATTGATAAAATAAATGAAGATTGCTTCATGTAAATCCATGGAGGCAAATTGTAACGAACAAGCACTACAGGCCAAGTACTGTACTAAGTACTCATGATTTTAAATGGATTAAAGCCGTCAGCTGCTAGCCCAAGCCTCACATTCCGAGGATCACTTGCAAAGCTTGGAAATTTACTGTAAAATGATTTCCAAGCTAAAGAATCCGCAGGATGTCTTAATAATCCATCATCGATCCGTTGACCATTATGCCACCTCATAGATTCAGCCGTCTTTGATGACATGAAAAGCCTTTTAAGTCTTTGTATTAGGGGAAAATATCGCAAAACCTTGACTGGCTTCTTTTTTAACTGTGCCCCACCTCATCCGCTTTCACATCTTCTATATTCCCATTCATCCAACGAGACTTACTGCAAACATTACAAGACTGTTGGTTTTTCTGATCACCCCAGTACAACATGCAGTCATTTGGGCAACTATGAATTTTATCGTACCCAAGGTCCAAATATTTTATTAGTCTCTTCATATCTTGACAAGATTGGGGGATTTTTGCAAAAGGCAACATCTCTCTCAGAAACTCTAGCAGCATTGTAAAAGAGTTTCCAGTCCACCCTCCCAAACATTTTAAGTGAAATAGATTAATGCAGAAGGACAATTTCGAATATTTTGATCCCTCGTAAAGTTCTTCGTTCATTTTATTAAGTAAATTGTAGAACTTCGCCGCTTCTTCATTTGGCTCCTCATCAGGTGCACTTGTTCCTGATTCGCAAAAAACATTTCCACTAATATTACAATCATCGGATGCAATAAAGTCAGGTGCAAACGATTGCTCACCATGACTGTGCATATTAAATGCATCTCGCAACATACCTTCCATGTCATCTTGTCTAACATACTGGTGGTAATCAATATCAGGATAAGTCGGATTAATCGTTGAAGAAGTTCCACTAGATGTTCACTCTCCATGGAAAATCCATTTTTTATACCCCCGAATAAAGCCATAAACAATTAGATGTTCATAGACAACTTCACGAATATGCCAATTGATGTTGCCACACTTCTTACACAGGCAAAGAATCATATTCTCTTGGCTTACATTTTGAAATGCAAAATTTAGAAAAGTTTGTACTCCATTTCGATAGGCGTTGCTTACCCTTGATAATTTCATCCAACTCCTATCCATTTCGTAGTTCTTGAATTCTAAAGTTGACAATAAATTACACGGGTAAGTTGTTTATTTATAACTCTAATTAAGTTATGTAAGTTATGATATGATATATATTTATATATTATGTAAGTTATGTAAATTATGTAAGTTATCCGAATTATGTAAATTATGTAAGATATGATATATATTTATGTATTATGTAAGTTATGTAAATTATGTAAAATATGATATATATATATATATTTTTGTTGATGGGATTGTGATTGTGTTGATGGGAAAACACAAGGGAAGTGAAGAATTGGTTATTAGAATAAATTTACAAGTTTAGAGTTAATTATTTATTTTGAATTAAGTCTATCATGTGTGCTCAATTGTGGTTATTTTTTATTGAGTCACATGAATGCTAAATCAACTCAGGAATTAATGAGTTATTTTTAATTAGGTAATTTAAAAATAAAATAAAAGTAGACAAAATATTCTTCATGATTAAAATAAAATAAAATAAAATATTTAAAATAAAACTTTAAATACAATTTAATTTAATTAGGTCATTTAAAAATAAAATAAAAGTAGACAAAAGTTTTTCGTGATTAAAATAAAATAAAATAAAATAAAACTTTAAATACAATTTAATTTAATTAGGTAATTTAAAAGTAAAATAAAAGTAGACAAAAGTTTTTTCGTGATTAAAATAAAATAAAATAAAATAAAATAAAACTTTTAATTTAATTTAATTTAATTAGGTAATTTAAAAATAAAATAAAAGTAGATAAAATATTTTAAACATTGTTAAGTCTTTCTTTTAATTTGTATTTATTAATTTGTTAATTTAAAAGTTAGGTAATTTAAAAATAAAATAAAATAAAATATTTAAATTAATGACATTAAACTTGTTAAGTCTTTCTTTTAATTTGCATTTATTAATTTAAGAAAACATCGTTCTTTTGGTAACGGCAAGTTTATGCTTAAAAGCTATGATTTATTTTGAATAAAAAGTTTAACTTAAATGATAAAAGAATGATAATATTTGTGATAAAACGGACGAGAATATTTCAATAATATTAATAATTTAATAAAAATCGTGATAGAAATATAGAAATATTAAATCACAAATTAAAAGGTTGCAAATTGAGCAGAAATGATCCCTTTTACAGAATTAATCTCAAGGCCGATAGCATAACAGCATAACAAGTTCTATACTTGATCACTTGTAAATTTGGGTATTATTATTTATATCTATGTATTGTAGAAGAAAACAATGACAAACAGTTCATCGACAGCATAACAAGTCTCTAAGGATAAACAGCATAAGCAAATTTAAAAAATAATCCAAGGATAAACAGAATAAGTTAAAAGCATGATCCATTAAAAATTAATCTAAGGATAAACAAGAATAGTAATTTAAAAAACAAAAGAAAAAAAGAAAGTAAAAGATTAACTAACCTTCTGCTTATCTAGCCTTTCTGTGTATTTGAGTAGTATTTGTAGTTTTTATTTCTCTTTCTTAGATCTCGAGTGGTAACTGATAAAGCAGTTGAAAGTTTCGGCTCTTTTTCCTATTGCTGGTCCGATACTACCCAATCAAAAAATTCCACTATTCCACTATTACACTATTACGCAATTACACTATTCCACTATTCCACTATTATCATAATCACAGAAACATTCTTAGCATGACAATGCCATGCACCATTTCAACTTTGAAATTTAGATTTCTATTAAAACCCTCTATTACCGGGCTACTGGAGTCATGAAGAAAAGACAGACATTATGAATAAGTTTATATTGCAATTAAAGAAAATAATAAATACCTCTACAAGCTTTATGTACAGAATTTGCAATGTTGTGCCACCGCAAAAAACTGATGCCGCATCAGTTAACACATCTGCAACAGCGAGCAAAATAACCAATCCTATCAGGGTTTCATCAAAGCCAAAACATAGCTTTAAAAAAAAAAGAAAGGAAAACAAACTAATTTAACAACATTTACATAAAAAAGATAATTTCAGCATATCAGTATAGATAAAATGAATTATCAAGTCACCTACTCTAACAATTTGATAAGGGCTTAGTGATTCAGATATAAGAGAAAAAATGTCCAGAAGAAAACTTCATGTTATCTAATTGAAACATGAATATGATCTACAATAAACAAAATAAATAAATAAAATATAGCAGCTGGAGAACTCACTCTTTAATCAGAAAGAAGCACATGATCTACCATTTACTAATTTTTTTCACAAGAGAAAAGATAATAGCCAACATGAAAATAGCCAATTATTACCATGTCTAGTCTGTTTGAACTCCTTCAGATCCTCATATGAAAGATTTTGATAGTCATCGGGATATTGAACTCGGGAGCTCACCTGTGAAGAAAAAAGCTTTAGGATTTGTTCCAAATCTAAAAAGATCCCAAAAAAGAAATTTAGACAGATATTAGGAAAAATTATTTCCGGGAAGATGAAGAAAATAGGTAATGGAAGCTATGAGAAGTTTACAAAGAGATCAATTTGCTTTGAATTTCGTCTCTTTTCAAAGAATATGTAGGAGAGTTCCACATCCAAGTTATTTGGTGAAGAAACAGAAAAATAAAATGATTAATAAATTTCATAATTACATCAAAAAAATTATTAATTAGAATTAACATAAAAGAAAGGGTGTTTTCCATTTTCCATGAATTGGGTTACAGTTTCATTGCATGCATTGCAGTTCTTAAGATTCACATGTCATTATATGCACCTCAATTTTGCGCAAAAAGAGATAGATAACTTATCATCACCAGCAAAAAGAGACAAATAACTTTTCTCTTTCGAAAAGGGACTAAGATGCACCATTAGTGCGTAATCTCAACACTGTGGGGGCATCACTAAATCATCCATTGTAATTGAAGCAAAAATTTTTGAAGCAAAAAGCATCACTAAATCTCAATACTGTGCGTAATCTCAAAAGAAAAAGTGTTCTATTTCTACCCTATCACAACAGGTTCTATTTCTACCCTATCTTAAAAGAAACAAGTATCATGCAGCAAATGGGTACCGAAATTTACCGACTAATTGCAGAAGGGGAGAGCGACGACGACGGGACGCAGAAGATACGATGACGGACGGCGATGAGTAGGTGGTTGGTCGACTGAGATGCCTAGGGATTTTGGGGGAAATTAAGGGATTAGGGGAAATCTATTTTGGTGTTTTGGGGGAAAAGGCTAAGACTGTCGGGCATGAAAACGACGCCGTTTCGACAAAAAAAATTCACCGTTTGCGGCGCTTTAGAAACGCGCTGCTAAAAGCTATCTATTGCGGCGTTTCCAGGATGGCGCCGCTAATCTCCAAACTAAATGACGCCATTTTTGTTAAGCATTAATGTTTTTTGTATTCAACTAAAACGACGACGTGTATAGTAAACTTTAATTCTTTTGTGGCGTTTTTAAAAGCGCCACTAATACACTATTATACTAAAACGGCGCCGTTTTCTTTAAACTATACTGTCTTTTGCGGTGTTTTTTAGAAAAACGACGATGCTTCCAGTACACTTTAATTCTGTTGCGGCGTTTTTCAAAACGCCACTAATCCCTTATCCAACTAAAATGACGTCGTTTTCTTTAAACTATACTTTTTTTGCGGTGTTTTTTTAAATAACGCCACTAATCTCTTAATTTTTATATTCATTTTTATTTGTTATAATTTGGTAGCCATAGTAATTAACTTATGATAGTTAATAGTTAATAATATATCTATATTGCATGATAACTTTGAAATTTTAAGTTTAAATTTCACTTACATAAATTAAGTGTAGAGGAATTAATTTGAATTGAATTCTTCGTTCAATTAACTGTTTAGATTAATGATTTTAATTATTAATACTAATGATGATAAATGTTAATATGATGATAATTAGTTATAATTTAATCCTAATATTATGAATTAAAGTTTAAAAGATTTATGATCTCTTCCTGATATATGGTACATACTAATCTCTTTTTTTTTACATTTTACGGAAGTAGATAATTTCAGTTTTTATCTTTTAAATATGCTTAATATTTAATCCTTATATTTTAATTTCTAATATAATTTGATTTCTATGTGTTTATAATGTTATTAAGTAGATATAGTACCTATCCATATCAAAATTTGTTACTTTATTTATTTATTTATCAACTTTTTTTAATTCTAATAATTATCAAATTTTCAAATGGTTTAGATTAAATATTTTTAAATATAAAAGCATCAATTGATTGTATAAAATTTCATCATTAATTTAACAAATTTCAAGTAAACCTTAAATCCTAAACCTTTTAATATATATAAAGTTTATAATTTTAATAATTTAAACTATAATCATATATAATTTTAATATATTAAGATTAATATTATATATCTCTTTTACAATTATATAAGAAATCGTTTAATATATAAATTAAAAAATGATAATTAATCAAAACCCTAAACCTCTAACCCTTTTTTACCCCTAAAATCCTAAACCCTAAACTCGATACCCTAAATATCGCAATACACATATCTTAGACTCTAACCCCTAAACCATAAACCCTTAACCCTTAACCACACACCCCTAATCCTTAACCCCTAACCTGGCCCTAATTATTAACCCATAACCCTTAAATATTAAACTCTAACTGTTAAACCATAAAATACCTTAAACTACATAATTCATAACCCTTAAATTAGTAACTTCTACACCTTAAACCCTGAACCATATACCCTAAATCATAAACCCTAAACTATAATGATAATTAATTCAATATTTTAAAATTAATACTATCTCTTTTACAATTATATAAGAAATTATTTAATATATAAATATAAAAACAATTAGTCATATACCAAAAAACTTTAAAATTATTTTAAATAATAGTATTTTAATTTCTTTCATTTTTAATAAATATTTTCCAATGTTTTTACTTTTAAAATTATTCTACGTGTCATTATTTTCTTTTAAGAATTTAAATATTCAATTAAAAATAAATTATACTTTTAGCAGCGCTTCTTTAAAACGCCGATATAGATTGATCTTTTGCAGCGCTTTTTTGAAAAACGCCATTATAAGTCAGTATCAGCGGCGTTTTTAAGAAATGCCGCTAAAGCCACTAAAGCTCGATGTTGTGTTTATTTTTTTGCGGCGTTTTCCCTAAAGCGTCGCTAATGGTCAAGCTATAGTGGCATTTCTCAGGTAAGCGCCACTAATTGTCAACATATAACGGTGTTTCCTGATAAGCGTCGCTAACTCTTTTTTAGTGGCGTTTTTTATTCAAACGCCGCTAAAAGCGCCGCTAAAAATCTATTTTCTTGTAGTGTTTTCATGTATATTATTGTATTTACGTTATACCATTTAAGTTCAAGTGAATTTTGGCATGAAATAAACATTTTAAAGATAGGATTTTACCATTTCTGAGCTTAAGTATCGATATTTTGGCATTTGGTATTGATACTTGACCATATGAATAGTTTTTAAAACAAAAATAAGGCCAGAATGATATCGATTTTCATGTGAGTATTAATACTTTTCTTAAAATATCAATACTAGAAAATAAATATTGATACCTTTTTTTTTGCATAACAAATAGAATCATGATTTGGTATTGTTATTTAAATATGGTATCGGTAAGTATCGATACCTAGCAATTAAATATCAAAAACACCTTTAAAACTCTAAAACTTTGAAATCTTACAAATCAATCCTATTTCATGCCTGAATTTCATAATTTAGTCCTTGTAGTCTTTAAATTATTACATTGCAATCTATATGTAAATGATATTTATATAAATTGTATGCAATTGTCTTGATTTTATAGCAGCATCCTGTAGCTCGGGTTTGACGACTAGACTGGGTATGGGGTTTTACACCAATACATCTCCTCTTTTACCCATAGTTTTTTCAAATTCTCCTTTAAATCTCTACCATGTCTTAAGTCATCACAAGTAGCAGAATGTTCCATTAACAGATCGATTTTGTTTTTTAATTCATCAATTTGAACTTGACTACTCTAAGCATTTTTCCTGCACCACTCATTTAAAGACTTCTTACATCTTTCCAACTTCTTTAGTGGAGCAGGTTGAGATTGAAGAATATGATCTTTACTATTTACTTTCAAACACTCTTTGTAATAGCCCGATTTTGGGCCTATTCGGAACAGTGGTTCCAGAACCACAAATCCGACATAGTAAAAATTTATTTTTATTATATTTTTATGGTCTACAATTTTATGGAATTATTTTGTGAAAATTACATTTGAAAATTTCGACGTTTGGGCACTCAATTTAGTCAAAATTGACTGAATTGTAAGAAGTGCAAAACTTAAGTTCTAGAAGCTAGAGGTGTCCAATTGTTATGAAATTTTAAATTGGAGGTCCTTAAATGTAATTACACCATTGGATAATTTGTTGGACAGAAATGGACATTAAATAGGTGAAATAGAATATTTTTAAGTTAGGGGCATTTAGATCATTTAGAAATTAAATGAATTAAAAACAAAATTAAAAACCAACTTTTGTCCATCTTCAACCCATTGGCCGAAACTTGCATGGAGAAACCATGGCTAGGTTTTTCCAAGCTTCCAAGTTCGATTGTAAGTCCGTTCTAGCCACATTTTTAATGATTTTTACTTTTTAAAATCCTCGTAATAATATCTATCTATTTCTACCATTAATTTGAGTTATAGGTAAAGTATAGGGTTTTGAACCCTGATGAACATGTGTGTATTTTGATGTTTAATGGTAGAAAATGCATGTTAGTTGTTTGTTAAATGACTTTTGCTAAATGATTTTCGGTGAAAACGCATAAAAGGACTAATTTGTAGAAGTTATAAAAAATTTAGTAAAAGTTTGTTTTAATGGAAATTGTAGGCTGTTATAGTTATGAAAATGATTCGGCTAGGCTTGTATGTTAAAGAAATTGAATAAATTTCATTTTTCGAGCATAGTGGCAAAAATAAAAATATGTCAAACTTTAGAGACAAAAACGTAATTTTACTATAGTATGATTTTTGGGTAACATTGAATAATGTTACTAATAAGTAGGTTAAATTTGATATTATAGATCAAGTAAAACAAAGTTCGAGTTTAGATCAGGGGAAAAACAACTATTGGACAAATAGGTCTTTTTCGCCGTTGTAGCATCCGAGTTAAGCTCGTGTGTAAATAATGCAACATTACATTATTATGTTTTTAATGCTTTAATATTTCATGAATTGTGTAATTGTCTTTGTGGATTTAATTAATGATGACTCGATGATGATTCGACAAAGTTTGATATCTCAAAACCCCAGTTAAACCTTAAGAATAGTTAGGATACAAATTCATGACATTAGGGTTATGTGTGATCCCACGTAAGACCATGTCTGGGACATGGCATTGGCATCGATATGTGATCCCATGTAAGACCATATCTGAGATATGGCATTGGAATCGATATGTGATCCCATGTAAGACCATATCTAGGATATGGCATTGGCATCGATATGTGATTTCATGTAAGACTATGTCTGGGACATGGTATCGATATGAGACATCGTGTAAGACCATAGTTGGGCCATTGGCTTCGATCTGTGATCCCATGTAATACCATATCTGGGATATGGCATTGGTATCTTACTATGTGTATGAGACTTGTAGCGACGTAAAAATTTCTGCTTTCGGTCGCTAATTAAGGCGATTATTTGAAAATTTAAACCGATTTTTGATTTTATTAAAAAAGGGAGTCGCCACCGATCTTTTTTCTAGGTGTGACCGGACACCTAATAAATCATCCTTTTTAGAAAAGAAAACTTATTCTTGCACAAAAATGAGGGCCGAATTTAGGTCTACGTCAAAAGCCAGAGTAACGTTGGGTTCGGGAGTCGGTTACGCGCGAGGAAGGTATTAGCACCCTCGCGACGCCCAAAATTGGTATCTTATTAAACACGCGTTGTCTTTAATTTCAAAGAACGAATTCAATTTAATATTTAATCATGATCCAATTGAAAAATGAGAATTTTTAAAATACGAAAATTTTGAAAACACGAAAATATTTGAAACCTGAATTTTTTTTTTTAGAAAAACACGAAAAATTTTGGAAACACGAAAAGTTTACAACACTAGAATTTTGACAAATTACCTATCCTCATCTACATTTTAAAAATAAAATTTGATCACTTACCAATAATCACAAAAATAAATATCCTATTTCAAAACACGAGAACTTTTAAAATTTTTGATTTTTTTAAAGGACGTCCCATTTTTAACACGAACCAATGATATTCACCCAACATAGCGATGAAATCAACGACCTTATGTTAAATCGATATGTTGCCTTATTTATTGAAATTAATTAGAACATGAGAAAAAAATATTCCTAAAGTGAGAAATTAAAAATAGATAAAGGACGCAAAAAATGATATCATTAATGAAAAATATTAACATGGAAACTAGAATATTAGAATAACAATAATAATGATATTTAAAAAAAATAAAAATAAAAACAAATCATGTACTAATAATAAAATAGGAAAAATGATATATTTGGTAATAATAATATAAAATAATAATATGTACAAAAAAATACATATATATAGGCATATAATAAAAGTATGTAATAATAATAATATCTACAATAAAAGAAAATATTAGGAAACGTACATAAAAAATATATACATAATATAAATATAATATATACAATATACACATATGATAAAAAAACTATTAATATGTACATGTATATTTATATACACATTAAGTAAAAGTACTAATGCTAACAATATTAATAATAAATATAATAATAGATATATATGCATATAATTGTAAGAAACGAAACATAAAGAATATATATATATAGCTAAATATAATATAATAATAACAATATATAAAAATAATAGTGATAACAATATTACATATATAACATGATTAATATTTAAAGCTG
Organism: Gossypium hirsutum; assembly: GCF_007990345.1. NCBI lineage: Eukaryota > Viridiplantae > Streptophyta > Magnoliopsida > Malvales > Malvaceae > Gossypium > Gossypium hirsutum. Next base: position 9,708,532 of record NC_053429.1, read on the forward strand.
AATTAAATAGCAAAATAATATGAAATCCAAGGTAAATACGAAAAATAAATGAAAAAAGGACCAAAATTGGATTAAAATCAAAACTTTGGGGCTAATTTTTTTTAAAAAATATAAAGGAGAAAGGACCTATTAGAACGCGCATAAAACTGTGGGGGACCAAAAACACAATTAATCCTCCCCTCAAAACATAACATAGTAAGAGGGACTAAATCGCAAAGCGCTACATACTTTAAAGCCAATTTTTGACAAAAAAAATCATTTTGAAGAGAGAAAGAAAAAAAAAAGAAGGGAGAAAGAAGAGAGAAGGGAGGGGGAAAAGGAAATCTGGCCAAGGGGGGGTCACCGGCCGATCGTCGGCCGCCGACCGCCGCCCGTCGCCGGCCACTGCCCACGGTGGCTGGAAAAGGTAAAAAAAATTTTCTTAACAATATATGTATATATAAAGAAAGAAAAAAACAACACAAAAAAAAAGAAAAAATATTCGAAAGAAGAGGAAAAAAGAAAAAATGCAACATTTTTATTGATGTTTCTTTTGTGTTCAAAATTTGAAGGGATTTTTGTGTTTGTCTCCTTTTTCAATCTTTGTAAAATCCCCCATTTTTACATGATTTTTGAATGCTTTTTATAGCCATATTTTTCATGATTTTCTATTATTTCTTTTTCTATTTTGTAGGTGATGGTAGTAGACAATGGATATCAAAAATGGGAGGAAAAATGGGGCAAGTGGGAAAGTGGCTAGGTGGCTAGGGTTTCTTGGTTTTTTTTTTGGCGGGGGGGGTAGGTTTTTTTGGGGGGGGCTTAATGGGCTTTTGAATTGGGTTTAATATTTGGGTTTTGTAATGGGTTTGGGTAGATGTAAATGGGTCATGGGTTAAGGGTTTTAGTGGGTTTAGAGGTTTGGTTGGGTTTTGATGTAATCGGGCCCGGGCAATTTGGGCTTCTACAGCTGCCCCTCTTTGCTCATTGTCGTGCAACAGGAATAGAGCAAAGACTTTCAAGGAAGACCAAATTTGCCCGGTCTTGCTAGGTCTTGACTTACTTTGGAACTCTTCTTATTTAGTTAGTCCCTTTTTAGTCCACCGCATCTTGTAGCTTTGGTTCACTCCACTGCATCTTATGATATACGCCTTGTAGCTTCAATCTATTCCAATGTAACTTCAAGGATATGAAATTTATGGCTTCGATCTACTTCGCTGTAACTTCAGAAAGGTGAGATCTACAACTTCAATCTGCTCTTCTATTGCTTCAGTGAGATAAGGTTTGTGGTCTTTTCTTCTGTGACTTCAGAAAGGCAAGATCTGATGCCTTCGATCAACTCTACTGCAACTTTAATGAGACAGAATCTGACGTCTTCAATCAGCTTCAATCTTTATTCTGTACTCGGCATGTGATCCAGAGCTCAACTCATTTTTCACAATATGAATTGACTCTCTAAAAACAGACATTAAAAACAGAAATTGAAAATAGCTCAGCGTGTGAGCCAAGGCTCAACTCACCTCTCGCAATATGAGTTGATTTTTGAAACTTATCTTGAAAAGCAGATTTTGAAAATACCTCGACATGTGACTCGAGGCTCAACTCACCTCTCGCAGAAATTAAAAAGCTCAACTCACCTTTCGCAATATAAATTGAAAAATACCACAGTGTGTGATTTGAAGCTCAACTCACCTCTCGCAATATAAGTTGATTTTTTTGAAAACAGAAATTGAAAATACCTCAACGTGTCTTGAGGCTCAACTCATTTCTCGCAATATGAGTTGATTTTTTTCAAAGATATAAATGGAAAAGCCGAAATTGAAATTACCTCAATGTGCCTTGAGGCTCAACTCACCTCTCGCAATATGAGTTGATTTTTGACAAACAGCAATTGAAATTACCTCAGCGTGTCCTGAGGCTCAACTCATTTCTCGTAATATGAGTTGATTTTTGAAAAATAGATTGAAACACAAAAATTGACAATACCTCAGCGTGCCCCGAGGCTCAACTCACCTCTTGCAATATAAGTTGATTTTTGAAAACAGAAATTGAAAATACCTCAGCGTGTCCTGAGGCTCAACTCACCTCTCGCAATATGAGTTGATTTTTGAAAATAGAAATTGAGATTACCTCAGCGTGTCCCGAGGCTCAACTCACCTCTCGCAATATGAGTTGATTTTTTTGAAAAACAAAAATTGAAAATACCTCAGCATGTCTTGAGGCTCAACTCATTTCTCGCAATATGAGTTGAATTTTGAAAACAGAAATTGAAATTACCTCAGTGTGTCCTGAGGCTCAACTCATTTCTCGCAATATGAGTTGATTTTTTTAACAAAAGAAATTGAAATTACCTCAGCGTGTCCTGAGGCTCAACTCACCTCTCGCAGTATGAGTTGATTTTTTTGAAAGACAAAAATTGAAAATACCTCAACGTGTCTTGAGGCTCAACTCATTTCTCGCAATCTGAGTTGAATTTTGAAAACAGAAATTGAAATTACCTCAGCGTGTCCCGAGACTCAACTCACCTCTCGCAATATGAGTTGATTTTTGAAAACAGAAATTGAAATTACCTCAGCGTGTCCCGAGGCTCAACTCACCTCTCGCAATATGAGTTGATTTTTTTGAAAAACAAAAATTGAAAATACCTCAGCATGTCTTGAGGCTCAACTCATTTCTCGCAATATGAGTTGAATTTTGAAAACAGAAATTGAAATTACCTCAGCGTGTCCTGAGGCTCAACTCATTTCTCGCAATATGAGTTGATTTTTTTAACAATAGAAATTGAAATTACCTCAGCGTGTCCTGAGGCTCAACTCACCTCTCGCAGTATGAGTTGATTTTTTGAAAGACAAAAATTGAAAATACCTCAACGTGTCTTGAGGCTCAACTCATTTCTCGCAATATGAGTTGAATTTTGAAAACAAAAATTGAAATTACCTCAGCGTGTCCTGAGGCTCAACTCATTTCTCGTAATATGAGTTGATTTTTTTGAAAAATAGATTGAAACACAAAAATTGACAATACTTCAGCGTGCCTCGAGGCTCAACTCACCTCTCGCAATATGAGTTGATTTTTGAAAAACAGAAATTGAAAATACCTCAGCGTGTCCTGAGGCTCAACTCACCTCTCGCAATATGAGTTGATTTTTGAAAAACATAAATTGAACAGAAATTGAAACTACCTCAACTTGTCTTGAGGCTCAACTCATTTCTCGCAATATGAGTTGATTTTTTTGAAAACCAGAAATTTAAAATACCTCAATGTGTCTTGAGGCTCAACTCACCTCTCGCAATATGAGTTAATTTTTTTGAAACAGAAATAAAAACATCAGAATACCAAAACATGTCATCTGGAGGAACTCATGCGTCTTTTCAGCTATCATCACATCCTCTTGCTCTACTGGAGTACCTGTATATGTCATGCATGATATTATCATGATATGCACATGTTTGTTGTAAATGCCTACATGATTATGCTATGAGCTTGAGGCATGTTTGTCATATATCCCTTTTTCGTCACGATTTTCGTGATGATCTGTGTTCATTGCTTTGACTCTTGACTTTCTCTTCAGGCTCTGTACCCGTCCTCAAGCTTCATGAATAATCTGTATTTCCCAGATATCACTCTTTTTCCCCTGGTTGAGCTTTGTCCTTGCTTTGAGGCTCTTATACTTATCAAATTCTTACTCGGGTAATGCTTAACATTTCTTTTGTTTAGAGTATGTCATTTCACTATTTATCATGTAAATGAACCACATAATGAGATGCACAAAAAAATGGTCAGGTAGGGATAAAAGGATACCTCGCATTTATTCATTTCAAATGTAGCAAATAAAGAAAGTTAACTACGAATAATAAAAAAATGTCATAAAGAGAAAATGGGTCACATTTCAACGAATGCAAATGCTCTAGATATTCAATACATGAACTCTTCCACGTTCCTTCATCTAGAATCTTTTCAAGCATAGCTTCTTGTGTAGAAGATTTCGAGCTTTCCAAAAATGCTTCGAATGTTGTAGTCTCGTTGTTTGACCCACTGTTCAAAATGCCTTGCTCTTTAAGCGCAGTGTTTGTTTCATTAGGATGCCATTTTCAGGTTTTCATCTTAGTTTCCTTTTTCAAGCATAATATTTCTTTACAGCATCTGAGTTTACTGGTTTCGGTAACTCCTTCCCATCCATCTCGGTGAGAATCAAAGTTTTGCCCGAGAATGCCTTCTTTATGACGTATGGACCTTCCCAATTTGGTACCCATTTTCCTCGGAAGTCTTTTTGTATTGGGAGAATCTTTCTCAGCACGAGTTCTCCTTCGTGGAATTCTCTTGGCCGTACCTTCTTGTTATGGGCCGCGATTATTCTCTTCTGGTACATCTGTCCATGACAAATTGCCTTTAGACGTTTTTCTTCGATGAGGTTTAACTGGTCATATCGAGCTCGAACCCATTCTGCTTCCTCTAATTTTGACTCCATTAAGACTCGTAGAGAGGGGATCTCAACTTCGATAGGTAGCACAACTTCCATTCCATAGACCAGAGAGAAAGGAGTTGCCCCCGTAGATGTCCGTACAGATGTGCGATATGGATACAAAGCAAATGGTAGCTTCTCGTGCTAGTCTTTCAATAATCTTCTAAATATTCTTGTTGGTCGCTTCAATAGCTCCATTCATCTTTGGGCGATAGGGCGAGGAGTTATGATGCTTTATTTGGAATTGCTCACACACTTCTTTCATCATCTTGTTGTTCAAATTCAAGGCGTTATCGGAAATGATTCTTTCAGGCAAACCATATCGACAAATGATTTCCTTTTTCAAAAACCTGCAAACCGCAGTCCTCGTCACATTGGCAAACGATGCGGCTTCTATCCATTTCGTGAAGTAATCAATAACCACAAAAATGAATCGGTGTCCATTAGAAGCTTTCGGGGAAATTGGTCCTATAACATCCATGCCCCACATAGAAAAAGGCCACGGAAAAGTCATGACGTGAAGGGGCAAAGAGGCTACATGAATTTTATCACCATAATGTGACATTTGTGGCATTTTGTGCGAAATTAATGCAGTCGCTTTCCATCGTCAGCCAGTAATATCTGAGTCTCATAATCTTCCTGGCCATAGTGAAACCATTGCCATGTGTCCCGCAAATTCCCTCATGGACATCTTTAAGTCTTTTTCTGGCTTCAACAGCATCTACGCATCTCAAGAGCACCTGATCTTTTCCTCTTTTGTACAGGATGTCCCCATCAAGAACGAATCCCGCTGCCATTCTTCTGATTGTTCTTTTGTCGTTCTCGTTTACTTGTTCAGGATACTTTTGATTCTTGATATATTTTAAGAAATCATAGAACCATGGCCGTCCATCTGTCTCTTTCTCAATGCTGAAACAATGTGCAGGGACTTCATATATGCTCATTTGAAGAGACATTATTTCTGTTTCCCTGTTTGCTTTGAACATTGAAGCCAAAGTGGCCAGGGCATCAGCCAATTGGTTTTCTTCTTGTGGGAGGTAATTAAAAGTTATTTCTTCGAATTCTTTAATCAACTCTACCACTAGATCTCTGTATTTAACCAGTTTCGAGTCTCTCACTTCCCAATCTCCACGGATTTGGTAAGTCACCAAGGCTGAGTCTCCGTATACCTCTAAAGCTTTAACGTTTCGTTCAATAGCTGCACGGAGTCCCATGATACATGCCTCATATTCCGCTATGTTATTGGTACAGAAGAAATTCAGCCTGGCAGTGAGTGGGTAATGATTCCCTTCTGGCGATATTAAGACTGCTCCAATCCCATGCCCCAATGCGTTTGATGCACCATCAAAGCTCATCTTCCATGATTTCTCTTTTAGTGACTCGCATTCTTTTTTCCGTAATGCACATCAAGTCTTCATCTGGGAAATCAAATCTCAATAGCTCGTAATCCTCCGTTGTTCGAGTTGCTAAGAAGTCAGCTATTGCGCTTCTTTTTATTGACTTGTGACTCACATAGACGATGTCGTACTCTGATAGTAAAATCTGCCATTGTGCCATTCTTCCTGAGAGTGCAGGTGATTCCATCATGTACTTTACTGGGTCCAACTTTGAAATTAACCATGTTGTATGATACAACATATATTGCCTGAGTCTCCGAGCTATCAAAACCAGAGCGCAATAGTATTTTTCAATGGATGAATACTTTGCCTCATATTCAGTAAAATTTTTACTGAGGTAGTAGATCGCTTTTTCTTTCTTTCCTGACTCGTCATGTTGCCCCAGTACGCAACCCATTGAATTTTCGAACTCTGTCAGATACAAAATTAATGGTCTTCCCGGAGTTGGCGGTACTAGTACTGGAGGACTAGACAAATATTGTTTTATCTTATCAAAGGCCACCTGGCATTCCTCATTCCATTCTCTCAGGTTATGTTTTCGAAGAAGCCGAAAGATTGGGTTGCATTGGTTGGTAAGTTGAGCGATGAATCGGGCGATGTAGTTTAACCTTCCTAAAAATCCTCTGACTTCTTTTGGCGTGCGCGGAGGTGGTAACTCTTGAATAGCTTTTATTTTATCTGGATCAACCTCGATACCTCTTTCACTGACAATGAAGCCGAACAATTTCTCAGTCTGACAATGAAGCCGATGTAGCCCCAAACGTATATTTGGCCAGATTAAGCTTTAGTTGGAACTTTCTCAGTCTGTTGAACAATTTCTTCAGGTTCACTACATGCTCTTCTTCCCCTCAAGATTTAGCAATCATATCGTCGACGTAGACCTCTATTTCTTTATGCATCATGTCATGGAATAACGTCACCATAGCCCTCTGATATGTTGCTCCAGCATTCTTTAACCCAAATGGCATCACCTTGTAGCAGAATGTTCCCCACATTATTACGAAGGTAGTTTTCTCCATATCCTCAGGGGCCATCTTGATCTGATTATACCCCGAGAATCCGTCCATAAAAGAAAATAATGAATGTTTTGTTGTGTTATCCACCAACGTATCAATGTGTGGTAAGGGAAAATTATCTTTAGGACTTGCTCGATTTAGGTCACGATAATCCACGCACATTCGTACTTTACCGTCTTTCTTTGGCATCGGGACTATGTTAGCCGCCCATTCTAGATATTTGGAAGCTTGTAGGAAACCAGCATCAAATTGCTTCTTGACTTCTTCTTTTATCTTCAACAACATCTCAGGTCTCATCCGTCTTAGCTTTTGTTGAATAGGCTTGCATTCTGGCTTTAATGGGAGCTAATGGACCGCTATATCTTCATCCAATCCTGGCATGTCCTGATATGACCATGCGAATACATCTTTCTACTCGCGGAGCAAAGCAATCAAATTATGCCTGGTGCCCCCTGAAATAGAAGTCTCAATCTTCACTTCTTGCTTCCTTTCTTCAGTTTCCCGATTTATTGTTTCAACAGATTCTTGATGAGGCAAAATCTGTTTATCCTCTTGTTCCACCATTCTTAGCAAGTCAGGAGATGAGACATAGTCTTTAGCATTTTCTTCGGTTTCGAATTCTTCTAAATAAACAGCTCTCTCAAAATCGATTTCAGGACTCGTAACGGGTTTGTTCATGCCATTGATATCTGAGCACCTGAAAGTTGAATGGAAAAGGAAACTATAGAAGGGCATCCAAGTATTGGAACCAACAAACGAAATGTTATGGCATGGTATGAGGCAAATGTACAGATAGGCTATGAAATGAGGAGATGATTATGAAATTAGTGATAATGCGAAAGATCGTGATAAAATGCATCTTCATTGATATTCATTTAAATAATAAAGAGTGAATGCAAGCTCTTACAAAAGAGTTCTATTATATCTAAAGACACAATAGAGGGTTAATGTTTGAGCATTACTCTGAAGACTTATAAACTACAAGAAGGTCCTCGGCAGTCTAATTGTTCAACATGAAACCAGGAGGACAATAGCGTATCGTTGAAACATCTTTAATAACCTCACTTCCTTTGTCAATGACATTTATACTGACATTCTGAAGACCCCTTTCAATTAAAAACAGCGTGCTTTGTATATTATCCTGTTCGGGGTATATCATTCCCGCAGATGTAAATGTTTTTGACAAAGGAGGGTATGTTATGGGCTCCCATTCTACTTCTCGGCCCAAAGTTCTCGCAATCCTTCTCTCCTGATCTTTTTTCCACTGTTTTCCTCTTTGACGCATGTCTGGCTGGAACCCCAAATCGTATTGGGCCTTGTGATGTACTGGCTTTAGAGCTCTGACTATTCCTTGTAGGTACCTTCCCAAACCTTTCCTTGCTCGGGCTCCCTTTCCTACAGTCAACTTGACACCCATCTTGGTATTTCTCGACAGTTTTGGCTCGAGAATTCTGTTTCCCTCAGCCATGAATATGGCATTGACAAATTCAAGAGATCGGAAGGAACATTCCAGAGCCTCTTTACTCACTTCAATATATGGTTTGTCGGCAGAAATAGATGTTACAACGTCTTCTTCTCTCTCGACAGTGACCAAACAGCCATCCATGATAAATTTCACCTTTTGATGGAGGGATGATGGGACTGCTCCAGCAGAATGGATCCAAGGTCTTCCTAAGAGACAATTGTATGATGGTGTAATGTCCATGACTTGAAACTCAACATCGTATATGTAGGGACCCACTTCTAGAGGGATCTCGATTTTTCCCATAACTTCTCATCTTGTTCCATCGAATGCCCTTACTGTAGAATAGCAGGGCCTTAGATAGGACAAATCTATCGGAATCTTGGAAAGTGTGGCCAAAGGCATGACATTGAGTGCCGATCCATTGTCGACGAGCACGTTTAGTATTATATAGCCCTTACAATGGGTTATGATATGCAATGCTTTCACTGAGCGTCTACCATTGGGCGGTATTTCATCATCACTAAAAGAAATGAAATTATCCGTATTCAAGTTGTTCATCCATCAATCCAATTTTTCAACGGATACATTGTTTGCCACATAAGCTTGATTTAACACTTTCAGCAGAGCATTCCGGTGTGGCTCTGAATTCAACAGTAGAGATAATACCGAGATTCGCGCTGGCTGCTTACTCAATTGTTCTACCACGTTGTACTCACTGTGCTTGATAAATTTTAAGAATTCATTGCTTCCTCCTCGTCCACAGGCTTTTTAGCTGTTTGTTCAGGCACAGTTTCATGCTCCTCTTCGGTCACGTGCATCGGTGCTTTTCCTTTCTGTTTCAAGTCACTGTTCTGTTTTATCTCATTCGAATAACATCTTCCACTACGAGTGAAATGACCTACTTCCCCGATGCTTCTAGTCATGGCTTTCGGTTTTTCATATTCAGGTGTGACGATATTAACGTCATATTTCCATGGTACTACTTTATTGTCCTTGTAAGGGAAAGGAGACGATACTTCAATTATCATTTTTGGTTTCACCAGTTCCTTCCTTATATCGTAATAAATTACGAATGGTCGATCGGCACTATACGGACAACCTGACGATTGATTGTTAGAGGCGCATACTTTTTTCTCATTGCCCTCTCCTTAATTAATGATCTCAATCTCCTTATTATCTATCTGGTCTTGCAGTAACCTTTTAAATTCCTCACATGATTGAATGTCGTGCCCTACAATTCCATGAAAATCACAAAAAAACTGACATTCTTTTCTGAGATTATTGTCGGGGCGGTAGAGCAATCCATTCTTAACCAGTGCCTCCCAGATTTTCTACAGAGGCGTCCTTATTTCTGAAACACATCTTCTGACTTGCCATTCATCTTCTTTCCCCACTGTGCTCACATTCCCTTCAGTATGGTTAGGGAACGGGTTCCCAGTTGCATTACTGGCACTATTGAATTGTAGGATACCCGCATCAATTAGTCCTTGAACTCTCCTTTTAAAGGCTAGGCAATTTTTCGTGGAATGTCCCTGGTTTCCCGCATGGTATGCACAACTAGCGTTTGGGTCGTACCATTTCGGGTATGGGGGCCTCAATGGTGCCATATAATGCGGGGATATCAATTGCTTCTCCAAAAGTTTTGGGTACAGTTCCCTATATGACACAGGAATAGGGGTAAATTATAGTCTCTCGGAATTGGGTTTTGCTGGCCTCTGCTCGTTTTTAGGTTGACCTTGGGCGGGTATTGTATTTTGTGGGAATGTGGCGGTTGGTCTCAGGTTACTTGTGGCGTAAACGGGGTAAGAAGAGCAATGAGGCGGTGTTTGGTAGTAAGGGGTTTGAGGAGGGTAATAGAAATTCGGAGGTGGATAATTTCGAGGTCGGGGTTGGTTTGGATATGGGTTAGGGGCATAACGGCTTCCTATTCCCACCATGTGGGTTTCTGGTTCTTTCTTCTTCATGGGCGCTGCCCTTCTTGAACTTTCTTGACCTTCCATTCTACCGCTCTTAACGGCATTCTCTATAAGCTCATCGGATATTACAATATTCGCAAAGTCTTTCGTGGCACTTCCCAGTAGTTTGTCATAAAACGGTGCTTTCAAAGTGTTGATGAAAAGAACGGTTATCTCCGTTTTTGTTAGTGGGGGTTCTACTTAGGCTAAGACATCCCTCCATCTCTGCTCATACTATCTAAAAGTTTCTAACGGCTTTTTCTCCATCATTTGCAAAGTCATCCGGTCTGGTACCATATCCGATACATGCTTGTATTGCTCACAGAATGCTGATGCCAAGTCCTTCCAAGATCAGATCCTTTCCCTACTAAGCTGGTTGTACCACCGAAGAGCCGATCCTACTAGACTATCCTGAAAACAATGTATGAGTAGCTGGTCTTCATTCACGTAACTAGTCATTTTTTGGCAAAACATGACAAGATGCGCCTTTGGACATCTCGTGCCATCGTATTTTTCGAAATCAGGCACCTTGAACTTCGGAGGCAGAACTAGATCGGGCACCAAACTGAGCTCTTTGGCACTTAGTGTAGAGAAGGCTTTAGTACCCTCTATTGCTTTGAGTCTTTCCTCTAAACTCCTATACTTCTCTTGAGCCTCATGATCGTCCGTTCTCAACCTGGCTATTTCCACTGGATCGTCCAAATCTGGAACAATTGGATCGGCAGGATTAGCCCCAAAATTTGATATGAATATTCCTTGCCCTAAATGAGTACGTGGCACCGGCCGTTGCTCTGGGTCTATGGGTTCTCCTTGGGTGTACCCTCTTTGTGCTGCGCAGGCATGTGGTGGAGTGAATCCGGGGGGATAGAGTGGGTCTTGATTATGATTAACTCTTGACCGAGATTCCTCGATGTCAGGGCTCTGCATGGGTCCCTTTCCTTTAACTAAAGCTGACGTCATCTCCATCATCTTGGCCATTTGATCCTTCTGTTCGAGCGATTCTTCTCGTGATCTCACCATTAAGTCTCTCGTCTCTTGCTGTGACCTAGCTAACTGCTCTTGTAATTCCTTTTGGATTCTTTCCATTCTTTCAATCCTTTCATTAAATTCAGCCTCCATTGTTCTAGTTTGCCGACGCGTTCTATACGAGCGGCGTGGTTCCAGATTTGAAGTATTGCAACTGCGAATTGTACGTTTTAACCTCAGCAAATAAGTACGGGATATGCCATGAATGAATGAATGAATGCATGAATGCTTGAATGCCAAATAAATGTTAGTCATGAATGACATGTAAGGAATTGGTGTTGATTTCAAGATAGCTCCTATTTAGGCATTTCGTTCATCAAAAGAGTTCATTACAAAACATTTTACCATTTTTGATTTAGCTTTTACACAAACTTTCTAGCTATATCGCGATATTTCTTTACTCGCTCTAAGAATTCCGATATGCTCGATCATTGGCTTGGTGGGAATTGGCAACTGAGATTTTCAGCTTCTTCCGATAATTGTACCACGTGCATGGCTACCCCACGAACTTCATTGATCAAATAGCTAAGTTGCCTTTCTTTTTCCTAGAGGCCCTCTTCGTAAGCACGAACGTCTCTATCATATTGACTTTTTTTTCTTCCAAAGCCTTCAAGAAAGTATCTAATTGTTGTTGACGATCTTGCAGCATATCTTCTAACTCTCGTATCATTTCTTTTAGTTCTTGACGTTTGGATCGACTAGTCATCATCCCGGCAGACACAACTTCATATTCGGCATTCTTCTTCCTCAATTCTATCATAGCCCGCGCAGTCTTTTCTTCCTCTTTCTTTCTGAGTCTTTAGAGACTAGTCTCGAACCGCAGCATTCCTCTCGGTTGTTTGTATAATTAACTCTTCCATTAGAAACCCGTTTTTTGGCAACCGATCTCTAGTCAACACCTTTCTAATATGATGCCTATAATGCATGATGTAAAATAAGAATAAAAACAAACAAACTTGGTTAGCACAACACATATGAACAAAGAAAAACTGTAGACAATCTAATAAATTAAGCTACTTGGTCCAATGGACTCGATCCTTTGCATAGAAAGCGAAAATGTAAAAGAAACAGAGGGTAAGATGTGTTTTTCCCGTGTACTTATTTCGGTGACTAGCAAATGGACGGAGGTTTGGCACGGCTCTAGTTGGATGGCTCGTATGGTTCACTATATGCGGTTTTGGTTCTAGATAGGTACTCAAATCGTCTGCACTGTCATCTACTAAGATTAATACAGAGCCTCGGTCATGGCCCATCATAGGCTTACGAGATTAATTCGAGGGATTACATTTATTTATGCCTATCGGAGGGACAAGTTAACTCACGAAAGCATAAGTCATATGTAACCCGAAAGTATTCACTAGCCTGTGCGGAGGAACGAGTTAACTCACGAAGGCATAGCGTTTACTTTCACTTAACAAGGACGGAGCCCAGGTATAGAGCTCATGTTATGCAACAAAAATGCACGTGCACGGTGTGTGGGGAGAAACTTGCAAACCTTTACGTTTTATTTAAAAAACTAAACCAAAACTAAAATCACAAAAATTTAAAGTTGAAAAACAACCGGATAAAACAAGTTAGAATATATACAACACGATGCAAATGCATGATTTTTTTGAAAACAAAAAATTTGAGGATCATGACTAAATGTTAATTTGAACAAGGAACTTTGAAAATTTTGACAACGCGAGTTTAATTCGACTCAACTCTCAAAAAGGTGTCCCCAGTGGAGTCGCCAGCTGTAGCGACGTAAAAATTTCTGCTTTCGGTCGCTAATTAAGGCGATTATTTGAAAATTTAAACCGACTTTTGATTTTATTAAAAAAGGGAGTCGCCACCGATCTTTTTTCTAGGTGTGACCGGACAACTAATAAATCATCCTTTTTTAGAAAAGAAAACTTATTCTTGCACAAAAATGAGGGCTGAATTTAGGTCTATGTCAAAAGTTAGAGTAACGTTGGGTCCGGGAGTCGATTACGCACGAGGAAGGTATTAGCACCCTCGCGACGCCCAAAATTGGTATCTTATTAAACATGCGTTGTCTTTAATTTCAAAGAACGAATTCAATTTAATATTTAATCATGATCCAATGGAAAAATGAGAATTTTTAAAACACGAAAATTTTTGAAACCTGAATTTTTTTTTTTTAGAAAAACACAAAAAATTTTGGAAACACGAAAAGTTTACAACACTAGAATTTTGACAAATTACCTATCCTCATCTGCATTTTAAAAATAAAATTTGATCACTTACCAATAATCACAAAAATAAATATCCTATTTCAAAACACGAGAATTTTTAAAAATTTTTATTTTTTTTTAAAAGGACATCCCATTTTTAACACGAGCCAATGATATTCACCCAACATAGCGATGAAATCAACGACCTTATGTTAAATCGATACGTTGCCTTATTTATTGAAATTAATTAGAACATGAGAAAAAAATATTCCTAAAGTGAGAAATTAAAAATAGATAAAGGACGCAAAAAATGATATCATTAATGAAAAATATTAACATGGAATACTAGAATATTAGAATAACAATAATAATGATATTTACAAAAAAATAAAAATAAAAACAAATCATGTACTAATAATAAAATAGAAAAAATGATATATTTGGTAATAATAATATAAAATAATAATATGTACAAAAAAATACATATATATAGGCATATAATAAAAGTATGTAATAATAATATCTACAATAAAAGAAAATATTAGGAAACGTACATAAAAAATATATACATAATATAAATATAATATATACAATATAAACATATGATAAAAAAAACTATTAATATGTACATGTATATTTATATACACATTAAGTAAAAGTACTAATGCTAACAATATTAATAATAAATATAATAATAGATATATATGCATATAATAGTAAGAAACGAAGCATAAAGAATATATATATAGCTAAATATAATATAATAATAACAATATATAAAAATAATAGTGATAACAATATTACATATATAACATGATTAATATTTAAAGCTAAATTAAATAGCAAAATAATATGAAATCCAAGGTAAATACGAAAAATAAATGAAAAAGGACCAAAATTGGATTAAAATCAAAACTTTGGGGCTAATTTTTTTAAAAAATATAAAGGAGAAAGGACCTATTAGAACGTGCATAAAACTTTGGGGGACCAAAAACACAATTAATCCTCCCCTTAAAACATAACATAGCAAGAGGGACTAAATCGCAAAGCGCAACATACTTTAAAGCCAATTTTTGACAAAAAAAATCATTTTGAAGAGAGAAAGAAAAAAAAAGAAGGGAGAAAGAAGAGAGAAGGGAGGGGGAAAAGGAAATCCGGCCAAGGGGGGTCACCGGCCGATCGTCGCCGGTGCCGGCCACCGCCGGCCACCGCCCACGGTGGCCGGAAAAGGTAAAAATTTTTTTCTTAACAATATATGTAGATATAAAGAAAGAAAAAAACAACACACAAAAAAAAAGAAAAAAGATTCGAAAGAAGAGGAAAAAAGAAAAAATGCAACATTTTTATTGATGTTTCTTTTGTGTTCAAAATTTGAAGGGATTTTTGTGTTTGTCTCATTTTTCAATCTTTGTAAAATCCCCCCTTTTTACATGATTTTTGAATGGCTTTTTATAGCCATCTTTTACATGATTTTCTATTATTTCTTTTTCTATTTTGTAGGTGATGGTGGTAGACAATGGATATCAAAAATGGGAGGAAAAATGGGGCAAGTGGGAAAGTGGCTAGGTGGCTAGGGTTTCTTGGTTTTTTTTTAGGGGGGTTAGGTTTTTTTTTGGGGTTAGGTTTTTTGGGGGGGGGCTTAATGGGCTTTTGAATTGGGTTTAATATTTGGGTTTTGTAATGGGTTTGGGTATATGTAAATGGGTCATGGGTTAAGGGTTTTAGTAGGTTTAGAGGTTTGGTTGGGTTTTGATGTAATCGGGCCCGGGCAATTTGGGCTTCTACAATTATGTTTTTAATGCTTTAATATTTCATGAATTGTGTAATTGTCTTTGTGGATTTAATTAATGATGACTTGATGACGATTCGACAAAGTTTGATATCTCAAAACCCCGGTTAAACCTTAAGAATAGTTAGGATACAAATGTCATGACATTAGGGTTATGTGTGATCCCACGTAAGACCATGTCTGGGACATGGCATTGGCATCGATATGTGATCCCATGTAAGACCATATCTGAGATATGGCATTGGAATCGACATGTGATCCCATGTAAGACCATATCTAGGATATGGCATTGGCATCGATATGTGATTTCATGTAAGACTATGTCTGGGACATGGCATCGATATGAGACATCGTGTAAGACCATAGTTGGGCCATTGGCTTCAATCTGTGATCCCATGTAATACCATATCTGGGATATGGCATTGGTATCTTACTATGTGTATGAGATTTCCCGGGTATCCTTTAGTATTCCAAATGGTTCAACGGGAAAGTAAATAGGTACGTTAAAGAAGAGAAAGAGCATGTAAGTATTACGAATTATGTACAGGTATGTACATAAGTTATACGCATTAATTTTAAGATATGGTGAGTTCATAATTTCCATGAGAATATTTTTGTGAAAGTCTTGAGATTATTGGTCTATATTTGTGATGGACGAAATACATGATAAATTTGGTTGGCAATTGAGTGATTAGCTTTTGGGCCACATTTGAGTTATGATATAACATGTTTTATTCACACGAATTGTGATTCATCGGATACGTGAAAGAGGAAAGATTAGCATAATTGCCTATTAAAATGATTATGGGATGTTATGAGCTTTGAACAATTGAAAGATGTTAAAGTATATGCTCGAAATGTAAATACTCATATTTAATATGCATGTTTATTATGTGGTTTGAAATGATTTGTTAATTGTTGTAGTATGTTACAACGAAAGGGTTTCGATTTTTGGGCTAATGCCCGAATATGTTAAATTATGCTTATAAGTTGATAAAGCAAACGTTGTGACTAAATAAGAATTATAACCGTGAGATTTTGGTAAATTATAATACTTTGTGTTTGCATTGTTGAGTTATGATAAACACTTGGTAAGTTGTGAATGAGTAAGTTATACTGTGAGACTTAAATGACGTTTGTATGAATTTACATTATGTAAATTGTATGGTTGAGGTTGTTTATTATTTACATGCTAACTTACTAAGCTATATTATATAGCTTACTCCCTTTTCCTTTCCCATGTCTTATAGGGTTAATAAGCTAGCTCGGGTTGGAGATCATCGGAGATCCTATCACACTATCAAGCTATCACTACGGGTATTGATGAATTCAACTAGTTTGAGTCTATGACATGTATAGGGACTTGGTCTTTTGGTTATATGTGTTATTATTAATGTGGCCAAATGTGTTGGCCTATAATGGATTATTGTTCAAATTGTACATAACCACGAATGAATGGCTTATGTTGATTACAAGTTTATTCATATGTTAATGCCCTCTTGTGAATATGATGTTAATATGTTTTAATGGGCTAAGTATGATGTTTTAAGTATGATAAATGATGGCATGAGAATGACATATTATTATCTTAGTTGTGAATGTTTGGTTGCCTAAGCATGATATGTTTTGTGCCTTTTGAATTGATATGAGTGCATGTGTGAAAAAGGGTGGCAAATGGCTTGGTAAATAGCCTTGTTTTTGTCCACACGGGTAGACACACGGGCATGTGTCTAGGCCATGTATGACACATGGTCTGCCCCATGGGCATGTGATCCAGTCGTGTGTCCCCTACACCTTAATTGTTGCAAAACAGAATGCTCAGTATCGAGCACACGGGCAGAGACACGGGTGTGTGTCTCAGCCATGTAAAGGACATGGCCAAAGCACACGGGCGTGTGACTTGGCCGTGTGACTTCAAATTGTTGACGACGCCATAAACAGAGAGTTACACAGGTTAAGGACACGGGCGTGTGCGACCATACAGCCTGCCCACACGGGAGTGTCCCAAACCACATGGGCGTGTGACCCCTGTTTTGATGAAAAATTTTATAAGTGTTAGAAAGTTTTCTAAAGTTTTTAGTTTAGTCCCGAACCGCCTCTAATGCATGTTTTGAGCCTCGTAGGCTCGTCTAAGGGATGACATGAATGTTTTCGAAAAGTTTTAAATTTGAGTGGAAATTCATGTTCGGGTTTCGAATGTTTACTTATGTTTAAGTTCGGTAAAGCCTTGGACCCTAACCCGGTGTCAGATACAGGCAAGGGGTGTTACACTCCTCACTTCTCACTTTAGAGTCTTCAAACCCATCGATGTTTTCCCCATTTTTCCCATCCTCTTGATCAACCTTCTAACTATTTCCTCATCCCCATCTTGATAACCCTTCTGTTTTAGTCCCACACTCCCCACTTGACTAAATTCAATAGTATTATTCACCTATTTAACCCTCATTCAATCATTAGAACCCAAAAAAGTTATGTTCTTAATCCAACCTTTTTCCAAATCTACTACCAACATCACTACCCTTTTCTATTTCCATTCCCCTTCTCATCACTTGGGCCCTCATATAATCCCTAAATTTTGTTTTAGCCGATTCATCCTTACCCATCAAAATATCATTTGTATATTGTCTGAAAGTATGTCTAATACATCCGTAATTATAGTAAAAATAAAAAAGTTTTTCATATCTAATTTGTGCCTAAATTTCATCTTTATCTACGTTCAATTCAGTTCTTAAACGTAGAAAGCTTCTACCAATTCCATTTTTCTCCAATTTGGCTCCAATGATCTCAATGTTTTTCCTCAATAACCAATCTAAATAAAGATGATGGATTTGAACCCAAAATTGCATGGTAGAGAACTCTGACTCTGAAATTGCTATATCCCTATTCTAATACTGAAATTGAGTAGGGAATCCCATCACTGACTATGAACTATCCATCATAGCTCAATTCATCATTCTTTCCATAGCAAAAGAAACAATAAATATGTTGATACCAACCTCCCTAGACAACACCTTAAATCCCTTGAAGAATACTTAAAACCCCTTTGTGATTGAGCACCTTATCAGACTTCCCCACCACCATGAATCTTGTCAAAGCAAGACTCTGATCATTACAGCAAGACTCTGATCATCACCTTATTCTAAACAAATCTTTAAATCATCCATACTAGAACAACCCAACCCAGAAAACTAAGATTTTCTTTAACAGAAATTGAAAGTTAATGTCGAATAAGGGATTTCTTACCTTTTGCAAAAAAAATAGAAATCAATCAAGAAATATGGATCAAAACCTAGGTAACAAAAATAGACTCACAAAATTGAAGACTCAATATACTAGAGATTCAAAAGAAAACAAAAAACCCAAATCAAGAATACCTAAAGAGGCAAACTGAAAAATCGAAACAAGAAAATGTATCTGATATTAGACTCAATCAACTCACTCAAGAAGAGAAGAATGACTCTTATTTTGAGATAAAAATCTCATTTCAAAAAACAATAAATATAACCATATCTATGAAAACTCCCTTCTTAACATCCTTTTAATTAACCATAATAAAATATAGTAGTGGGTTATTTGTCAATTGTATTTTAAGTTGCAATTGAAAAGAAATGAACCTAAAAGATAATAATGGTGCATGCAAGAATTTGTTAGTTCAAAAATTTTTGCTATGTTTGGGGGGCATTATTCAAAGAGTGATCAACTATGAATCAATAGTACAATATATTATTCAAGTTCAACACATTCACTAAGTTGCAACCCAATCCTATACATTTAACTAGATCTACTCTTCCACTAAATTTTCCCTATTGAAATCTTAATTACAAATGGAATAAAAGAAATTTAACTAACTATGAAAGTTCTTTCTAGAATTTTGGATATTAATGTCAACCATGGAGCTATCAATTTTTATCTAAAATGTAAAAGAGTGAATCTTATTCACTTGTCTTTTGCAAATGACCTTCTAATTTTTGTGAAAGGGTTTGCAAATTTAGTCTTGGGTGTTTGGTGAATTATTGATGAATTCTGTGCTCTGTCAAGCCTCCAACTCAATTCTTCCAAGACTGAAGTCTTCATTATTGACTGCAAGCTCATTATTGAGAAAATTTCTGAGTAGCTCTCTATTATTGACTGCAAGCTCATTATTGAGAAAATTTCTAATAAACTTCATCAATGGTCTGCTCGACATCTAAGTTTCACAGGCAGAATTCAGTTAATTAAGGCTGTTTTATTTGGAATCCAAGCATTTTGGAGTAGGCAGTTTTTGTTGCCCTAGTCCTTGTTAAAGCAGGTTAATCAATTGTGTGCTAGGTTCTTCTAGAAGGGTAGCTAGGTTTAGTTGAAGGGATATCTGTTTACCTAAGTCTGAAGTAAGATTGGGATTGAAATAACTTGAGGAATGGAACCAATCTTGCATATTGCAGCTAGTTTGTTCCTTGCTTGCTTCAAAAGTGTCTCTTTAGGTTGCTTGGGTTCAGAATTATGTTTTAAGAGGGAGTTCTTTTTGGTTAGCTAAGCCAAATTCAGCCAACAACTGGAATTGGAAAATGATTTTAAGTCTTAAAGAGCTTGCAACAGCCTCTATTAGAAGTCTCCCTATAAAGATTATTGTGTCTTTTAGGATGCTTTGAGAGGAAGGAAGAAGGCAATTGAGGTTTCATGGCACAGATTGTTATGGTTCCCCCTCCATGTGCCAAAACATTCAATCATTTCGTGGATGGCTATTCTGAATAGATTGCCAACACGAGATAGGCTTTTCTTTCATAAGGTTATTTCTAAAAGAAATTGCCCATTGTACTCTTCTAGTCTTAAATCTTGGAGCCATATTTCCTTTGGATATGAATATTCTTGCAGTCTTTGGCAATTAATTCTGGAATTGTGTGGCATTGGAAGAATGGTTGGTTCGTGAGATCAAGAACTATGTTAAGTAGTAACTCATCTTAAGGGTAAGTCCCCCCTAACTTATTAAGTTGGCTTGGAATGCTAATATGCATTCCATCTCATGCAAAAGAAATGGTAGATTATTTGGTAGACCTACAACTTCTATGAATCATCTGTTAGCAAGAATTCGGGAAGTGGTCTGATGTCATCTTACTGGAAGACTTATTAATTCTTTGGATCATTATAATATGTAGCTTTGTTTGAACTGGAATTTGCTGAATTGATTTTTGTTTTTCTTTGCTCCTTTGGTTTGTTGCCTATAACATTGTTGTTCTTAGTTTTTTCTAGTAAGTTTATTGCTTATTGGATAAAATACAAATACTTATCCAAAAAATTTTGCAGCTAATACAAATTCCTATAATTAAGAAATAAGTGATCTCTTAATTCATACATAAAGCAATACACAAGTCTTCAATATATAAGTACTGTTATACTTCTGAATCTCTGGCTAGTATGATAATCAATACTCCTTAAATTTTAACAGATAAAGTACTTTATCTAATAGGCATAGAATAAAGAGAGATTCTTTATTTAAACTTCTTCAAAACTAACATCTTTCTAAATATTGTAAGTAGATCACATAGTCCTCTTCAAATAATATCATTGATTGAAAATTTTCACCAATCATATTCTCTAATATTGCTAATCCAAATATTCAAAAAATGTAATGAATAATCAATAATAGTTAGGTCAAAACTTACCAACAAATAATACAAAAATATAAAATAAGTTGCAACTAACAATATATATTAACATAGCGAGTTGCAACTAACAATATATTTTAACATAAAATTTATCTAATTTATCAATAATGGTTTTGATTCCTTTAAATAACTTTAGCCAAAAAAAATATTTACTTGGTTTATTATTCAACTAATTATATTTAAAAAATATTTATATTTATAATTTACATTTATTTTTAATTATATATTTAATATATTAATACTAACATATGTACAAAAAATACTATTAGTTATTAAAAGGGAAAAAATGATTATTTTTGTTATAACATAAAATATAAAGTGACTTATTATGTCAATTCACACTGTAAGAGTGTGGAAAGTTACCAAGACTAGAGTAGTTCACATTGTGGAAGGAGTGAAAAGTAGCTATACTTAAGAATTTTGAAAAGGTTATTGGGAGAAGTTTTAGCAGAGAATAAGGTTGTTTGTGTTCTTATCCACATTTACCTTAGTCTCCGAGTATAAGCATTGTGATAAGGTGGTAGATGTTAACCTATAGCATTTTTGGAGTTGACTAAAAAAGACTAGATAAAGGGCCTACAAATATGATAAATTGATGGATGTTGTTAGGGGTTCTTCCCAATATATCTTCCATAGATTGTGTGGGCCCACTAAGTATAATGTTTAAGCGAATGTGTGAAGCTGAGTTCCTCTGGCAAAGCAATAACAAGGTTGTGTTGCTAGGTCTTTAGAGTGGTTGATTGTTCTGGCAAAAAGTTTAAGGTATAGGTATAACAATTTCTAACTAGATTATAAATTTCATATAACAACTAAGAGGATATAAGTTTAAGTGTGCTTAAGCACGTATTTTTCTCCTATTTAAAAGTTTAGAGAGGAGGCATTGTATAAAACAAGATTTGGTTAAAATATGCTCCAAGTTCATGTACTATTTGTATATTTGGATTTTAAACCTCTATTTTTGTTTTAAGGAATTTAGTCACTATTTTTCCTTAAGAAAAGGAATTTAGTTATTCTTTTTTTATTATTTAAAATTGAAAGTACAATTTATAATTACTATTAACTTTTTTGGTTAAATTCAATTTCATTACAAATATTATTTTTTATTATGTGACCATTAAGTGAATGTTTTTTTATTCTAAAGTATTAGCCAAAAAATAAGAAAAAAATTTTAACAGAACTAACTATTAGACTTAATTTTTGAGATTTGAAAAATAAAAAAACTAAACTCTTAAAAATAAAAGCAAATGGATTAAATTGTAAAAGTAAAATAAAATATAAGGAAAGTCGAAAAGAAATTTGATAAAAACAAATACAAAATCATCTTCCAAACTTAAAATAATGCAAAAAAGAAGGAAATAAAAATGGTAAAATAAGATTTAAAAGAATAAAAAAAAAAAGCCGGTGCGTTGTCGTTCAACTAGGCATAGCTGGCAGCATTAGATTTTCTTGTTTCTAAGCGACTTCTTGTTGTAAAAGACAATTATGGTTCACCTCACTCTTCTATTAACTTTAAAAAAGAAAAGCTATAAATTTTCGAAACCAATGCTTTCTTTCAAAACTAATTTAGAACAAAAATATCAAAATCAAGAGAAAAAGATATCCACTACATTCCCAAAACAAACTATCCTCAACCTTAGGCTTTAAGAATCTTAATAAATTCTTAAATTTTACTTATTTTTAAATACAAATAAAATATTTGTTATATTGCTTTTTTTTTATGGATTCTATAATTATTGATACCATCATGTCTTTCCATATTTTCTTTACATATATATTTGCAATTAATATAATATATTAGAGGTATTCACAGTTTGGTTAAAATCGAATTAATTGATCAGTGGTCGAATTTAGTTTAGTTAGAGGTCAGTTAATAATTTTTTGAATTCAATTATCGAGTAATTTAGTTTGAAACAATTAAACAAATTAACCAATTAATTGAAATAAATAATATATGTTATATATATATATTATAACATTTGGTTGTTAACTTTCAAGACTTATGTGGTATTTCTAATGTCTTTTTTGTTGCTTTCACATCCGTTTAAAGTTTTCAAAACTATTTAAAAGAATGAACATTGTCAATGTATTTTTATATGTTTTATATTTATTTTAGCCAAAAGAAAAAATATATATCTAAATTTCGGTTAATTCAATAATTTTTTTATACATGATAGGAGTGTTCAAATAGTCAGTTCAGTTAATACCTGAACTGATTTACCATTAACTAAATTATTTGAAATGTAAAATTTTTTAATTATCAACTGAATCAAACTTTTTTTTCAAATACAATAACATAACCCAAATATTTTCTATTAATTCAGTTTCAGCTTCTCCTAATGTTGATTTTATCATGTTCTGATTATGATGTAAATGTAATTAGTGTTTCTTGCATTTGGTTGTTTATTCTTATTGATATGTTGTTTTATACTCTTTGTTATAAAAAATATCTATAATATTTGAGAATAAAACAAATAATAAAATTTAAAATAAAATTATAGTAGGTAATATGTTAATAAATATCTTATCTAACCAATGGTTGGAAGAAAAAGAAGCGGAAGTGAATTTCTTTCTAAATATTTAGACTATGTCTGAATTCTAAATACCACCCGACATGATTAATTCTATACTTAGATTGTGAACAATGGGGATTAACAATAAAAATAAATATTTTATACAATTTTATTTAATTATTCTAGCGTTACATATTTGTTGACTATTCAATCTCTAACATTAAACATATAATCATTATTATCATTGGTAAATTCTCCCTAATTATTTAAACATGTTAGTAAAATAATATATAATTAATTATAATTAAAAAATCATACATACTTAATTACTATAATTCTTTTACCACATAATCCTTTTGATATTTTTCATATTAAATATTTTTTTACAATATAAAAATGCATCAATTAAACTTATTTCATATATATTATAAAATTTATAAAAATAGAATAAAAATAAAATTAAAGCATATATATTTTTTAAGCAAATATATTGTGGGCATATAAAACATGTATATAATTTTTTTTAAATTAATTTAACTCAAATGATAAAAAAAATTTAATTTCAGATGATAAACTTTTTAAATATATGAGTGTCATGGTTAAACTGGATATTAATTTTATTGATAATTTATTTAAATTTTCTTTATAAAATAATAAATATTATGATGATTTTTATCGTTTTATATTTTTAAATAAAATTTATAAAAATTAATTCAATTCATAAAAACACCAATACTTAATGAAATTTAAAAATTTAAATATAATTTTTATATGAAAATTTTTAATTAGTGTACCATAATTTAATTATTTAAAATTAAGGTAAGCTATGAAAATAGTTTTTTTTGTTTGTCTCAGATTACATTTTAGTCATTTATATTTGAAATATTAAATTTTAGTCACTTATGTTATCATGTTGTAACATTTTAGTTACTGAGTTTTAATTGCGATTAACGGTGTAATGATAAGCTGGCATGGCATGGCATGGCATGGCATGTTAAATAATAACGGTGTAACGATAAGCTGACGTGGCATATTAAATAATTATTCCAAATGGAAATTTTAGGTTAAATTATACAATTAGTCCCTATATGTTTTTTTTGTTTTGAGCAATTTAATTTTTTTCTTTTATGTTCTTTGAAATTTCCTCTTCTTCTTTTTTTCATTATTTTCTCCCTCTATTTTCTCCATTCTTTATTTATTTTAACATAGTTTTTCTATGTTTTCCATTTATTAAAACTAGTCCTTATGCTTTTTTTTGAACAATTTAAATTTTTTTATCTTTTTCTTTGTTTCTTTCACATGATTCCTAAATTGAATTTCACTCAAAATCGAATATCAATAATTCTTAATCAAATCTCAATTTAAATATAACCTAATTTTGAAACTAAAATTGGATCTAACTAACCAATATAAAAAATTATATCCTTAATCAAATCAAAACATAAATTGAATTCCTTATATTCAAAATAATTTTTTTTCATTTCCAAACTTTTACAGAATCGTGTAGATTAATCATTTCTTTTTCTTTTATTTACTAACAAATAAAATTAAGTAAATGATAAAATTGATTTAAACCTTCTTGGATATTTCCAAGCAAGCTTGATTAGTAGCCGAGCATGGATGAACCAAAGAGGGAAAGAGAGCATGGAACAAAACTAGTTTGGGTAAAGTTGAAGGCCAGTTTCGTATTTTGGTCATTTTAGTCATTGAGAGTGTAGAGCTTGTTTGAAGAATCCGTAAAACAATGTAATTCTGAGAGGGCGAGAATGTTGTAGGTAAGATAGATAAGGTGGTCGTGGGGGTTGGTTAGGAGGCTAAGGGAACGAGCTCAAGAAACTTTGTTGAGTGTGGACTATCATAAGTTACGACTGACGAGGTCTTCGAATGAGGCGAGTTTGTAGACTTGGTTATTGAGAGATCCAAATTGGCTTATTAAAGCAATGATGGACGATGAGGATTTGTAATTATAATGTGAAAATATGCGAAGCAAGTTTTATTTTAGTTTTTTGCTTTTGCCTTTCCTTTTTTCATGAACATACAAAAATTTTATCAAATGGAAAACATAAAAAAATCTAGGTTAAAAAAAGATGAAGAAGAGAGGAAAGCAGAGAAAGAAGCAGAAGAGAATGGAAAAAAAGAAAAAAAAAGTTAAAAGAACATAAAAGTAAAAATTAAATTGCTTAAAATAAAAAAAATATGGGTATCAATTGTATAATTTAACTTAAATTTTTTTGAAATAATAAATTAACGTGCCATGTCAGCTTAACATTACACCGTTAACAACAATTAACGGCTTAGTGACTAAAATATTACAACATATTAACGTAAGTGATTAAAATATAACATTTTAAATATAAATAACTAAAATGTAATCTGAAGTAAAAAAAAAATTACTATTTTAATATTCTACCCTAAAATCCGACATACATTTGCAATAGCAAGAAAAAGAAAATTGGGAAGCGGGCGCAGCACATGGTAATGGGAGCGAATGTAGAGTAAGAAAACCCGGCATAATATTTACTAACCAATTCGGCTGTACAATTTCTTACAATGCCGTATTTTCTGACAGATCATAGAAAAAAAAAACCCAAAAATCTAGAAAAAAAAAGAAAAAGAAAAAGAATTAAATATTAACAAATTCCAAAATTTAAAAAGAAAATTAAAAAGAATAAAAAAATAGCGACGCCGACGACCCAACCAAATACAGCAGAAACTCAGCTCATTATTTGTTCGACTTTTCTTTGCTGTCTCTAGAAGACCAAAATTCCACCCACCAATTTTTCTCTCTGTTTCAGCATCTGGTAAAACTTTTTATTAAGCTCCTTGATCTCTTTTTTTCTTCAATATATTCTGCTTTATATTGTGATAACTCTAGACTTGTTGATCGATTGTCTTCTCTCTTTTTCTTTTTCTTTTTCATTTTTCTTTGGTTAGATTTTTTTTTGGTAGTAAGTCAAAGGTGGGTACTTTTCGTTTGATTGAATTTTGAAGCTTTTCAGCTTCATTTTCGTTTTTATGTATTTTTTTTCTTCTTTCGCTTTCTGGGTTTCGTTTTGATTGGTTGTTTTTATTATTGTGTGGTATGGTTTCTTTTTATGGCATCAGAAGTGAACTTTTGCTGGGGATTTGTTTGAATTTCTTAATTTCCATATTTGAGTGTATGCTTTTGTTTGTGATGGGAATTTCTCAAATTGTGCTTATTGGTATGATTAGATCTTAATTGGTGTTTTGCAAATGTCAAGAGTTGAGGATAAAGTCTATGTTTTTAATGATCTAGGAAGTAATATTTATATTTGATGTTCTAAGATGAACTTTATTGCATGGTTCAAGTAAAATTTATGTTCTATGAAGGGGAGTAATGTTGTTTAAATATATATTTTTTGGTTAGAATTTTTTGATTGAGAGGAAGGTAGAATGTCTGGCGGAGGCACACAAAATAGCTTGAGGAAAGCACTCGGAGCCATCAAAGATACCACCACCGTTTCGTTGGCTAAAGTCAATAGTGATTATAAGGTGGATTTTAGTAACAATAACCATCAAGATGGTTATTTCAACTATGGGTGATCCTTTGATTTTGGATTTTTGCATTTTGCAGGAATTGGATATTGCTATAGTAAAGGCCACAAATCATTATGAACGCCCAGCAAGGGAGAAAAACATTAGAGGTGTGTACTGGGTTTTTGTTTTGCATTTTTTTATCCTTTCTGAGGTGGATGGTGATGACATTATTTAATTCAAGTTTTGATCTGCTCATAGAAAGAGCACTTTATAGATGACTTATATATATAAGATTTGCTCTCTTCCCTTTCTGCAGCAATTTTCGCCGCCATTTCAGCTACTAGGCCTCGGGCTGATGTTGCCTATTGCATCCATGCTCTTGCAAGGCGGTTATCAAGGACACATAATTGGGCGGTATGTTTATATTGCCAATATGAGTTATAACATGAGTTACTGAAAAAATAAAATTCTGGCTATACCGTTAGAGAGGAAGTATTAATTAACTACTAAGATATCTGTTATGTGTTTGTGTGTGTGTGCCCAAACGAGTATATTAATGCTTTCTATAAGCTTTAAAAAGTATTTAAAGTTATCTACGACCATCAGTATTGAACTTGTAATATGTACCAAGGGACCGTCTGATTCATCAACAATCCCATCTCTTCCATCATGTTACATTTCACATTTAAAATTTCGGGATGTTTCTTGTACTGAAAAGAAACTGAAGACAAGCAAAGGTTTCAGTTCTGAAGAAGCTGAGCATCAATTTTGTGCTTGATAGAAATATATGATCTGCTGCAATTTTCTAGCACCTAGACTAAGGTGCCTAATTATGATAGAATCTATATTAAGGTAAATTTAACTTTGAATGGTTCATATTCTTTGATGCGATTTATATAATTTTCATGCTCTATGCCTTCATTGTTTTAAAGAATAAAATTCTGACTAGTAAAATTTTGATTGCATCATATGCCAGAAACTTGCTGGAATTGCAAGTTTCACTTACATCTTTTATCAAGGGAGTTGTACATTCAAAACTTGGGACTTAGGTTACCATTTTGAATATGAAAACATAAGAGAGATGATCTATTTATGGATTCTTTATTAACTTGATGGTGATTGGAATATGAAGAATATTGTTGAGCTTCAATGAAATTTGGTTAGTTTGATCGGGAACCCGATCTCTGCAATCATTAACGATTATATTTTAATTCATGGATGTTGGTGAAATTTGGTTGACTGAATTTTGTTTGGCATTTAGGTTGCATTGAAAACTCTAATAGTCATTCATCGTGCTCTGAGGGAAGTGGATCCCACATTTCATGAAGAACTCATTAATTATGGAAGAAGTAGAAACCATATGCTTAACATGTCTCATTTCAAGGATGATTCCAGTCCAAACGGTACCTTAACTTCTCTTCTGAGAATCCATGCTATTAATTTTAATAAATTTGTAGTTCCTTGTTTATGAAATCCTTAACCATCTGCTGCACAGCTTGGGATTACTCTGCCTGGGTTCGCACTTATGCCTTATTCTTGGAGGAGAGGCTGGAATGTTTTCGTGTCTTGAAGTATGATATTGAGATGGACCGCCCAGTAAGAAGCTTATGCATAATCTTTGTTCTTTATTCTACTTCCTTTTAATTTTATCTCTTACAATTTTCATTTGAGAGGCATTTTGTTACCATTTTTGTAATGGCTTTTCTGCAACATCATAGGTAGTATTTGGTATGGCACTTCTACTTTTTTCATGCTTCATTCCATGGTACCACATATGGTTTTTTAACCTATCATATAAAAAATTGCATTAAGTTTCAAAACTTCCGTCCTGCATCCCTTTGTAATATCCTCTAGCTTTTAGTGCCAAAAAGCTCGATTGCACGTCTGTAACTGGGCTTCAAGTTTGACTAACTGAAACTACCCTGTGAACACCTTATTTTTGTCATTATCTTGTTAGAATTGTAACTATGTATCTGGTAGGCTCTTTAATTTTATAGAAACTGAACTGTATGGCATATTCATAGATTAAATCTTCTTGCAGAGAACCGAAGATTTAGACACTGCAGAGTTGCTCGAGCAGCTGCCAGCTTTGCAACAACTTCTTTTTCGTGTTCTTGGCTGTCTGGTGAGTATTTAATGCCTCTTGTATACATGGATATGGCTTGGGAAATGGTGTCTTCTTGTGTTAATTGCATATTTCGTTGTACCTCCAATTTTTTGTTTGCTTTATTTAGTGGGAGTATTAACTGATATTTTGTGCAGCCACAAGGTGCAGCTGTTCATAATTTTGTTATCCGGTTGGCACTTTCAATGGTATGTTACTTTTTAAACATACTACCACTCTCCATATTTGTAGAGTGAATTTGGAGATGACATTTTCTTCTTTTTGTCCTTTTGTCATTTCAAACAGGTTGCTTCCGAAAGTATCAAAATTTATCAAGCTATAAGTGATGGTACAGTCAATCTTGTAGACAAGGTAAGCTTTGGTCTTAATCTAAATAAGCTGCTTTTCTATTTAGTGAACCATGTGTATTTGATGATCTGAACAATGACAGTTCTTTGAGATGCAACGTCCTGATGCTTTGAAGGCTTTGGACATATACCGGAGATCTGGGCAACAGGTAAATTGCTGTGCCAGTATTTGCAAAAGTCGTCTCCTTTTGTGAATGAGGTGGATTTCAAACTCTGGAGGAATTTAACACTTTCTGTTTTCAGGCAGAGAGGCTTTCAGAATTTTACGAAGTATGTAAAAGTCTGGATGTAGGGCGTGGAGAAAGGTTTATTAAGATAGAGCAGGTTAGGATCCTCCACCTTTGGTGCCTTCTGAAACTGATTTGCTTGTCCTTGAATTCTAGTCACATGTCATCATAAAACTGATTTTCTTTTGGTGTCTATGCTGAAGCCTCCTTCATCGTTTCTACAAGCCATGGAAGAGTATGTAAGAGAAGCTGCACGGTCTTCTGCAGTTCGCAAAGATCAGGTCTTGAAATTCTGTGGAATTGGTTTTTGTTTGAACAACAAGATAATTTATTTCATTTTATATATTTCTATGCCTTTGTGATATAAGATATGTATGTATTTGTAAACATCATCCTGAATAGTTTATGAATTTATAAAAATAGTTTTATTTGATTGATTTGTGGAAAGTAAAGCAATCTGATTTTTAGTTATGAAAAGTAAGCCAAGAAAGTGATGTTTGCCCATTTCCTTGAATGAATGATGATTCACCCATTTGTGCAGATCTAGACAATTACATTTAAAAAGTAAATAAAATATGAGGATCAACCAATGTTCATTCTTCCATCCATTGAGTTATTTCTCATATATTGTAGTCTATTACCATCTCTATGATATACGTTGTGACTATTTATATAAAAGTCCTGTTTGAAGTGTTACTACTTTCTGTTTGTTTTACTAAAGTTTGCAAGTATTGCTGTTAATACTTTTTATTTTCGAACTAGCAGGCTGACAAACCCAAGGAAGTGTTGGCCATTGAGTACAAGAAAACCCCAGAGGAGCAGGAGAAACGTTCACCATCACCTCCTCCTCCTGAACCAGAAAAAGTGGAGAAAGTGGAAGAGCCTACTGTTGAACCTCCTGATTTGTTGGTAACTTCCAGTCTTTTTTCTTTTCTTGTTACTGACTATATTGTTATATGAGAACTTGGCACATCATTTTTTCTAGTTTAATGATGAACTTTGTAGTCTCTTTTTGTTCTTGCTACCTACTATAGTTTTATAAGAGAAATTGGCAGTTCATATGTTTTTTTTTCTAACCAGTTTCATTTGGATGCTCTTTTGTTTTTTTTGCTAGGGTTTAAATGATCCTGTCCCAGTTGCTTCAGAATTAGACGAGAAGAATGCCTTGGCATTGGCTATTGTTCCTGTTGGTAAGTGAAAATTCGTTCCTTTTTGATAATTCAATTACAGACAGCATAAGACTTTAACAACTCACTTTTCTACTGGTTTTAACCACATAACACTAATATGAATGGTTTCAAATTTTTATTACATCTTTGAATTTATAAGCTCCCAAGCGATTTCTCTTATATCGTTTTAAGTTGAACCAATTGTGCTTCAATGGTTTATTTCTTGTTGGGAAATGTGCTTATGTTTCCCATGGTATTCCAGCCGAGCAAACAACTGCTGCTGCCGCTCCTATTCCAGCAAATGGTAATACAAGCTGGGAATTAGCACTTGTCACTGCTCCAAGCTCAAACGAAAACGCCACTGCCGCTAGCAAACTGGTACTTTGATTATCTCCTCATATGAACCTCTCAAATTGTGTGCTATATTAGAAGGGTACCTCATAATGTTTTGTTCAGGATTATAAACATGTCTGCTTCATTCATTGGTAACAACACATAACGTGGTATGCATGCACATCTCACTGACACTATTTTAATTGTATTAATTAAAAGGCTGGAGGACTCGATAAGCTTACACTGGACAGCCTATATGACGATGCAATCAGAAGAAGCAACCAGAACGTTAGCTATAATCCATGGGAAGCAGCTCCCATGTCTGGTGCTATGATGCAACAACCGATGCATGACCCCTTTTATGCCTCCAACATGGTTGCTGCTCCACATTCAGTCCAGATGGCAGCAATGGCCAATCAGCAGCAGGCTTTTATGTTCCAGCAGCAGCAACAGCAGCAGCAGATGATGATGGCGGCCGCCCCACAACAGCAGCCTTCAAATCCATTCGGCAATTATGGAGCCCCTGTACACCCTTACAGCTCAGGTATGCCGGTTCAAACGTACAATCCATATACAGGAGGTCTTATGTAGATGCGTTGCACGAAGAGCACGTTTTATATCTTGAAGCAAAGGAAAAAAAAAAAAGAACTGTGAAACTTTGTCAGTTGTGAATTTTGAGCTTGGGAAATGCTTGAAGAAAAGGAAATTGTGTACCATATGTTGTGAATGTGTCGTAGTTAGCTAGATTAAGATTCTTTGTTAAATAATTAGTGAGAGAGAGAGGGAGAGAGCATTTTGTTATTGATTGTTTTCATTGATCAAGGTTGGTAATAATGCTTATAGACTTGGTAACTTTTTTATCATTATTATTTTTTGTTTCTCTAAAACCTATCAATTGTTGATGCTGAATCCGGAGCTTTAACCTGTCTGTTTCCTTCAGAATTGTCCCCTTTTGGTTCTTTTAAGGTTGTAGATGATAGAAATTATTTATAACATTTTGAACTTTGCATGATGAGGAGGCATGCATGAGTATTGGAACTGAAAATCATCATCATTACTACTATTATTATTTAAAAAGAAAAAGAAAGGAAATATGAAGGGGACCAGAAAGGCAGAGCATGTAACTTAACATGCAAGAAAAAGATTGAAGTTTGATTGAAAGGAACATAGGTTTACTACAATAATTATGGTAATTTACATCAGGCTACTAATCATTGATGAAATAATTTAAACATATGCATCATTCACTTTTGAACACAATTATCTTAAAGTTTTAACAAGTTGATACTGTATTTAAATATATGTTGGACGGTACAATTTAAATAATTTTAAGAAATATGGGATAGATAAATTTCTAGTTTTAAGTACGGGTTGTTGTAACTTATGAGGCAAGGAAACTGATAAATCTAGCGTAATGTATACGTATAGAAGTAAATGTGTAAGAAAAAGACAAGTTTGATGGAAAGGAATGGAGCTTATCATATTATTATTGTTAGGCTACTAATCATTGTAGAAATGAAATGGACATTCCATCAACAATTACATGTGTGTTTGCAATTATTTATTCAAATTTTATTGCAATCCTTTTCTTCTCCAATATTCATTTGTGTACACATCAAGGAATTTTATCACCATCTTCTTAATTGATTCGCTTTAGTTCATAAGGTTGAATGAGTGGTTGGCTAGAGATATTAAAGTTTTAATCGAAAGAACGAGGAAATAAATCTTGTAATATCTTTATAAAATCACGACTTCTTTCATATATTTTATTAGCGATGATATTTTATTTCTCAAAGAATCCTTTACGAAAATTGATGATTATCTCTCTATTACTTCTCAATACCAATTCTCTTGAGTTGAGCTCTGCCTTGATTGGTCGCACTAAGTCAACTTGGACACTCCTTGATTTGATTAATACCACATTACCAATAGGACTTAAACGATTGGGTTATTATGAAGTACCAAACTCTTTATAAAAGTCTCTCCTCTTCACCAAATACGACCAAGAATTTATTATTACCAAAAACTCTATGCACACTTCGTCAAGCACCTAGAAAACTCCTAATAGCTCTCAGCCCTACGATGCGAACTATGTTGAAATTTAGGGGTGGGCAAAACTCGATTTGATTTGAAAAAAATCAAAAAAAATTCGAATTTCGAGTTAATTAAATCAAGATATTCGATTTATTCAAATTATTTAAGTCAACTCGAAAAACTAATTCAAGTTTCAAGTTCGAACCAAGTTGAATTTTACAATTCGAATAACTCGAATAACAGATTGGTGTAAATACCCTTTTGGTCCCTATCAAGTTTTGAAAATGAGTAAATTGGTTTCTCTCAACACAAATTACAAAAAAAAAATCAAAATAATTATTAAAATTCAAAATTTATATATTTTTAAAAACTATAAAAATTTCAAAAAAATACTATAATATATATTTAAAAAATTTAAAAAAAAATTCTAGAATAAAAATTTTGGGAGCTAAATAAGTTAATTAATGATTCAAGTTTATGTATTTTATTATTATTATTTAGTTTTGAAAAAGTTTTCAAATATATATGATTTCAAAGGTATGTGCTCTATCATGGAATGAGTTTTACTGTAACAAGATTTTAAGTTGACATGTTTAATTTTTTTTAATTTGACTTGATTCGATTTGACTCAAATTTCATTTCACTTGACTCGACTCGAAAAAATTCAAATCGAGTTAGGATGATAAAATATGATTCTTTAACTCAATTAACTGGAATTTTTTTCACTCGATTCAATTAAACGCTCACCCCTATTGAAACCTTGTGAAAACTTTTGCTAATAAATCTTACATATTAACAAGTGACATTGTCTATGAGAAAAAAAGCAAAAAATCATGTTTCTACTCCTAAGAATGATATCTTCCAAAACTTAGAATACATTCGAGAGCAATATTAGCCAACTTTGTTCCCCTAATAGTAGAACCCTAGTGGTTGGAATGGCCAAGGTTGTCTTGATTATGGTGAACTATACAATCCATGTTTTTCTCAATTAGCTCACCAAAGTTGTAGATATGATCCCTTACAAGTTCTGGAAAATCACCCATAGAGTATTATCGCCAAAATCCCTAGGTGGAAATTCTCTTTATAGCTACTGTTTGGTAATAGTAAGAGCTACAAGCCTATAATGAATGCCTTTAAGCCCACTTGCATCCTCAACATGAAGAATATCAATCGACGACCATCTCATCAAGGCAATTTAAACATGCTTGAGATGAAAAGCCATGGGGTTAAGAATAACAATGTAACATCTCTTTTTCAGTGAAATCAGAACAGTGGTTTCAGGACCACAAATCCAAAGTCGGAAGAAAATTTATTTTAATATTATTTTATGGTTTACAGTATGATAAAAATATCGTATGAAAAATTCGTTAAGAAATTTTACCGTTTACATGCCTAGCTTGATAAAAAGGACTAAATTATATAAAGTGCAAAAGTTAAATTCTAGTAGCTAAAGATATCAAATTGTAACAGCTCGTTTTCAGTGAATTTAAAATAGTGGTTTCAGGACCACAAATCTGAATCTGAAAGAAATATTATTTTAATATTATTTCATGGTCTGCATTATGATAGAACTATCGTATGAAAATTTTGTTAAGAAATTTTACTGATTTCATGTCTAATCTGATAAAAATGACCAAATTGCGTAAAATACAAAAGTTGAATTCTAGTAGCTAAAGGTACCAAATAGCTATGGAATTCAAAATTGGAGGTCCTTATATGGCAAATAGACCATTTAGAGGAGTTAGTAGATAAGTGTGATGATTCATTATTGGAAATTTAAGAAAAGAAAAGGATGAAATCGGAAAGTAAAAGATAAAAAGATGGTAAATAATAAAATAAAACAAAATATCATCATTTTATCATCTTTCTTGAATAAAAGACATGGAAACCCTAGTTTTAGGTGTTGAGTTCAAGCAAGTTGTTTTGGCTTAATTAGATCCGAATAGATCAACAACTGAGTTAGATGTGGAAAAGAAAAAGTAACGGATTAGTAGATTTTGTGTACACGAACATTGTCGAGGTAGGTTCGTGTAACTAAATTGAGAATTTATACGTGTTACTTGAATTGTATGTATGTGATTTTATTATTTTCATGCATATGAAATTATTCACATATCCGAAAATGATTGACAAGTATTAAATCCCATTTGAACAAATGAAATTTGATGGATACGGGGTTCTCAAATTGGTTGTGGTCCTGCATGTGTTGCGGACACACTATAGCTCACAAGAGCGTCCCCATAATAGCTCTCATGAGCACCCCAATATTGGCTCTCTTAAGCTTCCTAATATATGGCTCTTACGAGTTTCTCGTTAATAGCTCTTATGAACATCCCAGTTTGGTTGTGATTCTACATATGTTGCAGACACACCACAACTCTTATGAGCGTCCCGATAATTGGCTCTCTTGAGCTTCCTGTTTATGGCTCGTATGAGCTTCCTGATAATTGGCTCGTAAGGGCTTCCTATTATATGGCTCAAAAGAGCTTTTCGATTACATGCTCATATGAGTATTCCTCAATATGAATTGACGAATATTATATGAATTGACGGATTACAATCTTGTACACCTAGTGTGTACTACCCGTATATCCATCGATAATTTTAAATGATTCAACAGGCAAGATCTTGATATGAAATAATGCGAGTACGAAATGGATTATTTCTCGTATATGCCTGAAATACATGAAAATGATGTTACTTGATATGTTGAAAAATGAGATGAGAGATACATGTGTATGAAACTTGCTTGATGACTATGTACATTTGTGATTATGAGTTGTCATATGAATTACATAACTAACATGTTTGATGAGGATATGTGTTTAGGCATTTGGCCAATTTGATTTGAGCATGTTTAGTTCGTTTACCATAATTGTGATTAAGTGGTAAGTTAAATTTCATGTTATACAAACTCACTAAGCATTAAATGCTTACTCTATTTTATTTCCCTGTTTTATGGTAATTTGGAAGCTCGTTGAGTTGGAAGCTTGGTAGAGATATCTCACACTATCCATCAGCTCATTTTGGTATATTTAGTAAATTAACTTTGGTTATAATGGCATGTATAGGTTAATTAGCCAATATTGGCATGCAAATGTTTTGGTTATAACTAGCCATTGGAATGGCTTGTGATGGATATATTTTGATGTGTATATATAAGGCTATAACATGTTTGGAGTGTGTTTAAATGGTTGATTGTTAGAAATCATATTGACATATTGATGATTAATTTGAGTTAACATATTTGATAAAATATGCATATATGTGAATTTGATCAGTTGGGTAAGTTTGTATATTTGGTTGTATGAAGTATTATGTCATGTATAAGACTTGGTTTTGGCTTGATTTAAATGTCTTGTATTGGCTTGTAAATGTGTTAAAATGTTAATATAGGTGGAAGGCAAGTTTGGGTGAGAAATATGACTTAGAAATGGCCTTAATTCGTTCACACGAGCAGAGACACAGTCGTGTGTCTCAGCTGTGTGTGACACACGGCCATGCACATGGACTGTATCTCTTGCATCTTTAAAATTTCAAAACAGAATGCTCAAAATTTCTCACACAACCTGGCACACAGGCGTGTGGCTTGGCCGTGTGACCCAAGTCAGTAAGCTCCTATATTTTGACACAGGCTGGGACACAGCCATGTGTCCCTACTTTGAATGTCCACACGGCCTGAGACACAGGTGTGTCTCTTAATTGTGTGAGACACACAGCCTGGCCACACGAGCGTGTGTCCTCTGTACTTTAAAAAATTTTAATGTTTTCTGAAAATTTTTCTGAGTACCCGGATTAGTTCTGACATATTTCTAACATGTATTTTGAGCCTTGAGAGTTTTTATAAGGGACAATATGATTGGTTTCTAATTTGAATGCTAAATAATATGAAATGTCTGTTACACGATCTATAAACTCTGATAATGCTCTGTAACCCTGTTCTGGTAACAGATACAGGTTAGGGGTGTTACATTTATTGGTATCAGAGCTACGATTCATTCGATTCTCAGACTAATGTAGCATAGACGAGTCTAGCTATACATGCCATTATATAACTTGTGATAGAGTGATATCTCCTGACCATTTTAAAACATGTTTTTAATATAGCAATGTCATCCAATCGAGTTGATTTTGAAAAAGCTGAGAGCAATACTCAAGTTTCAGTTTAAAGAGTAGCCTCAATTAGTAGAAGGCCCGTATTTGAGGGCTGAGGAGGAGAGGCAAACGAAACCTTCTTCCAAATGATGAATGAGTGGTTTACAAAATTTATAACAAATCTGGCTGTGCAACAACCTCCACCCCCTCCTGTTCCTCAAATAGTTCCCGATATTCCAAAAAGTACAAAACTTATTAGAATCGGTAAGCCACTTGTTGATAAAATCTGTAAATATGGTGCTGAAGAGTTTAGAGCTACAACTGATGATGATCCAGAAAGAGCTGAATTTTGGTTAGAAAATATCATCAGAGTTCTTGATGAATTGTCTTGTTCACCGGATGAATGTTTGAAATGTGCTGTATCTCTGTTAAAAGATTCAGCCTACCGATGGTGGAACACCTTAATTTCTATTATACCAAAAAGATGATTACATGAGAATGTTTCCAAACTGAATTTCGAAAGAAATATATCAACCAGAGGTTCCTTGATAAAAAATGTAAAGAATTCCTAAAACTTAAACAAGGCCGCATGACTATATCTGGATATGAACAGAAATTTGTTCGATTAAGTAAATATGCTAGAGAATGTATCCCGACTGAGACCGTAATGTGTAAGTGATTCAAAAAGGGTTTAAATGAATATATAAAATTGTTAGTGGGGATTCTAGAGCTGAAATAATTAGTTGTACTTGTTGATCGAGCATACAAAGCTAAAGAGCTTAGTAAAGAGAAAAAGCAAGCCGATATGGAAGCTAAAACTTCAAGTAAAAGATTTACGGGAAAGTCATACCAGTCAGCCTCGAAGAAAAAAAAGAAGTTTCATAATTGTTTTACTACCTCTTTGGGATATTCTAGTAGGGACAGAGGTACCCGATGCTTCAGTCCAAAATCTCAAGCTACATCTGTAGTGAGCGTGGGTAGTGTTAGAAACACCAAACCTAGGTGAAAACACTGTAATAAATTACATTTTGGTGAATGTAGAATGAAGAGTGGAACATGTTTTAGATGTGGTTCCTATGACCACTATCTCAGAGAGACTGCCCAGAGAAACATGAAAAAGATACTGATCAGACTTCAAGGGAGAGCAATACTGCTACGAGAGGAAGGCCACCTCGTAATCTTGGCAATTTAAGTGGTAGTCGTGGTGTGACGAAAGGTTCCACTATAGGATCCGAAGCATGAGCACCAGCAAGAATATATGCTATTCGTGCACGTAAAGATGCCTCTGCACCAGACGTTATTACTGGTACATTTTCTCTTATTGATACTGATATTACTGCTTTAATTGATCCCGGTTCAACTTATTCATACATTTGCACGAATTTAGTGTCTAGTAAAAATTTACCTGTTGAGTCCATTGAATTTGTGGTTAAAGTATCAAACCCCCTAGGCCAGTATGTGATGGTGGATAAAATATGAAAAAATGTCTGATAATGATACGAGGTTACTGTTTCTTGGCTGATTTGATGTTATTACCGTTTGATGAATTTGATGTGATTTTGGGTATGAACTAGTTAACTCAGCATGATGTCGTGGTAAATTGCAAACAAAAGCATATTGTGTTGAAATGTCAAAATGGTGAAATGCTTTGTATTGAATCAGATAAAATGGATAGAAATATGTCAGAAAAGGTTGTGATGCTTACCTTACTTATGTGTTGGATACCAAAGTGTCTGAATCAAAGATTAAATCAGTGTCAGTAGTCTGTGAGTATCCTGATGTGTTCCCAGAAGAGTTATTCTGATTACCGTCAGTTAGAAAAGTTGAATTTACTATAGATCTTGTACCAAGAACAACACCGATATCTATAGCACCCTACAGAATGGCTCCTATAGAGTTAAAAGAATTGAAAGCACAGTTGCAAGAATTGACTGACAAGGGCTTTGCTCGACCTAGTTTTTCAACTTGGGGTGCAACAGTTCTATTTGTTAAGGAAAAAGATGGATCCTTGAAATTATGTATCGATTATCAACAGCTTAACAAAGTTACTATCAAGAATAAGTATCCACAACCTCGTATTAATGACTTGTTTGATCAATTAAAAGGTGCCACCATATTTTCAAAGATTGATCTTCATTCTAGTTATTATCAGTTACGAGTAAAAGACTCGGATGTGCTGAAAACAACATTCAGAACTAGGTACGGACATTATGAATTCATTGTGATGCCGTTTGGTTTAACTAATGCACCTGCGGTATTTATAGATCTAATGAACAAAATTTTCAAACCATACTTGGATGGATTTGTGGTGGTATTTATTGATGATATTTTGGTATATTCCCAAGATGAAAATGAACATGCTGATCATTTGAGAATTGTTTTCCAAACATTGCGAGAAAAACAATTATATGCTAAATTTAACATATGTGAATTTTGGCTTTGGGAAGTTGGTTTTCTGGGACATATAGTGTAATGACCCAAAATTTATGGTTATTGAAAAGTGTATTTTTGGGTCTCCGTTTTCATAAAACAGATTCATAATTATTTATTAAAAATATTTACAAAGTTAGTTGTGTGGTTAATTAAGTTTTGATTAGGTGAATTTGTTTAAATTAAGAGTTATTAGGTGTAAGGACTAGATTGTATATAGGATAAAAATTGAATTTTAGATGGTAGAAAAGTGAATGGACTGAATAAGTAATTAATTCAAAAGTTGACAAGTGTATGGTAATAGTGAAATACATTTGTAAAAATAATAATCATATGTATAAAATAATAATACATGTATTGCTTATTATTTAAGTATTATATATTATATTATAACATAATAATAATATAATAAACATAAAATAAAAATAAAAGAAACAAAAGAATAGAAAAAGAAAGAAGCATAAACGAAATAGAGAAGAGAGAAAAGAAGAAAAAGAAAGGGAAATTTAGGGTTTTAAGTTCAAAGCTTGATTGGCAAGTCAATTTAATTCCTAGAACAAAATACTACTTGATTTATGTTGAAATTTTTGAAATCAATGGATTTTTAGATGTTGTTCATGTTGAATAAATTGAAGTATTAACTGTTAAATTGATAGAACTTCAAGTTAGAATTGAGAAAAAGATTAAATTGTAAAAAAATGTAAGTTTTGAAGTAATAGGGACTAAATTGGAAAATTTTAAATTTAGGGATTTATGATGAAATTAGAGAGTTAAATTTAGTTTTAAGTGGTAATTGAATGAAAATATAGAATAAATTGTGAAGAAAATAAAGTTAGTTTTGGTTAGGGACAAAATTAGAATTTATGCAAAAGTTGAATATAAATTGAAATATTCAATGTGAAATTGTGTGTATTGATGATTTTTAATTGTTTCAATTCCGTAGCTAACGTCGTGCCGAAAACTTCAG
Organism: Gossypium hirsutum; assembly: GCF_007990345.1. Taxonomy (NCBI): domain Eukaryota; kingdom Viridiplantae; phylum Streptophyta; class Magnoliopsida; order Malvales; family Malvaceae; genus Gossypium; species Gossypium hirsutum. The sequence goes on from NC_053429.1 coordinate 9,749,172, forward strand.
CTAAGGGAAAGGAAAAAGTCAACGATGAGTGACTTGGATATTACGGTTTGTATTTCTATAATCCGAACTTAATAATTAATTGTTAAATTTATTACTTGATGTGTATGGTAAGTGGATTGAGGTTAGTAATTGATATTGTGAAATTGAATTGAACTGTATTGATTTTATGAGCATATGAGAATATTTGAATTGGAATGAATATTGTTTGAAATTGAAAACTGAATTGAAACCCTATTAACTGCATCGAGTTGAGTCGGATATAGTTGGCAAGCTATAGGATTGGAAATGTTCAGGGATACTTCGACTTTGAGTCGTTAGGACACCGGTGTCAAACTATTACTTTGGATAAATTTGATGAGGTACTAGGTACCAACTTACTTCGGCATGGCCAATGAGACACTAGGTGTCAACTTATTACTTCGAATTATCCAATGAGGTACTGGGTGCCAAACTGGTGTGTTTTGGTTGGATCCGTATATCTGTTGGAGTCCGAGTCGTGTTAATAGGGGTAAATAAATGAATTGACAATTATGAAATTGGAATGGGATATGGAATTGAATTATTCAAATGAAAAGCATGAATCATGGATTCATGGAATGGATATTGATATTGAAAATGAATTTTGTATCCTATTGAGAAAAGCTATTTGAATAGAAATTATGAGATTGAAATACCAAGAGATAAGAATTGAAAGTTTTATGAATGATGTGTTTATGAAATTGATTATTTGTTTGAATGATCTTTGTTATGTGTGATTAGATATATGAATATTATAAATTCTTGCTTAAAATGTATTCAGATTATAGAAGTACAATTGAGTTTATATTTAGCGTACAGTTTGTTTTCCTGCGCAGGTTAGGTACTTAAAGTTGATCGTCGAATCAACATCCACAACGATCCTGATCTCAAAACATGGTGAAGTTTATTTCTTTTTGGTAATGGCATGTACCTAGGATGTTTTATGTTGGTCATTTTAGAAAATATTTGTAAATGATATTATAAGATGATATTGGCTGGTTGTATACAAATATATATGTTATGTTGAGCTAAATATGTGATATGTTTAAGTTGATACCTAAGTGGATATGAATATAGGCAAAAATTAGCGTTGAAATGGTATAAATATTTGAGTTAGCTTGAATGATGTTTTAATGGATTGTTTGGACAATATATGTGAAGTACCTATAAGTATACATTGGATAAGCCATTAGGTTGATAGTTTTGGCATGTTTTTAAGGTGTTTGATCGTGTTTTAAAGTGGTTAAACGATTGAATTTTTAGGTTGCTTGTTGTTTTAGTTTTTAGGGTTGGTAAACTTGATGTTAAAGGTTCATTTTGAGTCCACACGGCTAGCACACGAGCATGTGCTTCGGCCGTGTGAAAACTGCACCTAATTTTTGAAAAATAAATTGACGATACGGCCTAGCACACGGGTATGCGGTTTGGATGTGTGAGGTAAGTCAGAGAGTTATACGAGTAGAACACAGCTTGAGGCACGAGCATGTCACAGGGTCACACGGGCATGTCCTTTGGCCACACGGGCGTGTGTGCCTTGCACCTAGGAATTTTTTTTGAAAGTTCACGAAAAATTCTCTAAGTTTTCGATTGAGTCCCGATTCGTTTCTAACACATAAAGAGGGCCTCGAGGGTCTATAAAAAGGACGATATGATTAATTTATAAAGTGAATGCTAATTGATTTGTTATATGTTCGTAATTGATCTAGAAAGTCTAGTAATGCTCTGTAACCTTATTCCGATGATGGATAAGGGTTAGGGGGTGTTACATATAGTACCAGCAGAAGCCATCAGAGTTGATCTGAATAAAATATCAGCTATTGTTAACTGGAAACCACCGAGAAATGTATCTGAAGTCAGAAGTTTTCTGGGATTAGTTGGTTATTACCAGAGATTCGTAAAAGGATTTTTGATGATAGTTACCGATGACTCAACTATTGCAGAAAGATGTGAAATTTGAATGGTTTGATAAGTGTCAGCAAAGTTTTGATCAGTTGAAAGCCCTATTGACTGAAGCACTAGTTCTCGTTCAACCTGAATTGGGTAAGGAATTTGTGATTTACAATGATCCATCATTGAACAATTTAGGCTATGTTTTGATGCAAGAAGGTAAAGTAATAGCCTATCCTTCTAGACAGCTTAAACTATATGAAAAGTACTACCCAATACATGATTTAGAACTAGCAGCTATTGTATTTGCACTAAAAATTTGGCGACACTATCTGTTTGGTGAAAAATGTCATATATTCACTGATCAACAAAGTTTAAAGTATTTGATGTCGCAAAAATATTTGAATTTGAGACAGCGTAGATAGCTTGAATTGTTGAAGGATTATAACTTAGTTCTTGATTATCATCTGGGAAAAGCAAATGTAGTTGCAGATGCTCTGAGTAGAAAATCTCTATTTTCTTTGCAAGCAATGAATACTCGATTGTTATTATCTGATGATGGCTTAATTTTGGCCGAGTTAAAAGCTAAACTGATGTTTCTACAATAGATCTGTGAAGCTCAAAAAAGTGATAATAAGTTGTAAGCTAAAAAGGTACAATGTGAGTCGATTTCTGATTCAGAATTTCAGATTGGACCTAATGATTGTTTGTTATTTAGAGGCAGAGTTTGTATACCGAATAATTCAGAGCTTATATAGAAAATTTTGCATGAAGAGCATAATGAAACTATGTCTGTTCATCCGGGGAGTAATAAAATGTACAACGATTTGAAACAGATATACTGGTGGCCAAGAATGAAACGTGATATTTTTGATTTTGTATCTAGATGTTTGATATGTCAGCAAGTAAAACCTGAACATCAGGTACCTTCAGGATTGTTATAACCAGTCACGATACCAGAATGAAAATGAGATAGAATTGCTATGGATTTTGTATCGGGATTACCTTTATCTCCAAAAATGAAAGATGTCATTTGGGTAATCGTCGACCGTTTGACGAATTCTGCGCATTTCATTCCAGTACATATGGATTTCTCTCTATACAGATTAGTGGAACTATATGTTTCTGAGATTGTCAAGTTACATGGAGTGCCAGTCTCCATTATTTTTTATAGAGATTCGTGTTTCACATCCCGATTTTGGAACAAGTTACAAAAAGCTATGGGTACGCAGTTACATTTTAGTACTGCGTTTCATCTTCAAACTGATGGTCAATCTAAACAGGTGATTCAGATTCTTGAAGATATGCTTCGATGCTGTGTATTAGAATTTGAAGGCAATTGGGATAAATATTTGCTACTAGTCGAATTCGCATATAATAACAGTTTCCAGTCAAGCATTAAAATGGCACCGTATAAGGCTCTATATGGTTGTAAATGTAGAACTCCATTGTACAGGACTGAGCCCAGTGAGAAAAAGATACATGAAGTTAATTTGATATGTGAAACTAAGGAAAAAGTGAAAGTGATCTTAAATAGCTTGAAAGCAGTTTCTGACCGTCAGAAATCCTATGCGGATCTTAAACGTAAAGAAATAGAGTTTCAAGTTGGTGACAAAGTATTTCTGAAAGTTTCACCTTGGAAGAAAATTCTTCAGTTTGGCCGTAAAAGAAAGTTGAGTCCGCAATTTATCGGGCCATAGGAGATAATTGAAAGAATTGGACATGTTGCATACCAATTAACTTTACCATCAGAACTAGAAAAGATTCACAATGTCTTTCATGTATTGATACGACGGTATCGGTCAGACCTTTCACATGTTATTTTTCCAACGGATGTTGAAATTTAGCCTGACATGGCATACAGTGAGGAACAGATTAAAATTCTGGCACGAGAAATAAAAGAATTGAGAAATAAGAAGGTAGCTTTAGTAAAAGTTCTTTAGCAATAGCACGGAATAGAAGAAGCTGCCTGGGAACCTGAGGAAACAATGAGAAAGTAGTATCCGAACCTCTTTACTGGTAAGATTTTCGAGGATGAAAATTCTTAAGGGGAGAATTGTAACAACCCGTTTTCAGTGAATTCGAAACAGTGGATTCGGGACCACAAATCCGAGTTCGAAAGAAAAAATATTTTAATATTATTCTATTGTTTGCATTATGATAGAAATATCGTATGAAAATTTTGTTAAGAAATTTTACTGATTTTATGTCTAATCTGATAAAAAAGACCAAATTGCATAAAATGCAAAAGTTGAATTCTAGTAGCTAAAGGTACCAAATAACTATGAAATTCAAAATTAGAGGTCCTTATATGACAAAAAGACCATTTAGAGGATTTAGTAGATAAGTATGATGATTCATTATTGGAAATTTAAGAAAAGAAAATGATGAAATTGGAAAGTAAAAGATAAAAAGATGATAAATAATAAAATAAAAAGAAAATATCATTATTTTATCATCTTTCTTAAATAAAAGACATGGAAACTCTAGTTTTGGGTGTTGAGTTCAAGCAAGTTGTTTTGACTTAATTAGATCCGAATAGATCAAATACGGAGTTAGATCGTGGAAAAGAAAAAGTAAGGGATTAGTAGATTTTGTGTACACGAACATTGCTAAGGTAAGTTCGTGTAACTAAATTGAGAATTTATACGTGTTAATTGAATTGTATGTATGTGATTGTATTATTGTCATGTATATGAAATTATTCACATATTCGACAATGACTGATAAGTATTAAATAACGTTTGAACAAATGAAATTCGATGGATATGAGGTTTCCAAATTAGTTATGGCCCTGCATGTGTTGCGGAACACTACAGCTCGCAAAAGCGTCCCGATAATAACTCTCTTGAGCATCCCAATATTGGCTCTCTTGAGCTTCTTGATATATGGATCTCACGAGTTTTGTAACACCCTTTACCCGTATTTAACGCCAGAATAGGGTTACGAGCATTATCAGACTTACAACATATTTATACATACTTTTCACACACATTTAATCAAATCATATAATCATCATTCAACCTCAATCAATTTGTCCCTAATACGAGCCTATGATGCCCTAAACATACATTGAGAATGGTTCGGGACTAAACCAATAACTTAAGAAACTTTAAAGAACTTTGAAAATTTTTCTCAAAACAGGGGACACACGCCCGTGTGGTCAGGCCATGTTTCTCACAAGTCCACCAAACACGCCCGTGCCACAGGAGGTGTGAACATTCGAAATGGGAGCACATGGTCGTGTTCCAGCTCGTGTCCTACCCCGTGTAACTCTTTGACTTGGGTCACGTGGCCAACAAACATGCCCGTGTGGCTAGCCCGTGTGCCCTAAAAATGGCCACACACGTCCGTGTGCCAGGCCGTGTCAAATCTGTAGGGTATACTGAATTATGCCACACGGCCAAGTCACACGCCCGTGTGTGAGGCCGTGTGGAGCATACTGACTTGATTTCTAAAACTACATCATGGGACACACGACCGTGTAACATAACCGTGTGGCACACACGGCTGAGACATACACCCGTGCCTCTGCCGTGTGGACAAAAATAGGCTATTTACCAAGCCATTTTGCCACCCCAAATTTGCATGTACCTACACAAGCCAAATGGTACAAATTCATAGCATATATGGGCATCCAAATCAACCACAACCAAGACTAAAATGTACCATTTCAATATCAACAACTAACATACTTATAATACCATAATTTTCCTACTCAAATCATGCCAATTCACACTTTTAAAGCATTAATATGTACCACTTCAACTAAGTATTTCTTAGCCTAAAACCACAAGCACAACCATTCTCAATTCACAAGACATAATCGTACATATATAATAACAAAACATACCAAAACATAAACATTTACATTGCCAATTCATGTGACCAAAATCATTATCAAGTCATAATCAAAATGACCAAATTCCCTATACATGCCATATACTTAAAATACCAAAGTTATAGGTACCAAAAGATAGGTGGATTGTGTGATGCGATCTCCGACGATCCTTGAATCCGAGCTAGCTTTGAATTCACTATAAAACATAGAAAAATAAACGATGTAAGCTATAAAGCTTAGTAAGCTCGTATAGCATCTAAAATCAACTTACTAAATGTACACAATTTAAACAAATAAAACATAATATGCAAAACACATAAGGAATCATCATCCTATAATAATTTCATTCACAAGATTTGTTGTCACTTTCATTATCTCCTTATTTCAATACTTATACGGTTCACGTGCATACCTATACCATTCCGTATCAAACTCATACTTATTCCCATCTATAACGTAACCGTTGAACCATTCAGAACATTATTGGATATTCGAGAAACTCGCACACGTAGTGCCAAATAAATAGCCGAAACTGTATCAATCTCGCACACTAAGTGCAAATATATATATCTAAAACCATCTCGATTTTGCACACTAAGTGCCCATAATTAACCAAGTCGTCTCCAACATTGACTGTAATCTAAAATACACAATTTATGCAATATCAAATCATTTAAAGCATAATTATAACAATGTTTATTACATACAAATTTACCTCGATTGTGGAAACGACGAAATAAGTCGTTTAGTTGATAACTTTAGTTTTTCCCCGATTTAGATCTGAATTTCACTTTTCTTGATCTAAATATATTCAAAATTAACTTATTTAATAATATATCTATTCAATTTAATCCAAAACACATATTTAAGCATATTTACACTTTCACCTCTAGAATTTCACAACTTTTACAATTTAATCCTTATTTCATAAAAACACAATTTCAAGCTATTCAATCACAACCCATGCTAGCCAAGTTTCAATTAGGTCCCTATCAGCCCATATTTTTTATTTATTTCACATTTTAACGATAAATTTTTCACATTTCACAATTTAATCCCTAATTTGCATTTTCACTAAAAATCACTTTATAAAACTTGTATAATTCACAACCAACATTCATAATCTATTAAGAAACTTCAAAACTCATGCTTATTCATCAATTTCAACATTCAAAATGTTTAACAGTTTTGCAAAATAGTCCCTGGGCTAGCTAGACCTAGTTGCAACGATTTCAAAAACATAGAAATCATTAACAACCAAACAAACATGGACTTACAAGCTCAGTTTACCATGGCCAAAAGTTCCAAGCTTTGAAATGGTGTTTTCAATCCCTAATTTGGATGGTTTCTCATAATAAGGAAGATGGCACCTTAATTTCCTTTTTGTTTTATTATACTTATTAACTTAATTACTAATTTAACCTTAAGTTTTAACCTTTATAATTTCATTTATAATGTCCATAAATGTCCAATTAAACAACCAATGGTATATTTAATGTATAAGGACCTCTATTATTAAATTTCATAGCTATTAGATACCTTTAACTAATAGAACATCACTTTTGCACTTTATGCGATTTAGTCTTTTTTACCGAATTAAGCATTCAAATGATAAAATTACTTCACGAAACTTTCACACATACATGTTATCATGCTGTAAACACTTAAAATAGTTTTAAACTTCAAATTTTTGGTCTCAAAACCACTATTCTGATTTGACTAAAAACAGACTGGTACAAGCTTCCCGTTAGTAGCTCTTATGAGTATCCGGATTTGGTTGTGATCCTACATATGTTGCAGAAACACCACAGCTCTTATGAGTGACCCAATAATTGGCTCTCTAGAGCTTCCTAATTAAAGGCTCTTTCATGAACTTCTTGATTAATGGCTCTCCGGAGCTTCCCGATATTTGGCTCTCTTGAGCTTACTGTTTATGGCTCGTATAAGCTTCCTGATAATTGGCACGCAAGGGCTTCTCATTACATGGCTTGAAAGAGCTTTCCGGTTACATGCTCGTATGAGCATTCTTGAATATGAATGACAGATATTACATGAATTGACAGATTACAGTCTTGTACACTTAGTGTGTACTACCCATGTATCCATCGATAATTTTAAATGATTTAATGGGCAAGATCCTGATATGAAATAATATGAGTATAAAATGAATTATTTTTCGTATATGCATGAAATACATGAAAATGATGTTACTTGATATGTTGAAAAATGAGATGGAAGATACATGTGTATGAAACTTGCTTGATGACTATGTAAATTTGTGATTATGAGTTGTTATATGAATTACATGACTAACATGCTTGATGAGGATATGTGTTTAGGAATTTGGCCAATTTGATTTGAGTATGTTTAGTTTGTTTACCATAATTGTGATTAAGTGGTAAGCTAAATTTCATTTTATACGAACTTACTAAGCATTAAATGTTTACTCTGTTTTATTTTCCTATTTTATAGTGATTCGAAAGCTCGTTGGGTTGGAAGCTTGGCGGAGATATCTCACACTATCCATCAGCTCATTTTGGTATATTTAGTAAATTAAATTTGGTTATAACAGCATGTATAGGTTAATTAGCCAATGTTGGCATGTAAATGTTTTGGTTATAACTAGCCATTAGGATGACTTGTGATGGATATATTTTGATCTGCATATATGAGGCTATAACATGTTTGGCGTGTGTTTAAATGGTTGATTGTTAGAAATCGTATTGGCATATTGATAATTAATTTGAGTTAACATATTTGATAAAATATGCATATATGTGAATTTGATAAGTTAGGTAAGTTTGTATATTTGGTTATATGAAGTATTATGTCATGTATAAGACTTGGTTTTGGCTTGATTTGAATGTCTTGTATTGGCTTGTGAATATGTTAAAATGTTAATGTAGGTGGAAAAGAAGTTTAGGTGAGAAATATGGCTTGGAAATTGCCTTATTTCATTCACATGGGCAGAGACACGGACGTGTGTCCCAACCATATGTGACACACGGCCAAGCACATGGGCATGTGTTTTGGCCGTGTGTCCCCTACATCTTTAAAATTTCAAAATAGAATACTCAAAATTTCTCACACGGCCTGGCACACGGGCATGTGGCTTGGCTGTGTGACCCCTGCACCTATTTAATGCAAGTCAGTATGCTCCAACGGCCTGGCACACAATCGTGTGGCTTGGCCGTGTGACCCAAGTCAGTAATGTCCCATATTTTGAACGAGCTAGGACACGACTGTGTGTCCCTACTTCGAATGTCCACACGACTTGGCCACACAGGCGTGTATCCTCTGCATTTGAAAATTTTTGATGTTTTCTGAAAATTTTTCTGAGTACCTGGATTAGTCCCGGCATATTTCTAACATGTATTTTGGGTCTCGATGGCTCTTATAAGGGACAATATGATTGGTTTCTGATCTAAATGCTAAATAATATGAAATGTCTGTTACATTATCTGTAAACTCTGGTAATGCTTTGTAACCCTATTCCGGTGACGGATACGGGTTAGGGGTGTTACACAAATAGCTATGGAATTTTAAATTGGAGGTCCTTATATATCAAATAAACCATTTAGTGTAGTTAGTGGATAAGAATGATTATTTATCATTGGAAATTGGATAAATTATTAAGGTTAATTTTGGAAATTAGAGATTAAAGTAATATTAAATAAAAGAAAAAAATCCATTTTCATCATCTTTCGTTAAAAAAAAACATGAAAACCCTAGCCATGGAAGATTGAGTTTTAACAAGCTTATTTTACTCATTTAGGTAAGTATTTTTGTCCTGTTTTTAATGATTTTTATGTTTCCAATATCGTAATAGCTTAATCTAGTTATCTCGGGGATTAATTTGCAAAAATGTTAAAGTATTAAGGTTTTTCCATAGATAAGTATACTTAAATTATGAAATTTTATGATGGAAAATGAAAGGTTGTTGTTAGATAAACAACTTTTGTAAAGAAAATTTTGATGAATTTATCAATTAGGGACTAATTGAAAAGATGATAAATTTAAGGAAAAATTATGAATTTCATGAAATACATGGGCTGCTAATGATATGTATGAAAATTGGCTAGGCTTGAATAAGGATTAAATTGTATGAATTTTATTTTTCGAGCCTAGGGACTAAGTTGTAATTAATTAAAAGTATAGAGACAAAATAGTAATTTTTCTAAAAATGTGTGTTTGGACTGAATTGAATATGAATTCTATTAAATTGAGTTAAATTCATTCGTATAGATCCGGATAGACCTAATACGGAGTTAGATCGAGGCAAAGAAAAAGTATCAGATTAGTAGCCTTCGTATCTACATATACTTATTGAGGTAAATTTGTGTAACTAAATTGTACATTTATATGTTTTAAATTGAATATTATAGTGTGTGATTTATATAACTATCATGTATAATTTTCGATCACATATCTGAAAAATACTGAGTCCCATTTGAACCCTAGAAATTCGAATGATACAAATGACATATCATTAGAGTTACCGTTTTAGTTGTGATACTGCATGTGTTGTGGACACACCACAACTCTCATGAGCTTCCCGATATTTGGCTCGCATGAGCTTCCCGATATTTGGGTCTCATAAGCTTTCCGTTACTTAGCTCACATGAGCTTCCCGTTATTCAGCTCGGAAGAACTTCTCGTTTACATGCTTGTATGAGCATACATGTACATGAATTGATGGATTACAATTTTGTATGCTTTGAGTGTACTATCTGTGTATCCAATGATATTTTACATGGTTCAACGAGCAAAGTTTTGATATGAGACAATATGAGTTTGAAACAAATTATTATGGGTATATATTTGAATACGTGAAAATGACATTACATGATATAGTGAAGTAAGAGATGAATGATGATACATATATAGAACTTGCCTGATGACTTTGTTCATCCATGTTTATGGGTTATTATATGTATTACATGGCTAACATAATGAGGATATGTGTTTAGGCTTTTTGCCAAATTGATTTGGAAATATCATGTATGCTTACCTTAAATGTTATTAAATGGTAAGTTAAATTCCATGTTATACGAACTTATCAAGCTTAAATGCTTACTCTGTGTTATTTTTCATGTTTTATAGTAATTCAGAAGCTCATTTTGGTTGGAAGTTGGTCGGAGCAACTTCACACTATCCATCGGCCCTTTTGGTACCTTCAGTAAATTAATTATGGTTATAATGACATGTATAGGTTATTTTGGCCAATGTTGGCATATAAGTGTTTTGTGAAATTAGCCATTTGTATGGCTTGTGATTGGTATATTTTGATGTATATATAAGTAAACTTATCATGTTTGGTGTGTGTTTGGAATGGCTGAATGATGGAAAATTATAGGTATATTGAGACTTGGTTTAATTAGGTATGATTGGTAAAAATATGCATATATGTGTATTTGGTCAATTAGGTAAGTTTAGATACTTGAATATATGTGACGATATTTTATGTTTGAGATTTGATTTTAGCTTGATTTGAATGCCTTGTTATGACTTATTGTTGTGTAAAAATGTTGAGTTAGGTTGATGTCAATTTGGGTGAAAAATGTGGCTTAGAAAATGACCTATTTTTGTCTACACAAGTAGAGACACGAGCATGTCTCTTAGCCGTGTGTCAGTGACACGGCTGTGTCCCCTGCATCTTATTTAAATTGCAAGTCAGTCTGCTCACACGGCCTAGCACACGGGCGTGTGGCTTGGCTGTGTGACCCAAGTCAGAGAGTTACACGGGTATGGACACGAGCTAGGACATAGCTATGTGCCCCTATTTCAAATTTCCACACGGCCTGAGACATGGGTGTGTCTCTTGACCGTGTGAGTCACACGGCCTGACCACATGAACATATGCCTCCTGTATCTTTAAAAAATTTTAATATTTTTTGAAAAATTCTTTGAATCCCCGATTTAGTGCCGACTTATTTCCAATGTGTATTTTGAGCCTCGAGGGCTCGTATAAGGGACAATATGATTAGTTTTGATTGGTTTCTGGTATGAATGCTAGATGATATGAAATGTTTGTCATTTAATTTGTAAATTTTGGTAATATTCCATAACCTTATTCCAGCAATAGATACGGGTTAGAGGTGTTACAAACAAGGACCATCTTACACTACGATCAAAATTTTATGCCCAAAATGGTTTGGATCTGAGGGGTCGACAATATTGTAGATCCCTCTACTAAGGACACTGACCCGAAAACTTGAAAGGAGATCTTTGATTCCATCTTTAGCTACACCCCACTCAATACATCACTAAAAAAATCTTACGAAAAATTAAAAAGGAAGGGATCCTATGCTACCAAATCCATGGAAAAGGGGGAGACTAAGGCGAAGAGCCTATTTCACAAAGATAAAGAGCAAGGCATGAAAATTGCTTTCATCTCAAAATGCTATTGAAATGGTCATTTGAAAAATGACATTAGAGAAGTTTCATAAAGCAATCCACTAGTCATTGGGAAGACAATGGCATGAAGACCATTGGATAAAAGCCTAAAAGGTTTGAAGTATTGAATTATTGATGAACGACAACGAATCTCTTAAGAAACACTTCATGGACACTAAGTTTATGGACACTAAGTAAATTTGAATGTTCCATTTAGGAGAGAAGATGGGATTCATATAGAGATCATCCTCAAGAATAGCGAGCTAATATGTTCCTTCACATCATTATGGCTGATGGCATTGCAAATAAAGTGAAAAAACTATCCTAGTGAGAAATAGAAAAGTCTAATAAAGGATGAAAAGCTAAGGACAGAAAAGGAAAATGATCTCTTTGATCTTGCTCAACTCCATTAGTTCTCCCTATTGAGGTTCCCTCACTTTTTTTTACCACGTGAAAACATTTGCACTAGGTAAATTTGTCATAAGTTGAAGAGCAAACAACCAATAGCAATCTCTTTAGTTCTCTTAATTAGAAGAAGATTTCTATTTAGTTCTCCCTATTGGAAATTAAAACTCGAAAACCTTACTAAGTGACCTTCATTTGCATTCCCACTTTGCCAAAATGAAATGTTTCAATGAGAAAGGACCTATCGAATCTTAAAAAATCTATTAGGAAGACCAACACTAGTCCCTCCATCACTTTTCGATGGCAACACTAAAAAACAAAACTCTGATCTTAATGGGGTCACATTAATTTAATTTGAACATTCCTTTAATCTGATCAACCACCACCCTATCAATAGGACCTAAGTGATAGGGCATTTGTTCAATAAAACCCACAATAAGCCTCAAACTCTCTCCTCTCCACCAGCGAAGGCCACGGCTTTATTATTATCAAGAACTCTAAATGTATCTTACCAAGCACATGAAAACCTCCTAGCAGCTCTATTCAAACTTCTTTAAAGTCTTTTAAATAAGTTTTACTCAAGCATTTATACCTACAACATAATATTTTTACTATTGTGATAAAAGTTTATTGACGAATTATATATTTGAAAATGAAAAGACATGCATTAAAATGGAAAATACCTATTTTAGTAAAAGAAAGTACATGTATACCAATACGATTTTGATTAACTTGATGGGAGAAGAGCAAAAACGGCAAGAAACAGTGACGTGTGGAGATATGGTAATGTTATGTTAAATCCAATAAATATAAAAAAGAAAATAGGGAAAGCGATGAAGGGAAAATTAAATAGACGAGTGTCCAGAAAAAGGCAAAAAACTAACAAACAAAGCAATGGATAGATAAATTAAAGCCTCTCCTCTCCGCCAACTAACGCTAAAACACCGCCACAGCCACCGCCACCGCCACTGCCCTCACTTCTTCAACTTCAACTCTTTTTCTTTTTTAAATTAATTTTATTTATTATAAACAAAAGAAAAAATAAATTTCTAGAAAGAGGGAGCAAAGCTGAACTTTATGCTCTTTTTCTCTCTCAAATTTCAGCTAACTGTAAAAAAGTAATAATTATAATACTAATCTTCCATAATGTCTTGGCTGTTGAAGTCTCTCCAATCCGAAGTTCCTCGTTCGCCCACGCCTTCACCAGATCACAGTCCCACCAACCTAAACGGCGGCGTCAAGGACGATCTTTCTCTCATCGGGGAGACTATAGGCCGCCAACTACGTGGAGTCGCTGCGTTCTTAGCACCGCCTCCTTCGCCGCCTTCCATCAATGCCTCCGAGCGAGGGCTAGAACAGGAACAAGTACAAGAGCCGCAGTCAGATAAGCTCCTGGGGATCCGCAACGATTTGGCGGAGATCGGTGGCAGCTTCAAGAGCGGGCTTTCGTTATTATCAAGTAACAGAGCGGTGACGGAGATCTCTAGATTCGCTTCGAGTTTATTACAGTTCCCGGATCAAGATGATCATGGTGGTCATGATGAGGATGATGACGATGAAGATTACGATGACGGAGTGCCGGGAATTACCGATGAGGTGATTAAATTTGTTAAAGAAATTTCCAACCGACCAGAGCTCTGGAATGATTTTCCTCTCTCTTTACATAACGGTACTTTCTTTTAAAACCTTTTAATCTCTTCAAAACTAAATTTTCTGTATATTGCATTTGTTTTACTTAATTATTGTTAACACCTAGTTAGGTTTTAAGCTAGGGATTTTAATTAGTTCTCCAAAGTATTAAGTTAATCACATCTATAATCTGTTGTAGTAGCAAGGAAGGTCAAATGCAGAATAGACTAGGCTTATTTGTTTTGTTATTTGAGGCAGCTTCCTCCATTATTTGCAGTACTTGACCTTTTCTACAATTGTGGAACATTAGATTAGTTATTTTCATTATTAGAAGGGATTTACTATGCACTGTTTCTGGTGTTGCTTAATTCGCCATTATAGTAAAATGTGCATAAGGCCAGCGTGACTTATGCATTGAATGCAATATTATCAAGGGGACGTTTTAGTGTTGTTTGGTTGAATTAGCTTGCTTATGGCTGGCATTCAAGTGGGAAGTTCTGATTTGTGCGCTGTGAGGAGATTAAGGCTCCACTACTTTGGACCATAGTCTTAGCGTCATAGGAGCATATTATAGAAGGGTATTTGGGGAGAACTTACCCTTTAGCTTCTTCTCTTTTCCAGTTCTTCCACAAAGCTAATGGAAATTTATGGGTAACAAGGTATTGGCTTATTACTGCAGATTTCAAAATGTCTGAGGATCAGATAGAACATGCTGAAAATATTGAACACCTCGTCCCGAGTTTTGAAGCTCTTAGAGTTGGCCTTCAGAATAACTTGGGAGATGAAAGGTTTTGGATGATATATTTCATATTGTTGCTTCCAAGACTGAATGAGCATGATTTTGAGGTTCTTTCAAGCCCTGAGGTAAGAGATCTAATATATTTATATTGTTTTGTTCAATGGTACTTGTTTTCCATTTATCTTCCTTTCTGCCACAAAACACACGCCTTTGGTATGGGAGATGTAGGACTAATATAGATGCATGTTATATTGCTTTTCAACTTAGTTCATCCAACATTATGCTTTATTTGAGAAACATGTTCTTGTATCTGGAAGAGCTAATAGCCTGATGCTGTTTGCTCAATTACATATTCCTGTATACATTGTCGGTGCATGAACACTGCAGTCGTTGTGTAGTAATTATGCTCAATTTGTATTTATGTAAATAATGTCTATAGTATACATATACTTGCTACTACTTTGAAAGTTTTGTGGTCATCTTTGCAACTACTAGAGTGCCCTGCTGAAAACTCCATGAAATGGGCCCACTATCTTCTGAATCCATGATCTGCAACTTATGGAGCAAAAAAATCACACCCTCCTCAACTTCATTCTATTCTTCATTTCCCTAAGAAATGCTTCTCCTTTATGTTGCTCTCCATTTTGGAGTGGAAAATCTATAATATTTGAGGCATCAGCTATTGGAGCTGATTTCGGATTTGGTTGAAAGATTGCAAACAAAGGAATAAGCATTCTTGGCTGGACCTTAGTGGTGAAACAAGCAATGGTCTAGACATATTGAATATTTTCAAATGGGGGAGAGCATTGAGGTTAGGATTTTAAATTTTGTGTGGAGTTCCCTTCTTTTCTGGTACAGAAATGTTGTGAATTCTGAGAACATGTTTACTGTATTTAATCTGCAAAGCAATGACTAAGTTGGTCTTCACCAAGTTGGTAGACTTATCAGTAGCAAATCCACCAAAACCTAGATAAAGGAATTTAATCAAATCCACTATGGGCGTTTGGAAAATATATAATTAATATTTTTTCCTTCAGTATATTCTCTTTTATCTCCAATGATATGCGTGTGTTTTTTCTTGTCCACTCCATTTTAACTACTTTATGTGGATGTTTTAAGCAATCAAAACCATTTTAATGAAGGTTGTACTTACGTTGCAGGTTATTGAAACTAGAGACGCACTTTTGCAGAAGTTGCAAAAGAATAAGAATGTACAGGTTGAAAACAGTAGTCCTGATGCATCTCGACAGAGTGGCAATTTTAGTGAGACAAAACGAGAAACTTTTGTATCTAAGGAAAAGGTCAGTGAAATCGTAAATGCAGCAGAAGGATTAGAGATTACCTCCTGCGAGGACAACAAAGAGCAATGGTTAGAAGAAGCAGAATTTTCCTGTGGAAGTTCCCTGAACATCAAGAAAAACCTGGAACATGAAGATGATGTTTCGTTCAGTGATCTGGAAGACGATGATACCGATACTTCTAATAGAGCATCAGTGCGTAAGTCAACACAGCATGACAAAGCTCTTTCGTCCAGTGGATCCAATGACTGGGTTCAGCTGGACAAGAGACCAGAAACTTGTGGTGCTTTGCAGAAAGCAGGCCAAACAAGTTGTCGAGATAAAGATTCTGAAGGTGAGGAGTCAAATGACTGGCTCACTGATGATGATTTCGTCGACGTGGTAAGAGGGAAATGAATTTCTGATTCACTGTAAAGTTTCACAAACCCTTTTCTACCTGTTGAACTTCTGTACTTGTGGGAATCAGACCATCACATAATTGTGTTTTAATAAAGTAAAAGCGGTCAACTTTAATCCTGTTATTGATAAAATTTGTACATAATATTTGATACATTGGTTTGTAAATTGCAGCTGCCAACTCATTGCGTTGGTTGTTTTATTTATTGGTCCATATTGTTTTTCCCTTATTGTGATGGTTGATTATGTATAATTTTCTTAGAAGTGATTGTTTCAGTTACAGCTTTACATTAGGAAGACAGGTGTACATGACTGAGTAATCTCATTGCGGTTTCATCACAGAAAGTTTCTCCTAAGTTGTTGGATAGCTTCGAATATTTGCAGGCAATTTTCATGAATGTTTAGCAGTGCTTGCAGTTGCTCCATTGGCAGATTTTCCTGGACAAATCCCATGAGGCTGGTAATTTTTTGCCTTCCTTCATGCAGTGAATTCTCAAGGGATTGGATCTTCCCCTGCACAAAATTTTTAGACACCAATTTTTAGGATTTGATCTCCATATAAAGAAATTTAAAATACAGCAAGGCATACAACTCAATCACCATGTTGGAGAGGTTAGTCTGTTACTTTCCAATGTACCCTTAAGTCATCATTAAATTTAAGCATGGAACCTAATCAAGAATTTGTAGGTCCTAAAGCACGTGTACTGGAATGTAGGGCAAAAACAAGTGCGAATGTCGTAGAGGAAGAGACATTGCATCACATTGGCATGAATTTGGCACCATTGTAATCTTTGATTGGTAGATACGGATGTATCTAACACGAGTACATGCGGATTATATCCCTCTAACCATGCCCAGGAATGTGTTAAAACATAGGTGTCGGGCATAGGTGCTTCAAAAAAATAAAAGGTCGGAGCAACATAGGTTGTAGTGGGACAACATAGGTTGTGATTGGGGAAGAAGGAAGAGCTTATAAACCAGTTTACATATAGATTATTCAAACCAGAAAGGTTTCATGAAGAGAAAGTAAGAAGAAACAAACCATTGATATATCCAACCGCTGTTTCATCGCATAATTATGGGTCTTGTAGTATTCAATTTCTTCCTCCTTTTGTTTCTCCTGTCTCAACCTATGGACTTCATCTAAAAGTGACCATCGTGCTGCTTCTTTAGCTTCATTCTGTGAAGTCAATCTTCTCGATTTTTCGGCCAAGTTTTTCTTCTCTGCTTCTGCAGTCCTCAGCTTTTCAGCAAGATCATTCTTCTCTTGAGCTACTGCCTGCATCATTTAAGTTTTCACCTCAGTAAGATGACTCCTCAAAGGCAAAGGGCAGTTGGAAACATTTTACAGCCAATAGAGGCTTTTGTCCTTCTGCGAAGATACTTTAGCAAGGACAACCAGGTCAGATGCAAAACAAAATTGAACTGAATGTGAAGTTTTAGATTTATGGTAGAAAGAACCATTATCATAATTAAGACCCAGAGAAAGTAAGAAGAAACAGACCTGCAAACTATTCAATTTCACTTCCATCTCATCATTATAGTTCTTACAGCGTCCAAGCTCCTCTTCCTTCTCCTGTTTCTCTCTTTTGATCTGCCTAAGTTCTTGCTTCAACGTCTGCACTTCATTTGAAAGTGACTGTTGTTCTGCTTTTTGAGCTTCAACTTCTGTTCTCAATTCTTCGACGAATCTGTTCTTATCAGCTTCAGTCTTCCTCAGCTTTTTAGCAATATCATTCTTCTCTTGAGCTACTGCCTGCATCATTTAAGTTTTCACCTCAGTAAGATGACTCCTCAAAGGCAAAGGGCACTTGGAAACATTTTACAGCCTATAGAGGCCTCTGTCCTTCTGCGAGGATAATCTAGCGAGGACAACCAGGTCAGATGCAAAACAAAAATTGAACTGAATTTGAAGTTTTAAATTTACGGTAGAAAGAACCATTAACATAACTTGGATCCAGAGAAAGTAAGAAGAAACAAACCTGCAAACTATTCAACTTTTCTTCCAGCTCATCATTATAGTTCTTACAGCGTCCAATTTCCTCTTCCTTCTCCTGTTTCTCTCTTTTGATCTGCTTAAGTTCTTGCTTCAACATCTGGACTTCATTTGAAAGTGACTGTTGTTCTGCTTTTTGAGCTTCAACTTCTGTTCTCAATTCTTCAACGAGGCTGTTCTTATCAGCTTCGGTGATCCTCAGCTTTTTAGCAAGATAATTCTTCTCTTGAGCTACTTCCTGCATCATTTAAGTTTTACCTCAGTACGATAAACAAAGGGCTAATGCTAACATTTTTACAGAAATTAGAGGCTTTGTTCAAAAAACCTTTTTCTCATTGGAGAGCTTCACTAATTTATCTTTCTGTTTAGACGAAGTATCTTGAATTACTTGAAGCTTTTCAGAAAGTTCCTTGTTTTTCAGAGTAGATCTATCCATTTCAAGGCTCATTTGAGTCTGTCGTCAAAGAAAAAAGTAGTTAAAAAGCAAGTTTGTTTTTCTCCATTCTAATTGGTAAGAAATTATATTTAAGTACCATATGGTGAAAAGAAGTAACTTGAGCCTCACGAAGACATTGTAACAAAATTGATTCCTCTATCTTCCTTCTTTCAAGGTTAGTCTTGAGGTCTTCCTCAACACGCCTATATTCATCATTTCTAGTATCTAACTTGTTCTGAAGGGTAGAGAGATCAAAATTAGCTAGTTGAAAATCATCTCTGGCCATGCTTAAAACTAGTTCAGCAACTTTACATTCCTTGTGAACCAAGAAAACCAACATATCCAGACTAGTTTCGGAGCAATTATTAGCAGCACTCATTGCATGGTCAACCAATTTTCTCAGCATCTTCTTTGATAATTCTCATCATTAAACAGTTTAAACAACATTGAATAAAACTTTCTCAGAAACTCAAGCACTGGAGGACGTCTAGATTGGAGCAACTTATCAGCAATACCAAAAACCAAAATAAAAGCTCTTTCAGTATATGAAGAACCCCATTTTTCTATCTCCGCCAAATGATGTGTGGTGAATCCATTTGCAATACCTTTCTCAAAAGCCCGCATAGTTTGATTAGTAATAGAGGGTATGGCCAGCATCTTTAACAACATAAAGATATCAGAAAAATGGTGACCTCCTGCATGCAAACTCTCGGTTGCCAGCCCATGTTCACCAGATGAAAGGCGTTCTTGGTCGACTGAAAAGATGGAATCAATTTTTTGTAACATGGTTACTGCAAGGTCATCAGAACTATTCAAAGTTTTTGCAAGACGATCCAGCACACAAGGTGAAACATCAGCTCCTAAACGCTGTAACTTTTGACGGACAATACTTACCTACAAATAAAGAAAAGGTAAACACATTCAAGGAGGGGTTTCAAGGGGAAATAAATAAAAACTATGTTCTAATGCTCACTGCTAGAGGGATATCCTGACACTGAGATGCAGCTTTAAATAATAAGGCGATTGCAGCTCCAAGTGCTTCACCGTTTAAATCATCCACAACATTAGAGGCTTGAAGAAATACACTTTTCCAAACATCAATAGCCAACTTCAATTGACACGTGGCCTCAAGAACCTGTAAAACAAAATGTTTGATTCTAAACTCCGGCAAACTAAGTATGATAAGATCATCAGTGAAAACAGATGAAGAGGTCTCACAGGTAGTCACATTGAAGAGTCTGCATCTGTCTCTTTTAGCTGACATAAAATAGCAGAACCAACAACATTATGATCAAACTGACATGCTAACTTTGGCAATAAAGAAACGAGATCTGGTAGCAGATGCTTGGGAGCTTCTCGTCGTACTGCTAAAACCTTCTGCACAAAGTGACACTCTTGGCTTTGCTCTAAGGTAACTTGTGTAACTTCATCATTTAGAGCCTTCAATGACTTTACAATAAGCCTTAAGGTCTCCTCAGATGACTCAGAAGTAGAATCATGCTGTCCAAGAATAGCTTCCCCCAAAGTATTACTACAATTGTCCATACACTTTCCAGTACCAAAGAATGTCTCACGTATTAATGATCGAACAATATTTGCTAAACTACTTTGCCTATTTAATTTAGTTTGAGAGCTAACTTCATTGATATCTTGACATGATTCCGCATTTGTATCAGGTGCATCCTCACCGGATGTTCCTTGTAATCGCTGGCAACAGTCAACCATCACATTTAAAAGTGCATTCTCAATTTGCTGATGTAGGGACTCGACACCGGTGGTTGAAGCAACTAAATTGGACATGAATTTATCTGGACTAACATCGATCTGCCCTGTATCAATGCATCCAAATATTCTGCGAAAAATGTTATTTGGTTTTACAGTGTTGTGGTAAAGCCGCATTCCAATCAAAATTCCAGCCATTATGAAAAGATCGTTTCTAAATTCTTTTTTCAGAATAATAAAGTGATCTCCTTCCATTGCAAGAAGCTTCCCGGTGTTGTCCTCATTATCTCCATTTTCTTGAAGCTCATGTGATTTAACATCACTTGGAACCTGCATGAAACATTCGGCTATAATTGGACGAACATAGCATCAAATAACAGGTAAAAGTTACAGAACGAAGATCCAAACAAACTCAAATCAAAAGCATGCTAACCCTTACTTTTGAAAGATCCAACAACGGCCAGTAATCAAGGATCTCGCAAACAAAAGTAGCCATCTCACCGGTAACAAACCCAGCACTGGCTTTCAGCATATCAGATAGTTCCATGAACAGCAGTCGCCGATGACTATCACTAGTGTCTGTACGTAGACAGGACCCCTTGGAGATACTTTTGGCAGGGTGCTTTTTATTAACCACAGTCATCTTGTATCTAACATAAAGATCCTCAACCAAATTTGATGGATCACACTCCAGGTATGCACATAGGTTGTCAGATAATACACATACCGCTGCATATTATAATATTAGAAAATTACCAAACTATCTACTGGCAAAAGGAACAGAAAAACAACAAAAAGTTACATACTGTCTTACCGATTCGGAGCTTTAGTTTATCAACCTGGAAATATTTGCTGCATATATCGTTGATCATCGATGATGTTCGCTGGAAGGCTACGAAATTTTTCATTTCCCAAGTGATTGTGCACCTTCCCTTTTCTCCATCTTTATTGCTCGACTCTAGGACATCCTGAATTTCTAAACTCTCCTTCAATATAAGAATATCTGCATTAAACATAACAGTATCCTCAACCAAATACCCTGAACCCTTATTAAAGAGAGTTGCAAGAGTCAAAAATTCAGGACACCACCATCTTTTTGTAGCTTCAGAGAAACGCCCGTGTTTCCTTAAAAATAGAATTGTCTTTATTCTTCTTATTCACAACGGATAGCCGACAACGGGCAAAACAACTCCAATCCTGGGTGGCATCTTGAGGACCCGAAGCTTCAATAATCATCGAAAGGTAGATCGATTTTTGATATCGCCCTGTTGTCAAACAATTTTATCAGTTCTGTCCTTCATTCTCCAACAGGTGTAAGTATGAATAGTACAACTGTACATGTATATGGATTAAGCGTTGTTTAGCTACTTTCTCATTCATTCTTCAAACTTGCATGACCATCATCTTTTTCTATTAACAACTCAGAAAGCAAAAATGTAGCCATGAATGTAAGAAAGAAAAATTCAAAGTAATGCTTCACATTGGTTACCTCTGGGAAAAACAATCAAGCGAAATTCGTGATCCTCAATCTGAAACTTACTGCTCTCAACAGACACTCCTATCATCTTTTCATTCTTCAGAATATCCCTTTTCATTCTTCAGAATATCCTTCAACCTTGTAAAATTTTCAATCTTCCAGGTACAACTGCCACTTTTGTTTAAGGCACCAAATTTTTTAAAACCAGATGTAAGGACAGCAGCAGAATCTTTGATTGCTTTGAAAGATACCGTGAACTCCACCGTATTGTTCATAACAAATCCATTATTGGGTCCAATCAAATCGGATATCTTCATATAATCAGTCCAACCTAGAGCTGGAGTTGTTTTATTTAATCTCCCATACGAGTCCTTATGCATATGACTTCGCCATGCCTTTTGACTCAAAACAGATATACGAAACAAGCACCAAGAAGGCTTATTATGACCCATGCATTTAGGACATGTGTGCATCTGATTAGCTTCCAAAAACAAAGACAGACACTCAACTCCATTAACCTTGGTTGTAGAGGCACTAATATGAGCAAAACCTCGTCCAAGAAGAAAAACAGCGCTACTCATCTGCTGGCGGCTCTCGATCATTTCCTTAAAGAAACTAAAAGTTTTAATCTTCCATTTAAATTTCCCGCCCAAAACAATAGTGTCACAACCTAAAGAATGCGCTGAATAGTCGACCATCTCAGTGTCATTGTTACCGTCCCTTGAAAATGAAAATGATTCGTCCAAAATGGAAATTTCAATAGAACAATGCAAAGAACCGTTCTTGAAAAACCCTGATCTTGGACCAAAAACAGAACTAGCAAGTTGTAAGCTACCGCCAGTAGGAATATTTGTATTCCTGGTAAAAAATGTAAGCTTAAACGCTTTGGTCAAAGACTTCGACTCATCTTCATGGTTAAAAATGCTTAGTTTATAAGACGCCAAGGGACCGAATCTGAAAGAGTAACGTGGAGAGTTGATTTTAACTTGGAGAGAAAGGAAAGCGTCAGGGCCAAGGGCAAGGGCAAGGGCAAGGGCAAGGGCATCGCTTCCTGGGACTATCACGGAGCGGAATTCAAAGTCACCCACTTCAAACCAAGGACTGCAAATCATTTTATTGGGCTGAAGTTCTGGATTGTAAGGGACTGTCCATTTAGCAAGACATGAATGTTTACCGCGGTGCACTAGGTTGATCCCAGGTTCCGCCATCGATGGGTTGAAGAAGATGATGACGTGTGGGTTCTTGTTCCTTCGTTTTGGATTTTGGCGGGGTTTTACGTTGACATATTTAAGTTAACATTTGTAGAAGGACTGTTTCTTGGGATATGGAAAGAAAAAAGAAGCTTTAACTTGACAAGAAAATGGGGTTCATGCAGGGTTTTTCTTTTTGGGGTTCTTTTAATTGGTTGTAGCTATCCGTTTCCTTTCAGAATCTGTTTGTTTGGCGAGAAAATAGGAGGGAAAGCTTCGGTTTTAAATCTAATCTTATAACTTATATTTGAAATTTATTTAGTATATTAAATACTTTTAAAAATAGTGGGAAATTCAAAATAATACATACTGATTTTTTTTTTTGGTGGAAAGAGAAATTACAACTCAATTTTCAAACAGTAATATAACTTAACACATAATCTTTATCTATCAATCGTAATCCTGTTTCCCTATCTTTTCTAGGCTTAACAATTCTGTCAGCCATACTATTCTGGAAATATGCTGAAGGTTCCAGTGACTCAGAAGCTTCAAAAGCAAAATAATTCTTGTAACTAGAGCAGAGTTAGAATTACCACGAACTCCTTCATGAATGAGGTTAACAGCTTCAAGATTATTTGTTCGAATGATGACTTTCCGGAAGCCACGATCAATAGTAATTTGCAACCCATCAAGGATGCCCCATAGTTCTGAATCAATGACCTCGCAGTTGCCCAAATATCTTGTGAAGCCAACAATCTAAGACCCGTCATGATATCGCAATAGTCCTCCGGCTGCAATAAATCTATCGACATGTTTAACCGAACCATCCGTGTTTAAGTAGACCCATCCATCCGAAAGAAGAGGAAGGAAATCTAATCCTGAATTTCTAGTGCCTTGCGAATTAGTCACCAAACCATACTGCTTTGCCCAACATAGAGAGGCTTTGATAACTTCGTCCGTATTCCATGTAAGACCTTGAAATATGCGTAAGTTTCTGTTCTTCCACAGACGCCAAATGATCATTCCAAACAGGCAAGCCCAAGTAACTCCACCCATAAGGTTTACTTCATGCTTATTCCGTAAGTTAAGCTCTATCCATTTGTATAAAGATCCTGCAAAAAGGACAGATTGTTTACCTGGAGGAATAAGTTGCGTCCAAATATCCCTTGCAGTCGTACAATCCCTAAAAACATGAAGGATACCCCCATTGTTGTGTCCATAAGCCCCACAAGTAGAATCCAAACCCAATCATCTTCTTGTTCTTTCCATATTAGTAAGTAAACGGTGTTTGATAGTGAGCCAAATGAACACTCTAACCCTTTATGGTCCTTTACATTTCCAAGGTAAACTCCAAATATCATTTTCGCATCCCATGAGTCTTTCTGAAACTTTTTGTAAGCACTTTTAACCGAGAAAACACCAGAAGCACTCCCCCCCCAAATAATTCTATCTATACCGGAGTTCGGTTGAGGTGGCGAAATTCATACAATTAGTTGAATGATGTCTTCAGGTAGCCAAAGGCGAAAGAACTCTAAATTCCAATCTCCATTTTCCATGACCATATTACTAAGGACACAATACATATCCAGGCTAGAGTTACATGCTATCTTTTTGTGCAGCGGCCCAACATTAGGAACCCAAGGATCTTTCCAATAGCTAATACTATGTCCATCCCCAACAGACCAAAGCATATTCTCACGTATGGGTGGCCAAATCTTCAATAAAGATCTCCACAAAAAAGAACACTGACCTCTCGATAAAGATTTAGGTAAACCATCTTGAACCCCATACTTAGACCGAAGCACCTTGACCCATAAAGAAGAGCAATCCGTCAATAATTTGAAACCCAACTTCATAGTGAATGAAGTTTTATGATCACATAAAGACCTTATGCCAAGACCTCCATTCGATTTAGGTTGGCATATCGAATTCCAACTGTCCAGAGCAATCATTCTATTGCCATTAGTGGATTCCCAAATGAATTATCTTACCATGCCTTCGATCTTATCACACAAACCTTTCGGGATCATCATCGACTGCATAAAGTAACTTGGAATAGAGAATAAAACCGACTGAGCCAAAGTAATTCTTCCTGCCAAAGAGAGTTGTCGAGCATCCCAACTACAAAAGTTTACTTCTTACCTTGTCAACAACAAAACGCAAAGTATTATTTGTAACCTTTTCGTGAAAGAGGGGAATTCCTAAATATGGACTAAGATTCTGCACTACCTGGAATCCAAAAATTCCACTAATATGCCTTTGGATATTTTCATTCACTCATTTAGAGAAAACCATATTTGACTTTTACAAATTAATACTATGTCCTAAGACACTGCAAAAGGTATCTAACACATTCTTGATAACCCGTGCCTGGTCCTCTTCTGCCTTGCAAAAAAGAATCAAATCATCTACGAAAAAAAGATGGGAAAGAGACGGACCTGATCTAGATAGTCGGATAGGTGACCATTTACCTTCAGCCATAGCCACACGAATACCATGCCCTAACCACTCCATACACAAAATGAAAAGATATGGTGAAAGTGGACATCCTTGAAGTACTCCCCGTGCCGCCTTGAATTTCTGAGAAGGCACTCCATTCCAAAGGACCTGCATAGTTGAACCAGAAATAGCTGACATAATGATAGAACGGAGAAAGTTAGGAATACCTGCAGCCTGTAGTGAAGCGTCTATAAAATCCTAATGAATACGATCATAAGCTTTTTCAAGATCGATTTTAATGGCCATCTACCTTTTATTCCTTTGTTTACTCTTCATAAAGTGAATGACTTCTTGCGCAATGATGATGTTATCATTAACGTTTCTTTCTACGACAAAACCTGCTTGTTCAGGTGCAATGATCCTTGAGAAAACCACTTTGAATCTATTGGGAATAACCTTCATCACCGGCTTATAAAGCACCAAGCAAAGACTGATAGGGCGAAACTGCGAAAAACATTTAAGATATTGCACTTTGGGAATAAGGACAATAAGTGAATTGTTGAGGTCAGGATCAATACGGTCACCAGAGAAAACCCTTTTTACCCACTCACAAATGGATGGACCAATAAACTCCCACTAGCTCTGGTAAAATAGCATGAAGTCCATCACTGCCTGGTGCTTTTAAAGGCGCCATATCAAAAAGGGCCTTCTTAATCTCTTCATTAGAAATAGGCCTGCTAAGGAACTGGACCTCTTCTTGTGTGAGAGACGGGAAGGCATTATACCCAAGACTACTTGTTCTTTTTGGTTGTTCACCATAAAGACTCTTATAAAAGTTGACTGCTTTCTACTTTAAGTTTTCTTCATCCATAACCTACTCCCCTGCCTGATTTTTAAGGGCAACAATACAATTATGCTTCCGTCTTTGTAAAGCTCGCCTATAAAAGAATTTTGTATTCCAGTCCCCAAAAACTAACCAGTCACACCTAGCCTTCTGCCTTCATAAAAGCTCCTCATGATGTAACACAAACTCCAGCTTTTCTTAGATTTCTAACTCAATCTGATTTAAAGAAGGCGAGTTTTTCCAATCGATCGCCTTTTGAACATTATCCAGCTTTTTCTTCAAGAGATTCTTCTGATGCGTAAGGTGATTATAAACCTCTTTATTCCAAAGTTTTACATGATCAATAAAAGAAACATGAGTATTCGACATATCTCCCCAAAACTTCCAATTCTTTTTAATAAATTCTAAAAATTTTGAATGTTCAATTCAACCTGTCAAAAAAAGAAAAGGCCTCTTTGACGAGGACTGAACATTAGGTAAAAAAGATAATTTGAGGGGTCTATGATCCGATTTGAGCTTTATAAATAAAGGACTTTTGACAAAGGAAAATTAAGGTTTTAGGCATCATTACAGATCGTTCTATCTAATCTCTCAAAAACTCCTCCTCTATTCCAAGCAAAAATTGGACCACAAAAACCCAAATCATGCAGGCCCATGGAATCCATGAACTCACTAAATAAAGTACACCTTTTTCCCGATGACATGACCACCTCTTTTTTCACACGAAGCAAGGATAGCGTTAAAATCACCAATCATTAACCACGGAGTCTCATCTATCAGAACAGTATATTTAATAGCTTCCCATAACTGCTTCTGTTTTTGACCATTAGGACTACCATACACGATAACGACCAAAATCGATTGCCGATAAGAATTTCCATAAATCTTGAGTAAAATAAATTGAAAATGATTACCCAAAATATTCACAGAAATAAAATCTTTCCATCCTATCCAAATTCCACCAGAAAAACCCACAGCCTCTACTCGGTGTGAAAAATCAAAATCGAGTTTTGCAATAATAGAATCAGCTTTAACACCACTTACCCGTGTTTTTAAAAGGCCAACCAAATCAAGCTTATGCTCTCTATTATACTCCCAAAAAACTCGAGGGAATTTCAAACCAGCATATCCTTGACAATTCCAACAAAAAATAGTAAAATTCATAATAAAAATAAAATTAAAAAAACCAAAAAATAAAAATATCACCATATTATACTGATGTGGAATCCAAACCACCAGTCTGTCCATCAGTGTTGTCATTTGTTTTGTCAGCTCCAAGCCTAGCTAGCGAATTGATGAGATTATCCATGGAACTTATAGCTTCTGTTAAAGGAATTCGAGAAATCCTAACTTTTTTAACTTTCCTCCATTTTCTTTGAAAGTGCAATTGAGAGGAGGGCCGCCGCGATTATTGCCAGTTTTGTTCTCAGGACCATGCCCTCTAGAAACAAAAAGAGATTTATTAGTATTAACTAAAATGTTTCTCTTATTACCTTTGAGCGATTTAGACATACCATTATCCTTGAAGATAATAGCCAAATGGAATTTTGGGTGTAAAAGATTCGCATCTAATTGAACAATAGATTCACCAGGGCCTTCAAATACGGGATTAGTACGAACTAAATTATTCCTTTCATTCCTTGGAGGAGTAGAATGCACATTAACAGCTTCCTGCTTTGAAAATTCATTAGAAGTCGTTCCACCAAGGCCATTATTATTGTTGTCCAGGCAACTAGAAAGAAGACCATTTGGCGCAAAAGGACTAGCCTGCCCAAGCCCTTCCCCACTTGGCCTATCCCGCGTCTCCATCGACGGCCCATTAAGTCGTGTAATCCTCTTATTTTGTTGCTTCGTTACACCTTCAGATGGAATAAGGAAAAAGAGTGAGAAAATGCTAAATTATTAACCAGGTCCTTGTCTTTTTGGAAAAGCCTATCAGACTCCACAGGCCTTTTGTAACACCTCTTACCCGTCTCAGATGCCGGAACAGGGTTCGAGGCATTACCGGACTTACAACACAACATTCATTCATATCTGAATTATAAATCTTGCGTGCAAATTAAAACTTTTATCAATCACAATCATATTGTCCCATACTAGGCTCGTTTCAGCCTTAAACCATGCTTAGAAGTGGCTTGGGACTAAACTGATAACTCAAACATCTTATACTAGACATACAAATTTTTTCATCACTGCAAAGGTCACACGCCCGTGTGCCCCAACCGTGTCACTCACACGGCCGAGAGATATGCCCGTGTCTCAGACCGTGTGGACATTCGAATTGGGATCACATGGCCGTGTCTTAGCCCGTGCTCAACCCCGTGTAACTCTCTAACTTACCTCACACGACCAGACCACATGCCTGTGTGTCTAGCCCGTGTGTCATGTACATGCTCGTGTCCAAGCCGTGTGGAAACAGTGCATACATACTACCTTGGGTCATACAGCCGGACATACATCAGTGTGCTACACACAGCCAATAGGCACACCCATGTGTCTAGTCCGTGCGAAGTCTTTAGGGTATACTGACTTAATATCCAAACATATGATTAATACATAATATTAATACATTTGAATTTATAGCATTTCCTATCATATCAACTTTTCAAATCAACCATAAAACTTACCAAATTTGACTATTTCATTTGGCCATTCATGAGCACATTAAATCCTACAATTTTTGAACACAAAGCGTATACCAAAATTCATTCCTAATCTCATCCATAACCAAGCCATATCACATGGCTAGATATATCCATCTCAAAACATATCCAAAATTCTCTATCCTATACATGCCACGCAACCAAAAACTCAAAGCTTTTATTTATCGAAGCGATAACCAGATAGTATGATGAGATGTCCAACGACTCTCAACCCGAGCAAGGCTCTGAAACTCTATTAACACAGGAAAAACACGCAGAGTAAGCTTTGAAAGCATAGTAAGTCATAAGCAAATAATTCATTTCAATGATATTTATAAATCAATATCATTAAACCGAATTTAACAAATCTCAATCACATATACATTCATTATACTTTTAAATTCATAAAACCACATTAAGTAACTTCACTTATCTTGTTTATCAATGAACATATAACCATACTTTCAAAATAGAATAACAACCGTTAGCTCATCATATAAATCAAGTTCACACATATTCATTTCATCACCAACCTAACCATGGTCATTTGTTACGAATCATACATGAAGTTATATCAACTTCTTTTTAAACACTTCCAAACTCGAACATCTATAATTTCCTTATTCACCTAAACCAAATTGCATATATAAATCATATAACCAACTCACCATTTAAATTTCAATACCTGTTCCAGTTTTTGAACTAAGAAATCATGCATCAAATTCATGTTTCATGTTTCATGTTTCGTAAATCTCATATCTGAAACATAGCACCACAATTTCATATAGCGAGTATATATAATACACCATACTACTTATCTTTATTCAAAGTCATATCTTATTTACATTTCAAATATTTAATCTTATGAGTAGAATTAATAATTTCATTCAATCCAACTTATTTCACCATTAATTTACATAATTTTTCATCTACTTCATACTTAACATCATCAACTACATATGTTTCATACATACCTGTACCATTACCTTCTTATCTGTCATGCTTATCATTTCAATGCTCGAAACATTAATTGATTCGATCGTGCTCGAACATTCGACGAACTCGCACCCTTAGTGCTAATTAATTAACCAAGCTATAATTGTATCGCACACTTAGTGCCAATTAATTAGCCGAAGCCATAATTGTATCGCACACTTAGTGCCAATTAATTAGCTGAAGCTATAATTATATCGCACACTTAGTGCCAACTTAGTAGCCGAAACTATAATTGTATCGCACACTTAGCGCCATTACATTAAACTGAACTTATATCGGTGTCGTCCTCATAGTGCCATTTACTCAGCCAATGCTATTACAATCTCACGCACTCAGTGCCATTTTAATAGCCGTAGCTATTGCCTTTATCGCACACTTAGTGCATCAAATCCAATTCACATATTACATATTTCAATCTCACAACCATATTTCTTTACACCTTAATTCAGCATATGTAATCCACACACATTTCAATTTAACAACATTTATATACTTATGAACTTACCTCATACGGATACGAACGGACCAGAACGACTATTCAATAATTTTCAACTTTCCCCGGTCTAAATTCGATTTTCTCATTTCTTGATCTAATTCAATGCAAATTCAACTTATTTAACCATATACTCAATCAAATTCATGTAAAAACACATAAATAGGCTAATTACACTTTTGCCCCTAACATTTCACATTTTTCACAATTTAGTCCCAATTTCACAAAACACAAAATATTCAAAATTTGACCACAATCATTCTTGGCCGAATTTTCCTCTAGTCCTTTTAAGCTCATATATACAATTTCTTTCACATTTTAGTCCTTTAATTTCTCATTTCACAAATTACCCCAAAATATTCAAATTCATCAAAAATTCCAATACAAAATATATTTATCTATCATCAAGCTTTCATATATACAAAATCAACAATTGTATCTCATGAAATCATCATCAAATTCTAAAATTTAAGCATGGGCTTTGTAAAACACGTAGCAACGATCTCAAAAATGTAAAAATTATCGAAAACCGAGTTTAAAACTTACCTAAATCAAGCCCCAAATGTGCCAAACCCTTAAAACTCTTTTTGCCTCTCCTTTCTTTGCATATTCGGCAATAATAAAGCAAATATGGCCATACTTTTGTATTTGTTTTATTTATTTAATCTATTATTATTCAATTTACCTAACCAACCTTTAAAACTTATTCTATTTACCAATTTGCCAAGCCATGAATTCCACTAACCGTTATAATTGTCTAATTACATTATAAATGCATCATATTATAAAGGCAAATTCAATTAAACATTCTCACATTTAACTATCAACTTCTTTTTTTACGCGATTAGGCCATTTTTACCGAATTAACCACTCAAACGGTAAAATTTCTTTACGAAACTTTCACAATCTCTAATATCATACTGTAGATTTCATTAAAATAATAAAATAAATATTTTAACTTTGGATTATGGTCCCAAAACTACTATTCCTATTAACCCCGAAAACGGGCTATTACCACTCTCCCCCCTTTAGGGATTTTCGTCTTCGAAAATCCTACCAGAGAATAAATTAGTGATTTACTTTCACAAGCCTCATCAATTTCTCACATAGCCTCAGATTTCCAAACTTTTCAATCTCATGAGCTAAGATTATGATCTGTTCTTTGCTATACATCATAACAAGCTGAGTTTCTACTTCTGTAAGAGATACTATAGACAAAGGATCTGATCTGTATCATCACATGATATATATATAAGAAACACATTACGGTTCTTCTCAAGTTCTGATAATAATCTCATGCCGTCAGATGAATCGTGAACTCAACTTTTCTTTATAGCTAAATCGCAAAATTTTATTCTCACTATAATACTTTCACAAATACTTAGTTTTCTAACTGAAATTCAATGCTTTTACGTATCAAGCCCGCATATGTTTCCTGCCAATCTGAAACTGCTTTTAGACTGTCATGAATTTCTTTCATTTCTCCTCAAACATCAACACATGCTATAACAGTTCTGAAAACACTCGATAACCAGTTTTAGCCATCAGACATTTAAATACAAAATTAGAAGTATCACTTTTCATACTCATTTACC
This sequence comes from Gossypium hirsutum, assembly GCF_007990345.1. Taxonomy (NCBI): domain Eukaryota; kingdom Viridiplantae; phylum Streptophyta; class Magnoliopsida; order Malvales; family Malvaceae; genus Gossypium; species Gossypium hirsutum. Next base: position 9,781,611 of record NC_053429.1, read on the forward strand.
AATACAACTGTCTTAGATTATTGTACATCTTAATACTCCCCGAATGGACAGATAATTATCACTGTGCTAGATGTAACAATTGTTGTAAAATTTTTGGATTTCTCGGTACACAAACTCTATCTCGACACAACAAATAATTGTCAGTTCCAATCTGAAATTTTGAATCAGAAATCAATTTATGTTGTACCCTTTTTAACTTGTGATTCACTGACACACCTCTTAGCCTCACAAATTTGCTGATTAAACATCAATTTAGTTTCTAGCTCAGCCAATATCTACTCATCGTCTGATAAGATTAATCACATGATTATCGGTCGTAAAACACACAAGGATTTCTGGTTCAGAACATCCGTGACTACAATCGTTTGCCCATAGTGATAATCAATCACTGACTCATAATCTTTCAATAGTTCAAACCATCTTTAATACTTGTGTCGAATAACTCTTTACTTGATGTAGGCTAAACCAGAACTGACGCTTCAGTTAACAATGTCTTCAACTGTTTACCACTTTATTAATAAATATCATATCATTCAGACTTCCCAATCGCGATAACTTTCTCAATTAGAACCGTTGCAATAGATATAATTATGTATCAAGTCTTCTAAAATATGAGTTCGTCATTCAGACTATCCATCTACTTACCCGTGAACATTCAAAGTTCATTTCCACCCTTTGGATAGATCCAGATACAATTAACTCGATTAATCCTCCAAGAAATTAATCCAATCAATTTAAACAACTGAATCAATCTCGACTGTCGACCAATGACTTTTCACTTATTAATCAACGAAGCTTTGAATCATGCTGAAGACACAACCATTAGATAGATTAAAATCATAGTGCCATAATAAGGCCGACATCTCAACTATATAGATATATAATGTCCCGGTTATCAATAATACATTTCAAACACAAGAGAAATTTCGTATATGATTCCAGTAGCAACCAATGTAGAAACAGAACCTCTATAAATCTTGTGACAATACCACTATACTCTCACATTTCAAACCAGAACTTATACTCGTAATAGACATAGTCATCTCTGGCAAATAGATATCTCTTGCAGATAGTCACCTGGAATTATTAGATAACCAGAATAGCAAAAATTCAACATCTAAAGCTACACAGAATATCAAAAAATTACAACCCATATAGAATGATATCAATTCCTATGATATCCCAAAAATTTTCTAGAAAGAACAATGTCACTCATAAATACTGAAATCCACAGTAACAGAAGCAATATAATCTTCACGTATATTCAACATGACAATAGCCAGTAGAAACAGAATATTAGCTTCATACGGATTTTACCATCGACTTTCACATCCATACAATGGAATAAATACCAGAGAAAGACATAGCAATGTCGAACGTAACCCCAATCAGACCAACGATACTTTCGTCTACTAGTATGTTTAGTTAGTGTTCTCATACGATACAATTTCTTTCTAAAATTAAATCGTCACATATACTTCTGAAGATAAAATAAAATTCCCAAAATAAGTCATAGTGACTGCCTGACTATAACCACTGCACTCAGCCCTCAATACCATTCAAACGTTATCCTTTCACTGACAGAAATCAATTCAGAAAATCTTCCAGTTAATACTTTCTTTAGATAACATACCTGAATAAATCATTTGATCGGAGTTAACTTCTTCTTTAACAGTGATGTCACATAATCTGCTTAGTCTTCAGAACTATCCAATATCTCCTTTAATATTATCTTTATTTGCTGACTCACTCTCTTTTTTGAATACATTAGTAATCTTTCATACACAAATCTCTGTAACTTCACACTCATAAGCTTATTCAACCCAACTCTTACTTACAAATTTCATAATAACATTTTACTAATAAAGGGGTTAAGGTTGGTAAAGCCTCAAATTCAATTCACACATAAATGCACATAACATATATTGTCACAATTAGCCAGTTCATCACTGATTTCACATTCTCAAATCATTTAATAAACATTTGTTTATAAACACTTTTGTTTTTAACACATAGTTCATATGACAACTCAAATCACTAATTCCCTATCAAAGTATTTCATTTAATAATCATAACCCAATTATCATAACTCATATGCTCATATAATTATAACTTTTATCAATAACAAAAGGTCATACTCTTTGATCTATACCTTTATGAGTTTCAACTCATAATCAACACATTTCCATTCAAACATTCGAGTACACATTTTGTACTATCAGAATTAGCTCGGTTGGAAAACTTTTCTGTCTCATCAAAACAATTTTCGTCAGAGTCGGGAGATATCATACTATCACAGGTTAAATGTGACATGCATAGCTAGACTCATATACACCATGGTAGTCCTAGAACCGACTAAACCATAACTCTAATACCATTAAATGTAAACACCCTTTACCCGTCTCCAACGCTGGAACAAGGTTCGAGGCATTACCGAAATTACAACACAACATTCATACATATCTGAATTATAAATCTTGCGTGCAAATTAAAAATTTTATCAATCACTATCATATTGTCCCTTACTAGGCTCGTCTCAGCCTTAAACCATGCTTAGACGTGGCTTGGAACTAAACCGATAACTTAGAAATCTTATACGAGACATACAAATTTTTTCATCACTACAAGGATCACACGCCCGTGTGCCCCGGCCGTGTGAGTAACACAGTCGAGAGAGACGCCAGTGTCTCAGACCGTGTGGACAATCGAATTGGGATCACATGACCGTGTCTTAGCCCGTGCTCAACCCCGTGTAACTTTCTAACTTACCTTATACGGCCAGACCACACGCCCGTGTGTCTAGCCCTTGTGTCATGTACACGCCCATGTCCAGGCCGTGTGGAAACAGTGCATACATACTGACTTAAGTCACACGGCCAGACATATGCCTGTGTGCTACACACGGCCAATAGGCACACCCGTGTGTCTAGGCCGTGCCAAGTCTGTAGGGTATACTAACTTAATATCCAAACATATGATTCATACATCATATTAATCCATTTGAATTTATAGCGTTTCCTATCATATCAACTTTTCAAATCAACTATAAAACTTACCAAAATTGACTATTTCATTTGGCCATTCATGAGCACAATAAATTCTACTATTTTTGAACACAAAGCATATACCAAAATTCATTCCTAATCTCATCCGTAACCAAGCCATATCACATGGCTAGATATACACATCTCAAAACATATCTAAAATTCTCTAGTCTATACATGCCACGCAACCAAAAACTCAAAGCTTTTATTTACCGAAGCGATAACCAGATAGTGTGATGAGATCTCCAACAACTCTCAACCCGAGCAAGTCTCTGAAACTCTATTAACACAGGAAAAACACACAGAGTAAGCTTTGAAAGCTTAGTAAGTCATAAGCAAATAATTCATTTCAATGATATTTATAAATCAATATCATTAAATTGAATTTAACAAATCTCAATCACATATGCATTCATTATACTTGTAAATTCATAGAACCACATTAAATAACTTCACTTATTATGTTTATCAATAAACATATAACCATACTTTCAAAATCGAATAACAACCGTTAGCTCATCATATAAATCAAGCTCGTACATATTCATTTCATCACCAACCTAACCATGGTCATTTGTTACTAATCATACATAAAGTTATATCAGCTTCTTTTTAAACACTTCCAAACTCGAACATTTATAATTTCCTTATTCACCTAAACCAAATTGCATTTATAAATCATATAACCAACGCACCATTTAAATTTCAATACCTGTTCCAGTTTTTGAACCAAGAAATCATACATCAAATTCATGTTTCATGTTTCGTGTTTCGTAAATCTCATATCCGAAACACAGCACCACAATTTCATATAGCGAGTATATATAATACATCATACTACTTATCTTTATTCAAAGTCATATCTTACTTACATTTCACATCTTTAATCTTATGAATAGCATTAATAATGCCATTCAATCCAGCTCATTTCACCATTCATTTACATAATTTTTCATCTACTTCATACTTAACATCATCAACCACATATGTTTCATACATACCTGTACCATTACCTTCTTATCTGTCACGCTTATCATTTCAATGCTCGAAATATTAATTGATTCGATCGTGCTTGAACATTCGACGAACTCGCACACTTAGTTCTAATTAATTAACCAAGCTATAATTGTATCGCACACTTAGTGCCAATTAATTAGCCGAAGCCATAATTGTATCGCACACTTAGTGCCAATTAATTAGCTGAAGCTAGAATTATATCGCACACTTAGTGCCAACTTAGTAGCCGAAACTATAATTGTATCGCACACTTAGCGCCATTACATTAAACTGAACTTATATCGGTGTCGCCCTCATAGTGCCATTTACTCAGCCAATGCTATTACAATCTCACGCACTCAGTGCCATTTTAATAGCCGTAGCTATTGCCTTTATCGCACACTTAGTGCATCAAATCCAATTCACATATTACATATTTCAATCTCACAACCATATTTCTTTACAACTTAATTCAGCATATGTAATGCAGACACATTTCAATTTAACAACATTTATATACTTATGAACTTACCTCATACGGATACGAACGGACTGAAACGACTATTCGATAATTTTCGACTTTCCTCGATCTAAATTCGATTTTCTCATTTCTTGATCTAATTCAATGAAAATTCAACTTATTTAACCATATACTCAATTAAATTCATGTAAAAACACATAAATGGGCTAATTACACTTTTCCCCTGACATTTCACATTTTTCACAATTTAGTCCCAATTTCACAAAACACAAAATATTCAAAATTTGACCACACTCATGCTTGGCCGAATTTTCCTCTAGTCCTTATAAGCTGATATATACAATTTATTTCACATTTTAGTCCCTCAATTTCTCATTTTCACAAATTACACCAAAATATTCAAATTCATCAAAAATCCTAGTACAAAATATATTTATCTATCATCAAGCTTTTATATTTCACCATTTATGATCACAAAGCTCACAAAATCAACAGTGGCATCTCATGAAATCATCATCAAATTCTAAAATTTAAGCATGGGTTTTGTAAAACACGAAGCAACGATCTCAAAAACATAAAAATTATCGAAAACCGAGCTTAAAACTTACCTAAATCAAGCCCCAAATGTGTCGAACCCTTAAAACTCTTTTCTCCTCTCCTTTCTTTGCATATTCGGCAATAATGAAGCAAATATGGCCATACTTTTGTATTTGTTTTATTTATTTAATCTATTATTATTCAATTTACCTAACCAACCTTTAAAACTTATTCTATTTACCAATTTGCCAAGCCATGAATTCCACTAACCCTTATAATTAGGGGTGTGAAAAATTCGGGTAAAATTAAAAAAATTCGGTTAACAGACCGAATTCGGTTAATCGGTCAATTAACCGAATTAATTCGGTCGGGGGTCGGTTAATAATTTTTTAAGTTTTCGGTTAATGGTTAATTCGATTCGAAACCGGTCGGTTAACCGAATTTTTTCGGTTTAAATGAAAAAAATAATAAATAAAATTATAATATATAAATAGCTCACTATTCACTCAGACCCAATCCAACATAAACCCAAATACCCAATCTAATATATATTAACCCAAGTACCCAACCCAACCTAATTACCAAACCCTATCATAAAAATTACAAATAATTTAATAAATAAAAATAAAAATCTAAAACTAAAAAAAAAAATAAAAAAAAATAAAAAACATATAATTTTATACAAATAATTTGGTTAATTCGGTTAATTTGGGTAATTTGGTTAATTCGATTAATTCGGTTAATTTTATACTTATTTTAACAAAAAATTAAAAAAATATAATTTTCGGTTAATTCGGTTAACCGACCGAATTAACAAAAAAATTTTGGTTCGGTTAATTTTTTCTAAAAAATTTCAGTTCGGTTAACGGTTAAAAATTTTGAAGAGTCGGTTAATTCGGTTAATGTTATTTCTAGTCGGTTAACAGGTCGGTTAACCGCTTGAACACCCCTACTTATAATGGTCTAATTACATTATAAATGCATCATATTATAAAGACAAATTCAATAAAACATTCTCACATTTAACTATCAACTTTTTCTTTTTACGCGATTAGGCCCTTTTTACCAAATTAACCACTCAAACGGTAAAATTTCTTTACTAAACTTTCACACATCTCTAATATCATACTGTAGACTTCATTAAAATAATAAAATAAATATTTTATCTTCTGATTATGGTCTCGAAACTACTGTTCCGATTAACCCCGAAAACGGGCTGTTACACTTTTTCTCCAAAGATTTAGAACTAGGCCCCCCTTAATCTGACCCATCTCAACATAGTCTGCTGGAACTAGACTCTAAGACAGGCCCAACCGAAGGCATAATGCCCACTTTAGTCCCATGGGCCACTTCACCAACCTGACCCACTAACCCCTTAGAATTAGCCCTACCCAAAACCTCCTTAGATGAAACCCTATTTTTAGCACTACTACTACTTCCAGCCGTATGGTCATCACCATGGTTCTCCAAAAAACCCCCGACTGTGCCTCCAAATCTGCCACCTGAGTCAATCTCCACAATCAACGGCGAAAACCTAGAGCCCAACGTTTCCTTTCCCAAATTTGTTCCACCATTAATTCGAGGGTCTTGTTGACCACGCTGGGATTTTCTCTCCACCGGCATCCACGGCCCAAAATCAGCTTTCTTTCCTTCACCATCCTTACTGACATCACCGTCTGAAGGCGTCGTCTCCGCAGCTACAAGTTCCCCGGAGCCGGATTCACCCCCTCCGATGGGCACAACTCCTTCACATACCCATATTTTCCGCAGCTGAAACACACCTTTGGGAGGGCCTCGTATTCAACCCTTTGCATGGCGCCATCAACCAACACCTGAGATATCAGTGGTTTATCAAGATTGATGAAAACAGCCAAACGGGCGAACTTTCTTCTAGTTCTGTTGTCGGTTTGCAGGTCTAACTTGACTACTTTTTTTATTAAACCTCCAATAACCTCAATAATTTATCTTTTATATAGGTACCCCGAAAGCCCCGCCAATCGAATCCAGGCCATCACCACACTATGGTAAGGTTGTGCTGGATTGAATGATTTCGTCCATGGTTGTACCGTGAGGTAATAACCGAAGATGATCCATGGTCCCTATACTAATACTTTGTTATAGTCATCAATGTCCTGAAATTTAACCAAAAAATACCCATTAGTAATATCCATTAAATGAAAAGTTTTCGTAGGCTTCCATAGATTAAGAATACGATTATGCAGCACGTCTTATCCGATATTGCGTCCTAATAGCTTGAGAATCATCGTCAACTCCATCTCCTTGAAGAGTAGATCTTTGATTCAATTCGAGAAGGCGATTGCCGGAATCCCATTAACCATGGACGTATTGATATCTCCATCCATTAGTTCAAAATCACTCTTATTGTTATCGAGGTTTCCTTCAAGATTTTCATCAGGAGGGACAACTCTTCCCCCCAAAAGTTTGTCCTTAAAAGACAAAACTGGCTGCTGACCAGAGTTAACGACCATGTTACTGGTTTCTCCATCAATCCCTTCCTTGAACCTTACTTTTTTAGCATTTCGATCCCCACCATTGCAAGGTTCACGATAAGTACAATTGCTAGAATTTTCCGTTTCCATGACCATTTGATTTATCCCCCAGTGAAAAAAATCCTTTAAATTTAAAATTTAATACATACTGATTTCAATTAGAAGTACAGTGCGTATTATGGTATTAACAATTTTATTTTTTACTTAATTTCGTATATCTCTTCATTTAATTGTGTATTTAATTTTTTTTATCACAAATGCTACTTAAAATATTCTTTCAGTATCTATTTTACATTAAAATATTATATTGGTTTAAAAAATTCCAGCTAATAATAAACAATTACGTCATATAAAATTTTTTTTAATTATATTTTTTCCTTTCTTTTTCTTGATAGGGTTTGACAATGCTAGCAATATTTAAAATTCTCCCTTCCTCTTGAGGTTCAAACGCTACTAATTAATTATATTTTTAAACTTTATATCTGCTTGTTCAACCAACAAGATAAAAAAATAAAAAGTTCTTTCATCAATCAAAATTAGTTTTTTTACAACTGGATGGGTCGGTCGGGTCGATTTGACTGAAAATTAAACGGGTGTCTATCCAAAGATAGTTGTTGAAATCAATTAACTTGAGAGTTGATACAAACTGAATGATCCGAGTTACAAAAGATTGTTGAATAGACTTTGTCTATTTTTAAATATATATTTTTTATTTTTATGAATTTTTTAATAATTTATTTTATCAGAAAGAACAAATTGGTCAAACCAAAAGCTATTGTTATAACCTATTTGACCATTAGTCCAATTCTGAAAACCTTGATTAAGTAAAAAAATATATAGAAAATACGATTTTTTTGTCTTCTTTTTTTTACACATGACAATTTTTAATTGGTTATCATTTTTTAAATAAATTTAACGGTATGACTAACAATTGAATTAAAATAATAATTTAGGTACTCCTTGTGGCAAAAAAAATGTTTGTACCAAAATAGGAAAAATAGCATATTTTAGATACCAATTTGTAAGTTAAGCCCTTTTTATAAAAAAAATAGATTTAACGGTTTGATTAATGGTTAAACTAGCAGATGTACTAATTTAAGAAAAATATAATTTAGGTACTACTTTTAGAAAAAAAAATTAAGCCATGGGTTAAACTTACATTCTTAAAATTTTACTTATTTAAAATTTTAAAATACAAGATTTAATATTGAAAAATCAGAGGAAATTTTGTTTTTATTTTAAAAAATTTCAAACGTAAAGTAAATAATGAAAGATGTACACGATTATGAATTTACACCAATTTCAAAATCTCATACATATATTAAAGCTAATTTTTTTTTGTCCTAAACATAATTTGCTATGTATTTAAATTATTTTACTTGATTATAAAAATTTTGAATATCTTGTATAATAAATTATATTTGTTTTTGACCTTTTTAATTGACTTCCCTTACATATATATATTGAGTAAAGTATTTTGTATTTTTTTTTATTTAACTATAAAAAAATTACAAAATAATTATTTAAATAATTCTATTTTTTGTACAGATGAGATTGTATTTTAAAAATTGATATAATAATAAATTTAACCCTCGACATTTATATATTGTGTCAATTTGGTAATGATTTAAAAAAAAATCCCTCAACATTTATAAATTATCTAATTTAATTCTGATTTAAAAAAATAAAAAAAATACATAAAGTATTTCAAAAAGTTTATAAATATTTTCAGTGAGGCAAATTATTTTGAATCTTCTCCTTACTTTAAACACTCAAACCAATTGTTAATTTAGGTGAAAAGTTTAAAGGTAAATCACCTAATTTTCATATTTTTACTTTGGTCACCGAAAATAAAAAATTTGCAATATGGCCATTGTTATTATATACTTTTATCATTTTAGTAACTTTTGTTATAATTTTATCACTTTAATAACCATCATTTCATAATTTTATCATTTTAGTCGTCCGCCATTAGTTTGTCATTACATACGCTCATTTTAGGTATCCAACTTTAGTAATTTCTCTTTTTGGCCACTCATTTAAAAAAAAAGTATTTTTATTTTTTAAAAAACTGAGTTTTTAAGACTGCTAGGATAGAATTCAAGTTTTTTATCTGTAATTCAATTCTATGTAAAAACACAGCTCTTCCCTATAAAAACTTAGGTTTTTCCAAAGCTAAAATCAACTCTAAAAAAGGAAATGAGAAAGATAAATTAGTTTTTCTTGTAAAAACTCAAGTTTTTCCTATAAAATAATTCCTTATAGAACCCAAAATTTCCCTTTTCTTTATTGAGAAAACTGAAATTGATTCTAAAAATAAATAAATAAATAAATGAAATAAATAGATAAAATGGTTTTTCTAATCTAAAATTTTCTTTGTAAAAACTCAAGTTTCCTTTTATTGAAAAAAAAAACTAAAATTAATTCTTAAAAAAAACTTAAAGGAAATTAAAAATATAAAATAAGTGACCAAAATGGAAACTTACTAAAGTTGGATGATCATAATGAGTGTATGTAATGACAAATTAATAACGAATGAATAATATGATAAAAGTATATAAAAGTTAAATGATCATTTGTGTAATTTACCCAAAGTTTAAAGAGATTTATTCTATAGTGAACAAATGAGAGCAAATTTATGGAAATTGATCCCTGTCTATTTTGATTGATAGTAATGCGAAAGAATAATCATGTAGCAGTGGTCGATGTAAAATTTCTTGTTCTTCACAATGTTATCAATGGTACGTACAATGTTAAATGGAGTAATTAGCTTGCCTTAAAGCTTCATACCTGTGTCCTTCACAATGCTATCAATGGTCCTTGGTACCTTCTTTGGTCTTTATCAGTCCTCCCAAAGTCAAGGACTTCATATGCATATGTTTAAGACATTTTATGCGTTGCAAATCTCGTCTTCTTGAGAAAGGTATTACTTTAATTCCCAACTCCGCGAGATATAGGCAAATACAGGATTTGGTGTCAGTTCGCTCAAGCAACATGGAGCTATGTAGTACGAACAGATTACGCAGGTTTCGGTCCTACTGGTCCTTCTGTTTGGATCAAGCCTCTCGCGAGTCGGGTTGGCTCAAGTATAATGTGGATGCTGCCCAATTCCTTAAGGAGAATGTTACGAGTTATGCTGTTGTGGTTCAAGACAAAAATGGTCAGTCAGATTAGTGTTAGTCAAGGCACTTCATTTCTTGTTTGGAGCCCCATCTTAGTAATTTCGATGAAGTTTTGTCTTGGCTCAAAGGTTTGAGTGTATCTTCCGAGTCAGATTATTAATGCTCTGGTTTCTTCTTCGGATCTTTCAGGATTTGGTCTTTCGATTTAGGATTGTTTACATTTTTTTAACATGTGGTCTTCCATTGGACTCACGAATGCAACTCATACTCCCACTAGGGCGGTTTTATTTTATGCAGACCATCACATTTGGGAGCTTTGTCCTAATCGTCTTACCTCTATTTTATTGTCAGATAGCTCTAATAACGTGACCAATGAACGAATGTATAGGATAAGCCTATTAGCTTGAATATGGTTGTCCTTCACTCCTATTCGTTCCTTTGTTTTCTCATCTCTTTCGATTAATGAATATTTGACTTTACCTTTAAGAAAAGAGAAGCTTATGCGAGAAAATTAAATAGTCAAGTAGATAAGACAGGCTTATGATTTTGGAGAATTAAACCCTTGATAGCTGCTACTCTTCTGGCCTAAAAAAGATATTAGAAAAAAAAAAAGCATTAGCATAAAGTAAATTTCAGCATCTTATAAAGGGTCAAAGTGTCACCTTAGACAGTTCTACCATAGATCAGGAAGGTTTTTACTTCAACTGAAGAGAGATTTATGATAAAAATATTGAAAAACCACATTTAAATCTAATGGAGAAAACCTGACAAACAGAAGTTGGAAAACTGTGCTTAGTGAAGCCCCATTAACCAAATAGTTTATTTCCAAATCCATAGTACTCTTTACCTTATAGCTTCTTTGAAGTCATCATCCATCCCCTTTTGGAGCAAGCTCTATACAGTGCTTTAACTATCTCACATATTTTAATAGTTTGCTGGTTTCATCTCCCCTTGCCCTTCCATTGAGGAGGGTGGATAGGTGGCCTCAAAAGATGGCTGGAATTGGACCCCATCAAAGAACTTGGAGCCCTTCGTAGGTATCTATCAGTTTGTCTTGGTTGTGGTGGTTCTGCAGAGGCAGTCATTGGAGACTGATTTGCATAAATGGATCTTTGGAGAGGAGGCAATTGACAAGCTGAAGAAGAGAATGTGAGACTTGGCTGACCTGGAAATGAACATACTAACTTTGAGTTTGATAAAGTAGGATGGATAGAAGTTCTTGCTACCGTTGCTGATTCAAGAAATGTGTGCTTTACATTCGGCGGACACCATTCAGGCATGTCATCATCATCATCATCGAAAATATTCTTTTGTGGTGCAACCATACTAGTGATAACAGGTGTGAAGACTGAGCTGCTTTTGACAGTATGTTTTGCTTGTAGAACTGGAGCAAGTTTAGAAGCTTTATTTCCTGGAGGCAAGTTGAGACAACTGTTGAATGCAAACTGAGGAGAAAGGATATCTTCTGCTCTCCTTTTACACTGAGCAGGTAATGACTGTGTAGTTGGTGAAGACAATGGCACTGACGCAACAACTTTCTTTAATCCTTCAACCACAACATTCTTGTCAAACACTGCTGTATCGAAAACCTTGCTTCTTGGAGTTCTAGATATGCCACACTCAGCCCCAAAATCAAATTCTGGAAGATCATCATCATCAATGGCAGGAAGTTCTTTTATAATAACTGATGGCAGAGATATTACAGGATTTTGATGTCCCAAAACAGATTTAGTTTCCTCCGGTCCTGAGGTATCTACATGAGGCATTTCATTTAGAGAAGACTGCCCCTTGGGCCTTAAGGAAGGGACAGAATCAGAATAGGATGATGTTTGAAGTCCTAGTGAAATACCTGATAAGTGGCTCAATGCTGAAGTCTTAAGCGGGAGATCAGCACTGGCAGGAGAAGTATGCAGTTTCAGTTGGCTGTCACTACTCCCCACATTGTCACCTTCATTTCTATTAATTACAGCACTCTCAATGCTTGTGCATGTTATTCGGGGCGATTCTTTAGCAGATTGAGTGCAAGGTAAGTCCTTTGCAGAAACCTTTTCATCAGATTGGGAACTCAGTGGCTGCTCTGTCGAAGAAGAATGCTTTTTTTCAAGCTTCTTTGTGACAGAACTTGAAAGTCCATGGTTTCTTCTCCAAACAACACAACCAATTAATGAATTTTTCTTGTCTTCAACAGCAGCCATGCCCTTGAAGAATCCATGTTTTGCAAGTATGGTGATTATGGCATCACTGCGAGGACATATGTAAAGATCAATACCAGGTGAGAGTTGAGCAAACCCCACTCTTTCCCCTTTCTTGTACCCTTTGGCCATCTGTTAAGATTACAAGAAAGTATGAATTAAAATTTACATAAGAAATCCTCAAGATGCATCCCAGCCACTATATGACCATCTTCATGTTCCTTTTCAACCAACCTACCTCATTCAAACCTACCAGTCCTGATCTAGAAGACCCTTCTTTCCAGCAGAGTGATACTACCTGAATATGAAGTGCATTGATCCATCAAAAATTTGAAATGAAAAATCTATTTCTAATTAGCAAGGTGCAAATTCTAAGCTAAAAGACTAATAAGTAGCATGTAAACCATTACAGTTTTCATTTTTATGCAAGAAGAATTGATAATGGCCAGTGAATTTGTTTCCAAATCACCATGGTCACATTATTCATTAGAAAGTTATATACTTGAGTGTTGAGACCTGAGATTATAAACATGCAAAGAAGAATCTGTAGGGGCTACCTCCAGTCATTAATATCTCTTTCTCCTAAGGAACTCAAGTATTTACTTGTTAACCAAATTCAAACCTTGGTTATGTAAGGCAAGGTAAATCACACACTACATAATACGAATTGATGACAGTAACTCATGAAACCATATCTTACCATCAACCCTCTATTGCGTGAGCGAGCAAGCTCCTGAATATATTTCTCAAAAGCCTCTAATCTAACTTTTCCTTTGACTTCTACAAGTTCAGACCACTTGATATCAGGCATCTTCTCACCACTACACAACAAAATCATCACAGATAAGGTTACCTGGGGAAGATTTACTACTCAAATCTTTATGTCATGAACCTAGTCAGAAATTTATCATACCAAAACAGTGAATGATGTATTAAGTGAAACAACAATCTTACTATGCCAAGAGACTGTAAACCAGGTGCCCGACTAGGACACCACATTAAATTTGGAAGCGAATATTACACCTGAAATAGTCAAAAAAGGAAAAGAAAAAAGAATCGCGTATTTGAATTTACTAACTATAGGCATCACGGTAAAACTGTCAATGCAACAAAAATAAACTGTAAACTTTGAAAGACTTGGGATTATAGATATGCAAAAGCTACATGATGTATGAAAGAATTGAGGAATATAAGGTTACTAATATGAAGAAACTAAAAAATTCCCAGCATTGCAGAAAGCCAGAAGGTATAGGAATAAGTACAGTCAATCAGAATGGCTAGGAACAAGGCTCCCACAAGGACTATCAGCTAACTCTCTCTTTACAGAAGGTAGCTGCAGGAGATGGGGAGGCGTTGATCAGTCACACATGCCAAGGTTTAGACCACAATTCCTGGGTCACTTAATTTAATGTATGTCAGTTAATTTGCTCATTCAAGTTTTCAATATGCACTGAATAGAGTTGATGATCGTCTATTGCCGCCTTTAAAAAAAGGTCTATGTTGGTTATTGGACCAATATCCATTTCAGTTTCATGTCCATATCTAGGTGAGCAGTAATGATGTGAGATTGCCAATGAAAATTCTACTGAAATTGTTAAATGGTCTCATTCCCCTGTCCAAATTTAGCATTGCAAGCATCAACATATCTCTTATTAATTTGATTAATTGCTGTTCCGTTTTTACTTTAGGTAGTCAATCAGAAATTCTTGAAACAAAGTTCTCTTTGACTACTGTACTATAAGCCATTTTATACAAAGAGAAATCAGCAGGTGATACACCGATTATTTAGTCCCAAGTTGCCATTTTTCTTGAGCTGACTTGTTCTATCAGTGACATATTTGATTTCTTACACCCTAATAAAATATGATAAAAGTTTTTAGTTGATGGCTTTGCAAATATAAAATTCAAATTATCTTTTCCAAATAATTCTTGAACCAGAACTTTTAACTATTTAAGAGCAATTACATGCAAAACAAAACCCATATAATTTCATCTTCATTGAATGAAAAATCATGAACAAACGGACTGAATATCTCTGATACTAAAACAGAATTGTTCTCGGAAGAGAAAAATGACAAGTATAAAAAAGAAATAGCTGAATAACCTTTTGAAGAAGGCAACGACCGACACAGTTACAGAAGAATTAAGCTTAAGGGAGCCATCCCAGAATTTCTCAGCTACTGTAGGCCGAGACAACTTCAAATTCCCAGAACCAGATCCTTCCTTTTCCCCCATTTCTACTGCTACGAAGATAACATCTACTGTCGAAAACAAAATTCAAGTAGACTGACTGGTTGGTTTCAAACCGGGAACTTATGACTGCAATTGCACTTGATTTTCCATACTTCTCGAAGCCCGTTGAGCCGATTTACCCCCTAATCCATAATTTGGAGTGATTCCCAGATTTCCAATATTCACACACTGTTTCTGTTCAGTGACAACAAATTTAAACAAGAGAAAGAAACGGATTTTATCCAAACAAATGACCGAGAAAATGAAAGAGGATGGTTCAATTTTTCAATAAAAAAGGAACTGAGGAACATGTGAAGTTGAACAGTGCGCTTAGTGTGGTTTGAATTGTATTTGATCAATGATTTTTTATCCCTAAAGATTAGGGTTTGAAAAAGGAATGTTAAGGTTACCGCCATGCTCACCAAATGTCTAAGCGCAGTAACGTAACGCAAACACGTATCATACATTATTATATTGGGAAAACTCACAAATAATCACCCAATTATTAACTTGTTTCTGTTTTGGTCACTCAGATCCAAAAACTTTTATTTCAGTTACCCCTGAGTTAAATCATTAACAAATGCATTTTTTTATTAGAATAAATAATAAATTTAGTGCTTCAAAATTTACAGATTCTATCAATTTGATCCTACTTTTAAAAATTCAACAAATTTAACCATTAACTTCACACATTTGTCAATGTAATCTTGATTATAAAAATTCAAAATTCAAAATTTAAAATTATAACCTTAAAAAATTTTAAATATATATATAAATATTCATTTTTAAAAAATACAATATTTTATAAAATTACATGAAAAATTATAAAAAACTATACAAATGCATACAAATTATAAAAAAAAATTATAAATAAATGAATACCCATTTCTAGGGTAAACTATAGAATTAGCTAACCAACTATTAGCATGTTTCTATTTAAGCCACCTAATTATAAAATTTTACAATTTAGTCACTAACATTTCAGGAAAATTATAAAAAAAATTATAAATAAATGAATACCCATTTCTAGGGTAAACTATAGAATTAGTCAACCAACTATTAGCGTGTTTCTGTTTAAGCCACCTAATTATAAAATTTTACAATTTAGTCACTAACATTTCAGGTCATTTCTATTTTGGTCACTCTTTTTTTCTAATTGGTATAACAACACATTTAGTCTTCAATACTTACACATTCTATCAATTTGATCCTCAAACACATATAATTAAATATGAATAATATCATATGCGTTTATATTTAATTACAATTATAAGGCACTAATATGAATTTAGCCCTCGAACTTGACACCTTCTCCCAAGTTGGTACTTATGATTTTTTTGGTCCCAAGTTGGAACTCGAATTTTCTTTCCATCAAGGGTTTTGGTAGTTTGTTTATAACGGTGTTAAATATAGGACACTTGACACTCTTAAGTTGTGACATGTGGCACTGATGATGTCATAATCTATTTTTTAAAATATTTAAAAATTTAAAAGAAATTATATGAAAATAATATAATTTTTTAAAATATAAAAATTATAAAAATATATCTCTAAAAAATTAAAAATATTAAAAAATAAAAAATAAATCTAAAATTCAAGTTAGAAAAATTGAAAGCACAAAAAATTCACATCTTACTCTAAATAAATTACAAACAAATTAGATGAAGATAAATTTTACGCTTAGAGATGAGTGCATATTGTTATACTATTCTTCAAATTGACAATAATGCAAAAGATGATGATTTGAAAAAGGTTTAAAGGAAGTTTTTTTTGTTTTTTATTTGTTAATTATTGGTTAGGCTATATAGGAAAATTTGAGTTCCTTTGTTGAGAATACCGTTAGCATGATTATGAATGAAGTTTATAAAAATCTCAAATTTACTGGGTTTTTAGGTTTATCAAAGTCATTAATTTACAAATAAGTTTATCAAGATTTAATCATATGTGCTTAAATATAATTATAATTATATTTAATTATATGTGTTTGAGGATCGAATTGATTTGGCATTGACGTGGCAGCTTATGTGACATTTTACGTATACTCCATTGCTAACATGAATAAATTTTCCACAAGTTTTTATAAACTTTTTTTAAATTTTTTTTATTTTTAAAATATTTTTTTATTAATTTTTAATTATTATGAATTATATGTGGATTGTCACGTTAGTGGCCATATAAATGTCATTAAAAGTTTTATAGTTTAGTCAATTTTTTTGTCAAAAAGCAATCAATTTAACTAAATTTTAAAGGTTGATGGTAAAAAAAAAAAGAGCAAAATGACAAAACGAGTGAACGTTAGGGCTAAATTTATCTTTATGCATTATTTTAATTTACTTATTAATTTTAATTTTATTATGCACACTCTATTACTTTCATCAGTTGATAATTGTTTGTTATTTTAAAACATTTATCTACTTTTTAAATTTGTGATTTTGATACGCATATGCATGTGATAGGGCTTTTAGTATATATAATTATAAAGATTTCTATAAAAAAGAATAAGCTAGTGGATTCTCGTACATTCTCTTTTAAATATTTATCAATAGTCACCTAAATTTAAATAATAATAACTTAATATTGTAATAACCTATTTTTTAGTGATACTAGAAATGGTGGTTTCGAAATCTTGTATTCCAATAATCAAGTCAGTAATATTATTTTTTATATTTACAACTTTATTATAGAGCTATATTAAGTTCTGATTCAGTGATTTTAGTAATTGAATAGTTAATTAATGTATAAGTATTAAATCGTAAAAGATGTAAAAGTTAATCACTAATAGTTTTAATAGCTAAAGTGCTTAGTTAGTAAATGATTAAGTTGTAAAATAGAAATAATACCATATATTCTATATTAGTGGGACGGTGGATGCATATTTTGCTATATTTTTTTATGTTGTTTTAATGTTAAATAATAATAATAATAGTAAAACATAAGCTTGGTCATCTTCTTCTCATTCAATTGTCTCCACCGAATACTGAAAAAAACAAAACAAAGAAGAAACCATTGTTTTTACTTAGAAGCTTTCGGCCCTCTTGTATGTAAGTCCTTTTAAGTCCGTTTTTGATAAATTTTTATATATTTGAGATCATTGTAGCTTAATCTAGCTAATTCAGGGATTATTTCGTAAAATTGTTAAAGGTTTTAAAAACTACGATTAATGATTTCTAGATATTCTTGATAGTAAATGGTAAATTTGTAAGCTTAGAAATGTTTAAAGATTATTTTGTAAAGTGATTTTTGTTAATTTTGTATTTGGGGACTAAAACAAAAAGTTGATGAAACTATCATGAACTTTTCTTAAATATGAGTAGCAGAAGGCTATAGAAGGGTGTATTTGAAAACGGATCGTAAAACAGGGCTTAAATGTGAAAGTTATAATAGTTTTGGTTTTAGGGATTAAATTGAACAAAATGTAAAAGTTCAAGAAAATTTTATAAAATGAAAATAATATGTCCTATGCATGTAATTTAGTGATATAAGATATTTGAAATTGATAAATTAAACTTAATTATTATATAGATTAAGCATTAAACCATACGGAGAAAAATTGGGAAAAAGAAAAATTACAGAATAACTCCTACGATCAAATACACTAGCTGGTTGTATTAGGTAAGTTTATAGAGCATAAAAATGTATTTATTGGTGTTGCTTATGATTGAGTTGTGATTATACATATAAATATTTGTATACATTGTTGGATGGAAACTTTAAAATGTTATAATTTAATACTAACGTGAGAAAGAATCAAATTGAAAGTCTTGAATACTTGTGAAGCAAGATTCATATGGACAACGTGATTTGATTATGACATGTCTATTGAAAACATGGAAGTGCCCTTGTATTATAAATGTTATGAATCCTATATAAATGCCCGTTTGAACATAGTAAACGATTAGAACACGATTGGCATGGCAATACAGTTAGAATGCGCGCTTGTACAGGTTTGCAATTTTAGTGTCTATATTTTTGCACTTCGGTGCACTTGTTTACATTTCGGTGTCCTTAATTGCACCCCGGTGCCCCTGTTTACACTTCAGTGTTCATGTTTGCACTTCGGTACCCCTTTTAGCACTACGATACTCCGTGGTGTGGTGTAGTTATCCGAGTATTCGAGATGTTTTTTTGATTGTTCATCGGGCTATCCAAATCTGTAAATAAATGGAGTAATAATGTTTTGATATTTGATGATGTTTTATGATCGAAATAGTTTGAATGACATGAATGATATTGAATTACTTAGTGAAATTGTATAGGAGGAACTCATATGCTTTCTTGTGAATTAATATGTTAGGTTTTAGTATCCTATTATTTAATTTATTGTATACATGTGAGTTAAAGTAAGTTAAAAGTAAATTTTAATCACATGAACTTATTAAGATATTAAAAGTCTACTATGTTTCATTTCTTGTTTTTTGTAGTCGACATTTTGCGAAATAAGGTTGTCGAATCAACTTCAAGGCTCACACTATCAAGCTTCAGTCTAGATAGATCTTGATATTGTTTTTATTTAGGTTGTTTTGGAATTATGTGATTGATCTTAAAGGTTAATCTTGTAATGTGATTATAATAGCTTATATATAATGTTGCTTTTAAAGGTCATATGGTATGTTTGATGGAATAAATGGAATATATGTAATGTTTAGTTTATGTATTATTGGTTTTGGAATCAAGAATGAGTTTGGTCATAAGTGATGATTGAATGAATGGTTAAGGCATGTATGATAAATAATATTTGTTTGGTCTGAGACCTATTTGGTCATGATTGATAAGTGTTAAAAGGTGAATTTTGACATGATTAAGGGTGAGCATTGGCATGTTTAATGGGGTTTAATGGGATAGGGATGTACAATTGTATTGTAAGTTTATAAGCATGATTGAATAATATAAATAGAGCATCTTGGTATCAATTTAGTTGGATGTTTTAGTAATGTGGTTAACTTGTTTGTGATTGTGCCAATGTGACATATTGGCTAGGTATTAATAGGATGTTATGTGACATGTTTTGACATGATTTTGAAGTATTTTGAGTAAGGTTTCATGTTGTCAATAGGTATTTAGAAGTTACTTAAATGTTTGGCTCGATGCAATTACCTAAAATGATATATTGTGGCGCACACGGTTAGTCACATGGTTATGTATCACACACGAGAGTGTGACACGATCATGTTCTGTGGGAAATAGGTTGCATTTAGGTCACATGGTTCTCGATTGTCACACAAGCTAGCCATACATCTGTGTGAGTATTGTAAATTTGGTAAGTCAGGTTGTCACACGGTCACAGTTATTTACACGGCATAGACACACAACCGTATGGCTTTTGTTGGATTTTTACACATTGACCCACATGGCTTCAGTGAGTTACACGGCCTGGATACGTGGCCGTGTGACACAATAATACACGATCTCAATAAGTTACATAGTTTAACTACACGGCCATGTGAATTAGCATTACACGGCCTCAGCCTGACCCTGTTTTGTATTTTTACCTCTATTTTGTGTAAAGCTTTATATTAGTTCCTATTTGTTTTTGAATTGATTTTAGAGATTTCGAAACTCAATTTAAGCCCGAAATTGTATGCAAGATATGCTTTGTCTGAAAGAATGATGATTTAAGATTATTTTAATAAATACTTGAATTAAATTGAATGTTGTAATCCTATCATTTACTGTAGGATCTTGTAACCTGATTTCGATGACAGAAACGAGTAAGTGTATTACAAATATACTGAAAGAAATTGAAAAAGAATTTAAAGGACGAGTCCCGCCAGCCAATGACAAGTCGACTATTATTCAAACAAGTCATTTTAGTGTTTTTCTTAAAAATCATGTCTATAAATTTAAAAATCTATTATTTTCTTATATCTTGTATTCTGAAGCACGAACTTCAAATATCTGTTGACTTTTGTCAAATAGAAAGAATATCATCAATTATTGAGTCAAGATTCTTTGGAACCATCTCTTCGTCTTTGTGAATAGCAAATTACAAAATGGGGAGAAAGCTTTATGATGAAGCTGTTCAAGGCAATAAGGTTTCGTTGCTCAATTTGCTACTGGAGGATGCATTGCTTCTCAACAGATTCATCTCGAGTTGTTACCCTGGAATACCTTTGCAAGTAGCTGTCATGCTTGGTCATTTCTACTTCGTTGATGAAGTTCTCACTGAAAAGCTAAAGAACTCGATTCTTGAAAGTCATCACCGCTTCACATAGCAGCAGCGAAAGGATACTTAGAAATTGTGAAAAAGTTACTGGAAGTCAACTGATATGTGCCTTGTTTGTGACCTAGATGGAAGAAACCCTCCTCACATTGCAGCCATGAAAGAGTTGATTCAAGCCAGACCCTAGGCAGCACGAACCCTCTTCACATTGTAGCCATGAAAGAGTTTATTCATGCCAGACCCTGGGCAGCACGGTTGCCGATGCGCAAGGTGTAACCTGTAGGAGACAATGAAGTTTTTGGTGGAAAAATCTCAAATCATAAGTTTGTAAATTGTCAGAACTATGACCGTAACAACATCTTTCATATCGCAATAGCTGCTAAGCAAATAGAGGTGTGTTTAGATCCTCGTGCAGTTCTACACTATAGCTCAGGAATCTTTTTTCATTGTTGAAGATTGAATCTTAAAAGTACTAAATTAATGGAAATGATATTGATAAAAACATATATGCAGGCCATAAACTTTCTAATTTCTAGCTCAACTGTGGACGTGAGTTGTGAGAAGGAAGATGGCTTTACAGCACTTTATCTTTTATAACAAATCCAAAGAGATGTGAAGGAGGAGATTGTGGAGTTATTTGGAAGGATGGGAGCTACACATGCCAAAGATAAGCCTTTGTCAAATGGTCAACTCAAGGCAATAAGGACCAAGATCTTATTATCCACATGTGATCAATCAAATTCAATACCGAAACCTAAGAAAAGAAATGATGGCAAGAGGTTGGTTAAAAGCAATGCTGATTGGCTAGAAAGAAAATGCGACACCCTAATGTTAGTGGCTTCCCTGCTAGCTGCCATGGCATACCAGGGGGAAGTCAATCCTCCTAGTGTAGTTTGGCAATACAATTCGACTGATAATAAGATCATTAATTATATTCGAAAATTAGTGATAAGATTGACAAATGCCAGTGCTAGAGCTTAGTCCCTGCAATTTACTCGCTCATTCCAGAAGGCAAGTTAGCAAAAATTACAACTTCAACTAGCTTTGGTTATAAAATCCAAGCTTAAGCCTTAAAGGCAGGGCTAATGAATGGAAAAGTTGTGTATACTCTTTTTTTTCAACTCAAATGACATAAATGTAAAGGACACTCTTTTTATATCTTCTTGTAATATTCTTTGAATTGCAGCTTATGCATACATTTCTAAACGAATTGTATCATTACAGGCATTTAGGGATTACAGCTAACAGCTACTCATAAAACATGTGAGGAACCACGGAAGCCATTGTCATATGATTGAAGCAGGACGATAAAAAGAGGCCATTACAAACAAATGCGAGCGAAACATAAACGATGGTCAGCAAAAACAACAGCATCAATGTCGCCCTGCAAGACAACATCATCATCATCGTCATCAACAGCTCATTCTTGAAATTACATGAACTGAAACGGAATCAATCCACCACCCACCTCCAGTAATCTTTCACGTTTCGTTTCAGTTAAGAATAGAATATTTTTAGCATACTTACGTGAACTTACAATCTCTCCACCACATAGCATTTTTGTAACTACGAGCTTTCCTTTTGAGCGCAACTGTACTATTATTCCCCTGCATAGGCTGCTGCATTGTTATAGCCTTTTCAACAAGAAGCGCCAAGCGGTCGCCTCTCTCCAAGGCTTTCTCAATATTGTCAATCAATACACTCTGTACCTATATATGTACAAATTTATGAAATTGGAATTTATCAATCTTGAATCCTGAAACTTCAAGGATCAACCAAATGAACACAAATAAATTCGAAAATGAACCTGGTTCATCTCCCCTTTTAAACGGTTTAATCTATCAACATTTGGGTTTCTTGAGAAATGATCTATTTGTTGACATAGAACCCTGGAGAATTCATCATTCATAGCATAAGCTGAAGCCGAATGAACAGCACGACCAAATGTCTTTACAAATTTTTTATGGATATCTTCAAGGAAAGCGGAAGGGATTATCCCTACAGATATTATGAAAAACCTTAATTTGTATGTAAAGGACAATAAACGGAGAAATAGGTAAGAATTTTGTAAGCTATAGACTTACTTCCGGAGGCATCATCGGCCATGCAAAGAACGGTGAGACCATCGGTTCCCTTGACATGAAAAATATAAGGATGATGTGAAAACGATGAAATACTATTATTCTTCACTTCTTTCATCTTCTCCAGTATCAGCCTGGCTACAACGCTGGCAATGGCATTAGTCTGAGTTGCGCTGAACTCGGCCAACACCACCTGCCCCCTTGCTACCATCCCGTACAATATCCCCATTACTCTGCTCTGGATTGTGCAAATATATTTGGGAATTCAGATCTGAAGTAATGGAGTTGGAGTTGGGGAAGTTGAGGAGGATTTTTATTAAAACAGTGCGGAAAAAAAAAAGGGTAAAGCGCTTGAAATTTGAATTCGAAAAATAATGTTGTCCGAGTTTGGCGGAGAAAACGACATGTGCACTCACTTACTTACAAGGGACATGGTTTGAAGTTAGAGGAATTATGAACAGAAGAGAAAGGGTGCAAAACCAGCTGTAACACGCCTTCTTATCATTAATTCACTCATTTAACATTTTAGTTCTTATCATTAATCAAAAAGTGAAAATTTAAGGAAAATTAAACATAACATTAATATTTTCCCCGTAATTTAATTGATATAATACACAGTTTCTCTATTTTATATTATAATTTTTTAAGTTAATAACATTTAATTATCTTTATGGGTTGTTTGGTCCGGCTTGATGTGGTCTCAGACAACCATGCAATTTTTAGGATGAAGGCTGTGGTGGTGAATCCATGTTCTGTTTTGCTAATTTAGGTGGTCTCTTTTGTCTTCATCTCATATTGTAGGTGTCCATTGGTATCATTGAGGTGTATTTGGGTATACAAATCATGGGGGGAATAAATGAAAATGAAACATTAGTTGATAAATATAAATCTCAAAGGGCATGGATGAAAATGAATTATTGTTAATAAGTCAAGAATGATCACCGAATTTTACTAAATTTTTGCTACATATATATATTAGGCCATTCACATCATCATTATTTGATCTTGGTACTTGCTTTAAAAAACAATATGTTTAGTGGTTGGTTTTACATCAGTTTCAGTAGTATCGGTTGGTTGCATCGTTTTAATGTTAACACGGAATAAATAATATGTTTTTTCTATATTGATGAAAATTTTGATTCATATCGATTGCACCAACTCATTTCAGTCAATTCTTGTTGCATCAGTTGAAATATAGTGCTTTGATCGGTGCATAAATAATATTAAAAAATATAATTTTTTAACTATTTATTGTTATGTTAATGACTTAATTGGAATGTATTGAACAATAAAAAAATATATTACACTAAAAAATAAAGTTTAATATTTTAAATTTTTTAAAATATACTCACATTTAAAATATAAAAATTAAAATATAATAAAAAAAATTCACTGGCGCAATTATCAAAGAAAAAAATACTCACTCATCTTTCATTTTCTTTTGTTAAAAAATTTTGTCACCCTTCGGCTTTTTTTTCTTGTTAAATTTGAATTTATTGAATGATAAATTTGAATTTGTAGAGTTTATTAATGAGTATTTTATATAATTTATGGATATTTCATATTTAAAATTTATTCAGTATCATTTATTTGATATTTGTAAATACTTTTATATGCATGTGTTAATTTTTTTTTAAAAATCGATAAATCTTATATAGTACATCGAAACAGACTAGTACCAGTGTGTACCAGTTCTAGAAAAAAAAAACGATACATTCACCAATATAGTATTGACTACCTTAATTGTGAGACACAAACTTCAAATACCTATCTACTTTTCTCAAAATATAAACCAATAGCATCAATTATTCTATCAAGTTTATTTGGAATCAATTTTAGTAATGTTAGTGTATGAAGCTTTGTTTATTGGTTAAGGTAAAGATTTTGGGTTTTGAGTACTTAAATTTGAGTCTTATCATGTGTAATTATAATGTGTAGATCTTCGTCCCATTACGTGTGAATTTTGTATGAATTTTGCATTTGATGTATTTTATATTAATTTAATTTTATATTATAATTGATTGGGGGTTTGTAAATGTATTACATTTGTAATAGTCAAACTTTAAAATAATAATAACTTTTTGATGAAAAGAATGAAACTTCAATAGTAACTATATATATATTTTGTAAATCTTATATTGTAAGGCGCACAGAATTCACATGTCTATCAACTATTTCAAATATAAACCAATATTATCAATTATTAATTCAAGTTTCTTTAGGATCATCTTTTCCATTTAGTGAATAGAAAATTAAAAAAATGGAGAGAAAGCATTATATGTTGCAACGGTAAAAGGCAATAAGATTTAGTTACTTAATTTGGTTCAAGAGAAGAGGGTGCATTGATTGTTGATAGACTAATCACTGATAGTTGCCTTGAAACACCTTTGCACGTTACTTTCCATGCTTGGCAATCTACAATTCGTTGATGAAGTTCTCACTCAAAAGCTTGAGGTAGCCAAAGAAGTCGATTCCTGAAAGTAATCACCACTTCACTTAGCAACAACAAAAAAGGTACCTGGAAATTGTGAAGAGTTTACTGCATGTTAACCCTAATATGTACCTTGTTAGATATGTTTGAATAAGTCTCCAGCTATTGCTAGAATACTGGTGGTTGTTAGCTTTGAATAAGTCACCTGATTTTATTAGAGTTATATTTCTTTGTTTCTAGTTCGGCAATTGTTGGAAATCAGCAAATAGTTTTGGATTTAGTTTACTATCTTTTGGATATTTTATTTTGTAAGCTCAACTATATATATTTGGTCAAGCACATGAATAAATTGTGCAGATATTCTGTTAAATATTTTAGCAACTGATTTTTTTCTAGCACTTTAGTATTAGAGCCAAGTTTAGACTTAGGAAAGTATAGATGCAGCTAGCTAAACACTAAGAGAGTGATGGCAACCAAAAATACCTTTGTGCAACTGTCAATTCCTAAGTTCGATGGTCACTATGATAATTAGGCAATGTTGATGGAGAATTTTCAGCGTTCAAAAGAATATTGGAGTTTAGTGGAAACTGAAATTTCTGTTGCACATGCTGGAATGACACTTATTGAGGCATAACAACGTCATATTGACGAATAGAAACTTAATGACTTGAAGACGAAGGATTATTTATTCCAAGCTTTGGATCGATCTATTCTTGAGACAATTCTTAATAAGGAAATATCCAATGACATATGGGACTGTAAAGAAAAAATACCAAGGTTCTAATTCGACTTAAGCGAGCACAATTACATGTTTTGAATAAGGAGTTTGAGATACTCCATATGAAGACTAGAGGGATGGTGAATGATTATTTCGCCGGTACACTTACGGTTGTGAACAAGATGAATGCTAATGGTGAACACAAAAGTGATAAAGAAGTAGTGGAAAAAATATTGCGATCTATGACTTCAAAATTCAATTATGTGGTCTATTCTATTGATGAGGCACAAGACACTAGCAACTTGTCCATAGATGAATTACAAAGCAGTTTGCTAGTGTATGAGTAAAAGATGACTAGCCTAGAAGAGGAATAAGCCTTGAAAGTGACTTATAGGGTATTTTCTAATTGAGGATGAGGTCGTGATGGCTGCCGAGGATGAGGTTGAAGACGTGGAAGGAAAAAAATTGACAAATCCACTGTTGAATGGTTCAATTTCCATAAACTAGGGCACTTTTAGTGGGAATATCTGAGCAAAAAAAACAACCATGTAGATATTTCTAAAGAAATGTTGCTCATAGTTTGGGTTGAGGATGAACAACTCAAGACTAATGATAAAGAATGATGTGGATGAATACGGAAGTGGATTGTAAAGTTTGTCTAAGTAGCGGATTTATCCTAGATCTCTAGACAAGCATAAACTGAAATGAGAAACAATGAAAATATATTATTTGTCGCAAATGAGAGTCAAACGAAATTAAAACAAAAGAAAGATGAAATGGATAGTAAAGAGTCCAAAAGAGAATGAATTAGGGTTTATTGGATGGGTAGAAACCGTCCTTGGACCTCAAGGAAATGCCCCAACCAGATCTAGAAAATCAAAACACAAACGGATTTGTTAAAAGTGATTTCAAAAACAAAAACAAACTATTTTGTGTAAGAATATTTGAAACAACAAGAAAAGATTAAAACTCTTAATTTTGATGTGTTCCTTGATGGAACAAGATAGGAGAACATCTTTATTGAAGTAACTTTAATCTAGAACAAAAATCAATAAAATCAGCAAGCCAAAATAGTAAGAACTAACTTAAATAAGCAAGAAACGATAAATTATGGATAGAGAAGAGAAGATGACGTCCTAAGAAACCTTGGAAATATTAAGAATCCATAACTCATTCCCCCTCCAAGAAAAAGATATTGGCAAGAAAAAGCTTGAAGGTGATTCACAAAACTTGAAAGGTTGTTAAAACAACTTCCAAAAGAAACTCAAGAGCAATTCTTGAAGAAAAACTCAAAGAGAATTATTATTAACTCAAAAAAACATAAATCAATTGTGTGTGTATAAGGGTGAACGTCCATGCTACTTATAGACTACAAGATAAATTTTTCTAACCCTAATGGAATAACTATTATGACAATTCATTAAATAAAAAAACAAAATAATTCTAATTGTGGACTTTTAATGGGAATTCAGCCAAAGGAATTAAATGGCTCTTTGGGCTGAATTCTTACATGATGATCCACCTATTAAAATAAAATTGGACTTATAATTTAAATATTTTAAAATTTGGGCCACTTTGATAAATTAGCCTGATATTCAATTAAATTACTTTCCAAACTTTAATATGGGCTTGTAAACATCTTCATGGGCCATTTTTAAAAAACTTGGTCTTGTGATCCATTTGCTCTCGAAATTGGCTCGTCCAAGATCGTACATGAAATCCAATGTGTCTTGGCTGCAAGATTCGGTTTCTTGGACCAAGATTTCCAAAATTTAAAATCTTGATTTTCTTGATTCTTGAAATTATCCTAAACAATAAAATGGGACCAAGATTCGGTTTCTTGATTTTCTTGAAAACAAGAAAGTGAATCTTGATTTTATTTTTCAATTGTGTGCGTATCTAGGTCCTTGGTAATGAAGTCTTGGATGGTCTTGTTCAATCTTACTCAGATTTGCTTAGCCTTCGACCTCGTTGTTGGGCTTTGAGGAAATTTGAGCCCATAATATTCACGAGGCTTATTTTCGGCCTTGAGACTCACATAAATTGATGATTGGTTCTTAGAATCTGATTGCAACACTCACAAGTGTAATCGGAAAGAATATTTTGCAAACTTCAATAAGTAATTTGTAGATAATGTGAAGTAAAGAAACAATGCAATCTTGGTGGTAAAAGGAAAAAGGAATGTGTGGCTGCAGATTAACAATCAAATACAGATAATAACTAAAGTATTTTATGTGCCTGATTTGAAAAATAAATTATTAAGTGTTGGACAGCTTCAAGAGAAGGGTCTAGCTATGCTTATTGAACACAACAATTGCAAGATTTATCATCTTGAGAGGGGTGTTATCATGAAATATATGATTCCCCTAATCCCATGTTCAAAATTGCAGCAGTGTCCCTACCAATTGGTCAATTATTGGTCAATTATGGCATTTTCATTATGATCATTTTAGTTTCAAGGGACTCAACATCCTATAACAGAAGGGGATGATGGTATTTGGGTTGCCACAACTAATAAAACCATTAATAGTGTACAAGGAATGTCTGAATGAGAAGAAACAATGAGATCCCTAAAAAGAGTTCGTGGAGAGCTAAGTGGCCGCTGGAATTGGTTCATTCCGATTTATGTGGCCCTATTTAACCAATTTCCAACAACAACAATAGATATTTTATCACTTGCATAGATGATTGTAGTCGAAAGATATAGATCTATTTTCAACATGAAAAATCATAATCATTTAAAATTTTCTAGGAATTTAAAGGAAAGGTTGAACAGGAAGTGAGTCTACAAATTAAGTCTCCGAACAGATCGTAAAGGTGAACTCACTTTATTAGAATTCTTAAATTTTTGTGTTGAAAATGGGATAAAAAGACAGCTTACTACTTCATATTTGCCATAATAAAATGGCATTCCTAAGCAAATGAATCGTACCATCATGAATATGGTTTGAAGCATGATGGTAGCAAAAGGTATTTCGAAAAGTTTCTGGTTAAAAGCTATTAATTAGGCAGTACATGTTCTGAATAGAAGCCTGACACTAGCAGTACAGAACAAGACGCCAGAGGAAGCTTGGAATGGGAAAAAAACTTTTGTTAGATATTTTAGAGTCTTTGGATGTATAGCTTATGTACATGTATGAGATAACACTCGAATTAAATTAGAACAACACAAAGTAACTTTTGTCCTATTGGGAGTCAGTGAAGAATCAAAGGCATATTGACTCTATAATCCCATAAATAAAAGGATAATGTTAGTCAGGAAATTGTATTTGAAAATAACAAATGCTAAAATTGAGGTGAAGAATATACAAGCTCAGTTCAACCAGAGTTGGATTAGAATGACAATAAAATTAATGTCGAAGTAAATGATGATCAGAAGAAGGAAATAGAAGAATATGTTAATGAAGGTCTTGTACAATAAGATGACATTGCACAGAAAGAATAAGCTCTAGAACAACAACTTCTAAGAAGGCAACACACTCAACCTCTTTGGATGCGAAATTATGTAACAGTTGAAGGGAAATCTAATGATGACTTTGAATCACATTTCACTATCAACGAAAAAGATGGTCTTGTTTGTAACACCCTTCACCCGTCTTCATTGCCGCAATTGGGTTACGGGATGCTACAGTAATTAACATAATAGGAATATGCAATTTTAAATGAAAATTTTTAAAACATCCATTAAATCTCAATTATTCAAACAAAACATGCTTTGCATATAATATCGGGCTTAAATCAAGCTTATGAAAGCTCTAAAATCAACTCGAAATCAATCAAGGATTGAATTGAAAAATTTCACAAAAGATGAGCAAAATTACAAAATAGGGGTCACACGGTCATGTGACAGGTTGAAACCATGTAGCATTGAGTCACACGACCATGTAAATCACTAAAGCCATGTGAATTAAAGTGAAAAAACTCAAAAAAAATTCAGATGGCCGTGTGGTTGGTTCGTGTAACTAATTGTGATCGTGTAACAATCTGACATACTAAGTCTACATGTGGCCAGCTTGTGTGATAATTTAAAACTGTGCTATTTTCATACTTCCTAAATACCAGTGGCACACTGTCGTACCATTAACTTGTGCATGACACATGGCCATGTAGCCAACCATGTGACCAAAGACATACCTTATATATGCTTAGTTCAGAACCTACCATTCATGGCATCCACAAATATACACATTATCAACTTAAAATGTTGTTCGAACACCTAAATGCCATAACCAACACATATCAAAAAGCATTCTAATAGCGCCTAACTAATATTCCATTTTGGCACCATCACAAACAAATTGTTATAATATTTAAAATACAATTTCGCTTTCCATAAAAACAAATTTTCATAGATTAACATTTCACAAATCAAACTTGACTTTTTAGGCCTCAAACATTACAACTATCTTTTAGCACATATATCTCAATAATCCATCCAAGCATTATCAAATTAAACTCTTTCATGATTCAAGACTAAGCATACGCCAAACTACCATATTACCAAGTTACATACCTTCAAGCTTAACATGCATCTACCAAAGTAATATCAATTATTCAAACATTTATCAACATTCACTATTACCATTATACTTAAGCATATCATCATCATCATGGGCATATGCACATACCAAAATAAATATTTTATACATAGATCATTTTTTCAACATCCAAATTAAACATTTAATCACATTTAAACTTAGACACATGCCACATAATCGAGTCTAGTACGATTAAAAACTACCAAATAGAATGCTTGATTTTATGAGCTCTGGTGTAATCCGACCGCCACAATCTGCAAAAGACAACTACAAAATAAAAACATAACCGAGTAAGCATTTTGAATGCTTAGTAAGTCCACATAAACTAAAAAAATAAACTCACCTTGAATCACAATTAATTTAATGAATTAGCTAATTATACAACTTTTCTGTCACCACATTTCACAGATACAAGGTGGGTATACCACATTCAATCATAAAATACTTTATTTTAGTTCATACTATACAATTTAATACCAATCCATCATAACATCCATTTAATTCAATTCAATGTCATTTGATCAGTATCATCAAATTCTTATCTACTACAATTACATTATTCACTCATCATATAGCATATCAATCCAATTCATTGTCATTTATTTCGAATCATTGATTATATCTCATTTATATCTTTTTAACAACATATAAAATTTTTAGTCAAACACGTATAATCATTCTGTCATTTCTCTATTTCATTAACTGATTAGCCTAATGAACTATAGCAAAAGTAATTCAGATACTCGAGTAAATATATCAGGGAGCACCGTAGTACTAAAAAGGGGTACCAAAGTGCAAACAATATAAGCACACATCTAATCCTATTAGTACTACGGTGCTCTTGATAGCACATTTGTGCTCATGTTTACACTCCAGTGCCCTATTTCCACTTCGATGCTTTTGTATGCATTTTTGTGCCCCTGTTAGCACCTTGGTGCTCCCTAATATTGTAACCCATGTATCTGAACCCTTTTACTATTTTTCATTGATTTGTCTTGATTAAATAAGATAATTGAATGACTTGTTTACTTGAATAAGCATGGAATACTTGGATTGAATTGATTGAAATATATTATTGATTGTCTTGTTACATGAATATACGAAAGACTCACCTATTAATTGTGAAATGAAATGTCAGGATTGAATATGCCATGAATACTTAGTTATATAATTGTATTTTTGGTGGTTAAGGTAAGTTAATGTATATGTTTTTATATGAACTTACAAAGCTTTTGTAAAGCTTACTCGGTTTGTTTCCTATTTCTTGTGGTTGACATTTTACGGAACACGGCTATCGGATCTCTTCAAAACTCACACTATCTAGCATCAACTCGGTAACTCTTTTGAAATGTTCTTTATTTGTTATGTGGCATGTATATAGGTTAAATGTATAAGTGTTATTTTGGAAGGAAATGGTGTGAGACATGTGAACATTTGTTTTATTTCTATGGTTTGTGAATGTATATATGTGTGTGCTTTATGTGTGTATAAACAAGTTTGGATGAAGAACAATTATTGACCACTTGTGTTAAATGTGATTTTGGAAGTTGGTAAGTTTCATCAAGGTTGAAATGAATGTTTGGAATGTATGCATATTGGTGATGAAATGATTGGATGAAATATGGTATATATATAACATCTTGTTGTAGAAAGGTTCCATTGAGGCATATTGGTTAGAAGACTAGGAAAAGTTTATCTATGATATGTTTTGAGTTAAACTGAAAATAATATCATGGATGAGTAATACTTGTTGTTTAAATGTTGATTGCTTAGGTCATTAAGCTTATTAAAAAGAAAGATTTATGTTTTATGAATGAATGGCCTTAAGAATGGTTAGTTACATGTTTGATATGATGGTTGATTAGTTTTTGTACAGGTTTTGTTTCCATTTATGCATTACATGAATCATAAGCTTGCTTATATATGTTGAACACTTAAAATGACACATATTTGTCCCACATGGCCTAGCACTTGGGCATGTGTCTCACACGAGCTGGCCACACGCCCATATGGATACTGTAAGTTTTGTAATATTTGGATCACACAATCACAGTTAGTTACACGACCTAGACAAATGGTCATTTGACATATGCACACATGGGCATGACCTAGCCACACAACCGTGTGACCCCTGTTTTTATGTTTGCCATATTTTGTTGCATAAGTTTTAATTTAGTCCTCATTTAATCCCGAACTTATTTTAAAAGCTTTCTTAAGCTCTATTAGGACTCGAATTAGTTTGTTAATAATGTTTAGCATAGATTATGAAATGATAAATTGATTTTTAAGTCGAAATTGCATGTGATGATCTCTATTTTTTTGTGGTAGCATCCCGTAACTCGGGTTCGATGACCCAATCGGGTATGGCGTGTTACACGATTCTCTTACCACGCTTCAAGTGAGACTTATTTTTATTTTCATTATAATATTGTACTACAGAGATATCAGTTCTTATTGGAGTATTTTCAGCTCGTATATGAGATTTAGTAACTTTTTTAGGTCAGTAGATACATATGATAGTTTATCTGCAATATTTTGCACATGTATTATCTTTAGAACTTTTAGTTCATATTGATTTGTTTGAGGATCTATACGAGATAATGACGATGCATTCCATTTAATTTCATTTATCAGCTTTTTATTTTTCCCCCTAATGTTGGGAACATTGTTTCATCAAATTGACAATCAAAAAATCGTGTCGTAAATAGATTTCCTGCCATTTGTTCAAGATATTTAATTATTGAAGGAGATTCATAACCAATACATATTCTTAATCTTCTTTGAAGGCCCATCTTTGTGCTTTGTGGTGGAGCAATTGAGATACATAAAGCACATCCAAATATTCTAAGATGGGAAATGTTTGGCTCCTGACCAAAAACCAATTGCAATAGGGAGAATGAATGATAACTTATTGGTCTGATGCGTTCAAGTGTTGTAGCATGTAAAACAACATATCCACATGCTGAAACAAAAAATTTTGTTCTCATAAGTAACGATCTAGAAATTAATTAGAGGTGTTTAATAAATGATCCTGCTAAACCATTTTGTGTATGAACGTGAGCAACATGACTTTCAATTATTATTCCAATTGACATACAATAGTCATTGAAAGCCTGAGATGTAAACTCACCGGCATTATCAAGATGAATTGTCTATATTGAATAATTTAGAAATTGTGCTCTTAATTTAATTACTTGCACAAGTGATCTCGCAAACGTCAGGTTATGAGCTGATAATAAACACACATGTGACCATCTTGTAGATGCATCTATCAAACCCATGAAATACTTAAATGGTTCTGTTAGAATTAAGTGACCCGAATCCTTATTTAAATAAAATACTGTGGTAAAATAAAATAAAAGAAGAATCCATATAAAATTACACTTCTTTTATTTTATTTTAGAATAAGGTTTTTTTAACCTTATTAAACTCCATCTATTTTATATTGATTAGAATAAGGAGTTTCAGTCTTACTAGAATATGGCTTTACAAGCCTATAAATAGACATAGTCTATTCCTCTTGTAAAAAATTTGAATTCGACATACTGAATTTTCTTCTCCTCTGCCCGTAGTTTTTTTCCTGAAAGGGTTTCCACGTGAAAATTTGTGTGTTTTTATTATTTTATTTTATTTTATTTTATTTTCAAAAAATTGGTATCCGAGCTTCCGGGTTGTTCATCTCGATCATGGTAATGACGTCTTTGAAGTATGAAATTCCGCTGTTGGATCGCAACACCAGATTCGCATTGTGGAAGATTAAGATACAAGTAGTTCTTGCGTAGATGGATTTGGAGGATGCCTTGCTAGGGATAGATAAGATGCCTTCGACATTAACAGATGAAGAGAAGAAGTGTAAGGATCGAAAGGTGTTAACACAATTACATCTGCATTTGTCCAACGAAATTTTGCAGGATGTGATGAAAGAAAAGACCGCCGCTGCATTATGGAAGAGACTAGAACAAATATGTATGTCGAAAACTCTAACAAGCAAGTTGCATATGAAGCAACGTATTTATACTCATCGTTTGGAGGAAGGTACGTCTGTACACGAACACTTAATAGTGTTTAAAGAAATTCTCTCAAACTTGGAGGCTATGGAGGTTTAGTATGATAAGGAAGATTTAGGGTTGATTCTACTTTGTTCGTTGCCCCCGTCTTATTCAACCTTTAGAGACACGATTTTATATAGCCGCAAGTCTCTCACAGTTGATAAGGTTTATGATTTTTTGACCTCGTATGACAAGATGAAGCATCTTGTGGTTAAAATCGACTCTCAGGGAGAAGGTCTCATTGTTCGTGGAAGACAAGATCGGGATACTGATGATGATCGTGGAAGGACACAGGAACGGAATCCTTGCGATAAATCTAAGGGTAGATCAAATCGTCAAATAGAGGTAAAACTTGCAACTTTTGTAAGAAGAAAGGACATATTAAATCTGAGTGCTATAAGCTACAGAATAAGATTAAAATGGAAGCTGCGAATCAAAAAGGAAAACAACCAGAAAATTCCGGTGAAGCTGATATTGTAGAAGACTACAGTGATAGTGAACTTCTAGTTGCTTCTGTCAATGATTCTAAAGTAAGAGAAAAGTGAATACTTGATTCAAGATACACCTTCCACATGAGTCCCAATCGAGATTGGTTTACAACTTACGAAACAATGTTTGAAGGTGTTATTTTGATGGGAAATAATGCTTCGTGTAAAATCACAAGTGTTGGAACAATTAATGTTAAGATGTTTGATGTAGTTGTCAGAACACTTAGTGACGTACGACATGTTCCAGAATTGAAAAGAAATTTAATTTCGTTGAGTACTCTTGATTCAAAATGGTACATATACACAGCTGAATGTGAGGTTTTAAAGATTTCCAAAGGTTCCCTTGTTGTGATGAAAGGGCAGAGAAAGATTACCAAGTTATATGTTTTGCAGGGTTTTACTATTACTGGTGATGCAGATGTCGCTTCCTCTTCCTTGTCAGATGATGATATTACTAAACTTTGGCATATGCGCCTAGGGTAGCAAAAGAGGACTTCTTGATGGGCAAGGAATTTGTAAACTGAATTTTTGTGAACACTGTGTTTTTGGGAAGCAAAAGAGAGTTCGATTCACCGGAGAAATCCATAACACAAAAGGAATGTTGGAGTATATTCATTCTGATCTGTAGGAGCTATCTAGAGTGCCTTCGAGAGGTGGAGCTAATTATATGCTAACATTTGTTGATGATTTTTCCAGAAAAGTTTGGGCATTCTTCTTGAAGTAGAAAAGCGATGTGTTTTCTGTATTTAAGTCTTGGAAAATTATGATTGAAAAACAGACGGGAAAACAAATAAAATACCTCCGCACAGACAATGGCTTAGAGTTCTGTTCTGATGAGTTTAATAGATTGTGCAAGTCAGAAGGGATCGTGAGACACTTGGCAGTTCGCCATACTCACAGCAAAATGGCGTTGCAGAACGTATGAATAGAACGATCATGGAGAAGGTTCGATGAATGTTGTCAAATGCCAACTTACTAAAGTCATTTTGGGCCGAAGCAGCCTCTACTGCATGTTTTTTGATCAACCAATCCTCATCCGTTGCCATTGAGAAAAAGACTCCACAAGAGGTATGGTCTGGTAATCCTGCTAATTATTCTATTTTAAAGATTTTTGGGTGTCCTGTGTATGCTCATGTTGATAATAGAAAATTGGAACCGAGATCCATTAAATGTATTTTTCTTGGTTATAAAGCTGGTGTAAAAGGGTATAAGTTATGGTGTCCTAAAAATAGAAAAGTTATGATTAGCAGAGATATTGTTTTTGATGAAACTGCTATGCTACCTAACTTATCTCTTAAAGACTCTTCCAATAAAGAAAATCAAAAGTAGGTGGAGCATCAGATTAATACAGAGTCGACTCCTCAAGCCAGTACAAAAATTGAGAATAGAGTTGCTTCTTCACCGCAATACTCTATCGCCAAAAACAAAACTAGAAGAGAAATTAAACATCCAAAGAAGTATGCTGAGGCTGATCTAGTTGCTTATGCTTTAAATGTGGCTGAAGATATAAATGCGAATCAAGAGCCATCTAATTATTCTGAGGGGGTTAGTTGTGAAGACTTAGAAAAACGGATGTTTGCTATGCAATAGTAGATGGAATCACGCTACAAAAACAAAACATGGGATCTTATGAAACTTCCTAAAGGTAAGAAGACTGTTCGTTGTAAATGGCTGTTTAAAAAGAAAGAAGGGACTTCAGGAGTTAAAGAACCTAGATATAAGGCAAGGCTTATTGCAAAGGGTTACAGTCAAATTCCAGGAGTGGACTTCACAGATGTGTTCTCCCTAGTTGTTAAGCATAGTTTGATTCGAGCTTTGCTTGGTATTGTGGTCATGCATGATTTGGAACTTGAACAGTTAGATGTAAAAACTGCATTTTTTCGTGGAGAACTTGAGAAGGATATTTACATACAACAACTAGAGGGTTTTACAGTTTCAAAAAAAGAGGATTATGTTTGCTTGCTGAAAAAGTCCCTTTTACGGTTTAAAACAGTCACTAAGACAGTGGTACAAGAGGTTTGATTCCTTTATGACTTCTCATGATTTCAAAAGAAGTAGTTTTGACAGTTGTGTTTACTTTAAGAAAAACAGTGATGGTTCTTTTGTGTATCTACTTCTTTATGTTGATGACATGTTAATAGTAGCAAAAGATAAATGAGAGATAAGAAAGGTCAAAGCCCAACTAAGTGAAGAATTTGAGATGAAAGATTTGGGACCAGCAAAGAAGATACTTGGTATGGAGATTCTCAGAGATAGAAAAGCAAGTAAATTGTACCTAAGTCAGAAGGGGTACATTGAGAAAGTTCTTTGCAGGTTCAATATGCAGAGTGCTAAGCCTGTTAGTACTATTTTAGCAGCCCATTTCAGACTTTGATCGACTTTGTCTCCACAATCAGATGATGAGATTGAATACATGTCACATGTTCCATACTCTAGTGCAGTGGGATCTCTCATGTATGCTATGGTTCGTTCATGTCCAGATTTATCATATGTAGTTAGTGCAGTTAGTAGATATATGGCGAATCCCAGTAAAGAACATTGGAAAGCAGTTCAGTGGATTTTAAGATACTTACGAGGTACTACTGATGTTGGCTTACAGTTTGGAAGAACTAGAGATGGAGTCATTGGGTATGTTGATGCTGATTTTGCTGGAGACCTTGATAGAAGAAAATCTTTAATAGGTTATGTCTTTACAATCGGAGGTTGTGCAAGCAGTTGGAAAGCCACTTTGCAAACTACAGTCGCTTTGTCTACCACTGAAGCTGAGTATATGGCGATTACTGAGACTTGTAAAGAAGCTATTTGGTTGAGGGGACTCTTTAGTGAACTCAATGAAGACCTTCAAATCAGTACAGTATTTTGTGACAGTCAGAGTGCCATCTTTCTTACCAAAGATCAAATGTTTTATGAGAGAACAAAACATATTGATGTTCGATATCATTTTGTTCGTGATATTATTGCTCGTGTGATATAGTTGTGAGCAAAATTAGTACTCATGAAAATCCTGCAGATATGATGACTAAGTCACTTCCTATAACCAAGTTTGAGCATTGCTTAGACTTGGTTGGTGTTCATTGTTGAAGTTAAACCCTTAAGGGATTTTATGGAAGAGGTGGAGAACTTGTTCGTTAAGAGTTCACGATGAAGAACTTGTTCATTGAGAATTGGTGTCAAGGTGGAGATTGTTAGAATTAAGTGACCCGAATCCTTATTTAAATAAAATACCGTGGTAAAATAAAATAAAAGAAGAATCCGTATAGAATTACACTCCTTTTATTTTATTTTAGAATAAGGTTTTTTAAACCTTAATAAACTCTGTCTATTTTATATTGATTAGAATAAGGAGTTTCAGTCTTACTAGAATATGGCTTTACAAGCCTATAAATAGACATAGTCTATTCCTCTTGTAAAAAGATCGAATTCGACATAGTGAATTTTCTTCTCCTCTGCCCTTGGTTTTTTCTCGAAAGGGTTTCCACGTAAAAATTTGTATGTTTTTATTATTTTATTTTATTTTATTTTATTTTATTTTCACAGGTTCATATGGTGGGTGAATAGGTCCACATATATCACCTTGAATGCATTTTAGAAATGTAGGTGATTCTAACCCAATTTTAACCGGTGATGGTCTAGTAATTAATTTACCTTGAAAACAAGCAACACATGAGAATTCTTTAGGTTAGGGAATCTTTTGGCTTTTCAATGGATGACCATGTCAGTTCTCAATGATTTTTTGTATCATCAATGATCTAGGATGACCTAATCGATCATGCCAAATAGTAAATAAATTTGGATCTATAAACTTTTGGTTTGTTGTAACATGTGTTTCAATTGTCCTAATAGTTTTGTAATACAAACCAGAAGACA
Source organism: Gossypium hirsutum (assembly GCF_007990345.1). Taxonomy (NCBI): domain Eukaryota; kingdom Viridiplantae; phylum Streptophyta; class Magnoliopsida; order Malvales; family Malvaceae; genus Gossypium; species Gossypium hirsutum. The sequence goes on from NC_053429.1 coordinate 9,821,057, forward strand.
AGGCATGCAATTTTTCCAATGTATATTTCTTTCCAAATACAACTATAATGATTTGCAAATACTTAATATTTTTCTCCCTTGTAGTCTTAATATGATATCCATTTCGTCAAATATCTTTAAAGCTTAATAAATTTCTTTGTGACTTAGATGAAAATAGTGCATCATGTATAAATTGTCCCTCGAGGTAATAATATTGTAGCTCTTTTGACGCCTTCAATTAGATTTGCACCGCTAGGTATGATATTAACATTTGCGTCACTTTCTATTAATTGAGAAAAATATGTCCTATTTTTAAGTCTTGTATGCATTGTAGTAGAGTCTGTAAGACATATTTTCATTTTTTTTTTATCTTGGGACCAACCAAAGATATGGGAAAATTCATTTTCTTCATAGAAAATACACCATAAGTGATGTTCAAGAAAAAAACAATACTTTATTCAAAAGAAAATATTAAAATGGAATAAAATGAAAATATATTTTTTTCCTAAAAACAATAAATCAAATGTTCTAGAATTGAATAACATGGAAATATAAATTTTCCTAAAAAAATAATATATCAAATGTTTAAATAGAAAATAATAATTCAAATGTTCTTTTCATCCCAAACTTTTTCACCGTCATTTTCAAAAAATCTTCCCTATCCAAGTGGATAAAATCGACAAGGCCTTTGAAATCATCATCATTATAAGCATATTTTGCTTTAGTATTATAATCGAGATTATCATCTTTGTGTGTAAAATGGGCCTCTAAATCATCAGTTTGATTTGTCAAACTTGTTTCAATATTCTTTTCCTTCTTTTTTTGCAGAGGCTTGATATAAATTTGTAAGATGTTCATGTGTACAACAAGTATGCAACCAATGTCCTTTATACCACATTAATAACACAAAATTTTTGTACTTTTTGAAGGACTGATTAGACCACCTTTTTCTTTTTTTCAATATTATTCTTCTTTTGATGGTCAATATTACCATCATGATAACGATAATTATTATGCATTGACCACCTCCATAATTATGGCCACAACCGCGACCACGATCATAATTTTTTTCACTTTTAGAATTACTGTGTAATGTCGCATTTACATCTAGGGTGGAGCAAAACTAGTTGGACGACTTTCATGGTTTTTAATTAACAGTTCATTATTTTTCTCAGCCACCTAAAGGCATGAGATTAAGTCAGAGTAATTTTTAAAGCCCTTTTTAAAATATTACTACTGCAGGAGCATATTAGATATGTGAAAGATTGAAAAAGTTTTCTCTAATAAGTGTGCATTAGTAATTTTCTCTCCACACAACTTTAGTTGAGAGTTTATCTTGAATAATGTAGAGTTATACTCACTTACTGATTTGAAACCTTACAACCTGAGGTGCATCTAATCATAACTAGCTTTAGGAAGGATTACCTTTTTTTATGCTCAAATATTTTTTCCAGATTATTCCACAATTCAAGCGGATCATTTATGGTCAAATATCCTTCTTTCAACCATTCATGAAAATAATGACGGAGGAAAATTGTAGCTTTAACTTTGTCTTGTTTAAATTTCTTATTTCCTTGCATAATTGTATTTTCAAGACCTTTAGTTAGTAGATTGATTTCAGCATCAAATATCCATGACAAATAGTTTTTTCTAGTTATATCAAGAACCACAAACTCGAGTTTTGCAACATTTCACATAACTGTTACTAAAACAAAACAAAACAAAACAAAAATTAAAAGAATTTTTGTAAGATAAAAAAAAATGATAGCAATGAACCAATATATTTGATAATAGAAAGTTAAAAGAAACCTTAAAAAGATAGGTGACAATACATACCAAATACGAAAAACTAGTTATATATTTTTTGGCATATTTACTTAAGAATTCTTAAGTAGCCAAGTGGTAAGAAGGCAACAAAAGCTAAGAAAATGAGTGGGTTCAAATATTTATTTTGTTGAATTTTTGTCGTTCTTTTCTTCTTCAACAATAATGGGTTTTATAAATTTCCTAAGAGAATTTGAATTATGTTGGACAAATGGCTAAGGTTAGAAACTAGAGATTCTGAGGGGTGTGTAGGTTTATGACTTGAGAAAAGTAAAAAAATAAGAGAATTGTTTTCGTGGAAGAACAATCGTGAAAAAAAATAGAAAGAGAATAAGAAGGATTTTTTTTTAGCATTTTGAGAGTTATTTCACTTCAGTTATAAGAGTACGAATATTTTTTTATTTCAAAAAAAGATAGGGTTAAATATCTAATTGATTTGTTGGTTTATGGATCTTTTTGACATTTTAATTTCATGCATTATAATTCCATACATAGACATAACTTTTAATCAATAATTCTTTTTTTTTGGAGCCATACGAGGAGAAAACTTCTTATACATTTCTAGGGAGTATTATTTAATTACAATTATCCCAATGAGCTATTTATCGAATCGTTGCAATTGATATTCGATCCTGAAAAGAGGGAAGAGATCTTCAAAAAGTGGGTTTATGAAATAAAGAATAAAAAGAGAATAAGTAATTATAGACATAAAAAGCATGAATGAGATAAAACTCTACTTTTAATGACTATTAGAGTTCTAAAATACGTTAAACTTGATTTTGATGGACATTCGTTTAATGGTAAGATATTACATTAATAATTTTTATAATTTTTAAGAATTTTTACAGATTGACACTAGTCCAAATTCATTCCAAATGTACATTTTAAATTTTTTATTATATTTTTTAGATTAATATTTTTTATAAAATCTAAAATGTTTTATAGTTTTTCACTCATCTAAAATGAATCTGGACAATCATTTTGTTTTTATCATTTCAAATGTGCATTTTATTTTTACGTGAATTTTGTCAACAATGTCAATAGTTGTTAACGGTCAAATCAATCGAAAATAAATTTCATTTACAAAAGAGATCAATTGAATTTTTTTATTACCGAGGCCATTTTTTTATCCTTTAAGTTTTTTTTTTCCATTTATTAATTTCTACACAAAGGTTGAGACTTACAATATTTTATTTACATGTCTCTTTAAGGAATTATTTCATATCATTTCTCAAATAAATAAATTGAAGTTGGGAAAAACAACAACTAGAACTTCTCTTTTAATTAAAGTGATGGGAAAGAAAGAAGATTTTTTTTTTGGTTAAAAAATGTTATTTGTTATAGTATAAGGGTAAATTTGACCAAAATGATAAGAAGAAAGAATGGTAAAATTGTTATGAAAGTAATATGCCAAAGATAATATATAGTTGAAATGTTACTTGAGGAATATATCAAAGAATTTGATAACTTATTTTATTAGTTTTCATTAGGGATAATGTAACTGTTGGCCCTTGAACTTGGCAAGTAGGTCTACATTGGTCCTTAAACTTTTTTTTATCCACTTAGACCTCTGAACTTGAAAATCGTTATTCATTTAAGCCTATTCAATTAATGATCGTAAAAAAAAGGGGATAATGTAACTTTTGACCCATGAACTTGACAACTAGGTTCACTTTGATACCTATACCTTTTTTGGCCCATTTTGAACTTGACAACTAGGTCTATCCCTAAACTTGAAAAATATAAAATTTTGATGAATGAAACTCTGAGTTTGACAAATAATTTTTTTTAAATGATGATGTGGTGCAATCTCAAAGTGTCATATTCAGTGTTTTAATAATTCAACACACAGGTGGACAAGTTAGACCACTAGTTCAATTAGTTCAACCGTCAAACCAATAATAAATAAATCAAAATTAAATATAAAACCAGTTTTGTTTGATTTTTAAATTTTTATAAATTTTTAATTATTGTTGGTCTGACGGTCAAACTGGTTGAATCGAGGATTGGTGGTCTAACTTGTTCAACCATGGGTTCGGTTATTAGAACACTAAATATGACACTCTGTGTCACGCCTGGATTTCCTTTAAACCTGGAAATTAGGGACAATTTAAGGGTTAAATTGAAAGAAACAGTGAGTTGGCGGCTTCAATTGGAAAATCAGGAAAAGTTAGTAACTGAAATTGGACAAGGTTGAGATCCAAGTCTAGTTTGGTTGGATTAGAACTAGTCGGTCCCTTAGTGGGGGACAAAATGATTTCAAATGGAAGGTTTCTAAACGGTTGAAGACCGTGCGTGATGGGCTATATAAGGGTTGATAGGTGAATCCTCATGTGGGTTCTTCTCTGTTCTGTTTCATTTTCTCTTTTTTTTTTCATCTTCATACTTGGTTACTTAGAAGAAGAGACGGTTAAAGGAAGCTCTGTATGAAGCGGTAATCATGAGGTTTAAATCAAAAAAGTAGAAAATCTAGTAAACTGGTAAGGTTTTTAGTCTCTCTGAAGCAATTAGATTAAGAAAACGAAGATAAAGATTTCTAAAAAACCTTTTAAGGGATTTTGCATGATTTTGGAAAATCGAGTTTTTAAGCTGTGAATATTGATTTTTATTCATGACCTTGGTTGTCATACTTAGCTGCTAGGAGGATGGAAGCTCCAACATTTGGAAAAACTAAGCTGATGAGACGAGGAAGTCTCAGATGAGTTTCTGTACTCCAACCCTGAAATGCTAAGTATGTTGAAAATCTTCATGGGTCTATGAGTATTCATCATGCTAGTTCAGTAAGCATGAATTAACATTATTTCATGTTAGTTCATCTAAGAAATACATATATTGCATGAATATCATAGCATCATATGAATGAGAATTATTGACGGGTTAGACGAAGTTAAGAATGGGAAAAAAGGTAATTTTGTTAGATACCGCCATACATAGTTGTTGAGTGCACCCGTGATGAACGAAGCTCCAGGCCTTGCGGAGGGGAAACTACAATGTTCGATCATCAAAGTTAGGAACAGTGAAATAGAAGAATGGAAGGAATGCAATGGAATGGGTATATGAAAAAGATCATGGATAAGCCATGGGTTTGATCGGAGGCTATACGCCAAAATAAGTAAGACCATAACTGAAAGATGTTTATGAAATTATGATAAAGATGAGTAAGACCATAGCTAAAAGATGTTATGACATCATGATAGAAGTTAGTAAGACCATAGCTAAAAGACACTATGACATCCTTTGATAGTCCATCGGGACAATAAACACATTATAGTCCACTGTGACAATAAAACATGATAGTTCGCCGAGACTCTAAACACGAGGATCCCAAGGTGTAAGATCATAGTTAGACTATAGCAACCAATGAAGTCCGCCAGGACATTAAACATGGGGGTGTACTGTGTAAGACCATGGCTCGACTATGGCAGTATAGATAGTCCACTAGGACAATAAACATGGGTGGAAAATCAAGACAAAAATTGTGGGAAAATTCCACTACTAAAGAAAAAAGGTAAGTAATGACGACGATAGTGAGCTAGTAGACTATGGGGGAATCAGTTGAATAAGGAAATAGATAAGTAGAAAGGGAAACAATCCGCTAAAACAGTAGTCATAGAAGCTGGAAAGGCATAAGGGGGTAACCGATGGGAACCAAACGTATGAATTTTTGCGCCCGTAGTGCTAGGTGTATAAGTAAGTGAAAGATAGAGTAAATAGAGGATTGCAGTAAGGATCCGCCGTTAAGAACCGCTGAGAGATGCTTAGTGAAACTGGTGGGTTAGAGTCAAGATCATAAGCACCCCGGATAAAAGGGTCATAGAACAAGAGGGCTTGGTTGGAAACCCAAGATAGAAGAGTACTATGAGGGACAACACCAATGACAGGTATGACTGTCAAGACTATTCCTCTTTAAGGGGGAACCGTTAAAGACTTAGGAATGCAATATGAAAAAAGAATCGTGAAACCAGATGGCCACTCCATGATAGTTGGTTAAGTACGATAGGTCATAGCAACTCATAACATGAGGGCGTGTTACATTTCAGGGTAATTTAATACAATTAAAATGAATTACAAAAAACTAGTCTGACCAAATTGGAAACTAAGCTGACCTTGATTCGCCAAGCGGCGAGGGATTACAATAAGTTATCTCACCAGTTAGAATGCCAGTAAGTCCTTTGAATTAAGGTAAGAAGAGGAGTCACCTTAAGATAAGCAAGATTGAAATGGTTGTCCAAGGGGGATATTTAAGGATTAGTAGAAAGGCCAAAAAACAACCTTATAAGAATACGGTGAAAGGAAGAACCCACAATAGGAATAAGTGAGGAACTAATTTAAGTAAAAGAAAGGATGGAGTCCGCAAAAATGACAATACATTCAGAAGATCTATAAAGGTTGATCAAAGGCTAGTAGAATGGTCGGAAGGAAATCACTCAACAATCTATCCGCAAGAGGATGGGATTGGGAATAGTAAAAAGTTCACTACGACGGTTTAAAAGAAACATCTCAAACGAGTAGTGAGTTGTTGTATTATTATTTAATTGAACCCCGACAAGGTAGGGAACATTTTGTGCAATGAAGAAACTCACTAAGTTCATTTGAACTTACAATGGTTGACTTGTGATTGCAGGATTCGCTGGATAAGGAACTCAAGAAGGGACTAATCCAGATCGTGTGGAATCAAGAAAGTGGGGCACCTTTAGGAACTTCGCCATGGGGACAAATATAATGTAATCAAGTAGTTCCCTTAGAGTTTGAAATTAGAGATAGTAAGTTATATTTTCATTTAAGGCTTCAGTTATAAGAATAATTATTGATGAGTAATGAAATTTGTTCTCCAAAAATAGTTAAGTAGGAAATTTGTGGTTAGGAGCAGTCCAGTTCAATTGCGACACTCCATACCCAAATTCGGCGATCGAGTCGGGTGAGAGTGTTACTCTCTGAGATTGTATCATATCATCATAAAAAAATTATTTTTCAAACTCAGAGTGCTATATCATCAAACTTTTAGATTGTTCAAGTTCAGGGATCAAAAATTATTTTATCATATCATCATAAAAAAAAAAAGAAACATTACCAGGGAAATGTAAGACTGTCGAAATAAATAGTGTCGAAATTACCCCTATTTTCCAAAATCTTTGACATACTTAGCAAGATAAAAGTACCGATTCAAAATAATATTTGTCTTATGCAAAATCTCACATTGTCTTGTAACCAAACCCAACTTAATTATATCCCCCTTTCATAATATAATAAATGGTTACTGCGAAGGATTATAGTTGGAATTTGGAAGATATATATATGAGTCGTATCGCAGAGCCGAAAGATTGAATTATTTGTCAAGTCCAGAAATTAATCCAATATCGAGAGTGTTTAGACATGGAAAATGAGTTTTTGAATTCTAAAATGATTACAGGGTATTACATAAATTAAGAATTAAGAAATTGGAAGGCAAAGCAATAACCCGTTTTGAATGAATGACTCAGGATTTCAAATCCAAAATGAACAAAAATCTATGCCGTTTAAATCTCTCTTTTCTTCCAATACCAGAGGGGATTAGCCACTAGAACACAATATAAGCCTGAATTGGAACTACTACATACTCTCAAATTCACAGGTGGAAAATCAGCCCCGCCACTGAAAAATGAACCCTAGATGTGGAAAAATTAAAAGGGAGAAGAAAAAGCCAAAAAACTTATTATCTGAATTTGAACTATATTATATATGATACAAATCCTCTAAAAGGATTGATTACCTATCTGGCTAAACTACCAACTGTGTGGTGGTCCACTCCCGGTCGAATTTGTAACCACCCACACAACAATTAAGAGGATTTATTCAACTGTAGACTGCTGGGAAGGAATCTGACGTGACTACCATGTTTTAACTTGGGCAGAGCTTCTTGTGACTTACCGAGCATGAGATCGACGTAAATTGCAGTCATAGTGGCTTTGCTGCTGTTTGGTACCAGGGACAACGCTTGTGTCACAAAATGGTGGGCCCGCTCAAGTTCACCTTGTATTGCAGACACAGCGGCAAGATTAGTACAAAGCGCTCCACGTGCCTCTTCTGGCTTCAGAAACATGAATTCCTGCAAGCCCTCATGAGAAGGATTCTTGGCAGCTGCCGCTCCTCCAATTGGTTCTTCGCAATCAACAGGTTTTTCTACTCGCCACTGCTCACAGTCATCTTGACTAAACGGCAATTCAATGTTATTGCCCCCAGACAAATAAATGGCCAAATGCTCCGCAGCTTCCCTAGGTTTGTTCAGTAAGCAAAGAGCCTCTGCGGCATAGACGTGACCAAGAAAGATATAAATTCTTGAACAACCTGGTAGTTCTAACAGCAATAGTGCAGCAGAGAGGGCCTTCAAAGGATTATCTAGTTCTAACTCTACATATGCCAGATTAGCAAGAAGAGCTTGCTTAATCATCTGATTTTCTCTTCTGTGAATATCTTCATAATAGGAGATGGAGTTCTGAACAATCTCCTGATTAGCTCCCCCCTTTGACTCTTTCAAATCTCCATTTGAGTTAACTAGACCAACTAACATGGTTGAAGCCCTGGATTCGATGACAGGTAACTTCTTATGGATTAGGTTCTTGGAAGACGCACCATCTCTTGATTCACTCTTCTCCACGGATGAATTGGAGGGTAAAACAGATTTAGAATTACTCCATTCTGAACGGTTCAGCAAGTGCAATGCATTATAGAGACACTGCCTAGCAAGGGATAATGAAAGTTTAGGCTGCACATCACCACCTAAAGCCCAACCATTCTTTTCAACAGAATCTACATGTCCATTTCTTGAAACCCCATATTCTATTAGAAGTTTCCTCCACCTACCCTTGCCAATAACATTGGCTCTAATTTCTGATTTGTCTGATGGAGTTTGACTTCCTTTTACAAGTCCTTTTTCTACAGCCATTAGACAACATTCAGCAAGCCGAAGCCACAAGTGGGGTCTTTTGTAGAAAATTGAACTTGCTTTCTGGAAACAGCGAGCAGCAAGTATCGGTTTCCCACATGCCAAGTACTGCAACCCACAGTTATATGTTATGAACAGAGATTTGTCCTGTGAGAATGTTAATAGCTTTAGAGGCTTCTCCTTACGAAGAGATGAACAAACACTGAGTGCCTTGGAAAAGAAAACTGCAGATGTATGATACTTCCCAAGCTTATAGTAAATGCAGCCTAGATTGTTATTGAGCATGCTTGAAGTTGCTGCATCTGTCCGATTACTTGATGCCATCAACAACTTGATGGCTTTTCGATGGTTTCCACGAGCATACTCAAGCTGGGCCTTCAAAAGGAGAGCCATAGATGAATCTCTCCCTCGAGCAATGTTCATAGCATGCTTCACTTCGCGTTTTGCTAGCTTTACATTTCTAGTGAGCAGCAAAAACCGAACCTTGTAAAGTTGCAACATCAGCTTTAAATCAACACCAGAGATTGATCTATCAACCGTGATCCGGGCATGATCATTTGCAGATGTAAGATCAGTAGGCCGTGGTAAGTTCTGTCCACCAATATCCAGGGTTGAAAACATTTCATCCAGTCGGTCTTCTGATAAAGTTCTAGATAGAGGATTCTCAGAGGCATTTACACTAGCAGCTAAGTCTGAACTAGATGCATCTGAGACGAAAGAGCTGCTAGGAACAGAGGAAGATTTTCCAACTAGATTCGTGGATTGCAGGGTGGTGGTCATGTTACCATTTTCCCCTTGGTTCACATTGCCAACACCAAATGCTTTTTCCAAATAATTTAAAACATCCTGCACATAACTAAAGCTGCTTAGTGTCAAGTGTATAAGATACAAACATTAATTTTAAACAAAACATTAACATGGTAAAACCTCCCATAACATCTAGACCAACAGTGGATGCCGTAAATGATAGTTTTCAAAAGATCAGCAAAGATGCTAGAAATTATCTCCTATTTACATCTTCAAACCAAGTATGACCTACAAGATGTTAAAACATCTTGTCACCAATTTATTACAAAGTACTTTCAAACAATAAGCAACATAAGGTGTATCACATAAGAACTGAACAGAGTACAAACCGGGTTTATAATAATCTGAACTCTGAACAGAGTCAGATAGCTATGCTGAAATGGAAACCTAAAATATGAAAGAAATCCAAAAGCCAATACCATATACTAAAAATTTAGCCCCAAATTATCTAAATAACCAATGAAAAGCAGTACAGCTATAGAATCCTAAATTCACAACCAGAAAAGACTAAGCATTTTTCATGGGACAAGGAAGTTTAAGCTAAATCACTCCATTTCTCTAGGGACATTTAAGTAGACAAATTTGCACATCACTATACACAAGCTAGTCTTTTATCATCTTTTACTTTCCTCAACCCCCAATTACAAGGCTAACAGTTAGTCATAGCTATCATACAGTCGTATCTAAATTGGTCCAATAGATATTAGCAAGGAATTTTCAATTTGGAAGGAATTCCAAGCAATAACACTACAAATATTTAGAACTTACAGCAGCTTTCGAAGCATCACGGCAAGCTAACACAACATCCAGCAGCAATAAGCAGATATGAAGGGCTGTTGTCTGCATATAAATAAAAAGGGAAGCAATTAAAACAAACCAACAAATGTTTAAACAAAATGACAATAAATAAAAATAAATACCTCATCTATTGGTTCAATGTTTTGATACAGAGGTTCAAGAACTGATAATGCCTTTGAGTATTCATGAAGGTGGAACCAAATGACTGCCTATATTAAATCAATTCACAACAAACATGTTACTGCAAGCCATTGATGAAAAGATAATTGTTCCTGAGCTCTTGAAAGTACAAAAAGAGGGCATACTATGTTTAGTGCAGCCACAGAGGCATCAGATTCAACTGTGTAGATAACACTGGCGCTATCTGAAGAAGAAAACTGCTGAATAGTTGTACCACTTCCTTTTGAGCCTGAAGTAAATTTATTACCATCATTGCTACCAGACTCTGCCTGTTCCCCAGATGCATGAACAAGCTCCTCACTTCTCTTCTGAATCAGCAGAAATGAGAGAAAGATGCAAAAAAATATTGCAGGAATAGATTAAATTAAAATAAATCATGGACATAGCAATGCAAGTCTCTATCCAACTAGCAATAAATCTCCTACTCAAAATTGTTTTTTTCCTATTTAGAGCGACTGGGAGAAATAAAATGAATTCATCACAAGACTCAACTACAGGAGCCTCAAGCCCAAACCAAATGTGATCAAATACATAAATGTCATAGCAAATCTCCTAGAGTAAATACTAACTAGTGGTGATTTCATAATGGTAATCACAGTTCATATTGGTGAAAGTCTAACCCAATTGTGATAGCAATTGAAAAACAACCTACAAACAACTTTCATTTAAACAGAGGAGAATTGCTTCACAAAAATTATTTCAATCAAGTAGAAGATGAAAATAAGTTTTTCGTATTTGTTTAAAATTTTGCTATAGTATCTGTAGCAGTAGATTTCCACTCACCTTCCATTTCAACTGGGGAAAACATAAATCATTCTTTACAGAAGGTACATAACTTGTTTAATAATGAGAAAATTCGTGGGAGAGCACAGCCAAGGAAACCAGGAGGTAAAAAATCATGTGTACCTTGACATTGTTAAGGACTTCAAGCAACTTCTTTGGATCTGAGCAAGCATCCCGAAAAAATTCCGCAATTGCAATATTATGAAGAACCTGTTGAACAATCGATTGGATCAAAATATTTTAACGGCACCCACAGAGAGGGCAAACTTATAAAAGAAGTAAAAAGCTATTCAAGTGAAGTTATTGATTAATGTATTCATGCTTACAAATCCTTCCGCAGCTGAACTTATTCATGCTGACAAAATTGATAAAATAAAAACCCATTCTGATTAAATAAATACTCAATTTTACTACAGCATGTTATAAGTACTAGTTAGCACTACAAAAACTATTTCGACATGCTACAAAAGCTCCATCCCAAATATATTTAGATAATTTCTTCACTACATTGAGTAGAATCTGAAAGTTGTATAACAATAATTTCAGCCTTGAAGCCGTCAAATCTTGAATGATAGAACCACTAGCACTTTTTTTTTTTTTTGAATCATTATCCATTCTTTTACTTGGTTCGTTTTTGAATTAAGACACTTTCTTGTTTTGGCTTGGATAAAAATTAACATAATATTTAAAATAGCCTAAAATGGAAAAATAATTTAAAGCTGTTTTAAAATTTTAAAAAAATTCATTTTGAAAATCATTAATTTTTATTTTAATAGTAATATAGAATTTTTTTTTCTAAATTATAGCCTAAAAAGTTTTAAAAGAAAAAAGCATCTCAATTTAATATAATATACGTTCAGCAAAAACTAGTTGCCAGTGAACATTCTCACACTCATTTCACTGAATTTTTTATCTAGTTGACCCAATACGAGTAACTAAACATTGAAATTTATGATATCAACAATTAGGAGGTCATGAAACATCATTGTACTCAGAAACTACTTAAAAATTAGAGGAACTTGAAATGCTCTTAGTCCACTCCAGCTCAACATTATTTCTTTTGATGCATTACAAAAAGTATCCGTAACATGCTAGTATTTACTAAACACTCTGATAACTTGAGAATAAAATTTTAACCATTTCCTTGCTGAAAGAGAGAACCCATAATATTTTGTAACATATCATAGCACATGACACAAATGTCAGTGTATAGTTCTCCAGCCTAACAATAAAACGATGACAGCACCGTAACCAACTCTGAATTTCATCTTTGATAACTACCCTCTAGTCCAACTTGTCATATATTGACTAGGTTTTACTCAATTAAGCACCACAGGATAAATTGCATTTGAAATTCAATTAAACTAATCATAACTCAAACATCCATATCATTCATTAGCAGGAGCCTAGGAGAAATTGCAATGGAATACACTATTTGGTAGTATGTTTAACATAAAAGAATCTACTGTCTCCATGGAAAAAAAAGGACTATACTGGTGAAGCTAAAATCTCCACATGGGACTCTCCTAATCTGCCACATGCTTATTAAGTACACAATTACTATCCTATATGAAAGTTCAAAAACGCCCCAAGCAAGTTAACTGACAGCCATGAATGCCTTTAAGTGTAGACAATAAAATCGACAATGGAATTAATGAGTTAAATATATATAGTGGAAACACAATACAGCAATAGTAAGAATGGTTATGGAGTTTCTAAAATCCACGGTAACGTATATGATGATAATAATTAACTATACAAAAAAGAAGTGAACATTAGAGTATTAAGCTTAATTCGTTTAAGAAATTCAGCAACCGTAATCAGCTGATAATCAAGTTTTAGTGAGTCGGAAAATTACACAACAAAACGCGATAAAATGAAGTTAAAATTCCAACTTAAGGAATAAACAAATAAGAAAAAAGATACGAGATAAGAAATGAATCGGGTCAATCGCATCTACTAACGAAACAAATACGTGCATGTGCGAAATAATTTGAAAAAAAAAAGTACCTTTGGATCGCCTTCCTTTTTCAACTTTAGCTGATCCAACACATCGACGCACTCGGAGAAATTTCTAGACTGGAAGTGAAGAGCGGCTTCTTTAGCGAGTGCAGCAGTAACGGGAAGGACGCCATCGTCTTCGCCGGCGGAACTATCTCGATTTGGAGCCGGCGACGATGATGAATCTCGCGAATCCATGATCAGATCAGACCAATCAAACTTGCTAAGAAAATTGAAATTAAAATTTAAAAAAAAAGAATCTCAGGCGTAGCGAATAAAAAAACCCTAGCTAAGAATGTGGTATAGCATTTTTAAAAAAAATCATTTGGGGATTTTTACTAGTAGATAGTCCTGAAAAGGTTTAGGAGAAATTGCAAAAGAGGAAAATGGGCGAGCGTTATTTTGGGATGGGTGTCTCCTGATTTGCAGAAATGAAGAAATGAGGGATAAATGTAAGAGACAGTAAAAACCTACGCCGACCCAATTCGGGGAGAGATACTGATAGACTCCAGAAGGGGGAATGCGAGATTTTGCTTTCGTTTTTTTTTTCCTTTTCTTTTTTCCTCTTTTTTTTCTTTGAAGTCCAAAATGAGTTGAAATATTAAACTACGGAGGGGTATGGAATTTTTTATCTTATAAAAGATTCCAACTTAAGAGTCTCTGCGATTAGTGTAATAATAATAAAAATGGTGAAATTAGATATAAACCACCGTATTGGAGATAAACCTCATTCAAAGAGCCCTATAATTTTCTTCTTTTTTTTTTAATATTTAAAATGAAATTTCGAGATTTACTAATTTTATAAATTATTTAATATTTTAAGAGATAAAAAAAATCTATATTACCCGTAAGAAATTTAATGATTTTATAATATTTCTAATTTACATTGTAAAAATTCTAATAATTTACTATATTTTATAATAGTGTAAGAAATTCAATAATTTTGTGGGAAATTTAGTGAATTTGTAAAAAAAGAAAAAAAAAGTAATCCTGTAAGAAATTCAGTAATTCCGTATGATTTTAGTAAATTACAAAATTGTAAGAATTTAGATAAACATTAACATCGTAAGAAATTATGTTATTTACTAAAATCATCACAAAATTGTAAGAAATTCAATAATTTTATAAAAAAAAACTACAAAGTTATATAAAATTGGGTATTTACTAAAATCATTACAAATACCACTGAAAATATTACAAATTGGTAAGAAATCCAATTATTTAATGAATTTTCATTACAAAGTTACATGAAAATTAATAACTTTATAAGAAATTCAGTAATTTTATAAGAAATTTAATAAAATTTAAGAGAATCAGTAATTTTGTAAAAAAATTAGCAATTTACAATGTTGTAAGAATATCAATAATTTACAATGTTATAAGAAATTAGGTAAAATAGGGATTGTCTGTCGCATTTGGCATTATAGTGCAATCCGGGCCTATTCAGTTAGAACCGCTTACTGTCTTGCTACTAAGATGTATATGCCTGTTGTAAGCATGATTTGGAGGAAGGTTCTTGGACACGCTTATGGAAAATCATCTACCTTCAAAGGTTTAAAAATTTGTTTGGAGATGTTTGAAGGAGTTTATCCCCTGCAAGTCGAGACTGATTGATAAAAGGTATACAGTAGGATTCGTTGTGTGGAAGGTGTGGTTTGGTCAAAACCCTTGATCATGCACTGCTTCATCGTGTTAAAGACCAGTCGGTTTGGCATCTAACCGATCAGAATTTTTCTTCCTCTAGTGTTCTTGATTTGATTAAAGCCCCTCTAAATTCTCATGATACCAGAAATGTTGTCAAGTGTTAACGACTATGTGGAATATTTGGTTCCGTAGAAACCGATTTTGTTGGAAAAATACTGACGTTTCACCAGCGGTTATTTTGTCTGCATCTATTTCATTTCCGCAAAACTGGAGAGATGCGCAAGTCAATTTCGATAGAGTGCAGGGTACTAATACTATGAGGCGGTCTAGTGGTTCTATTTGTATCAAGCCTATTGATAGTCAACTGAAGTGCAATTTAGATGCAGCTTGTGTTGTGGCTGAAGGGTCGATGAATTTTGCAGCTTTAACCAGAAATTTGGATGGCCTTCTGGTCATTCTTATTTGTGCTTGGCGCCTAATTGAGCTGAGACGTTTGTGTTTCATCAAGTTCTTTATTAGCTAAAAGTATTTGGTTGCGACAATATCATAGTTGAATCTAATTGTCTTTAGGTGGTGATTACGGTTACTAATAATAGTAGAGACTTATCAGATTTTGATTTGTTGATTATGGATTGTCCAACTATAACTTCTCAATTTCATAATTTGTCCTTTTATTGGACGAATAGGGACATTAAAAATGTCGCTGATAGCCTCGCTAAGATAACCTTATCTTATTTGAACTATACTGAGTGGGATAGTCCTCCTTTTTTTTCTTAATTCTATTTTAACTAACGATGTTTCGAATTCTATCTATGATGTTTTGAGTTTAATTTTTGTCCTCTTTTTTACTCGTATTTTTTTAATAAAATTTATTTTTTTTAAAAAAAGTAAATTTTATTAATTATGTAAACGATTCAATAATTCTTTAAGCTAATCTCTAAGAGATTCAATAATTTTATAAGAAAATCAATCATTACTTTTATAATAACTTCAGTAATTTTGTAAAAAAATCGGTAATTTAAAATATTATAAGAATTAGATAAATATTAAAATGTTGTAAGAGTTTTAGTGACTATGTAAGTGGACTAATAATTTTGTAAGAAAATCAATAGTTATTAAAGAGATTTAGTAATTTTTAAGAAATTTATCATTTTATATAAAAGATTTAATAATGTAAGAGACTCGGTAAATTTATACGAACTTCAATAATTAAAAAATATAGTAATTCACAATGTTATAAGAAATTAGGTAACATTGCAATATTTTAAAAGATTCAGTAAATTTGTAAGAAATTTAGTAATTTGTCAAAAGTTTTGTAATTTAGTAAAAAATACACTAAAGATTTTAGAAATTTACAGCATTGTAAGAAACTAAGTAAATACAGACTTAGTAATTTGTAAGAAATTCAGTAATTTACAAAGTTATAGGATAGGTAAAGATTCAATGATTTTGTAAGAAAGTTCAGTAATTCTTTAAAAAAATTCAACAACTTTATTAGAAGTTTAGCAATTTTTAAGAGATTTAGTAATTTTGTGAGAAATTTAATAATTCTGTAAAAAAAATAATTTAGAAATTATGTAAACATTACAATATTGTAAGAGATTCAGTAATTTTATGAGAGATTCAAGTATTTTTGTAAAAAAAAATCAATAATTTATGTTATAAGGAATTGAATAATTGTGTAAGAGCTGTAATTTTATAAGAACTACAAATTTGTAAGAAATTCAATTTTATTATAAAAACATTACAAAGTTCTAAGAAATCCAATTATTTGATTTGCTACATGCTAAGTAGGTTATAGCTCACTATAAACTAGCTCACATTAGAACACTTGTTATATTGTATCACACTTTCCAAAGTTCTTGGTTTGCATAGATTTTTTTGAAACTTAAATTGTTCATAAAGATTGATAATAAATATGATTATTCAAATTGCATTGATTCTAATTATAATTATAACATCTTCTCAAAATATATTTAAAAAGTATATATTTTATTTTAATAAAATAAATTTTAAAAATAGAAAATTTCAATTTTAATGAGAAATTGGTGAAGAGTTTACTATGTTGTATAGTTGATTGAAACGTGCCTTGATAATTTGGATGGCTTGGAATCGGTTCATCCTAGAAGCAAAATTATCAACCATTAGTGAATACTCTAAAGTATTTAAGTGAATATCATATTGCCTTTTTCATCTCTAACACTAGTGTGGATAGGCAACAAAGCAGGTGAGACATAGTGAGGATGATCCTTGCCTGATAAAAGGTGTTATGGAAGTGGATCCAATAGAGGGGGACATGTCTCGTTTAAAGACAAGTTATTAAGCAACAGTAAAGGAGAAGGGAAATCTCATGTATTAATGGAAAAAAAGCATGGAAAGATCGATTATTATTAAATTGTTCAACTATGGTCATCCTCTTTCTCAATAACATAGGACAATCTTTATAATGTGGTGGTCTAAATTCGATTATCAAGGTTATTTGGAGCCATGTACAAGAAAAGAATACCGAGAATGATTAGCAGTACCATCAGGAAAGTTATAAAATTTTAATACAATAAGGAAAACAGAATGAAGATTTGCAAGGATGAGAACTTTTATTAGCTTGCAATCTCCTTTAATTCGAATATGAAGCTCTTTCAAATGTATGCTTTGGTTGTTGGTAGGTATAATCATATGAAAAAGATTTGTTTGTCGAATCAAACCTCAAAAGAAAAACAAATGCCTGTTGAATCCAAGGTTACCATCAGTGCCTAAGATTCACCAGCAAACAAAGAATAAGAGTTTTAGCCTTGGATGGAGCATTGTCCAAGGTGACAATTTTGCAAGGAAAGAGGAACTTAATAAAAATAGATAAATTGATAAGGGTGGCACTGTAGCACCCCAAACCCAGCCCAGAAGTTATGGCCGGATCCGGCATGCCACATCAAAAACGTAAAAAAAATTTCCATTCTAAGTCCAGAAAATCGTACTTGATGTTCAAAAGATTAATTCATTAAGGGTTAAAGTGAATGGAAGCTGTGCACCAGGTAGGAAACCGGAAAAGAGGTGGTGAGTCCATCGGACTGCTTAAGTACCAAGCTCCCTTCGGATCCAATCCTAGACATGCATACCGCCATTGCCACACCTTAACGTCATGGATATTTCTAGGAAACCGATTCGATGAAGTCATTTTTAGGAAAAAGTGATTAATTTTGGAAAATACTTTCATTGCGGAAGCTTTGCTTGTTGTCGTGTTATTTTGAAATCAACTGTTGTTTTTGAAAATGCGCCCTAAAGCTATCCAATTTCAACAGTTAAAATAAGTATTACCTAACTTAGTAATACATATTAAAAACCATCAAAAATAAATAAGCGACCTTATTACATTTAAAAGCCCAAAACCTCAAACGTAATTAAAAGGATGTCCAATTCACCAGAAGAAAATCAAACTTTCAGAACGGGTGGCCACTCCGAATTCCCTCACAGCTCCAAGCCCACTATGGTTGGGGATTTCCTGCGTGGATGAAAATAAAATGGGTGAGTTTGGGGAAACTCAGTGTGTAAGGAAAACCCATTCAAAGCCCAAGTCAGCTCAAGCCCATTGGGCCTAAGCCCATTCAGGTAACAGTGGTACTGGGCCAGAGCCCTTTTCAGATTACAATAAACTGGGCCTTAGCCCTTTATTCAGATAACAGTATGGCCCATAGGCCCATTTGGAAATACATGCAACATCAATAACATATGCAAGCCCATTTGGGGAGACTACTCAACCCACCAACCACTACACTCCACCCGTACCAGCCATACACTCTATGTGGGGAATAGCTCAACCCACCCAGCCTAACACTCCACAGTTGCAGCCTTGCTGCTCAGTTAACAGTAAATTGAGGCAAAGCCTCCAGTACGTGGACAAGCCACTTTCAGTACTTCCTCCGTCAATATCCCAATCCCATGCATCAGATAATAACAACATGGCATGCAGTAAATAACAACAGTCAAACATGCATTTAGGTCAATTTAACCCTAGGGGTATTTCGGTAATTTATCTACTAGGGGTAAAACTGTAAATTTTTCACATTTAAAGGTATTTCAATAATTTATCTATTTAGGGTTTTTCATGCATATTCCTACTTTTCACGTACTAACAGAATCACGTACCGAGGGTTCTTACCGAATTGGGCCCGTTGGCCCATCATTCCAATTTTGGCCCATTAAGCCCAAAAATATCGAGGGCACAGAAATCATGCACTTTGCAGTCCAAACATTGCAGCTTACCAAAAACATTAATCGATTTACCTCACGAGCATTCGCACACTCGCAAATCTACAAAATACCGGTTTTCGGCATTTAGGATTTTTGACTTTTGCCTATCTAGACTAAGAAAGAGGGTGTTAGTTACACACCTGTTTGCGACGATATGCTGACGAGATCCACACACGAACCGCCTACAATTGGATTACTAACACGTTAATCAACTATTCAAATACAAACTACGTATTAACCCCTTACAATATTCGGCCAACCACACCTACAGATCATAGTAAGCTTATAAGAAATCAATAAGCAACTCATTAACAAATTTTTGTCAATGTTTACCACATAATCATAATTTCACTGCAAGCTGTCTTCCTGAGCAACAGTCACTAAATTATTTATAACTGGAGCTACGAAATTCCAAATCAAGCGCCGTTAATTTTCCCTGAAAATAGACTCATATATCTTCTATCCATAAAATTTTCAGAATTTTTGGTTTAGCCAATAAATACCAGATTTTTCTCAAAGTTTCCCATGTTTCACTATTTGACTAATCTGACCACTCTTCATTACGAATCAAATTTCTAATTGTACAGAATTCAAATATGTTCTTGTTTATTCCATTTGAAACTAGACTCATTAAGCTTTAATTACATAATTTATTCAGCTTCTAATTCATCTCCCACAATTTATGGTGATTTTCCAAAGTCACGTTACTGCTGCTGTCCCAAGCAGATTTATTACCAAATCACTCTTTCACACATACCTTGCATGCATGTTATTTAAACATGTATATCACCAATCAATCATCACATATCTATGATTTTACTTAAGAATAATCTCCATTTCATCATTTTAAAGCACAACATGTTAGCTGATTTTTTCCCTTTAACATCTAAGGCACATGCATGCTCATTTGTTTGGCTCAACTTCACCTATCTTCCATTTTTTTCATCAAAAGAACATGAAACAACAACCATTTCCTTCATTTTAATTCATGACTAAATGCTCACAACACAACTAAAAATCAAAATATGCTTCAAGAGTTAAGGTAGAATCAAGAAGAACTCATGAACATCAAGATAGAAGCCAACTATCATGAACTTACCTTCAATTTTCTTCCCCAAGTGACCGAACACTCAAGAGCTTTCTCCTCTCCTTTCTCTTCTCTAACTTTCAGCTATGATGAACAAAGATGGACAAAACTTTGTTCTTTTCACCCCTTTTTCTTTTAGTAAAACTTCATATTTCATCCATTTAATTCTTTAATACAAAAGACATGAAATTCTTATCATGAAACATTTACCTAACCCATTATCATGAAACATTTACCTAACCCATTATCATGGAACATTTACCTAACCTATTATCAATTTGTATCAATTTGTACCATAAATTATGGATATCAAGTGCACATTTTGTCTACAACAACATGATGGCTGGCCACTTCATGTAAAATGGGAGGTTTGTCATGCAAATCCTCCTATTTTGCACTCCTATTTATTTGACCACTTCAATTTAGCCTATAGCATTTTCAAACATTTTCACATAGGTCCTATTTCATAATTTCACTCCCTTTTTCTTATGGAACAAAAATTAACTAAAATTACCGGGTTCTATCTTAAGCTTGGGCCTTCTAGAGGCCCACTAACATAATTAACCCTATGCCAACATTCACAGGATTCCCGAAAATTGAGGCGTTACAGGCACAAAGTTTGATTTGCTAGTAGATATTAAAGATGACATTGAGATAATTGACATAGAATTTAATACACCTAATAACAATCAAATGCCTATGCTGCAGCTTATTGTAGCTTAGCTTTCAAGAGCAAAAATTGCAATTAGAATGGACAAAAATTTTCAAATGATTTTACAAGGAACAAAAATTACGAACGTAGAAAATAACGACTAACATTACACCATAAAGGCTTGTCTTTAATTTTACCATCGGACCTATTAAAAAAAGAGAGGAGGAACTAGATAGTAAGATGTTGGAAGACACCAGTTTAAGGAGTAATCAAATAAATGGGGAACACTAGCTCTTGATTGGGGAGGATATAAAAATTATTTCAGATAGGTTTAATAAGAAACTCAACCAGGAAGATGTTGGCATGGGGTGCACAACGATATGGATGATCTTAAAAGAGTTGTAGCAAGATTGGATGACCTTTCATAAGCCTACTGGTTCGATTAATTTATTGTTCTCCTTGAATATGATAAACACTAAAGCTATAGTTCGGAATTGTTTGGGGTGTGGATAACCCCAGTTTCATAAATAGTAAAAGAGTATGTTAGGAATTATAATCATAACTTTTTTTTTTTTTGCATTCTTGGACATCCAGACAATAAAATTTTTGGGCCAATTATAAAGCATCACGTGTTAAGCTAAAATTATTATGGGTTAAGCCGAAATTGCTATGGGTAAAACATAATTATTTTATGTAATTAATTTAAATTAATTAGGAGATGAATAATAAAAATTAATGTTATCACTGATTAAATTAAATAATTATATGATAATTGTCGAGGCCAATTTTTTAAAATCGAGTTTTGGAAAATGGGGATCGACTAAAAAATGAAAACGGGAGTCGCCACCAATCTTTTTTAGGTGTGATTAGATCATCTTTAAAATATTTTGTTTTAAAATCATTAGTTTTTGGTCTACGAAATAAAAGAACGGGTCCGGGAGTCGGTTACGTACAAGGAAGGATTAGCACCTCGTAATGCCCAAAAATTGGTACCTAATTGATTATTAAAATGTCTTTAATGTCGAAAATTTAAAAATTTTGAGATGCAATCCTCTTTTAATATTTTTGATTTTTGAAAATTAGGGTTTACTTGTATCAAATAAATCAAAATATTATATCCAATAAGTTAGGACAATATTTTTAAGATATTTGACACTAAGTTAGCCCTTTTTTGAAATCCCTATCTTGAAACGACAAAACGCCACATCTAGTAAGTTAGGACACAACGCTTTGAAATTCCAAAACAGTTGCTCGTATTTTGAAAATTTTTTAAAAAACTTAGAAGGGTACTTGACTATTTGAACTCAACATGAAAAGTGGCAACCCAGTAAGTTAGGGCACTACTTTTCTCGAAGCTTCCAAACACCAAGCATTGCCTTTTTATTTTTGAAAACTTGGAATCTCGTTTTTTAAATTGATGCATGAGGAATCGTATTACATTATAAATCATGCATGATAACATATTATTGTAATAGGTAAATAAAACATGCATTTAAACAATATGATAGCAATAATATAAAAACCATGCATTAGATACATACATATAAAAAATAATAAATATAGCAAATCTTAACAACATACATACAAAGATATACATAGCATATATTGAAGATGAATAAGCAAAACATACAAACATACAAAGTAATAAAAAAATGATGTATGATATACAATTCAATATATATATAAAAAATGGTAATAATATTAATGTACATGTTCATAAAATATAACATCAAATTATAAAATAACATTTAATACATAAATGATATATATATACAATATAAAAATATATAAAAGAATATAAATATAAATAAAGTGAGTAATTGTTAACAAAATATACTTATAATAAAAAATATGATATTTAATAATAATTTTAAAATAGTATTTAATATATAATATATAATAACAAAATTTTTTTTATAAAGGAATAACAATTATATATAAAATAAAAAATATTGGTTTAGAAAAATAATGTATAAAATATCAAATATGTGAAAGAATTTATATTTATAATGAAATAATTATATAATATATATAAATATAAGTTTAGAATAATATGAAATAAGTAATTAATGAAGAAATATACGTATTATACAAATTATTATATTATAATATCTTCAAAATGTGTAATAATAGAATATAAGTAAAGTAATTATTAACATATAAATAAAAATAAGTATATAATACAAGTTAAAATTTTTAATGATAAAAATATATAGATAAAAATATATAGATAAAAATATATAATAGTATAAAATGACATAATAATATAAATTAAATATAATATATAATATAAAAGTATATATGTGAAAATAATATATAATATATATAAATAATATGAATAATATATAAAATAATTATATAATATATAATATAAAAATAAAAATAAAACAAATAAAAATAAAAAATTTATATTTATATAATAATAGAAATAAATATATAGGGTTAAATTTGAAGTTCAATAAAATTACAGGGGCGAATTTAAAAATAAAGCTGAATTAAGGTCCTAATTAAAACACGCGTAAAACAAAAGGGACTCATTGGGCAAATCGCCCTATTCCCAAAACGGCAGCGTTTTAATTCTGGACTTAAATTACTATTGCAATGACTAAATCAAAACTGAAACAAAATATTAGGGCTAAATCATAAATAAAATAAAACATAATTGTAAATACAAAAAAGGCGGAAGGACCAATTGGGTAATTAACCCAATCTTTAAAAACACGCGGATCCTTCCCGGGTAATCGGGTTAACGTGCGGATCCTTAGTCTTAATACGACGTCGTTTTAAGCTTATTGGATTAAGCTAAAACGGCGTTGTTCTGTTAGGGCTATATAAGCCAAACCTTTAGTTTTAAATCATTTGAAATCTATTCCAAAAAAAAAAAGGAAAAAACTCTCTGAAAGAGAGTTGGGGAGGGGTACTCGGAAGGTCACCGGACCTCTATCCGGGGGTCTGCACGCGCTCACGCGCCCTCGTCGTCTCCACCGTACACGGTGGTCGGAGGTTTAAAAAACCTCCCTTTTCAACATCGATTAAAGGTATCGTTTTCCCTTTTCATTACTTGCAGTATATATATGTACATATATTTAAAATATTTCACCTTTGTGTATCTCGATCAATTGTAGTACCCCGTTTTGTATACGTATGTAAAAAATAAAATTTTATTGAATCTGTGTATGTATTCCAGAAACGTAAGAATCGGTCCTTTACATCTTCTCGATTTGGGCTTTTTATAGCCACTGAAAAAGAAAAAAGAAAAAAAATATTTACAATCTTTGATTTATTTCCTGCCATATTTGTTTTGTTTCTGTTGTGGTTCTTTCCTTCTTTTGTAGGTATTAACGGAGAATCTGGAAGTGAACGTGCTGGTGTGGATTCGCGCGCTGATTACGGAGGCAGAGTCACGACGCTGACGACGTGAGAGATGAGCAGACGCGTCCGTTGGGATGACTTCTGGAAGCTTCTGTTTGCGGCACGAGGAGAAAGAGCTAGGGTTGGAAACCCTAGCTGGTAATTTTAAGTTTTGGGCCTCTGCTACTTGGGTTTGGTTTAGTTCTGGGCTCGGTAGGGTGCAACCGGTCTGTTTGGGCGTGTGTATAACGGGTCTGGGCTATTTTGGGCCAGTAGTGTTTTAGGACTTGGGTCTGATGTGGGGTTTGGGTCAGTCCATTATGTTTAGACGTTGGGCCCTCATTGTTTTAGGCTTTGTAACCTGGACCTTTAATAAATATTTATTTTATTTATTCTCTTTTGTTTTATTTAAGCCCGGT
This sequence comes from Gossypium hirsutum, assembly GCF_007990345.1. Taxonomy (NCBI): domain Eukaryota; kingdom Viridiplantae; phylum Streptophyta; class Magnoliopsida; order Malvales; family Malvaceae; genus Gossypium; species Gossypium hirsutum. The sequence goes on from NC_053429.1 coordinate 9,845,746, forward strand.
CAAATTTGGGTATTACAATAATATTAAATTATTATTTTATCTCTAAATAATTAAATTAATATGAGATAAATAATTAAATAAAAAATTTAATATTTGTAGATCACTTCAAATGAAGAGTTCACATGCCATGAAAACTTGATTTTATTTGAATGAATGGCAATATAAAAAGGGGTCACCTCCAAGCCATTCTACAACATTACAAGTTCAAAAATGGGTATGTCAACTTAAACCTACTTGATACTAAACCTTTTTTTTTGGATCTAATTGGTACCTAAACTTGGAAATCGTAAGCGAACTTGGTACTTTTTTAAGTTACCTGACTAGCACTGTTAAAATATATTGACGTGGAGCTAATAACCAATAATATGATGAAACTTGGCAGGTTCACACTTTGACACGTGGAAAAAGTGAAAAAAATAAAAGAAATTATAAAAAAATTTATAATATTTTATTTTTTCATGTGTCAAAATGTGAGGTTGCCACATGTCACCATGCTATTGATCGTCAATCCCAATTCAACACCATGTCAATATATTTTAACAGAGTTAGTCAAGTACCTAAAAAAAGTACCAAGTTGGCTTATAGTTTCCAAGTTTAGGTATCAATTAGGTCTAAAAAAAAGTACCAAGTATGTATAAGTTGTAGTTCATATACCTCGGTATATAGTAACCCTTAAAAAATCTAGAAGTTCAAACATTGAAGCCAGGGAAGAAGATTTTCTCTGAAGAATTTGAATAAAAACAAATTCTGAAGAACTTTGATTCAATTTTGAATAAGCTACTCTGTGATCTAGTTCAACCGAAAGAAAAGAGACTAAATTCGTTCTTCAAGACTAAATTTGAGATTTCTTATTTGAGCACAATCTATGAGACTCGGGTTTTGTCATGATAATGTTTACTTGGAATAAAGGAACTCTCTTTGAAAGACTTGATTGAGCCATTGGTGATGAATAGTGGGATTTAATTATATCAGATATGGTTATTCATCATCTCTACAACAAGTTTGCTTATCAATTATTCATTTGCATGCGAGAGGAGCAAAAGCAAAACACTAATTGACCATTTTGATTCCTCTTAGAGTACTGGCTTTCACATTTAATGTTTATGGGTCTAGTTAAATTGAATTGGCAGGATTGTGATAATATTATTGACACATTGGATCTAGACCGCGCCCAAACATGTGTGCACCTAGGGCTATGAATCCACACAATTATCTTTAAATATCTAGCGGTTTACTACAAGTGTGACAGGTCAGTTGTAATATTTATATGTGTTATAATGGAACACACAGAGTATTTCAAGGATTGAACCTAAGAGATTGCCAAATTAGTAAATGTGTTTACCAAGTTAATTACAAGTTAAGCAATTACTAATCTAATCGAGTTGGAAATTATTAGTGCAAATTCGAATATAAATTGTTTATATACTAAATTTAAATTATCAATTTAACAAACTAAACTAATTTTCTTCCTTATTGTTTTAGACAATGTAAATGATAAAACGATGGTCAATTGATCCGTTAATTGTTAACTAAGCTAATAAATCTATACCGATTATATTGTTTGTCACTCTTAGCAAAGAATCTCCTTTTGGTGTCATCCTATACTAAAATATACCACCTAGGTTCTTCTTTCGGTCTCACCTAGGCATATAGATCTCTTCTTGGTCTCACTATTTAATACAATTATATTGAACTATCTAATGATAAACTCACTTTTCGGTCTCGTTTATCTAGATTTTCCACTAGAGGTGTTAATTCTATCATATTAAGTATTTTTGTAACCTCCCTAACCCAACCTAGACATTATAGCCAAATTGAGAAGGCTACATTAGCCATCGGAATGACTAAGGAGACTATCTAATCACTTTCTCAAAGAAAAACCCTAACTCATCAAATTTTATGAAAATTGTGGTTATGACCTTGGGTTAGGTTAAAACCTTCATTTAATAAGCCCTCTATACTTTAGAATTCATATTATTGTCGCTAGTGATATTTTAGAAAACCATTAGTATTGTTTTCCTTTAGACATTAGTCACAAAGTTTAAGAAAACTAGTTGGGTTGACGTTTTGTTGTTCAAGAACCGAGTCTTTGTAATGCAGTGAAAATTGATGAACAATGTCAAATTTTCTTGAGCCAGATAATATGCAATTACCAGTTATTAAATTTCAAAAGCCCATACATGCATAAAACCCCAAAAAAGAAACCACCAAGCCACAGTCCCAATAAACATGGTTACAAACCAAAACCAAAGGGAAAACTCCTATCAAAATAATAATCTTAAAAAAAATCAGATGTCTGAGTTGATGCTCTATATGTGGGGTTCGGACCTAGATATGAGGGTTACCTAAAAATTTTAAGACTAATGGGGTGAGCTTATGAAAGCTCAATGTGAGTCAAACAATTATTTAAACAGACAAACAATTAACTATGGTAATGCAGAGAGTCATTAATATAATATTTATAATAAATGTGGCATTTCATCAAGCAGTGTATATAAACATTAACAGAGAAACACAGAGCCAACATTGCAAATTCATGTCAGTTCTAAGAGCACTGGTACACCCCATGGCGCAGTGGAAAAAATAAATCTGACGATCACATCCAGGGATCTATGTGTGAGGAATGAATCGGGGTGAGAAGGGTATGAACGATTACCTTTAATCGTCTGAAAAACCAAATATAACTGTTGTGAAACTGATTATGCAATTGTATATCGATTCCAAGCCACTACGAAAAGTTTCGGCCTCTATGTAATCTGTAATCCACCCAATGTGACAACGAACGACAAGAACTCTCTTAAACTTTTTCAGAGAGAATTCACTATATAACGACTGCTAGACATCACTCTTTTTATTTCAGGTATATTAGGTTTTCTTAAAACCCTATATTTCCTAATTCGAGAATAGTTGATATTTTAATATGAATCAAAATTCATTATAATAATTAACCGAATATAATAATTATAATTACCATAATTATAATAATGTTTGACTGAAAAATTACAATTACAATAATTATAATAATATTCAATACAATAATTATAATAAGGATTTCGGTAAATTATGTTTAGTTAAATTTTATACGAATCAAATTCATATATATTAATTTAACCACGTTCTCATTATGTGTACAACATAATTCATTTGATATTTAATTGCCCAATTAAATTAATTTTATAATCAATTTAATTATGTGACAACTAAAAACAATACCAACTATGTTTGGATTCCTTTCGTTTCAACCATAGAGTGTAACCCTGCAGGTTCTTGTAACGTCAGCAGTAATACTAGAACGATTCTAATATTACAAATAATAAGTGGCATCTAGCAATGCATCAATGCTACCTAAGTCACAAGACGTCATGATTTGACATAACATTTCTGTGATTAACCCTTCATGTGTGAAATCCTTTTGTCCTTTATATCTAGAATGGACATAAGTCTTGGAATAGTCACACTTGCATAGCCTATCTAATGTTCCTTGATATCCTGGGTAGACTATGATAAACAAATAAGTATGATATCTTATTTCAACTTATTCAAGCATGGCCATGCATTTCTAGTCTCACTCAATTAAGTGGCCTAAGATATTGCTCCCATTATGTAGGACGGATAAATCTTATATTGATCAATCATATCCCACTACATAGATTGTGGTATATCCAACACCAGCCTTTATAGAACAACCAATTACGATAGATGTTTGATTGTATCAAAATATACGACTCACGATGTTGGGATAATGATGATCTCAAGTCTGAGGATCGTATACATAGTAATCACTATGAGTAATGTTGTGACTATTACATAATAATCCAAGAAACATACTTATAGTGGGTCAGTCCATTATGTTGTTCTCTAACACACATACTCATGTATTAATTTTAACATCCCATGTTAATGACAAAAATTTGTTATCAATAAACTACACATTAGTCTTAATGCATTATTGTTGTCTAAGCCCATAATAATACTTGACTAAGAAACTTTTAAGAATAATCATATTATTTTTAGGAGATTATTATAAAAAAATTTATTTATATACACAAAAAAGAGATTGAAATAATAATGGTAATGTCTTATATTAATAAACGAGGTAAAATAAGTATGTTATTATAATCATCTCATGATTGGTCTTTGGGTATACTCTAACATCGATACATAGAAATTATTGTATGATATCAAATGGTGTATGAGCATGGGATGATGCAAATGATGCAATGCAAATGTTTCTACCCAACCGTCCGCTATACACCACGAGTTCTCTAGAACCCGTCTGCTAAACACCAAAGATTGTGAGCCATAGCTCGATGTAGATAAACCACCAGTACAGTAGTGCGTATAAACTGCCAATATATGCAACCAAGTTGCCAATAATGATAATACAGATAAACTACCTATAGTGTGGACAAGCCACCATTAATGCAGACAAGTTTCCAATAATACGATAAAATCGCCAATCTCCTCAGTATTCCCGGTGTAGTGCATTGACAACAATATTTCAGACTAACTATCATCGATACTCCACAGAACTCCTCCGTCAACCATAATAACCCATACCATACATATGCAATATGTCATACAATCATTGAGTAAATCATGCTTTCAGATCGGTTTCGGTACAATGACATGTATAGCATGTTAGAGTATGCCCAAAAACCAATCATGAGATGGTTGTAATTACTTACTCATTTTACCTCGTTACTAATATAAGGCATTGCCAGTATTATTTCAGTTTCTTTTTCTGTGTATTTAAATAAACTGATCAATAATAAAGTCCTAGGAATAATATGATTATTCCCAAAAGGTTCTTAGTCAAGAATTATTGTGGGCTTGGAAAAAAATACATTGAGACTAATGTGTAGTTGATTGATGACAAGGTGTTTTCATTGACATAGGGATGTCAAAATCAATACATGAGTATGTGTAACACCCCAAAATTTATATTTTTGGTTCTGTTAAAATTTGACATAAGTGTGTATCTACTTTAGTGGTTAAGTGTTCTGGGAAGTGTCTGAGAGGTCCCAAGTTCAAGCTTTAGCTTGAGCAAATTTTTGCTTTTAATAAAACAAACCCCTATATCTAGTCAGTAGGCTTATAAATAAATGTTGATAAAATATATCAGAATGGGCCAGCTGGTCTAGTGGTTAAGTGGAGTGTTAAGTGCCTAGAGGTCCGGAGTTTGAATCTCTTTGTGAATAAGGGATTTATTTTGCTGCTTGTGTCGTGTGAGTGTTTGAGTAGAATGAGATTCTGAGTAGTGGAATGAGTGGGGAGTCAGGTGGAGTGTTTTTAGGATTAAATTGAGGGAATAGGGTAATTATCGGGATTTGATTGTATTTTTTTCCCATTACCGAAATTCTATTTCTTTTTCTCCAAAAAGGTCTCTGCCGATTTTCTCCTCTTGTTCTTCCTTGCTGGCATTTTCACCTTTCTTTTACCATCGAAATTCTTGTTTTTTCTCGCCTCTCTTCTTTCCAAATTCTTTCCCACTCAGTTTTGTGCCATTCTTCCTTTGGCTGCAATCATTTGGTAAGCGTTAATTAAGTAAATTTGTTCTCAGGTAAATTGTTATTAACTGTTCCTTGACAAGTGTCGTTGTTTATGCCATTTAGGAGAGGGTTCAAGGGCTCGTAATCACTCAACAGAGTGTTAGTTTTTGTGAGAACTGCTGTTCTTCGAATGAAGGTAACGATTGGTCGCTTTTTGGATAAAAACCTTGATTTGAGTTCGATTTTAAATCGTTATATAATCGATTAAATTAGTGCTATTTGTTCAACTAAAGGTTCTGGAGTGCTCGGGAGATGTTTTAGCATCAAACGATATTAGGTGTGTACCCGAAACACCAAAAATGGGGATCGATAAAAAGTGAAAAAAGATTTTGTCGATGCCACATGAGCGTGTGGTCGCCCGTGTGGTAGGCCGTGAGACAGAATATGGGCGTGTGAATGATGAGCCAGGCCGTGCGCATGTGACACGCCGTGTGATGGACAGGTGGGCCGTGTTTGACACACGGGCTTGACCAATTTGGGCCTGTGGGCTACACAGACGTGTGGGATGTTGGGCCAAACCGTGTGATCCACACGGCCAAGGCCAATTTGGGCCGTGTGGGCTACACAGGCAGATCACATGGGCGTGTGAGCCTAATTTACTGATTTGTTTGCTAAGGTTGTACCGGTCGCCCGAGTAGACTGTGAACCTACTGTGGGGTCAGTAAGTAATACTTTAATCCCTAATTGACTGAATAATATATTTATGACTGTTTACTGAGCATGATTAGAATACTGTACCGAATATATGCATGACACTATGTGATAGCATGCTGTGACTGTATGTTGCATTGCATGGTGTTGGGATGATATATTTGGAGGAAGTGTACTAAAAGGCTTGAAGCCTAATATACTGGCAGCTCAGCTGCAAATTACTGTCTAATGCCGCTTTCGGTACTATTTTAGAGTGTAGGGATGGGTGGGTTGATTATATCCCCACATGGAGTGTAGGGTTGGATGGAGATGGTGTGTAGAGGTTGGCTGGGTAGGACTTTTTTACTGTATAATCTGTTTCTGTACTGATTACTGATACTGTAATGGGCCAAAGTCCAAATTCATAACTTCTTTTGTACTAAGATAAGCTAAAGCCCTAACTGATACTGTTACTAATACTGAAAATGGCTTAAGCCTAAACTGAGTTTATTTTATATACTGTCTGTTTGTTTGCACGGGGAATTACACACTAAGTTTACGTAAACTCACCCCTTCTACTTAATCTGTGCAGGAAATCCCCAGACTTGACGAATCAGTGCAGCGGAGGTCTTGGCGGTGGCCACACGAACCTAAACTTTTACTTCAACTTTGGGTATTTAATTTTTAATTATACTCTGGGGTAATTTCTTATGTAAATTGTGGACTTTTTGGGACTTTTACTTATTTTGGGTTATTATTTATTTTTATGGATTTATAACTGTTAAGACGTTTAAAAACTCAGTCTTCAAAAAGTAAAGTTTTCTCTAAACACGCGATTTATTCAAAATGACTTTTAAAAGCTTTCACAACGAAATGTGTAAAAATGAATGATTAGATGAGTAACGATTTTGGGGTTAACTAGTGTAAACAAATGGAGAATTATTTTATCGTAACAACTTAGTTTCAAAAGCTATCATGTGATATCACCAGATTCAGCCATAACATCTAGGCTAGGTTTGGGATGATACATTTAGTGGTATCAGAGCCAGGTTACAAAACTCGGTTGTGGATTTGGGTTTTAAAAAGAAAAACTTGTTTTAACTGATTTTTGAATACTGGAATGTTTCTACTGAGCATGTGGTACATCAAGTCTCCGGCGCTGATTCTGTAAGCTCTCTATAACTGTTATATGTTTTGACTGAAACTGCTATAGGTAGTATATACTGAGACTACTATAGATGAACTGTACTGAAAACACTCAAAATAATGTATACTAAGACTGTAGCTAAACTGATAGACACCGCGTTTTACGAAAATGAACTTCGAATTACTGATACTGTTCTGCATAAAACTTCTGTTAAATAATTACTGAAACTGTAAACTGATGTATAAAGCTGTTAAATTCAGATAAACGCAATTCAATAATGAGCATTCGAGGTACTCATAGACGAGGTACAAGAGGCTGTGGTAGAGGTCGTAGAGGGGTTCGAGCTGAGTCCTATTCACTGGCCGATATACTGAATTTAGACACTAGTGAGACGCCGGTGTCACCTGTTACAAAGACTGGGTCTGGGTTAGGGTCTCATGACCGAGTGGCTGGGGACGGCGCACTGTTCTAGGCCATGTTGAGGATTTTGGAGAGGGTCGATGGGCCCAATACTGGAGCTAGAGGCTGAGGGTCGGTTACGGAACGACTCTTGTCTAATAGAGCTGATATATTCAGGGGTGTCACTGGGGTCGCCTCTAATGTGGCTGAGTACTGGATTGAGGCCACAGAGAGGATCATGGATGATCTGGATTGCACACCCGAGCAGAAACTAAAGGGTGCCGTATCACTGTTGAGAGATGAGGCTTACCAGTGGTGTCTTACGGTTAAGAAGGGCACTCAGCCCGATCGACTGTCCTGGGAGTTCTTTAAGACTACCCTCTAGGAGAAGTATATAGGTGCCAGTTATGTGGATGCCCGTAGGAGGGAGTTCTTGAGTTTGACCCAGGGTGATAGATCAGTGGCCGAGTATGAGGCTGAATTTCTGCGATTGAGCCGCTATGCGTGAGGTATAGTGGCGACTGAGTATGAGCAATGTGTTCGCCTCGAAGATGGCCTCAGGAAAAATCTGAGGGTTCTGATAGCTCCATAGAGGCAGTGAGATTTTGCTGCACTGGTTGATAAGGCGAAGATCGCTGAAGAAGTGAAGTATGCGGAGTGCTAGAACAGAGAAAAATATAGGAATAAGAGGGAATCAGAGCCTTCGATTTCCTATCAGAGGCCTAAGAAAAAGGCTAGAGTTGATGGGCCGATCAAAGTTGGGGCTCCTATAACTGCTACTGGACAGCCGCTTTGTACTGACTGTGGTAAACGCCATCAGGGCGAGTGTTGGAATAGAACTGGGGCTTGTTTGAGGTGTGGTTCATTGGAGCACCGTATTAGGGACTGTCTGCGGAGGTCTGACCAGATACAAGCCCTGTGTACTGGTACTACACCACTTTTAAGAACAGTTCAGCTGTAACACCCCTTCCTTGAGTCCGAGGCCGGGACTGGGCACGAGGCATTACTATACTTAATTACGTGCATACAATCGTTTTCGAGTCACCAAGACTTGATCAAATTTTAAGCTCTTTTGAACATTGTTTATACTCCGTAATATGGGCCTATGAGGCCCTAAACTTTCATTGGAAACTATTTGGAACCAACTCGGGTCCTCAAACTGACTAAATAAAAATAACTCTTGAAATAGGGCACACGCCTGTATGGAAGGGCAACACGCCCATGTGGTCATTATAACATGGCTGTGCTGATGGCTCGTGTGACATACACAGCGTAAGCATCTAGGGACACGCCCGTGTCTTATGCCCATTTGGATTAAATTCTAAAATCGAACCTATAGGGTTTTCACACGGCCTGACACACCCACATGTCTTAGCCTGTGTCTAAAAACATTCTATTTCTGACATCAGCAACCAATTTGGGGCACACGGCCAAGGCACATGCCCATGGCTAGAAGCCGTGTCCTTCATACGACTCAGAACACGGCCGTGTCTCTGCCCGTGTGTTTAGTACCATGTATTCTGACTTGCAAATTTTATGTGCAGGGGACACATGGTTGAACAACACACCCATTGGGCTGACCGTGTGTCTCATACAGCCTAGACACATGCCCATGTATCTACCCGTGTGGACAATATAAGGCTATCTACAAAGCTTTTGCCACCCTGAAACACAATCTAACATCAACCAACATGTCAAAGATTTACGTAATATGAGTTCTCAACCAAACAACCATAGTTAAGACTTGTATACATTACATATATTTAACCATGCCAACAAATTCACATTCATGACAGGCTGACTTGCATTCACATAATAACTTTCAATATTAGCCATTTTTCATGGCCTTATACAAAATGAATCAAATGCTAGAGTAAGCCAACACATTTGGCCAGTTAACAAAAACACGATACTCAAAAGTCAGGGTCCTATACATGCCATAATCAAAACAAAAGATCTAATTATACCAAGTGCTGCTGGTGATAGTGTGATCGATGCCTTCGACGTCCAGTGGCCCTCGAGCTAATTAGACGGCACTATAAGAAAATGTAAAGGAGAGGGAGTAAGCACAAAGCTTAGTAAGTTGAATGCAATAAATATAACAGCAACTTTACCACTCATCATCATACTCATAGTACTAAAGTAGGCATAAGTACAACTTACTCATCACTATCAATACAATTCACATAGCATACATTGAGTTCACATCTCATACATTTCAAATAGGTACATCTACCTCTCACAACCTGGTTATACTCTTCTCATTTAACTTAAACTACCACTCTCACCATTGAACCATTTGGAATGCTATCAGATATTCACTAAGCCTTAAACATAGGGTATAATACCAATGCCATGTCTCAGACATGGTCTTACACTGATACATCTCATAGCCGATGCATGTCCCAAACATGTCTTACAGTAGCTCTCGTCTCAATGCCGACTTCATGTCCTAGACATGATCTTACACTTGCTCTCATAATATGGCTGATGCATGTCCCAGACATGTCTTATACTAGCATACAAATGACCCAAATGTCATGGCATGAATATCCAATTTGTTCCTAAGGTTCACCTGGGAGTTCTATTATCTCAATTATCATCATGTACTTTCATTTCCACAATTAAGCAATTTATGCTATAAAAATTCATGCACAATTGATAACAATGTAGTTGCATTATTTACACACAACTTACCTCGGTAATCAAAATGTAGGTGACTAATCGATTTTAGTCCGCTAGCTTTGTTTTTCCCCAATCTAGGCCTGGATTGTGTAATTCTTGATCTAAAATGATAAAAATTCACAAGTTTAATTATTTTATCGATCTAGGTACTCAACAATTCATAATTGGGAAAAATGACCATTTTGCCCCTAGACTTTCACAAAATGACCATTTTACCCCTAAACCTGAAAATCATTTTTTATCAAATTTTCTTATTAGCCAAGCTTAACCGACCATTTATTTCTCTTATGACAACCCCAAATTCCTAATATTTCACAACATTATTATCTATTTTACAAACTTTACAAAATGGTCCTATTAGGGTTTTTATGATAAGTCCCTTCACAAAAGTTGTTTATTTCACAACCATGATTCATTTTCATCCATAAAATTTCAGAAGATAGCATGAACACTCTCATGGTAAAACCCTAGACTTTCAACCATTTTACAAAATAGTCCCCTCATTTGAAAGCTTATGCAACAAGGGTTCTAAAAATGCAAAAATCATCAAGAAAGACCATCAAAACCACTTACTTGAGAGGGTTACAAGTTGTTAAAATTTTCAAGCTTTCAAACCCTAACACTGGCTAAATTTTCGATGGATAACAAATGGTAAAAAGGGATGATATCATTTTTCTTTTATTTTATCTCTATTTTAGTGAAATAAGCTACCAAAATCCACCTAATTTGACTTTTTGACCATTCTTGTCCCCATGGCCGGCCAAGCACTCATTTTAAGGTCTATTTGCCCTTTAAATACCCCTAATTTTGGTTCTCTAGCTATTTAACACCCTTAACTATCAAAATAGGACTTTGCACTTTATGGGATTTAGTCGTTTTTCGTGATTAAGCTCTCGAACGCTAAAATGAATTTACCAAATTTTTTATGCACCTTTATAATCATGTCATCACACATAAAATAATATTAAAATAATTTTTACGTCTTCAAAATAGTGGTTCCGTAACCATTGTTTCGACTAGCCCTAAAATCGATCTGTTACAATTCTCCCCCTTAGGGATTTTTGTCCCCGAAAATCTTACCGGTGAATAAGCTTGGGTATTGATCTCTTATAGTCTCTTCGGATTCCCACGTGGCTTCCTAGGCTCCATGTCTATGCCATAAAACCTTCACGACTGCTACACTTTTATTCCTCAATTTCTTGACCTCTTGATCCAAAATCTTACTCGGTTCTTCACCATAGGTCATATCCGGACTTATTTCAATTTCTTCCGGTGAAATCACGTGTAAGGGGTCAGATCGGTAGTGGTGCAACATCGGTACATGGAACACATCATGAATTTTCTCTAGCTCATGAGGCAAGGCTAATCGATATGCTACCGGTCCAATTCTCTCGGTCACCTCATAAGGTCCAATAAACCGCAGGCTCAACCTCCCTTTTCTATCGAATCTAAGGACCTTTTTTCCACAAGGATACTTTTAAAAAAACCTTATTATCGACTAGGAACTAATTTCTTTTCATTTTAAATCCGCATAGGATTTCTGTCTATCCGAAGCGCCTCCCAAGTAGTCAGGAATCACCTTAACCTTCTCTTCGATCTCTCTGACCAAATCAACCTTGTGAATGCGATTCTCTCTCAGTTCGGTCCAATACAAGGGTGTTCGGCACTTACGCCCGTACAAAGCCTCATAAGGTACCATTTTCAGACTTGACTGATAACTGTTGTTATAGGCGAATTCAACTAGCGGTAAATACTTTTCCCAACTGCCTTGGAACTCGAGAACACAACACTGTAATAGTCTTCAAGGACTTGGATTACTCTCTCTGACTGACCGTAGGATTACGGGTGGAAAGTTGTGCTAAAATTCAACTTTATCCCTAAAGTTTCTTGTAGCTTCTTCCAAAACCTCGAGGTAAACCTCAGATCCCTATCCGAGATAATCGACAAGGGCACTTCGTGAAGTCTTACGATCTCCAAAACATACAAATCAGCCAATTTCTCAAGGGAGTAGTCGGTACGTATCGGTATAAAATGTTTCGAATTTGTAAGCCTATCAACAACGTCCCAAACGAAATATTTTTTCCTTGGCGTTAAGGGCAATCCCGATACAAAATCCATGGTTACCTAGTCCTATTTTCGCTCGGGAACTACAACAGGTTGAAGTAATCCCAAAGGTACTTGGTGTTTGGCCTTCACTTTTTGACAAACCAGTCACTTAGAAACAAACTCAGAAATGTCTCTTTTATCCCCGACTACCAGTACAACTTTTTCAAGTCGTTATACATTTTCACACTACCCGGATGGATAGACAAGCAACCACTATGTGCCTCTCGTAAAATCTTTTGAATAAACTTATTATCTTTGGGTACACAAACCCTATCTTGGAACATCAAGAAGCCTTCAGTATTAATCTGAAAATCTGGTTCATCGCCCGACTCACACTGAGCCACCTTAGCTTGCAAGTCCTTATCACCTTTCTAAGCCTCACAAATCTCTTAAAGAAATGTAGGTCTAGCTTTCATATCGGCTAGAATTGAATCATCATCAATCACAGTTAATTGGGTATTCATAGCTTTCAAGGCAAACAATGACTTTCTACTCAAAGCGTCAGTTACTACATTCTCCATTCTCGGATGGTAGTCAATCACCAACTCGTAATCCTTTATCAACTCCAACCATCTTCGTTACTATAGATTCAACTCCTTCTGAGTCATCAAATACTTGAGACTTTTATAGTTGGTGAACACTCGGTATCTCTCGCAAAACAAATGATGCCTCCAAATTTTCAACTTGAACACGATAGCGGCCAACTCTAAATTGTGCGTAAGATAATTCCTCTCGTGTGGCTTTAGCTGTCTCGAGGAATATGCTATCACTTTGCCTTCTTGCATGAGTACGTACCCTAATCCATTTAAGGAAGCGTCGCTATATACCACAAATTCTTTCCCCGATTCTAGTTGCACTGAAACTAGGGCTTCAGTCAATAAAGCCTTTAGTTTCTCGAAACTCTGTTAGCATTTCTCTGTCCATTCAAACTTGACATCCTTTTGTAACAACCTTGTCATCAGAGTAGCTATTATCGAGAACCCATTCACAAATCTCCTGTAGTATCTAGCCAAACCCAAAAAGATTCGAATCTCTGACACATTCTTTGGTAGTTTTCACTCAACAATAGCCGAGATCTTACTCGGGTCAACTCTAATCCTATCTCTCGACACGATGTGTCTTAGGAATCGAACCTCTTTAAGCCAAAATTCACTCTTACTGAACTTGACATATAACTGCTTATCTTTCAAGGTTTGTAAAACCGTTCTCAGATGCTCTGCATGCTCACTCTCATCACGTGAGTAAATCAATATATTGTCAATAAAGATGTAACATCCTAAAATAGGGCCTAGTCAGAATAGTGGTTTTGGTACCACAAATTCAATGTTGAAATATTTATTTTGTGGTTTTTATGAGGTCTAGAATATGAGAATATACACATTTTAAAGTTTCATGAAGAAATTCTATGAGTAAGGTGTCCAATTGGAAAATAAGTACCGAATTAAATAAATTGTAAAACTTGGATTCTAGAAGCAATTTGTATAAAATTGCTTTAGATTATTAATTAGAAGGCCTTAAAGAGTAATTTGCCCAATTTCTAAGTTTTTTTGACAAAAATGGGCATGTATGGATGAAATTTGAAAGAAAAGGCTTGAGGGCATTTTGGTCATTTGGCTAATTAATGAAATAAAATGGGAAAATGAAGGCAAAAATCAGCCATTTCTTCTCCATGGCTGCCGAAATTTGAAGAGTCTCCATAGCTAGGGCTTTTAACATTTTCAAGCTCAATAGTAAGTGCACTCAAGCCCCGTTTTTAATATTCTCTGTATTTTTGAAATCACGGTAACTTACTCTCTTTATTTCTACCCATATTTCATGCTAGGGTTTATGTTTAAAAATTTACCCATGCATGAGTTACTTATATTTTGATGGTTTATGGAGGAATATGAAAGTTTAAAATACGGTAAACAACTTTTACTAAGTGATTTTTCATGGAAATGGCTTTAGGGCCCATTTTGTAAAAGTTGTGAAAATGGGTAGAAAGATGAGAAATAATGGAAAAATGTGGGCTTCCATAAGAGGAAAGAACATTTTTCTAGGCTTGGGTAAGGTAGAAATTGCATGCATTTCATTATACGAGCATAGGAACTAAATCGTAAAAAGTGAAAGGTTAGGGGCAAAACGGTCATTTGGACCAGAGGTGAAATTTAGACTCGAATAGCATAATGAGAGGTGGTAATGATTCATTTTTATTGTTATAAACCCCGAGGAACAAATTTCGAAGGTTGATAGAGGAAAACGAAAGGTTTCAGAATAACTGAAACACGATACCGGAACAAGTACCAGGTAAGTTCGAATAACTAAAAGTAAACCCAGAATATGATTAATTTTGTTATTTATGAGTGTACGATATTTTTATTTGGTGATGGCATGAAAATCCATGAAATACATCCTTTATAATGACATGTTGATAAATGTCCCAGTTGAGGTTAAAAAGGGAAATTTAATGGATAAACCATGATTTACATGAGACTTGAGATCCTGTATGTGTTACAGAAAGGATTTAGCCCGGACGGGTAATCCTTTAATATCAATATAGAAAGGATCTAGCCCAGACGGGTGTTCTTTGAGTGATCTAGCCTCCTGAAGAATATGAGTGCATTGTGGATTTAGCCCGGAGGGGTAATCCAATTAGGATTTGAATTTAGCCTGGACTGGTAATTCAGATCCGAGCTCATTAAGGGTGGTTGTCACTATAAGGGATTTAGCCTGGACTGGTAATCTCGACATCACCTTATGAGTTTATATTACGGGGGATTTAGCCTGGTCTGGTAATCTCGCCGTAAGATGTGAGGTTTGCGAGAGTGCATACATGAAATGATCGCTCTTATGACTTCACGGTAAATGGATAATCCATCGAGATTCCAAAGAAACTTAACGGGATAATATGAGATTATGTATAAATGGAAATGTTGAATGATGAGATCATCTAAGATTAATTACATGGTGCATTGTTATGCGACTAACTTGTTGATTTAGTGCATGTGATAGTGAAACCATTCCATTCTTATTGGTTTTATTGCCTAATATGGTTGTATGCTAATTAATCAATAAGTTTACTTTCTAGTTATTCGGGCTTACTAAGCATGTAAATGCTTACCCCTCTTTTTTCCCTGTCTTACAGAGCTCGAGGACTCGTAAAGGTTGGAAGACGGTTAGAGAGTCAACACACTATTAAATAGTCCAGCTTTGGTATATAGACACTCTTATTTTGTTCAATGGCGTGTATAGTTTTTTTTGTTTATTTTGCTATATGTGTCATTTGATTTGCCAAAATGAAGGCATGTAAAGGTAACCATATCTATTTGTCTATGGCCATGGGAATTGACCCATTTTGATGTAGGCTATAACTTACAAATTTATGCATGCTTATGCTTAATTGTTCTAGTGAGGATTAAGGTGGTATCTCACATTTAGTCACATATAATGTGACCAAATCACACGGGATGGTTTGGCCATAATAGGCAATGAATTATAATAATGAGCCAATCTTAAAAGTGTCACGAGGCATAAAAATCCTTAATACAAGGGAAATAACTTAGCATGTGTAAAACTAATGAAATGAGGTTTACATGCAATGAAGTTTATCAAGGTCATTTAAGTGTATAATCTGGCTTTGATATGCACTATGGAAATCTATAAGTGAGAGTGGAGGATAGTGTGTGACCAAAGGCTTGGAAAATAGCCTAATAAGGTCTACACAGGTAGACATAAGGGCGTTTGTCTAGGCCGTGTGTAACACACGGATCGCCCCATAGGCGTGTGGTATGGCCTTGTGTCCCCTGCACCTAAAATTTTGAAGTCAGAATGCATGGTAGTAAATACACGAGTAGAGACACGGCCGTATGTCTCAACCGTGTGGAGGGCACGGCCTAGCACACGGGCGTGTGTCTTGGCCGTGTGCCCCTAAATGCATGCTGACGTCATAAACATAATTCTCGAGTTTTTGAACACCGGTGACCACACGGGCGTGTCTAGGCTGTGTGAAGGACATGGGCCAGGGACACGGGAGTGTGCTTGGTCGTGTGAAAACCACTGTAGGTTCAAAATAGAAATTAAATTCAATTAATTCCACACGGATGAGGGACATGGGCATATCCCAATGGCACACGGGCGTGCGCTATGTCTCCACATGGGCGTGTGAGGCATTAATCTAGATACTTTTTTTGAAATTTTCCTAAGTTCTTGGCTTAGTCTCGGACCTTTCTGGATATATGTTTTGGGTTACGTAGGCCTATAATAGGAACATTAAGATGTAATGTAATTGGTTTTATATTGAAATGAAATTTTTATAACCCGTAATTCCTGAAAATGTTTGAGTTCATGTCTGGTAACGCCTCGTATTCATTCCCGATCTCAGGTATGGGTAAGGGGTGTTATAAAAGACCACTACAAACTTATCCAAATACGGCTGGAAAATGCGGTTCATCAAATCCATAAACTCCGCAGGGGCATTTGTTAAACCGAATGGCATAACAAGAAACTCATAGTGCCCATACCTTATCTTAAACGCGGTTTTCAGTACATCTTGCTTCTTAACCCTTAACTGGAAGTAGCCAGACCCTAAGTCGATTTTAGAAAACACGGTAGCTCCCTTCAACTGGTCGAAAAAACCATCGATCCTTGGCAAGGGATACTTGTTCTTCACAGTCACTTTGTTGAGTTGTCTGTAGTCTATACATAACCTCATCGACCGGTCTTTTTTTTCACAAAAAGTATCGGAGCATCCCACGGGGAAAAACTCGGTCTCACAAAACTCTTATCAGTCAATTCTTGTAGTTGAACCTTCAACTCATTCAACTTCGTATGAGCCATTCTATACGGAGCAATCGAGATGGGTGCTGTACTGGGGACTAACTCAATTCCAAATTCAACTTCCCTCATGGGAGGCAATCTGAGTAATTCCTCCGGAAACACATCTGTAAACTCATAAACCACTGGCACTGATTCAATTTTCGACTCAGATACTTGAATATTCAGCACAAAAGTGAGATAAGCCTCATACCATTTTCTCAAATATCTCACTGCCAACATGGATGATATCATCACAGGCAAGTTATGTGTTCTATTCGGTTTAACCCGAAGAACATCCCCACTTTTAGACTTCAACTCAATAACTTTTCTTCCACAATCCACTACAACACTATGAGAAGTCAACCAATCTATCCCAAGGATTACATCAAATTCATTAAATGGCAATAACATCAAGTTAGTCGAAAAACAGTGACCTCTAATTGTCAAAGGACAATTTCTACACATTTGGTCAACTAACACATGTCTGTCTAAAGGGTTTGACACTTTTATCACAAATTCGGTAGACTCTACTAGCATGTTCATATGAGGTATCAATTCCATACAAATATAAGAGTGGGTAGACCCCAGATCAATTAAAGCAACATCAGGTATATCATGGATAGAAAAGGAACCCGTGATCACATCGGAGAGACTCTACCTCTTCACTGGCACGTATCGCATAGGTCCTTACAGGCGCTCTACCCTTGGACCTCACTACAGCATCTCTTGGTGCATGTCTATTGCTAGCCTCACTTCCAGGGTTCTTATGTGGTCTACGCCTTAAAGGAGTACTATTGACCCTCACATCTTGCTTTTTCTCTTTATCTTCTAATTCGGGACAGTTTTGAATGAAGTGGTCTTATGATCCACATTTGAAGTAGCCACTCTCATTCCCTCGGCACTCACCGAAATGACTCCTACCATATTGTGAACACTCTGGCCTATTTGGCCGAGCACTACCAACACTAACGATAGAAGTGGTTTGAGCTTTAGATGCTGCGTGCTGCCTGTTCTTGCTCTTGTTCGAGAACTCTACTAACACTTTGGATCGGGTAGGAAACTCTCTCGATTTCTTAAATGAGGTATACTATGATCTCCCCATCTATTTTTTCCTTGAGTCTCTAGACTCGATGTCAGCTTTTCTCTTCTCTTTGTAAAATTCCTTGGCCTTACATGCTCTCTCCATGAGCACCACAAATTTCCTTATCTCCAAGATGCCAATTAATAAACGGATGTCTTTGTTCAAACCATCTTCAAACCTCTTGCACATAATGGCTTCTATCGATACAAACTCTCACACATACTTGCTGAGTCTCACAAACTCACACTCGTATTCAGTTGCCGTCTTATGGCCTTGCTTTAGCTCCAAAAACTCTTTCCTTTTTTGGTCTATAAACCTCTGGCTAATATACTTCATTCAGTACTCTTCCTGAAATAATTCCCACGTTATCCACTCTCTCGGTATGATTGACACAAGAGTATTCCACCATTGATAAGCTAAATCTCGTAGGAGTTACACTATGCATTTCATACACTCCTCCAGCGTGCACGATAATTCATCAAATACCCTAATGGTATTTTCCAACCAAAACTTGGCCCTTTCGGGGTCATCATCAGTCTTTGCTCAAAATTCTTCGGCCCCATGTTTACAGATTCTGTCTACTACATGTTTCTTTCTCATAGCTATCTCTACTTCTTGAGGAGCAATATAACGGGTTGAGGAACTGGGGGAGGTGGGGGAGGTGGAGTATTTGAATTCGCACGAATGAACTTCGAATACCACGCGTCCATCATGTGGAGGCTACCTATTTGGACATGTAGTCAACTGCTACTAAGATGTATTTATTCCCAAATAAACTGGGGAATGGGCCCATGAAATCGATACCCCAAACGTCAAATATTTCACATGAAAGCATATAGTTTTGAGGCATTTCATTACGTTTAGTTATGTTACCTGTCCGTTGGCATTTGTCACATGAAGTAACATATCTGATAGCGTCTTTGAATAACGAAGGCCAATAAAAACCTGATTCAAGTATTTTGTGTGCGGTCTTACTTCCCCTTTAGTGTGTCCGGTTGGCCCTGAGTGGCAATGTTCCAATATTTTTGATGTTTCTGATCCTGTAACACATCTTCTGATGACTTGATCTGCACATCTGTGAAACAGAAATGGGTTGTCCCAAAAGTAGTTTTTCACATCATTAAAGAATCGCTTCTTTTACTGGTGTGTTAACCCTTTTGGGATAATGTTAGCAGCTAAAAAATTCGCGATGTCTGCAAACCAAGGTACCTCGGAGTCAGATATAACGAAAAATTATTCTTCAGGGAACGAATCATTTATTTCAACGTCATCTAGTTCTCTGGTATTGGATTTCTCGAGCCTGGACAGGTGATCAGCCGCGAGATTTTCAGCTCCTTTCTTATCTTGAATCTCCAAGTCAAATTCCTGCAATAGGAGAATCTATCGAATAAGTCGAGGTTTTGCATCAGTTTTAGTTAAAAGGTAGCGAAGGGCAGAATGGTCAGTGTAAACAAAAACTTTAGACAATATGAGATATGATCGAAATTTATCAAATGCAAAAACCACAGCTAGCAACTCTTTTTCCGTAGTACTATAATTTTCTGATGCAGCCGTTAAGGTTTTGCTGGCGTAATAGATAGGTTGAAAATGCTTGTCTCTTCCCTGTCCCAATACTGCACCTACTGCAAAGTCACTCACATCACATATTAGTTCAAATGGCAAGTTCCAATCAGGTGCAATAATGATTGGAGCATTAATTAATTTATACTTTAAAGTATTAAATGCTTCTAAACATTCCTGATCGAAGTTAAAAGGTATATCTTTTTCTAGCAATTTAGTCAAAGGCTTAGCTATTTTAGAAAAATCCTTAATAAGTCTTCTATAAAAACCAGCATGTCCTAAAAAGCTTCTAGTAGCCTTAACCGAACTAGGAGGTCATAATTTTTCGATTGTTTCTATTTTAGATTTTTCCACCTCAATCCCTTTACTAGAAATTTTATGCCCTAATACAATACCTTCTTGAACCATGAAGTGACATTTCTCCCAGTTAAGCACAAGGTTTGTTTCCTTACATCTTATTAAAAATCGTTTTAAATTTTTAATGCAGAGATGGAAAGAGTTACCAAATACCGAAAAGTCATCCATGATATCTTCCACGAGTTCGTCGAATATGGCCATCATACAGTGCTGAAAAGTGGTAGGAGCATTACATAATCCAAAAGGCATTCTACGATAAGCGAACGTACCATATGGGCATGTGAATGTCATATTTTCTTAATCTTCGGGAGCTATTGGGATTTGGAAGTAACCGGAGAGTCCGTCTAGAAAGCAGTAATACATGTGTCTAGGTAATCTTTCCAACATTTGGTCAATGAATGGCAAGGGGAAGTGATCTTTTCTTGTGGCATCATTCAGTTTCCTGTAGTCTATGCAAAATCTCCACCCTGTGACTGTTCTTGTTGGGATTAATTCATTCTTCTCATTGGTCACAACCGTCGTGCCTTTTTTCTTGGGGACAACCTGCACTGGACTTACCCAAGAACTGTCAGAAATAGGATAAATAATTCCAGCATCTAGAAGTTTAATTACCTCTGCTTTTACAACTTCCTTCATGTTGGGGTTCAGGCATTTTTGAGCTTGCACACACGGTTTGTATTCATCTTCCATCAAAATTTTGTGGGTGCAAAAAGAAGGGCTGATTCCTTTAATGTCAAAAATTTTCCAAGCTATGGCCTTTTTATGTTCTTTTAATACTTGGATTAATTCCTCTTTCTCCTTGGGTTTCAAGTTAGAAGCAATAATAACTGATAATGTAGAATTATTTCCAAGGAATGCGTATTCTAAGTGGTTTGGTGACTGTTTAAGTTCCAGTTTGGGAGGCTCCTCAATAGAGGGTTTTTGCTTAAGTTCACCGTTTATATTAATGCCCTCATATTCTACTTGTCTTGACGAATGGTCATTAGGTTCCTCACTTGTCTCCTCGCCTTAAGCTAGATACGGTTTCGTCGTCTCCTTCTATACAATTTCCTGAAAAGAATCTTGAGTAATATGATCAATAGAGTCAATAAAATAACATGAATCATCCTGTTCCCTAGAAAATCTCATAGTATCGTAAATTTTAAAGATAATCCCCTCGTCACCTACTCTAAGTACCAATTTATCGTCAACCACATCGATTACAGCCCTAGCAATGGCTAGAAATGGGTGCCCTAAAATTAAGGGTACTTCCACATCTTCATCCATGTCAAGCACAACAAAATCAACAGGAAATATGAATTTATCTACTTTTACGAGTACGCCTTCTATAATACCCCTAGGATATTTAACATGTAACACCCTAAACCCGGCCCAGACTTTACGACTGAATTCAGCGTGTTACGTTGAAGCGTTACAGAAAAACTCATGTTTTATCTAAAATCTTTCTTAGCGTTAAGAGTATTTTCATTTTAAGTTAAAGTGAATGGAAGCTGTGCACCAGGTAGGATACCGGAAAAGAGGAGGTGAGTTCATCAGACTGCTTAAGTACCAAGCTCCCTTCGGATCCAATCCTAGACATGCACACCAACATTGCCACACCTTAACTTAGTGTATGTTCTTAGGAAACCAATTCAATTAAGTCTAGTTTAAGAAAAAATGATTAATTTTGGAAAACGTTTTCGTTGTGGAAGTTTTGCTTTGTTGTCGTGATATTTTAAAATCAATTACTGTTTTTGAAAGTACGCTCTAAAACTAATCAGTTTCAGCGATTAAGATAATATCATACCTATTCTAGTAACACATAGTAAAACCATTTAAAATCATTAAAGCGACCTTATTACAACTTAAAACCCAAATCATGAAAGTAAATGAAAACTAATTAAATTATAAGAAGAAAATCAAGTTTTACAGTATGTTTGGCCACTCCAAATCCCTCACAGCTCTAAGTCCACTATGGTTAGGGGTTACCTGCATGGATAAAATTAAGTGGTGAGTTTGGGAAACTCAGTGTGTAAATTAACCCAACCATAGTCCAGATCAGTTCAAACTATAGAAACAGATTAAGTTGGGCCTTAGCCCTATACAGAATTCAGAATGAAGCCCATAGGCCCATAACAGAAACAGAATAGATATCATGTATGCAGAAAACCCAACCCATATCCATCCGTATACACCCTCGTGCCAACCTTACACCATGTGGGGAGACTATTCGACCCACCCATCCGTCTATACGTCACAAGTATGCAGCATGGCTGCCAGAACAGATATTGTGACAGAGTCACCAGATATAGATAATTGTGACAGGGCCACCAGAAATAGATATTTGTGGCAGAGCCACCATAACAAATATTTGTGGCAGAGCCATCAGAACACTTCCTCCATCATTATAACCCATACCCCATGCAACAGATATACATGTCATGGAATACAACAAACAGAATCAGAATATCATGCATTTCAGTTAAAATCAACCCTAAGGGTATAATGGTCATTTTGCACCTAGAGGTATAATGGTAACTTTCATACTTAGGGTATTTTAGTAAATTTATATGGTCATTTTGCACCTAGAGGTATAATGGTAACTTTCATACTTAGGGTTTACATACATACTACAGCCATTATCGCATCAACAAAAATACTTACCGAGCGTTCTTATCGAATTAGGCCCGTTGGCCCATTATCCCATTTTCGGCCCATTAAGCCTAAATATGCCGAAGTGCACGAAATTATGCACTCTGTAATCCTATCACTTGAGATTACCAGGAATAGCAATTCAAACCATCTCATGAGTGCTCGCACGCTCGCAAGTCCCAAAATACTGACTTTTCGGCATTTCGGCTTTTCGGCTTTTGCCGATCTAGTCTATGAGTGAGTGTCGTTTACACAACTGTTTGCGACGAAACACTGACGAGTTCCACACACACCACTTGCCTACAGTCAGTTACCAATACGTTAATTATGAATCCATAACAACTTGTATACAAAACTCCTTACCCAAAAGTCGGCCATCAACACTTTAGGCACTAGAGATCCTACCTTTTCCCGAATCTAGCGACTAGGTTTAGATCTAGTCGTTCCACTTGTCCAAGCCTCTGATCAGCAGCCTCTAGATCACACTATCATCACAATAAAACAATTGTCACAACCCTAAGAGCCTTAGGGCCCAATCGACAGCCTCCCTAAGCCTCTAGGGGTTTCGGCTTTTCTAAAACCCGAAATAAGGAATAGATTCGAAAACTTACCACCGGTTCCTTCAATCAACGATTCCACTTTAGTTCCTATTCGATTCTGATGTAGATATAACCCCACAAATGCTAGCAGAAATCCAATCTTTAAAGGTCTAAAGATTCGGCTATGCCCCTAAGACTATGGGGTTTCCGGCTTTTTGAAATAGTGAAGAGAAAGATGAAAGATAAGAGTTTTGCAGTGGTTTTTTCGAAAGGACTTTGGGGTTTAGAGGATGAGAGGGTTTGGCTAGGAGAAATAGGCATAGAAGAAAAATAGGCTTTCGGGATTTCGACTTTTATGGCAATCAGCTATAGGGCTTAGAAACAAATAGTAAGGAAGTGGGGTTGGGCAGAATGGTAGAAAGATTCGGCTATAGAGGGAAAGAAGAAGAAGACAAAATAGATGAAAAGAGGAGAAATGAATTGTCAGAAATGGCACAACTTTTCCCCAAATGCCGAAATTACAACTCCCAATAGACCTAGCCGAATTTCCTATGCTAAAGACCCTTGGCCGGCCAACTCTTGCTCCTTGATCAGCTCCTAAATTTCCTCCCTTATCTTATCCTTACTCAATCCCTTTACCAGCTTAAACTCCCCCTAACAGAGTTCCCCCTTGAGTTCCATCACATCCCCTTTTTGTTCATAAAAAAATAAATACCCTATTTGCTTACCTTGTGGCTCGAACCTTGGGTCCCCCGAACAACTACACGCCACTCCCCCTATACCTTATGTGGCGTCACATGCCAATTTACCACAGGTCCCTTGTGCCCTATTTTACCGTCTTTAATCTAAAAGCCCTCAATGCCAGTATTCTCTCTTTCTAAAATTAGGAATTCAGGAATTGCCTCGAATTGGATTTACTCTTGGGCCCTTTTAAAGGCCCTCTGACATACTTAGACCCACTACAGACAATTAAAACACAGAATTTCCAAAATTTATTGAAAATCATAGAAATCCCAAAAATTGGGGCATTACATAACAGATCTATCGGCTAATTGAATACTCATCCTAGTAGGTTTAGGTTCTCCAAGACCAAGTTGTTTGAACATTTTATATGGCATCAAATTAATGCTAGCGCCTAAATCAGCTAGTGCTTTTTCAACATTCAGACTACCAATTAAGCAAGGGATAGTAAAACTTCCTGTGTAACACCCCAAACCCCAAGCCGTCACCGGAATAGGGCTACGAGGCATTACCAGACTTATACACTAACATTTATACAAAACCGAGTCATAAACTTTACATTTCAAATCGATTCTTATCAAATTTCATCTTAAAGTCCTTAATATGGGCTACGAGGCCCTATATATGTTTTAGAGGTGATTTGAGACTAAATCGGGAACTTTGGAAAATTTTCCTTGAAGATAGGGGCACACGCCCGTGTAGCTTGGGACACGTCCGTGTGGCCTGGAACATGCCCGTGTGCTGCATCCGTGTGATACATAGCTAGCTACTAACTTAAGCCCACGACCAAATGACATGTCCGTGTGTCAAGGCCGTGTAATAGTTAGGAGGTTACTGCGTTTCTTACAAGGATGTAAGGCATGCCCGTGTCCCCTAACCGTGTGGCACCATGTAGGCTTGATTTAAGCCAATTTGCCACCCCTTTTTAAGGTAATTTTCACAAGCCATATTATATAACATTTATACTTAAAAATTTTCAACCAAAAAATTATTTCAAGCCAAAACAAGTATATCATTTTCCAATCACAAAACATCACATTCAAGATAGTTTGCATACTTAATTATTCATATAATTACATTACTAAATCAAATCCTATACATGCCATATAAACCAAAAAGTTATTTAACAAAATCTAACGGAGTAAATTTGGATAGTGTGACCTTTGATGTAGATCCGATCCTCCATATGTATATAAGTCAATCTACAAAACATATCACATACACAAGTAAGCTTATAGAAGCTTAGTAAGCTCATAGGCATAATAACACATATCTTACCGAACACTGTACACAATTATATATGTATTAGTTAAAATATTTCATCTTGCAAATCACAACTTCATTAATAAACTCATTTGAATGATTTTCATGATGCAATTCACGAACGTAATTCTTTTGGGCCCATTTCTTATTTATTTACATTGTCAAATTAAGGAAAAATAATGAAGTTGAGTGCTTCATTATTACATTACCATAGTAGACCATGGACTTTCATATTGTCACACATCACACACCGAAGCCATAGCCCTGCCATGGTCTTACACGGATTACATATCATACCGATGCCATATCCCAGATATGGTCTTATACGGAATCACATTATCACATCACACTGATGCCATAGCCCAACTATGGTCTTATACGGGAACGCAAACCATATTGTACCGATGCCATAGCCCGGCTATGGTCTTATACAGAAACATATATCACATCTTTTCCGTCAATTCATTATGGTCAGAAAATGAAAGCACTCAAACCATTATTCCAACTTATTTGTTCTTTTAGTTACACATTATTCATTAGTTAATACAATTTGATAATATTCATCTACAATAAAATACTTTAGCAATCATAATATTTTCATATCAAACATCGAACTTTGCCATATGAACTTACCTGGGTTAATTTGCAAAAGTCGTAGAAATTCAGGGACTATTCTTGAATCTTCTCCTTCCCACGATTCACTTCGTTTTCTTGATCTATAATTATAAAATCATTCCTCCATTAGCATCTATTTCAATTCCATTCTATTTCACAATTTATGCCCTTAATTTTCAAAAATTTCACAATTACCCCAAACTTTTCAATTTTTACAATTTAGTCCCTATTCAATTTATTCATCAATCCAACTAATTCCTTTCAAATATCATTTTATCTAAACACTACAAACTACTTCACAGCCTTTGACATTCCAAGCTTCAACACAAAACCCTAATTCCATTAACTTTCACAATTAGGTCCTAAAATAAATTTCTATGCAAATCTCTTCATAAAATCATCATATAATGAAATTAAAACCTTCATTCCATGATAAATCATCATAAACTTTCAGCACTTACTCATGGTAACTTTCTAAAATATTCATAAAAGCAAAAACTATTGAATTAGATATTAGGACCTAGTTGCAAAAGCCTCAAAATCACAAAAGTCATAAGAAATAATCAAGAATTGAGCTTACATGTAATAGAAATATGAGAGACCAGCTTAAAAGAACCCTTCAATGGTGTTTTTTTCTAGAGAAGATGAAGAAAATTGAAGAAAACTCTAGATTTTTACCTAATATATCATATTTTACAATTTAATAATTACCCAATTCCAATTTTGCCCCTTGTTCACTCTTGATTTTTTTATTTTCCAGCACACACCTGCCGTTCAGCCCAATTAAATGTTTAATTGCCTATTTATTCCTCCTTTAATAATTACTAGAGCTATTTAATCACATTTCACAATTTTGCACTTAATTCAATTTAGTCCTTTTTACTCGATTGACTATCGAAACCTTAAAATTTCTTATCAAAAATTTAATTCTAACTTATTTACACTCCATAAATATTTCTAAAAATATTTATGGCTCGGTTTCTGAATTTGAGGTTTCAATACCTTATTTTTATCTCATTTAATCTACAAATTTCTTTTAATTCATAATTTCACTAACTAAAAATTATTTCTAAAACCACACTTAGCATTTACTTACTAATATCTAAACTCACATGTCAGATTTAGTGATCTCGAACCACTGTTCCGATACCACTGAAACTTGGGCCGTTACATCCTGGATCTTTCAATTTGGTTGGCAGCTTGTTTTGGAGTATGACTGAGCACTTCTCGTTGAGTTCTAGTGTAGATAAGTCCTCGAACTTCCTTTTATTTGTTAGAAGCTCCTTCAAACATTTTACATATGTAGGCATCTGCAAAATGGCTTCAACAAAAGGTAAATTGATATGTAATTGCTTAAAAAGTTCAAGGAACTTACCGAATTGTGCATCAATGCGATTTTTTTTCAATTTTGCTGGATATGGAACTGGTGGTTTATATTCCTCCGGTACTAGTTTGTCACTATTTTTGGGTTTTTCTTCCTTCCTTTCGCTTTCCACGGCTTCTTATGCTAACTTCTTTTCAGATTCTGCTAACACTTTCCCACTCCGTAGTGTAACTGCTTTGACATGCTCTTTTGATTTGGTGTTACTAAGTAAACTTCCTAGTGGTCTTTCCGAGATCAGTTTGGGTAGCTGGCCAATCTGAGTTTCGAGCCCTTGGATCGATGTTTGTTGATTTTTAAGTGCTGTCTCAGTGTTCTGAAAACGGGTTTCTGACACCGATGTAAACTTTGAGAGCATCACTTCTAAGTTCGGCTTCTTCTCCTGTTGGTAGGGTGGTTGTTAAAAACCTATAGAATGTTGTGGTCTTTGATTTCCTTGGCCTCCCCACGAGAAATTGGGATGGTTCCTCCAACCTGCATTGTAAGTGTTACTAAATGGATTGTTTTGAGGTCGAGGATTATTACCCATGTAGTTTAGTTTCTTGTTATCCATGTTATGGGCATAAGGTTGATATTCCGGATGGCTTGTTCCACTGCTACTTGCTTTGCACTGCATTTCTGGGTGAACCTGTGAAGAACTAAGAAAATCATCAATCTTTTTATTTAAGAGTTCTACCTGATTAGAGAGCATGGTGACCGAATCGACGTTATAAACACTGGCTGTTTTTGTTGGCTTTGTCTTCATAACTTGCCACTGATAGTTATTCAATGACATCTCCTCAATAAACTCATAGGCATCTTCAAGTGTTTTATTATTGATGGTTCCCCCAGCAGCTGCGTCAACCATTTGCCAAGTCGAAGGATTCAGACCATTGTGGAAAGTTTGAACTTGGAGCCAAAGCGGTAACCCATGGTGGGGACACCTTCTCAGTAAGTCCTTGTATCTCTCCCATGCATCGTAGAGGGTTTCTAAATCCATCTGCACAAAAGAAGAGATATCAATACGTAATTTAGCCGTTTTAGCCGGCGAAAAGTATTTTAGTAAGAATTTTTTGGTCATTTGTTCCCAAGTAGTATTGACCCTTGTGGTAATGAGTTCAACCACTGTTTAAGTTTGTTCCTCAATGAAAAGGGAAACAACCAAAGACGTGTGGCATCATCAGAAACGCCATTAATTTTAAATGTATCGCATAGTTCTAAGAAGTTGGCTAAATGAGTGTTGGGATCCTCATCCTGCAAACCATCAAACTGAACAAATTGTTGTATCATTTGAATAGTGTTAGGTTTTAATTCGAAAGTATTTGCAGCTACAGCAGGTTTAACTATGCTTGATTCAGTTCCTATTAAAGAAGGTTTAGCACAATCATACATAGTGCGTGGAGCAGGATTTTGATTAACCGCAATTGCAGGAGGTAGCTGATTGCCTTGGTTTTCAGCCATCTCTTCACTTGGGGGTTGAGTATCGTTTTCTTGCTCGTTCTCTGTATATCTTAAGCTTCGAGTTATTTCTCTTTGGTTTCTACGAACTGTACGATCGATTTCTTCGTCAAAAAGTAATGGTCCTGACGGGTTTCTTCTAGTCATAAACTATAAAAACCTGCCAAGAGAAAGAAAAAATAATTTAATAAATAATAATTAAATTAAATTAAATTGCAAGAAAAATAAATGGCTAAAGTAATAAAAATCGAGCGTTCCTAATATTTCAGTTCCTCGGCAGCGGCGCCAAAAACTTGATCGTGTTATTTCGTGATAGGTTTTCAATATTTATAATTACTCGTTCTTAAACTAACTATTATTGCGATGTAGGCAAGTGTACCTATCGAACAGTAGTATAGTTTTAGCAAGACCAGATTGTCGAACCCAAAGGAACTAAAAGTACTAGTAATGACTGTCTTTTTATTATCTAGCCTAAGAATAAAGAGGTTTTGTTTTAATTAACTAATTATCTAAACTAAGAACACACAGAGGGAATTGGTTTTGGGAAAAATCGATTGACTTAAGACAATACCTAAGGAAAAAATCCACCTAGACTTTACTTGTTATTCTGGCTCCGAATCGGACGATTTATTCATTTAACTTGTTCCGTAAAGATCCCTAAGTTATGTTATTATCCCTATTCATGACTAATAACGTCTAATCCCTAGACTGAATAACCGAGACTTTTCTCTAATTAATACTCTAGGGTTGTATTAACTCGATCTATGGATCCCCTTATTAGGTTTCACCCTAATCCGGCAAAACCCTATGTCTAGGCGCGCAATCAACTCCGCTTAATTATGACAAATGTACTATTAGACAGGGTCTATTCCTCCTCTGAATAAGAGCGTGTCTTGAATCAGTATCCGGGATATCAAAACAAGAATTAAGAACACATAACTAAGAACAAGTTAAATATTTATCATACGATTCAGAAAATAATAACAAGATTCGTCTTATGTTTTATTCCCCTTAGGTATTTAGGGTTTTTAGTTCATAACTAAATAAGAAAACATCTTAGAAGAATAAAGAATATAAAACATAAAGAAAACCCAAAACTCCTAAAGGGAAATTGAGGAGAGATATTCAGTCTTGATGGTGAATCCAGCTTCTGAGATGGATCAATCGGCTTCCTTGGAGTAATTCCTTACTCCTCCCTTCTCTGTCTCCCTTTTCTTCCTTCTCTAGGGTGTATTTATAGGCTTTGGAATGCCTAGAAGCCCTCAAAATTATCCTTTTCCGAATTAGACTCAACTTGGGCTTGGTAGGGACACGCCCGTGGCACACGCCCATGTTCGATTACTTCAGGCCGTGCTCGAGCCTGTCAAATTGACGCGGTCGTGTGGTCTACCCGTGGAGGAGGTCCAGGCCATGTTGATTTCGTACTTTGGCCCATTTTCTCCGTTTTTGGCCCGTTTTTCGTTCTTTTCGTTCTTCTATGCTCTCCTAAGTATAAAACATGAAATTAAAGCATTAGAAGCATTGAATTCACCAATTCTAATGAGAAATCATCCATAAAATGCATTAAACACGGGGTAAAAATATGTATAATTTATGGTTTATCATCTCGCCTTGGAAGAAGGTTCTGAGGTTTAGTCGTAAGGGCAAGTTGAGCCCTAGATTTATTAGGCCTTACCGCATTCTAAGATGAGTGGGACCAATTGCTTATTAGTTGGAGCTACCTCCAGAGTTGGATCGGATTCACGATGTGTTCCATGTCTCTATGTTAAGATGTTACTGCTTTGATCCCACACATGTTGTGCCAGTTAAGGAGATTGAAGTTAGGTCAAATCTGACTTTCGAGGAGGAGCCTATACAGATATTGGATAGGGATGTAAAGGTTCTGAGGAGGAAATTGATTCCACTGCTTAAAGTACTCTGGCATAATCGTAGCACCGAGGAAGCCACGTGAGAGCATGAGGATGCAATGTGTCAGCAATACCCTCACCTATTCTAATCAGGTAAATTTCGAGGCCGAAATTTTCTTTTAAGGGGTAGAGTTGTAATGCCCCGAAATTTATATTTTTGGTTCTGTTAAAATTTGACACAAGTGTGTATCTGCTTTAGTGGTTAAGTGTTCTGGGAAGTGTCTGAGAGGTCCTAAGTTCAAGATTTAGCTTGGGAAAATTTTTGCTTTTAATGAATGAAACCCCTATCTCTAGTCAGTGGGCTTATAATGAAATTGTCTTATTTTTATATTTTCGAGTAATAAGTGAAAATGTCTTATTTTTGTCTATTTTGTTTTACCTAAATTGGCCACTAGTGCCATTTGGAGGCCTAACAGTGTGTTTGAGTGTTGTAGAGACATGTTGAAGGTCGAAAATGAATGACAAAGACACCTAGGACAAGGGTATCACGATATCCAACGCTTGGGATTGCAATACCTCCGACAGTGTAGAAGACCAAGGACTACCTTCACTTGTATCGCGATATCCACCTCCTAAGGAAGACCCCAAGATTCAACATTGCTTAAGATATGGTGATATCCTCTTTAGGGTATCGCAATATCACCTTCGTTAGAGGGACAAACTTAGACAAAAATGGCAACATTTGTCTCCCTGACCCACCAACCACACAAGACCTATGTAAGGGCATTTTTGGCATTCAAAAGTCAACAGAATACACTTCAAAACAACCAAAAATTGCTGAGGAGAGAGACACACATTAGCTTAGTTTTAGGTTTAGTTTTCTCTAGGTTTTCTTTAATTTTCTCTACACTTTTTCTAGGGTTTTTATTTTTCTCTTCTACTACATTAGATTAGAGTTTTTTTCTCTGTATTTACTTCTTGTTCTTTATGTTAGTTAAGTTAATTAACATTATAATTAAGGTTTATTTACATTTCTATCTCATGTAATTTGCTTTCAGAACTCTTTAAGCTTTAGTTTAATGTATTTCAGTTTATTTTACTTTAAATCTGTCAAAGCTTGTTCTTTTTATGATTCTTGCTTTAAATTTCTCTGTTAAATGCTGTTGGTTTCATGCTACTTAAGTTTTCTTGCATAAAAATCCCAACTTTTATATTTTCTCAAGCTTTACTTTCATAGTTTCCTTATTTTCCATTGCTATGTTTATTTTCTTTACTTTTTACATGTGTAGCTAAACCTTTAAGAAGGTTGGTTGTTGGAGATGTGGTTAAACTAAAATCTTTGGATAAAAGACTAAATCATAACTAATTGGACTAATTTCAATAGAACTAAGAAATTAGTAGTGGTGCCCTTAAGGGAATATTAAGATAAAGTAAGACCGGAAGGTAATCTTATAGTGCACCCGTTTGTTAGTCCTGGATTAACCAACGATGTAACACCCCAAACCCGGCCCAGACGTTACGACCGAATCCGGTGTGTCACATTGAAGCGTTAATAGAAAAGTCATGTTTTATCTAAAGTCTTTCTTAGTGTTTAAAGAATATCTTCGTTATAGATTAAAGTGAATGAGAGCTGTGCACCAGGTAGGATGCCAGAAAAGAGGAGGTTAGTCAATTAGGCTGCTTAAGTACCCAGCTCTCCATGGATCCAATCCAAGACATGCACACAACCATTGCCACACTTTAACTGAGTGATTGTTCAGGGAAAACCAATTCGTTTAAAACCATTTAAAAAGGTTATTAATTTTGAAAACGTTTTCGTTACGAAAGCTTTGCTTTGTTATCGCGATATTTTGAAATCAAGTAACCTTTTTAAAATGTGCCTAGAGCTATTCAATTTCAAACAATTAAAACAATATCATACCTAAGCTAACAAAACATACTAAAAACAATTAAAAATAATTAAAGCGGCCTTATTACAAATTAAAACCCGAAAACATAAAGGAAATAATCTAGAATAAAAGTGAAGGCATAAACACTTATTTTAAACAGTCCACATGGCCACTCTGAATCCCTCCAGCTCTAAGTCCACCGATCTAAGGCTCACCTACAAAGATGGGAAAAAGGGGGTGAGTTTGGAAAACTCAGTGTGTAAAGTATCCCAACCAGAGCCCAAATCAGTTCAAGCTTTATTGGGTCTAAGCCCTATTCAGAAATCAGAGTTAACTGGGCCTTAGCCCATATCAATATTAATCTGGCCCACGCCATCCACAGCAAAGCTGCTTGTATAAGAATATGCGGCACAGCCACCAGAACGGGCTCTTCCTCCATAACAAAACCCAACCCCATGCAGTATGACATGTATGCAGAATATATATATTTAACAAGGGATGCTTTAGAAAGACAGTCAAATTATAGTGTAAGAACAGTTATTTACCCCTGAGGGGCGTAATCGTAAACTTAGCCCTTCAGGGGTATTACTGTAATTCTACCTTACAGAGGTATTTTAGTAATTTTATCAGTCTTTTTAAGGTTTTATGCTCATTATAGTTATTAACGTATTAACAGAAACACTTACCGAGCGTTTTTACCGAATTGGGCTCGTTGGCCCATTAACCCGATTTCGGCCCATTAAGCCCAAATATACCGAAGTGCACAAAATTGCGCATTCTGTAATCTTACCGTTGAAGTTACCAAAATTATCAATACAAACAATCCTCGAAATGTCGACTTTTCGGCATTTCGGTATTTCGGCTTTTGTTGATCTAGTCTACTAATGGGTGTCGTTTACACACCTGATCTGTAATGATACGTTGGCGAGATCCACACACGAGTTGCCTACAACCGAGTTACTAAAATGTCAGTCTACATATCAAAAACAAACTACATACTAGCCTCCTTACCATATTCAGCCAACACCCTTAATGGCCTTAGATTGCTTACCTTTGTCGCAAATAATGACTAAGTCTGGATCTAGTCGTTTCGATGTCCTCGCTTCCCGCTGCCCCTTGATCGACAGCCTTTATTCCACCTTACTCATAATAGAATGATAAATAAACCCAATAAACCCTTTAATCCAAAACGATAGCCTCCCTAAGCGATTAGGGATTACTTGGCTTTTTTTCCAGAACCACAAGATACAAATGGAAAGAGGGTTACGAATACTTACCACGAGATCTATTCGATGAAGAACATTTCCAATACTTTCCTACCCCTAACACAAGCAAAGGATGAGTCCAAGAGGTCTGAAGGTGTTCGGCTTCCAACCTCTTAAAGTATGGTGACCTCGGCTTTTCAACAAACAAGGGAGGAAGAAAAATGGAAGCTCGATGATGAGAGGGAGCAGATGTCGACAAGGCTAGCACAGTTGGGGGATTTGACTTTAACGAAAAGATGAGTAAAAGTAAAAGATATCGACACAAGGGGAAAACAAAAGTTACGATTTTAGCTTTTGTGAGTGCTCGGCTAAGGTGATTGAATGGGGGAGGTTTTTCCTTTATGATTGGTGAAGCAAAGAAGATGGGAAGATGACGATAAAAGAAATGAGAGGAATGGGTTAATGGCCTTGGCTTGAAGAACTAAGAGAGCAAGAGAATGAAAGAAGAGAAAAATGAATCATAAAGGCCAAAAATAAACGACACTTATTTGCTATGGTCGAATGAGTGCATTTCGGCATAAAAATTCTTCCCAAGTTCAAATTCCATGTTTTGCTCCTAAATTGAGCAACAAAATTGGTCGCCCATTGCCCGTACAGTAGCTCGAAACCGAGACCTCCAGGCACCCACATACGCTGCTTGCCACTGCACTGAAGCTCCCCTCATGATATAATCTACTCATAATTAATTGTAAGACTTATCTGCTGCAGTCCCGGTTTGTTTAAAAATAAAACAAAAACATCGCTACTTACGAGACTCAAACCCTTACCTTTCAACTACTCCACCCGTACCTTACCACCACGCCACTTGCTCGATTGTGTCATCTTTCCTCCCGAGGTAATTATAAGGCCTCCTTGCGACAATCCCTGGTTGTTAAAAAAAATCAACATTTGCGCACACTGGGAATTGGGGTAACTTCCCTTTCTGCTGCCTAGCGTGCCTAACCACTGGACCAGGCGTTCCTTTATGCCCAGCTTCTGCCCAACTTATTTTTAAGGCCTTATGCCCAAATTTCCTTAAGAGGCAAAATTTAAGAATTTTGCTAAAGCTATGGGCTGAGCCCCGGACTTTTCCCACACCATAAACCCTTCGCAATTTATTTAATTACTAAACTAGACATACAAAATAATAATAATAATAACAATAATAACATCCAAATTATTCGGTATGTCTTCTACCCGAACCTAGACTCAAGGCCCAATACTTCCAGGCCAAAAAATCGGGGTGTTACAAGCGAGACTAGAAGATAAACCAGACCTAATTCGTCTAAGTTGATAAAATTGAGATCGAAAGAAAAAATGGAGCCACTTGGTAATTTTTGTGATTTATATCCCTTGTCCAAGATTTGGTGAACAACATTGAAGTCAACCAACCCCCATTAGTTATTTACTAGATAGTCCCTCTAGTTTCCATTTCTTGCAATTTAGTTCTTAGAGGAAAATATTTAATTTTCATGCAAACTCATCTTTTCATGAATTTTCATAATATAAAATTGTATTAGTTGCCACTTAGACTCTATTGTGTATGCTAGTTATTGCTCAATAGTCTCTTCCTTTGGATTCGATCCTTGGAATACTCTGGTGTTTCATTGCAACACTATGATATTACAACTGACTTGTACGCTTGCAGTAAAACCGAGCTTTACAAATACTATCATAAATTTAGTGTTTTAATATGCACGTGCACAGCCGGTCATCTGCGTAGAATATTAAAAAATATGAGATTGGACTATACAAGTGTGACTATACCATGACTTGTGTCCAATTTATATATAAATGATAAAAGGATATAATACATGAAAAGTTTATCAGAGAAAGGTTATGTCGAATCACAACTTCTTGTAACTTGGGTAGTAATGATGCAGTGCTAGATGTCACTCATTGCTTGTAACATTAGAAATGTTCTAGTATTACTACCAATGTTACAAGAACCTACAAGGTCACACCCTATGGTTAAAGTGAACAGACTTCACGCTAAAAGAATGAGCGTATACCCTCCTACATACAATTATGGCGCATTCTTATCTTTGGCGAATATATATTGCCTGGTAGGCATAATAGTTTGGCGAACAATATTGCTTGGTGAATAGTATCACCTGGCAGAAAAAATAACTTGGCGGATAGAATTACCGGGTGAATGATTAACATCGTGAAAAAGAATCCAACCAACAACGTTATTCACTATTCTTTAGTTTTAAAAGGTATATCTTCAACCCTATTTCAACCCAATTTGTTCCTCATACATGGATCCTTGGTTGATGATTGCCGAAATAATTTTTTCTACTGTGCCACCTGGCCTGTCGGCGATTCAACAATGGTACTGGAGCCACTTGTACGATATAGATTCGAAATTAAATTTATTGGTTGATGCAATTTTATGAGATACATGATGTCTGATTCATTTTAATCAATTTGTTTTATGTATATATATGATACATGCAAATTTTTTAATAAACCTATATGATTATAAGTTCGTCCCAATCACTAATTAAAAGTTAGTCATTGATTTTGAAGCCTATTGAGTTTTATATAATTTGTTAAGTGTTAACAAATCTATCTTGAGGCAAAGGGGTTTATGTTATTTGTAGTTAATAGTTAACGTGTTGATAACAATAGGAACAAAATTTGTTCCAGTAAGAAACCTTATAGATCAAAAATTCAAAAATATTATGTTCGTTGATGTTTTTCCCATAGAGATCTAAGTGCAGTTTTTTATTATTTGTAGCGGTTTGTTGTTGACAGGCCAACAGCACCGCGGCAAGGGGCTCCGCCCCTTGACCCCTTTGCGTAGGTGACATTAACTGGTTTGGACAAATTTCATAACTCATATTAACAAACAATTGAATAGATATATGTCATATGTTGTTTACTATGGTTGATATGCACGGTGTCTGAAATGCCTCGTTATAGCCCAATATCCCATTTAATTTATAATTTACAAAGGTTGTTATGTAATAAATACGACTTGTGTGTCATGTAACACCCTATACCCGACTTGGTCACCAAGCTTGAATATCAGTATGCCACACCACCGTCTCATGTCATACTCATAATAAATTGTCACATTATTAAGAAATCATCCTCTTTATCAGTGATCTTATAAATTTTTAGTCAAACATATATGAATCATCATTAGAACATGCCAAACATACTTTAAATAAACTTATAATAATAATTGAACATGCATAAGGATTACTTAGAAAAATTTCCAAGACAATCACGTAGGTACCGATACTAGAACATGGGTATCGATACCATATGGAAAATCGGTATCAAATTAGCATTCTATTTCTTGTCCAAAAATCAAAACTTGGAAACTATTGGTACAATTGAAAAAGTATCGATAAAATTATCCCAATTATTGATACTCGTGATAATGTATCGATACCAAATTACGATTCTGTCTTCCTACACATTTGAAAATCACAGAGGTATTATTTTTACAACACGAATATCAATACATCTGCTCTAGACCAGAAAAATACAACATACTTGAGCATATAAATGATTCCAACATGTACCAATCCAGCATGCTAACATATCGTCATCAATTAAACATCAAAACATCCGTAATATTAGTCTCAAACGTAAAAAGTAAGTTCGAACTATAATCAACATAATATGAAACAGATCTCATTGACTTAGGAGTATAGAGTCTATGGAAGTATCCAAAACATCATGAAAAATATTAGTAAAAGTCTACCACATTGTCTTATTCCCAAAGCAAAAACAAATAACAATAACACCTACAAAATAATGGAAAAGGACTTACTTGGATCACCCCTTGGAACCACACTAGTTACATCGGCACTTAACTACTTTGCAAAGGTTTTAAGAAAGGAGTGAGTGAGTTTAACAAGCTTAGTAAATGCTCAGAATAACCACAATGCACGCACAATATCAAAGGTTAAACAAGAGCATACTACAACATTTTCACAACCATATTCTAATCAAGTCAAAATAACACATTCACGTTTCATTAAATCACAAAACTAACATATACTCCTATATGCAATTACATTCAACTCGCTTATATGTAATTCATTTAAAAATAATTCATCAAGACTAAACAACGTATACATGCACATGCATTCATAAGTTAAATGGAAACGATCCAAACCACAATTACATACACAATTTACTATAAGAACTTATTAACATTTTCATGAAACTGAAATAAACTCATTTAGCGTATTATTCACATGTTTTTGCATCCATCTCACACTGTATTATTACAACATATAAGATCACATTTAAATGATATTTTGCATAGCAGCCACATACTCATTTAGGCATACATTACATTACACATATATACATTTTAAGATAGTTTGACACTTGAGGTTATGAAACATAAAAGTCTCGATCACTACACATCAGATACACAGATCTCCAACACACCAAACATGTCCTGTTGAATGGAACTGAGCTCATATTCCATTATCTCTCCAACATGTCCCAGGGCCTCAACGCCTAAATCACAAAACACATATAGGTGAGTACTCAATCCTATGGCATGCCAACAATATCCAACCGTCTCATAAGGTCACAAGGCCAAAATATCCACAATTACACAATTTTAATTACTGAATTAATGTACATCATCTCTGTTCATATTCATCAATTCACATCACAAACTCGTGCTCAATGCATACTTATCGATTTCACATTTAATTGCACTTAAAATGCCACAATAATGCTCATTAAGCCATCATGTATCCAACCACTTATGAGTGCATTAAAATCAGTTTATCACATAAATAACCTGTTACATTACATTACATTCCATAATTTAACACATATGTACTTACCGATTTTTGCACACTTTCACTGCACATTTATATTGCTAACACAACATCATTACTATTTTTTGGCATATTTAATATGCCCAGAACATAATACAATTCACAACAGTCATCACACATGTCTCATATCACAATATCACATAATAATCAATCTATAATATTCTCATAATCACAGAACATAAGATAAAGGTTTAGGCCATTCCTAAGCTCCCAATTAGCACTATGAATTGTGTCTACTAGCAGTGATTCCAAACACTCACCGATTATGCTTTCACCGAAAAACTGAAAGCTTAAATTGGCTTTTCCTTACCTTTCACCTTTCTCGAAGAAGGTTCCAACGGTTCTGGCACTTTACACATAATAACCACACAATTTACACAATCAATATTCAGCCAAAGACCAACAAAAAATGCAAGTCTAAGATATATTCCCCATGAAACTAAAATTTTGACTAACAAACTTGAAACTCAAATATCTTCCTCTATACTTAATATTTTTGCCAAAAACCAATTCCATTCATCTTATAATTTCACCTGCGACTAATCCCAACTTTTAAACTACACAAAACTACTCAATTCATGGTATCAACTTTTTTGACATGTCTTTGGATATTTTCCAAAAATTCATTAAAACTCAAGAATTCTTTAACAAAACTTTAAAGTAAGTTTAGAAATCTTCTAACTACATCAAAACTAATTGAAAACCACTTCGAAACCACGTTTTTACCCAAAACATTGAAATCCACCATTAACGAGCCAATTTTTGGCTTTTATTCAAAACATGTGATTTAATGGCTAAAAATTTGGTTTTAAAGACTAAATAACATTAAAAACTCATAAGGAAGATGAATTGTTACCTTATTTGATGAAAATCCAAGAGTTGGAGTGAAAACTCGAAAAACTTGAAAGCTTGACAATGGAGAAAACTATGGTATGTTTGAGTCTTTTTCTTAACTTCTATAGAGATTTATAACTTAAGAGATGATAAAAATAAAAAAAATCAGGATTAGGAATTCAAAACCGATTGGGAGAATTGAGAGAACTATGGATGGCACAAGTATGAGAGGAGAAGAAGACTAACATGAAAATAAAACTAGAAAAAAGGGGTTTTTAGGTTGGATTTTAAAATCTGGTCTAATTGCCTCTTAAAAACTCTAAGTTTTGACTCTTTTACAAACCAATCTTTTTTTTCAAAATTAAAGGTATTTAAATCTCATTTTCAAAAATTGATTTAATTTTCTAAAAACCATAGTAAAAAAATATTACCGATAAACCATGTCAAAAAAATTCTGAACACCCTACGGAAAAAATTCCTAAAATGCCCCTAAAACTCCTAAGCACTATTTTAGGGTGTTACAAGGCGTGCCTTTCTATGTCTTTCTTGTATGTCTCTTCTTATTCTAGTCCCTTGTATGTAAAATGAGTTTTTATAAATTGTAAACTGTACAGCTGCTGTGGGCTAAAGGAGAAGAAGCTTGTGTAGCGAATTACTCCCTTAACATTCCTTTCGGTTCTCCCATTGGCTTAAGAGGGGCCACCTTAGTTTTATGGGCTATAACTATTGTATTTATTTACTGCTTTATATTATTCATGATTAGTGATACAATGGATGATATGGTAGCATGTATTTTATAGTAAGTTGATACAATCAACTTTAGTAAAAAAATAAAATGGATTAAAATTAAACAGTAAAGGTGAGATCAATTCTATATAAAAACCCTTAATAAAATATTAAGTTAAGATTACCTTTCAATATTTATCCTCGTTAAAGCCTCGATTGATACAAAGTGGGTTCTGCTAAAGCAAAGTACTTGTATCCATCTTGGTCAAACACGAAGAATAAATAAGTGATATTTTTCTGTTATAATATTGGTTTATAATTTAACTAGGTTACTCTAATAGGATTAGAAACCTAGAGGCAAGAGATTTGGATGATCATGAGATAATTGGAATAAGAGTTGTTCACCAAATAAAGAGTTATATAGGATGTAACTAGCAGGTGTTACTTACCTAAATAACCATAATCTTGAGAGAAAAGCCAAAGCTGACTTAAGAGGAGGTGAAATATGGATCTTGTCCCACTAGAAAAATTTAGAGAATGGATTTCTGAAATTAATATATGAGGGTTATTAATTTTGAATCAAATAGTGAGAGCATTATTTAATAAAGCCCTTTTTAAATGTTCATAATAAACTTGGTAAATTTACTCATAAGCATGTTTTATTATTGTAGACTTATTATGGCAAACAACATAAATTCTTCATCATTGTGATCTGTCCTTGAGAAGGACAAGTTGAACGGCTTGAACTTCCATGATTGGTTTCGTAACTTGAGGATTGTCCTCAAACAAGAATGAAAATTATATGTCATTGAAGAACACATTCCTAATGAACCAGTAGGCAATGCCTCTAGTGCTGATAAGGATGCTTATTAAACATAGGATGTCTAATGCTTGCCACCATGTCTCCTAAGCTTCAAAAGCAGCATGAGAATATGGTTGCCTATGATATGATCCAGCACCTCAAAGAATTATATGAGGGGCAAGCATGTTTAGAAAGGTACGATAACTCTAAAGCTCCATTTCGATGCAAAATGGTAGTGGGAAATCCTATGGGAACTCATGTTGTCAAGATGATATGCTATATTGAAAGGCTCAAAAAACTAGGATTCTCTCTAGGTGTGGAATTGGCCACCAATGTCATCCTACAATCATTGCCAAATATTTTTAGCCAATTTGTCCTCAATTTCAATATGAATAAGATTAATAAGACTTTTCCATAATTACTTAGCATGTTGTGAACTGCTAAAAGTAATATGAAAAGGGCTGGACCTAAGCCTATTCTGATGGTCTACAAGGACAAGGGAAAAGGAAAACTTAATACTAAGGCAAAGCATAAGGACAACGACAAGGCCATACCTAACAAAGGCCACATTGAAACCTAAAGGAGGAATTGCTAAGGAAGGAAAATGTTTCCATTGCAGTAAGACCAAACATTGAAAGAGGAATTGCCTTGTCTTTCTTGAATAAGTCAAGAAGGTAAAGTAAAGTGGAGCATCCACTTCAAGTATTTATCTTATTGTTATTAATTTATCAATGTCTACTTCCTGGGTATTAGATATAAGTTGTGGTTCTCATATTTGTACTTCTGTATAGGGACTACAAAGGAATAAGAATCTGGCTAAAGAAAATGTGGACCTACGAGTTGGAAATGGAGTAAGAGTTATTGCATTAGCTGTAAGAACGCATATTTTATCATTGTCTAGTGGACTTGATTTATATTTAAAGGATTGTTATTTTGTGCCCAGTTTAACTGGAAACATTATTTCAATTTCCTATTTAGACCAAATTGGGTTTGACATAATTATTAAGAACAATTATTGTTTATTTTATGTCGATAATGTTTTCTATGGTTCAACACAATTAGTAAATGAACTTTACATTTTAGATCAAGATATGCCCATTTTAGATCAAGATATGCCCATTTTAGATCAAACTTATCTTTGGCATTGTCGTTTAGGCCATATAAGTGAGAAACGCATATCAAAGCTCCATAAAGATGGATTTTTGGATTCTTTTGTTTTCGAACATATTGATATATGTGAGTTTGGCTTGTTGGGTAAAATAACTAAAACCCCTTTTAATAGTAAAAATGAGTGAGCTAGTGATTTATTAGGTTTAATACATAGTGATGTATGTGGACCAATGAATACACAGGCCAAGGAAGGTTTTCAATACTTCATTACATTCACTAATGACAAGGTTTTCAATACTTCATTACTTTCACTAATGACTTCGGTAGATATGGGTATATTTATCTTATGTGCCATAAATCTGAAGCCCTTGAAAAGTTCAAAGAGTTCAAAAGTGAAGTACAAAACCAAATAGGCAAAATTATTAAGGCACTTCAATCAGATTGAGGAAGAGAATATTTAAGCTTAGATTTTGATGAGTCTTTAAAGGAATGTGGGATTGTCTCACATCTTACACCTCCTGGTACTCCACAATGGAATGGAGTCTCTAAAAGGAGAAATCGAACACTATTAGACATGGTTCGATCAATGATGAGTCATGTTGATCTTTCTACTTCTTTTTAGGGACATGCACTTGAGACAGATGTCTTTACACTAAATCGTGTTCCATCTAAATTGATTCAAAAGACACCATATGAGATATGCACTGGGAAGCATCCTAGTTAGTCTTTTATGATAATTTGAGGTTGTGAAGCTTATGTTAAACGCCAGATGTCTACAAAGCCCGAACCCAAGTTTTAAAAAAAATGCATCTCTGTGGATATCCTAAGGAAACTGAAGGATATTATTTATTGAATCCTACCAAGAACAAAGTGTTTGTCGCTCGGACAAGAGTCTTCCTTAAGAGAGAATTTGTCTCAAGAAAAGGAATTGGTAGAAAAATTTAACTTGGATAAATTCGAGAACAACAGTAGATCACTGAACCAAAGATTTAAAAACAATAGGTTCTACAAATTGTTGCGAAACAATCAACTATTTTTGAAACATAAGTACCACGACGATTTTTAAGAGAACGTTATGTACCTGAGAGATATGGATTTCTAATTATAACACAGTGATATTCTACTTATGGATCAAAATGAGCCTAGAAGTAATCAAAAAATGGTGGCGAGCCGAGATTCTGAAAAATAGCTTGAGGCCATGAGGTCTGAAATTGATTCCATGTTAGAAAACCAAGTATGTATCTTGGTTTATCCACCTAAAGGGGTTAAAATCATAGGGTGCAAGTCGGTTTTCAAAAATAAAATTGACATGGATGGTAATGTACAAATATACAAAGGGCGATTAATTGTTAACAGTTTTTGACAAGTTCATGGTGTTGACTATGACGAAACCTTTTTTTCCTGTTGCTATGTTTAAATCCATCAGGATCTTACTTGGAATAATTGCATTTCATGATTATGAAATCTGGTAGATGGATTTCAAAACAGCTCTCCTTAATGAGAAACTGGAAGAAGATGTGTACATGACACAACTTGAAGGTTTTGTTGACCCAAAAGATGATGGAAAAATATGCAAGCTACAAAGATCTATATATGGATTGAAGCAAGGTTCTCAAAGTTGGAATCTTCATTTTAATGATGCAATCAAAGAGTTTGGTTTTATCAAAAATAAAGATGAGCCTCGTGTTTACAAGAAATTTAGTGGGAGCACTATAACATTCTTAGTATTGTATGTAGATGACATGCTTATCATAGGAAATGAGATAACTACCCTACAGTCTATTAAGACTTGGTTAGGAAGTTGTTTTTTTATGAAGGACTTGAGCGAGACTACATATATATTATGAGTCAAAATCTATAGAGATAGATCAAGACAACTCCTAGGACTAAGCTAAAGTACATACATAAATAAAGTACTGAAATGATTCAGCATGGAATAATCTAAGAGAGGATTTTTACCTATGAAACATGGTATTTCACTCTCAAAGGAAATGTGTCCTTTAACTTCACAAGAAAGAGAACATATGAGTAAGATCCATATGCTTCAGCTATTGGGTTTATTATGTGTTACATACTATGTACTCATTCAGATGTATCCTATGCTTTAACCATGACGAGTTGGTACCAAGTAGATCCCGGTGAAGGTCATTGGGTTGCAGTTAAAAATATCCTTAAGCACTTAAAAAGGACTAAGGATACATTCCTTATATATGGAGGTGATGAAGAGTTGAG
This sequence comes from Gossypium hirsutum, assembly GCF_007990345.1. Taxonomy (NCBI): domain Eukaryota; kingdom Viridiplantae; phylum Streptophyta; class Magnoliopsida; order Malvales; family Malvaceae; genus Gossypium; species Gossypium hirsutum. The sequence goes on from NC_053429.1 coordinate 9,890,171, forward strand.
TGTAAAAGGTTACACTGATGCTAGCTTACAAATCGGCAAAGATGATTTAAGATCATAATCAGGTTTTGTATTTTGTCTTAATGGTGGCACTATAAGCTGGAAATGTTCAAAGAAAGATACAATAGCTGATTCTACAACTGAGGCCGAGTACATTGCAACCAATGCGGTTGCAAAAGAAGCTGTTTGGATCAAGAAGTTCATATCTGAACTAGGGGTTGTGCCTAGCATATCAGATGCTATAGAACTTTGTTGTGACAACAATGGAGCCATTGCACAGGCAAAAGAAACCCAAATCTCACTAGTGCTCCAAACACATACTTAGGAACTTTCATTTCATTCTAAAAATAATTGATTGAGGAGATGTGGAAATATGTAGAGTATTAATAGAAGACAACATCGCTAATCCACTGACGAAGCCTTTGACATAGTAGAAGCATAATCATCACAATAAGTCACCTGGTATAAGATATATATTTGGAGATTGTTAGAGTATGGTTTTGATTACATAATCATTTTACCTCGTTATTAATATAAGTCACCTCCATTATTATTTCAGTTTCTTTTTTCGTATATATAAATAAACTGATCAATGATAAAGTCCTAAGAATAATAGGATTATTCTTAAAAGGTCCTTAGTTAAGTATTATTGTGGATTGGAAAATAATAATGCATTGAGACTAATGTGTAGTTGATTGATGACAAGGTGTTGTCATTGACATAGAGATGTCAAAATCAATAAATGAGTATGTGTTAGAGAACAACATAATGGACTAATCCGTCATGAGTATGTTTCTTGGATTATTATTTAATAGCCACAAACATTAACCACAGTAATAACTATGTATATAATCCTCAAACTTGAGATCATCATTGTCTCAACATCGTGAGTCGTATATTTTGATATAGTTAAACATATACTATAACAGGTTGTACTATAAACATAGATGTTGAATATGACAAAATCCATGTAGTGGGGTATGATTGATCAAGATAGGATTTGTTTCTCCTATATAATAAGAGTATTATCTTGGGCCACTTGATAGAATGAGGCTAGGAATACATGGTCATGCTCAAATAAGTTGATATGAGATATCACACTTATTTGTTTATTGTAGTCTCCCCAAAATATCAAGAAATACGAGATTGGACTATACAAGTGTAACTATACTACGACTTGTGTCCAATTTAGATATGAAAAGTTTATCACAGAAAGGTTACGTCGAATCATGACTTCTTGTAACTTGGGTAGCAATGATGCATTGCTAGACACCACTCATTACTTGTAACATTATAAATGTTCTAGTATTACTACCAACATTAAAAGAACCTACAGGGTCACACCCTATGGTTAAAGCAAACAGACTTCACACCAATAGAATAACCATGCTCAAATAAGTTGATATAATATATCACACTTATTTTTTTTTCATTGTAGTCTACTCAAAATATCAAAAAATATGAGATTGGACTATACAAATGTGACTATACCATGGCTATTTCCAATTTAGACATAAAGGATAAAATGATATAATACATGAAAAGTTTATCACAAAAAGGTTATGCCAAATCATGACTTCTTGTAACTTGGGTAGGAATGATGCATTGCTAGACGCCACTCATTACTTGAAACATTAGAAATGTTATAGTTTTACTACCAACGTTACAAGAACCTACAAGGTCACACCCTATGGTTAAAGCGAACAGACTTCACACCAATATAATGGCCATACTCAAATAAGTTGATATAAGATACCATAACTTTTTTGTTTATTGTAGTCTATTCAGAATATTAAGAAATATAAGATTGGACTATACAAGTGTGACTATACCATGACTTGTTTCCAATTTAGATATAAATGATAAAAGGATATTATAAAATGAAATATTTATCACAAAAAGGTTATGTCGAATCACTACTTCTTGTAACTTGGGTAGCAATGATGTATTGCTAGACGCCACTCATTGCTTGAAACATTAGAAATGTTCTAGTATTACTACCAATGTTACAAGAACCTACAAGATCATACCTTATGGTTAAAAAGAATAGACTTCGCACCAATAGAATGAGCATATACCATCCCACATATGATTATGGCATATTATTAACCTTGATGGATAAATATCGCCTGGCGGACAGAATAGCCTGGCGAACAGTATTGTTTGGCAAATAGTATTGCCTGGCGGACAAAATAACCTGGCGGATAGAATAACCGGGTGAATGAAATTGTCTGGTGGATATGATTCGCAACATTTTTCTAGAGTTAATAGTTACGGAAGTTAGTATTCTTTTATAAATAATATAATTTCAATATCTTCCATGATTATCTCTAAAAAGTACAAATAGAATTATTCCCTTTTAATATACACGAAATTAATAAATGGAATACAATCCCGAATTATGCAAGGGTGAATAAGAAAATCAACATAGGTCTATCAACCAAAGTCTTGAATACTCTTTGAAAAGTTCAAAAGATTTTTATGTTCGTGGTTGACCCGATAAACTACATAGAGGCTGAGACACTTTGTTGCGACTAAAGATTGACATCATGAAAAAGAATCTAACCAACCATGTTATTCATCGTTCTTCAATTTTAAAAGGTACATCTTCAACCCTATTTCAAATCGACTCATTCCTATTACATGGATCCTCGGTTGACGATTTGCAGAATAATTTTTTTCGTTGTGCCACATGGCGTACCGACGATCCAACATAACATGCTTATGATAACATATTCAATACAATGGAATGCTTAAATGCTTACAGTAACAGTTTTAGTACACAGATTCCATACTTTCAATCAATTAATAACAAGGGAACCTATGGTATGTATCATACATACAACAAGCATTACAATCAAGCATATTTAATACGCAGATCAATTGGTGACTCAATGAGTCGCATGCTATACAATCATTCAATGAAAAATAGTAATTAATATCATGTCAACATAGTGAACGCCATTATCAAGCATGCAATCATCACCAATAAGGGCATCAAACAATAATCAAACATGTCAAATTTTTGCATTGATAAACCGCAATTTATACATATTTTTATCCCATGCTTAGTGCATTTACAGATGATTTCTCCTTAGATTTGGTGAATTCGATGCTCCTAATCCTTTAATTTCATGTTTTATACTTAGGTGAGCATAAGAGAGTAAAAAGAGAGAAGAAAATGGACCCACATAGGAAAACAACACGGCCTGGACTTCCTCACATGGGCGTGTCACACGGCCGTGTCAATTTGGCAGGATTGAAGCATGACTTACACGGGTAGACCACACGCCCGTGGCTATTTAATAGCCTTGACCACGGGCTGGAGTAATCGCATACGGGCGTGTCCCTGCCGAGCCCAAGTTTAGTCCTATTCGGAAAAGGCCAATTTTTAGGACTCTTAGGCATTCAAAAGCCTATTTAAACACTTGAGGAGGCACTTAGGAGGGGGACGCAGAGTAGGAAGCAACGAATTACTCAAGGAAAGCCGATTGATCCATCTCAAGAGCCAAATTCATCATCAAGATTGGAGATCTCCCTTCAAGTTCCTTCAGGAGTTTTGGGTTTTCTTATATTTTGTTATTTTTATGCTTTTTAGATGTTTTCTTTCATAAATATGAACTAAACCCCCTAAATACCTAAGGGGAATGAAACCTAAGACAAATCTTGTTATTATTATCTGACTTGTATGATAAATAGTTGACTTGTTCTTAATTATGTGTTCTTAATTCTTGTTTTAATATTCCAGGATATTGATTCAAGTTAACGCTCTTATTCAGAGGAGGAATAGACCCTGTCTAAGAGTAAAATTGTTAGAATTAAGCGGAGTTGATTGCGCGCCTAGAGAAAGGGTGATAAGATTTTTCAGATTAGGGTGAAACCTAATAAGGGAATCCATAGATCGAGTTATTGCAATTCTAGGGTGTTAATTAGAAAGAGATTTCAATTATTCAACCTAGGGTTAGACGTTTTTAGTCTTGAGAGAGATAATAATATAACTTAGGGATTTCTACGGATCAAGTCAAATGAATAAATCATCTGATTCAGAGTCAAATAACATGTAACACCCCCTAACCCCAAACCGTCGCCGGAACAGGGCTACGAGGCATTACCGGATATATCAGGCAACTTATGGATATTTTACAATTATTATAACATTCATAGTACAATTGAAGAATTATGTCCCTATAATGGACTTTCGAAACCCAACACAAGTATTAAAGTGGAATGGAACGGGACTTATTCGAGTATTCAGAGATTTTTTTTTATTTTTACAAAAATTTCGACAGCATTTCTTCTTAATTTTTACATAAAACCCCCTGCAAATTCAAACCAAAAACCAACTAATCCAAAACCAATGGCACAATCAAAAAAAATTTAAACCTAAATATATCTAAATCATAACCAATCCATTGACATAGTCATTTAATAACTAAACATTCATAATATTAATCCAAATTAACTAATAACTTCATTCATTTTTCATTCCAACTTATACCAAATTATATAATATAATATTTACCATTTTATCAAACTAATAACAAAATATGGTATACCTTTCTTACAACTAACATTACAAGCATATCTATATAACTTATACAACACCTAGTACATGCCACTTTCAATTAAGAAAGAAAACATCACCCAAAATTTGCTGGAGTCGGGATCGTTCAGATGCTGACCGGGATACTAGACTCCTATTAACCTGCACACGGAAACAACCGCACGCTGAGTATTCCATACTCAGTGGTGTTACCATAATTCAAATTATAATAGCAATAAAGAATTTTAATTACCAAACATGTAACTATCTAATTTCACAAATATCAATTCATTCTTAAACTTTTATTAATTAATAATAACAATACAATTTTTAACTATTCTTCAATTTCCATCACATATTACATGTAACAATTTCAATCACTACATGAACATTAAGTTCATGCCTTTTATTTTCAATCTCAATTTCAATCCACTATTTAACCTTTTCGTTTCTTTCAATATTTCAATAATATAATCAATCAATTTATTTTAAATTTCTCATCTTAGATATTCACCCTATTAACAAATCCGGACTTTGACGGATACACGGATTCCAACCCAAACACACCAGTACGGCATATTGTGCCTAAAACGGTACATAGTACCTGATCAGTATACGACACATAAAGTGCCTAAAACGACACACGAGGTGCCTGATACGACACACGAGGTGCCTGAAATACGACACATAAAGTGCCTGATCAGTAAAGCCGGCAAATTCCCGTACACTTCCAGATCCTATGGCATGCCAATTATATCCGACTTAGCCCGACTAGTTAATAGGGTATTTCAATCCTCAATTCACTTTCATTTCCATTCCAAGATTACTTTTCAATTAAAATTTTCACATTCAAATCAATTTACAATTCAATTATACATACACATTCACCATCCAATTCAATTCTCATTCAACTCAAATATCAATACTTACCTTATAATTCACTTATTAAATATAGAATTGATATAAAACATTTAATAAGAAGTAATTTGAATTATAGTAATACAAACCGTGAATTTCTTGTTTTAATCCTCGATAGCTTTCTCCTTTCCTTTGTGCGCCGATGTCTTGGGTTCTTTGTTAACTACGAAAATAATAATAATTTATAATTATCAATATAACACAATTCAATTTAATCCATGAGCCTAAACATGCAAATTTAACCATTTTTATACACATAATTCCACTATTTACTTATATGTTCATTCAAAGCTGTCTACTTAAGTCATTGTTACAAAATCATTTATATCTTGAGCTAGGAAACTCCAAATTAAGATCCACTAATTTTCCCTAAAACTAGACTCACATATCTTCTTACCATAAAATTTTTTAGAATTTTTGGTTTAGCCAATAAGTACAGTTTATTCTTTAAAGTTTCCCCTGTTCTGCTGTCAAATAGTTCTGACCATTCTTCACTAAAAATTAATTATATCATAGTACAGAACTCGGATAATATTCCCGTTGATTTATCCTGAAAATAGACTCATTAAGGATTCTAAACATATAACTTTAAGCCTCTAATTATTTTTCTTCAATTTTTTGTGATTTTCCAAAGTCAGAACAGGGGAACCCGAATTTATTCTGACCTCTCTCTACTAAAAATAAATTATCTCATTGTACAGAACTCGAATAAGGTTCTTGTTTACGTATTTTGAAACTATATTCATTAAGGAGTTCACACATATAAATTACACTCCATAATAATTTTTGTATAATTTATAATGATTTTACAAAGTTAAAACAAGGCATCTCGAAATCACCCCGAACCAGTCTTACAAAATTTCAAATATCTCTTGATTCATCAATTCATTGCTTACACTATTTATACTATAAGAAACTAGACTCAATAAGCTTTAATTACATATTTTTTTCATCCTCTAGTTCAATTTATACAATTTTTAGTGAATTTTCAAAGTCAGACCATTGCTACTTCCCAAAACTGTTTTGATGTAAAATGTTAATAACCAAATTTATAACACCAATTCACACCTTATGTCTATTCAAATTTCATTTAAACTCAAATTTAACTATTAAATTTTCAACATATTTTCTTAATTCCGAAATTTTCCTCAATTTAGTCCCTAAAACACAAAACTTATAGCTTACTTTGCAATTCAATCCTTATATCTATTTTAACTTGAATTTCATTCAATTAAACCCCTATTTCATTTTTTTTATTCAACATGAACAATATTTAGAATTCTAATAACTTTCAAAATATTAATTTAATTTCATCAAAACTTTGTTCTAAAGCTTTTAAAACATTAAAATTAAGTAAAAAGGGCTAAATTAACTTACCTATTAAACTTTCAAACCTTCAAACCCTAATTCTCCCTTTTTCTTTTTTTTCTTCTTTTTTCTTTCCTTCCCCTGCTTTTCGTTTGCCTATTCTGTTTCTTTTCTTTGTTCTTTACTTTATTTTCTTTCTATTTACTTTACTTTTAATAATAATAATTTAATCTATATTTTAGCACATAAAAATCTCAGATTTTTATGCTTATGCCGCCTCACTTAGGACAAATGGCATAATTACCATTTTGGTCCTCTTCATTTTCTTTTAATATACAATTTAACTTTCATCCTTTATTCAATTTAGTCATTTTTACTAATTACTCTAAATTAAGCTAAATTCACCTAATTTAAACCTAATTAAACACATCGCTAGACTCATAAATATTTCTAGTAATTATTTCGAACTCGATTTACTAAGACGGAGGCCTGTTAATGTACTTTTCCGATGCCCGTGAATTTTGGGTCATTACATAACAAGTGAAGTCTAGGTGGATTTTTCCTTAGGTATTGTCTCAATCAATCGAATTTTCCCAAAAATATTTTGTCAAGTTTTCTTTCTGTGCATTCTTAGTTAGTAATTAGTTTAGATAACCAAACCTCTTAATTTTTAGGCTAGATAATAAAAATGAAGTAAATACTAGTACACGTAGTTCCTTTGGGTTCGACAATCCGGTCTTACTGAGCTATACTACTGCTCGATACGTACGTTTGCCTTAATCGTGATAATAAGTTAGTCTCAAGAATGATTCATTTATAAATCTTTAAAACCTATTACGAATATCACGCATCATGCATTCATGCAAATTCAGTAAGGGTTAATCACCCAATCGATCGTAAGTTATGTACCTTGCTCGACACCTTTAAAATCGCTTATTTGGCCACTCGACCATGTCCAACCAGCAAGCAAATATTAACAATTTATTAAATATTTTAACAATTAACAAGCACTTATTTAAAGTTAAGACTTCCACCTTAATTTCACAATCCGCTACACTAATCTGTAAAATCCACACTTCAACCTTAAATGAGCCTAAATCCAAAAAAAAACTTATTACCTCAGAATACGGTTAAAAATCAAAATTTACACACCCCTAAGGGTTCAGCAAAAACAATGTGATTTTCCGCAATTTGGTGTAGCAAACAAAACTAGTTTTCGCACTTTAGGAGCTTGAACATAAGCATTTTAGTTAAGTTTTAATTATGTTTTTGTAAGTTTAGTTAAACGCAATAAAATGTGTAATTTGAGTCTTTCATTGAGCTTAAGGGCCAAATGAGGCCTAAGGGTAAGCTAATATACATTTTGAGCGTGCAATAGACCATTAGAAAGCTTGCTAACTCGATACTGGTCACTGTATTGCAACACGGAGCATTGGATGTCGCAACATAGGTAGCATAATAGAAGAATTTAATAACTACCTTCAATGTTGCATCATAGCTTGAGGATTTTATGACACACCGCTGAAGAAACCTTGAACATTGAGCATACTGCCCTCGATGTCGTGACATAGGACCTGTTGTGTAGCAACACCCCTCTGTATTAGAAATAATTACGATTTAGGGACGTTTTGGTTTGCACAATCAAACATTAAGCACGAGGACGTAAGCTGACCTTGGGTTAAGGATGATGGCCACTCCAATTTTTCATATAAATAATATCATTTAAACACATGTTTGGGACAATTTTTCGTATTGTATAATTTTCTTATTAGATTTAGTCTTTAGTTTTTCTCTTCTCTTAGGCTTAGGTTTTATTTCAACTTTTTCTATTTGCCTTTGTAAAAGAAATTAGATTTGTGAAATATAATCAAACTCTGTGAGGATTGTATATTCAATTCCAATACAAATCAGGCTTCTTCTAAACTTTATACTCTTGAATTATTATTCATGTTTACTCTTCCTATTAAGTTTATATTGTTTATGAGATCCATGAGGAACTAATCCTCCTGTGAAAGATTAGCAAGTAGAGGTATGATTAATTAACTATTTTGTAGGGTTCTATTAGCGGATCAGCTATTCAGGAAAGGAAAAACCTAAATCCTAGGCTTGACAACCCTAAGAAGTCATTAAGGTGGGAATTAACCCAAATTTGGTATGGCCTATTCATACACCTTAACCTTGAATCGATTTGGATTGTGAGGTCAAGAGATAAGTAGTTCTTGCTGACTCTTTATTCTAGTGGAAGATCCTGCTGGGATATCGACTAGTTGATTGGACAAGAAAACTTGAAGCGACAGTTGATTATGATTACTGAAACGAGCTATTCAGCCATGCCCAGATTTAATATATTTTATTTTTTGATTTCTCGTGATTTATTTATTTCTTTTCTTTCTTTTATTATTATTAGTATAGATTACTAAAATCTTTCTTTTTATTTTATCGTAATATGGTCCATATAAAGTACTAATTAGATCTATTTCTGCTTAGGTTAAAATCAATTTAGTGCTCACTTTTATTGGGTACAACCCTCAAAGTACTCACCTACTCCGTTGTAACTATATTACATCCTGACCTGTATGCTTGTAGATACCGCCTTTTTATATATTTTGTGCAATATTTCTACTTTGAATGTTGGTACTTCTGGAGGCGGTCATAGTGGCACATCAACAAATTTTCAGATCCGAAATGACAAGCGAACTTGCACTGTTTCGCTATTAAACGGAATTGCAAATATCCTTTCGAAATGATTGCTGATCTGAAACATTTGGATCGATTCCTAGGATAAAATAACATAAAAAAAAATCAAAAACCAATGATCAATTAAAAGCCTTAGAACATTCAGCCCTATTAGAAAATTTAACGAGAAGAAACGACACATGATCTCGCTAAAACTTGGACTTCATTTTCTGTTTCCTAGATCAAGGATGTGATGTTAAAAAAAATGAATGGCACAAATCAACAAATTTAAGGGGCTAATTTATAAAGGTAAAAATCGAGAAAATTATTGTTGTACTGGTGCGGAAAAGCAAAAATGGCAATAGCCCAAATGTGTGCACAAAGGGGCGACACACCACTACAAATGACAACAAGAAAATGGTTGTTTGGCAGAAAATGGAAGGTTTTTAAAGGTTGGAAATAACAATATAATGTTTATAAAGATAGAAAAAAAATTTTACAGAAATAAAAAATAAAGGGGGAGAAAAAGAAGTAAAATTGACACCACCACAAGAGAAAAAGATTGGCGGTAATGGATGTATAATGAACAACAATTAAAGACGTTTTTGGTGATAAAAAAAACAATAAAAATGATGGAAGCATGGAGCAAATTAACAACAAAAAGAACGGAGAAAAAAAGCAAAAAGATAGAAAAACTGAACCACACAATGAGGGAATGTGGCAAAAAAATGGAGGTGCAAAGCGAGGCTTGGGCGGCTCAATGGAGGAGAAAAATGAGAGAAACTAGAAACCGGGAGGAGGTGGAATAGTAGATAGGGAAACAAAATTAGAAGGCTGATAAATTAAAAGAAAATAAAAATAACATTTATACCTAGGTTAGACGACACCTTATTGTCAGGCTTAGGGTTTTAGGTTCTTCCTCTCCTGAATTGCTGATCCGCTAAATGAACCTTGCAAAATTGTTAATTAATCATTCCTCTACTCGCTAATCCCCCACAGAAGGATTAGTTGCTCATGGATCTAATAAATAATAAAAACTTGATAAAGAGAATAAACATAAAGAGAAATTCAAGAGAATAGAGTTTAAAATAAGATTGATTGTATTAAAATTAAGCGCAAAATCCTCACATAGTTTGATTATAGTTCAAAAATATGTTCTCTTGACAAAAGTAAAAAAAAAAAGAATGGAAATAAAATTTAATCTCTAAGAAAAGAGCAAAAGTAAATACTAGATCTAAAGAGAAAATTATACAATATGAAAAGTGCCCATAACATGTGCTAAGTGAGCCTATTTATAGACCAACTGCTATCTTCGAGCTTAATATTTGATTGTGTAGGCCAAAACGCCCTTGGCTCATATTTATGTCACATGTAAAGATAATGTCAGACACACCAGGTCCTGTGTTGTGACATTGAGGACAGTATGCTCATCTTCAGGGTACCTTCAGGGGTATGTCGCGATATCCACAAGCTGTGTTGTGACATTGAAGGCAGTCTTGGAATTATTGTATTTTGCTCCTTATGTTGCAACATCCACTGCTCTGTGTTGCAACATAACGACCAGTATCGAGTTAGCACTCCTTCTAATGGTACCCTATACACTCACAAAGTATATTTGCTCACCCTTAGCCCTCATTCGACCCCTAAGGTCAATAAAAGATTCAAATTACACACTTTATTAAATTTAACTAAATTTAAGAATGATGATCGTTTTATGAACCACTAAACTAGACTACGATCATGACTAAGGCAAGCGCACCTATCGAATGGTAGTTTTAGTTACGGTGAGTCTAGAGTACCGTATCCACAAGGACTAAAAGTACTAGTATTAACTTTCTTTCTATTATTTAGCCTAAAATATAAGGGATTTGTTTTAATCTAAAATTAACTAACTAATTAACTACTTAATGCGATCGAGAGTGAAGAAAGTAATCGAATAAACTGATAATAAAGACAATACCCAAAGAAGAATTCACCTAGACTTCACTCATTATTCCGATTCTGAATCTAACGATTTATTCACTTGTCTAGATCCATAGAAATCCCTAAATTATGTTAATATCCCTTTAGAGACTAAAAACAACTGACTCTAGGTTGATTAATTGAAATTTCTTTCTAATTAAAACCCCTATTGTCACATTAACTCAATCTATGGATTCCCTTATTAGATTTGACTCTAATCCGGCAGATTTATGTCACCCTATTTCTAGGGTTGCATGCAACTCCGCTTAATTATGGTGGATTTAATCTTAAACAGGGACTTTTGCTCCACTGAATAAGCACATCAACTTGAATTAATATCCTGAAAATATTAAAACAAGAATTAAGTCTGTCTTAGGTTTCATCCTCCCTAGGTATTTAGGGAGTTTAGTTCATATTGTAGTAAGAAAACATCTCAAAAATAGGAAAACAACAAAACATAAATAAACCCAAAAACTTCGAGAGAGAAATTGAAGAGATATCTTCAATCTTGAAGGCGATCCTGCTTCCGAGCTGAATCTATTGGCTTTCTTTGAGTAATTCCTATGTTCTACTCTGCGTCTCCCTTTAGGTCTTCTTTTAGTGTGTTTATATAGACTTTAAAATGCTCAGAAACTCTAAAAATTGACTTTTTCTGTATGTTTAGGAAACAGAAAGCGATATCACCATGGGCTAGCACATGGGCGTGTGGCTTGTACGTGTGGATCACATGGGCATGTGCCCAGCTCGTGTGGATCCTAAAAACTCTGATTTTGGCCCTTTTTTCGCTCCTTTTGCTCCCAAATGCTCTTCTAAGTGTAGAAACATGAATTTAAAGTATTAGCAACATTAAATTTACTAATTCTCATCATAAACCATCCAAAAATATGCCAAACATGGAATTAAAACTTGTTACATTTATGGTTTATCAACAAAAATGTAATTAAAATTTAACTAAAATGTTTATGTTCAAGCTCCTAAAGTATGGAAAACAATTTAATCTGCTATACTGAATTATGTCAGATCACTAGATGGTGTTGAGATTGGGATCATAGACAGTTAAAATCATGCATACAGGAATGGGGTATCATTGGAGCCTTCGTCTTAAGATAGATAATCCTTAGCTAAAATTTAAGAATATCTTTCTACACAGTTAAATGACTTGAAACTGAAATTTGACGGATTAACATTTAGTGATTTAAGGCCTTTTGTTGTAAGAATTATTATCAGTCTTAGTTTAGTTTGTTTTATAATAGTTTAACCAATAAAAATTAAGTATAGGTGAACCCGGTCTATTTTTGACGGTTTATACCCGGATTCGACAAATAGGTTAGGTTAAAGTGTTACATACCCAATTATATGTTGTTTGTAATATGATTGAAAAACTAGGTATTTGGGTAGAGGAAATTGCTAGTGATGTTACTGTAGTTAGCTGTTTGGGGAAATCAGTTGTTGTAACAGCCCGATTTAGGGCTTAGCCGAAATAGTGGCCTCGGGACCACAAATTTAAAGTTTGAAAATTTATTTTTATTATTATTATGAGGTTATAGTACGATTATAGTAGTGCATGAGAAATATGGGGAGCTAATTTTAATTTTTTTAGCCCAATTACGAGAAAGGACTAAATCGCATAAAAGGCAAAAGTTGTATTTTAGTACCCAAATGTGTCAATTAGCTATAGAACTAAAATTTGGGGCTTTTAAAAAGAAATTAGACCCTTTTTAAAGGAGCATATCCTGCCATAGGGTCATGAGGAGACAAAAATTTTAAAATTTGGTGGGTTAGGTGACTTATTTTGACTAAAATAGAGATAGATGAAAGGAGGATGATATCATCCCTTTCTATCTTCTTCCTCCACCAAAATTTTCAGCAAAGAATGGGGTTTTGAAAGCTTCAAAAATTTCAGCAACATTAAGCCTCTCAAGTAAGTGATTTTGAAAGATTCTCTTAATGATTTTTACATTTTTGGACTCCTTGAAGCATAAGCTTTCCAATGAGAGGTCTATTTTGCAAAAATTTTAAAAGTTTAGGGTTTTACCATGAAAATATTTTTGATGTTTGCTGAGTTTTTATGGAAGAAAATGAGTCTTAGTTGTGTAATAGACAACTTTTGTGAAAGAACTTTTCATGAAAACCCTTATAGGACCATTTTGCAAAGTTTGTGAAATTAGGTGATAAGGGTGTGAAATAGTGAGAATTTGGTGATGCTATAAGAGTAAAAAAGGGGTCAGCTAGGCCTAAGATACAAAGAAATTCAATAAAAAATTGAATTTCGAACATAGGGGAAAAATGGTCATTTTACCAAGGTTTAAGGGCAAAATGGTCATTTTACTTAAGATGTGAATTTTAGATTGCCTAATGGTGTTTAGTGAATAAGTGAATGCATTTTTTTATCATAGATCAAGAATTTCCAAATCTGAACCTAGACCGGGAGAAAGTCAAGCAAATCGACTAAACCAACTAGTCGAGTACATTTTGTAACCTAAGGTAAGTTGTATGTAAATAATTCAACTAAATTGTTAATGTATGTATTCAAATTGTCTTTGAATTGATATAGTATGAATTACTAGATTGGGAACTGAGAATGCATATTAATGATTGAGATAGTAGAAAGATCTAGTTGGGACCCTAGGACACAAATCGGATATTCATGCCATAACATTTGAATTTCTTGTGTGCCAGTGTAAGACACGTCTGCGACATGCATCGACCACATTATGAGTGTCAGTATAAGACCGTGTCTAGGACATGGCATCGGCATAGAGATGAGTGCTAGTGTAAGACATGTCTGGGACATGCATCGGCCTCGATGATTATAGCCAGTGTAAGACGTGTCTGGGACATGCATCGGCTAAGAGTCGTGCTAGTGTAAAACATGTTCGGGACATGCATCAGCACGTATATACGAGAGCTAGTATAAGACCATGTCTGGGACATGGTATCGGCCTCGATGATGATAGCCTGCGTGAGACTATATCTGGGACATGGCATCGTTAACTTATCCCATGTTTGAGGCTTATAGAATATCCGGCAGTATTCCGAAAGGTTCAACTTTAAGATTACGAATGTGATTTAATAAGGAAAGTATAATAATGTTGTGAGTGGTACAGGTACCTATTTGGTATGCATGAGTAATGAGCTCAAATTAGAAAATATGGTTTGAGTAGACAGTAATGAGTAAGTCAAGTTTATGCTTACCTTTGAGCTATGAGTATGATGACTAATGGTGAAATTGTTGTTATATATTTATTTATATGCAACTTACTAAGCTTTACGCTTACTTTCTTTCATTTCCCTTTTCTTTCAGTGCCGCTTAATTAGCTCAAGGATCCCTTGAAGTCGGAGATATCGATCACACTATCAATCGAAGCACTTGGTATAGTATAAATCTTCTTTTGAATATGGTATGTATAAGGCTAGACTAGGATGTTTGTTTTAATGAGAAATTGGTTATGTACTTTGGCTTAAGTCAAAAGCCCTTCATTTTGTATCAAGTCTAGAACAATGGCTATTATTCATTTTGGCAAATGCATATAATGTTCTTTCTATAGATGAATTGGTGTCTATTGTGGTGAAATTAGTATATTGAAATGATCTTATGTATGTTGTGTAAAATGGGTAACAAAATGGCTTGGAAGAATGGCCTCCTTTTGTCCACAAGGGCAAGGCATACGGGCGTGTGTCTAGACTGTGTGTGACACACGGCTCAATCTCATGGGTGTGTGTTATGGCCGTGCGTCCCCTGCACTTAAAATTTTAAGTCAGTTTAGTATACGGGTAGGCCACATGGGCGTGTGTCATGGCCGTGTTTTAAAGTCAGTGTTGTCCATGGGTAGGCCACACGAGTGTGTGTCATGGCCGTGTTTTAAAATCAGTGTTGCATACAGGCTAAAGGCACGGGCGCGTCCTAAGCCACACGGGCCTGTGTGACCACACGGTCTATACCCACACGGGCGCGTAGAGCTTTAAAGCATGAATTTTTCAAGTTTTTCTCAAGTTCTCAGTTTAGTCCCGAACTATCTATAATGTATGTTTTGGGCCTCGTGAGCCTGTCTAAGGGACATAATGCATGTGAACGAGAAGTTTAAGTTAAAAGAAATTTTATGTCCCAATTTTATATGCGTATGCTTAAGTTAAGTCCGATAGCATCTCGAACCCTGTCCCAGCGTCGGATACGAGCGAGGGGTGTTACATTTATTAGTTTCAGGGCATGGTTTAGTCGGTTCTAGGACTAATCTAGCTAGAGTACGAGTTTAGCTATACATGCCATAAATATATATTGATAGTGTGACGATTCTTGACAATTATAAATTGTGTTTTTATATAGTAATGGATCTTGATAGAACCACGACGGATGACATAGAAAGTAATGCACCGGCTCCTACAGAAGGGACCGCGCTAGTAGAGAGTGAGCCCGTGAGTATGGGCCAAGGCGGAGGGGCTAGGGAAGCCTACCTCCGAATGATGGATGCTTGGTATACGAAGTTTGTTTGTGCGAACCCGAACACTCCACCTCCCCCACCTCCTCTAATTCCTCAGTATGCCCCGGTGGCTCCGTAAGGTGTTAACATCTTCAGAAGAGAGAAGCCTCCGGTAGACAAGATCTGAAAATAAGGGGCCGAGGAATTTCAGGCTAGTATAGATGATAACCCGGAGAGAGCTGAGTTTTGGCTAAAAAATACCATGATATTCGATGAACTGTCATGCACGCCTGAAGAGTGCGTGAAGTGTGCCGTGTCACTTCTACGAGACTCGGCTTATCAGTGGTGGAATACTCTCGTGTCTATGGTACCGAGAGAAAGAGTAACTTGGGAATTTTTCCAAGAAGAGTTCAGAAATAAGTATATTAGCCAGAGGTTCATGGACCAGAAAAGGAAAGAATTTCTAAAGTTGAAACAGGGTAATAAGACTGTGACGGAATATGAGCGTGAGTTTGTGAAACTCAGCAAGTATGCGCGAGAATGCGTATCCACTGAAGCTACCATGTATAAGAGGTTTGAGGATAGCCTCAATGAAGATATCCAAGTATTTGTGGGCATTTTAGAAATAAGAGAATTTGTGGTACTCGTTGAGAGAGCGTGAAAGGCGGAGGAGCTGGTGAAAGAGAGGAGGAAAACAACCATTGAGTCGCAGGACTTAAGGAAAAGATAGATGGGAAAAGCACATCAATCCTTATCTAAGAGATCCAAGGAATTTACTACCTGATTGAATGCTTCAATGGGATTTCCAAGTAGAAACAAGAACAAGCAGAACACGGCATCGAGAGCTCAAACCATTTCTATCTCGAGTGTCGGCAACACCCAGCCAAATAGATCAGAGTGTCCACAATGCGGTAGATGCCATTTCGACGAGTGCCGAGTGAATGAAAGAGGTTTTAGGAGTGGATCATTAGACCATTTTATCCGAGATTGCCTCGAAATTGATTACAATGAGAAAAAACAAGATGTGACGGCGAGTAGTTAAAAGAAATTTTATGTCCCGATTTTATATGCGTATGCTTGAGTTAAGTCTAGTAGCACCTCGAACCCTGTCCCGGCGTCAGATACGGGTAAGGGGTGTTAAAGTTGCTGTAAATAAGATCTATAAAAGATTTCCATTAGAGGTTCATGGTGTAGTGTTTCTGGCCGATCTTATGAAATTACTTTTCGGTGATTTTGATTTAATTATAGAAATAGATTGGTTGGTAGAACATCAAGTTAGTTTGGACCGTGCCTCTAAGAGAGTAACCATGAGAGCAGCTGAGGATAGTGAGATCGTTATGGTTGGTGAGGAACATAATTATTTATCTAATGTGATCTCTTCTATGGTAGTCAAGAGGTTGGTACAAAAAGGGTGTAAGGCTTATTTAGTTTATGTGTTGGATGTAAGTGCTAGTAGTGCTATGGTAGACAATATCCAAATAGTTAAGGACTTTTTAGATTTTTTTCTCGAGAAAATAATAGGGTTACCTCCTGATCGTGAGGTAGAATTCAGGATTAAGTTGTTGCCAGAAATTGATCCAGTGTCCATTGCTCCCTACCGCATGACACCTAAAGAGCTTAAAGAATTAAGAGTTTAACTTCAGGAGCTTTTGGGTCGAGGGTTTATTAGACTTAGTCTTTCTCTATGAGGATCTCTAGTCCTGTTTGTCAAGAAGAAGTACAGCTCCTTAAGGCTATGTATTGATTTTCAGTAGTTGAATAAGTTGAATGTTAGAGTAAATATCATTTCCTAGGATCGACGATTTGTTCGACCAATTTAGAGGAGCAACTGTATTATAAAAATTGATTTGGGGTTTAGGTACTATCCATTAAAAGTGAAGGAATCGGATGTACCCAATATTACATTCAAGACTCGGTATGGTCATTATGAGTTTCTTGTGATGTCTTTTGGATTAACTAATGCTCTTGTAACTTTTATGGACTTAATAAACCAAGTGTTCCAACCATACCTTGATCAGCTCGTCATTCTGTTCATCGACGACATAGTTTATTCCAAATCCAAAATCAAAGACGATGAGCAACTGAGGGTTTTTTGTAAATTCGCTCGAAAAGAAATTGTATTCAAAGATGAGTAAATGTGAGAGCTTTGAGAAGTAACATGTGGTATTTACTAAGGGTATTTGAGTAGATCCGAAAAAGATAAAGCCTATTTTGGAATGGAAACAACCCAAAAATATTTCTAGGATCCAAAGTTTCCTTAGTTTAGCTAGGTACTATAGGATATTTTTCGAAGGGTTCTCTTTGATTGTTGCTCTTCTAATTAAGCAAGCTAGCTTTGAAAAGCTGAATTCAGTGTTGACTCAAACTCCCGTATTGATTCAACGTGAGTCGGGAAAGGAGTATGTGGTGTATAGTGATGCATCTTACACTAGCCTTCGATGTTTATTGATGCAACATCGAAATGTATTTGCTTATGTGTCGAGGCAATTGAAACTGCATGAGTGCAACTATTCGACTCATGATTCGGAGTTGGTGGTTGTGGTGTTTGCATTAAAAATTTGGAGGCACAACCTATATGGTGAGAAGTGTTATATTTACACGGATCATAGACTCTCAAGTGTCTTCTCACCCAAAAAGAGTTAAACTTGAGGCAACGAATGTAAATTGAATTATTAAATGATTATAACTGTGTGATTGAATACCACCCTAAAAAAAGTAATGTTATGGTAGATGCTTTAAGTAGAAAATAGGTGATTGATTTAAAAACGATGTTTACTAGGTTAAGTCTAGTGAATGATGGAGGCTTACTAGCAAAATTGCAAGTAAAACTCACCTTGGTGAATGGGATTAAAGATAAACAATTGTTGGATGTGTCCTTATTACCACGAACTAAGTAAGTTGAGTATTGCAAGATTGAGGATTTTGGTTTCAATGCCGATGGTATTTTATGTTTCCGATGGAGGTATTGTGTGTCGAATGATAAGGATTTAAGACAGTCCACTCTTAAGGAAGCACATGATAGCCCTTATGCTATTCATCCCAGAAGGAAAAAAATGTATTGATATTTAAGGGAACTATACTGATGACTTGGACTGAAATAGGAAGTGACAGAATTTGTAGCTAGGTGTTTGACGTGTCAAAAGGTGAAAGCAGAACACTAGTTTTCTTCTGGGTTGTTATAGTCGATTAAGATTCCCAAGTGGAAATGAGAATGAGTAACAATGAATTTTTTTAGTGGGTTACCTTTAACACCCACTAAGAAAGATTCAATTTGGATGATAGTCGACTAATTAACTAAGTCAGCTCATTTCTTAAATGTCCATACAAACTATTCATTGCAAAAGCTAGCTAAGCTATACATTTCAGAGATTCTAAGACTACATGAGGTACCAATATTGATTATTTCAGATCGAGATCCCCGTTTTACATCTTGATCCTGAAAGAAGCTGCATGAGACACTAGGTACTCATTTGGACTTTAGTACTACCTTCCATCCGTAGACTGGTGGATAATCTGAATAAGTTATTCAAATCTTGGAAAATATGCTAAGGGGTTGTATTATTGAATTCCGAGGTAGTTGGGAGATACATTTTCCTCTGGCTAAATTTACCTATAATAACATTTTTCAATTAAGTATATAGATGACATTGTGTGAGGCTTTGTATGGTCGTAAGTGGCAAGAACCACTGTGTTGGATTGAGCTGAGTGAAAGGAAAGTTTTGGGTCCTGAATTAGTATACGAATCTGAGGGAAAAATTAGATTAAATCAGAAAAGATTGAAAATATCTTCGGATACACAAAAATCGTGTACGAACCTAAAAAGGAAGGACAATGAATATAGTGTCGGAGGTCAAGCCTTTCTGAAAGTGTCTCTATGGAAGAAAGTGTTGAGGTTCGAACAAAAGGGCAAGTTAAGTCCTAGGTTCATTGGACCTTACAAAATTCTTAAGACAGTCAATCTAGTGGCATATCAATTAGAATTACCTCTTGAACTGGACTGTATTCATGATGAATCCTATATTTCCATATTGAGATGATACTGGTATGATTCTTCCCATATTGTTCCAATCAAGGAGATTGAGGTAAGGTTGAATTCGTCCTTTTAAGAGGAACCTGTGCAAATTTTGGATTGTAAAGTAAAGGTTTTACGAAGGAAGCAGATCCCATTTGTTAAAGTTTTGCGACAGAACCATGGCACCGAGATGGCCACGTGGGAACCATAAGACTCGATTCATTAATAGTATCCTTATATGTTTGAATCAGTTGGTGTTAATTCCAAAAACTACAAATCCTCTCAACTTGAAGAATTTTCGCCCTATTAGCCTTTGTACAATTATATATAAGATTATAGCCAAATCAGTAGCTAATCGCCTTCAAAAGGTTCTCGACGTTTGTATTGATGACTCTCAAAGTGCCTTTGTGCCGGTAGACTCATAACTGATAATGTGTTGTTGACGTATGAGGCTAGACTCATAACTGATAATGTGTTGTTGGCGTATGAGGTTCTCCATTCTTTCAAGAACAGAAGATCAGGACGAAAAGGTTTTATGGCTCTAAAGATAGATATGAGCAAGGCATATGATCTTGTAGAATGGGCTTTTCTAAAAGGTATGATGTCAAAATTAGGGTTTGTTGATTCTTTTATTGATTTAATTCTTAAATGTATTAGCTCAGTCCAATACTCAATCTTACTTAATGGTGAAGAAGGTCCTAGTTTTACTTCATCAAGAGGATTGCGTCAAGAGGATCTCAAGAGGATCCTTTAAGCCCATATTTGTTTATGTTTTGTGGAGAGGGTTTATCTGCGCTGATGAGATTTGCAAGTCAAGAGAGCAGGATTTTAAGGGCTAAGGTATGTCGTTCTTCCCCACCAATCTCTTATCTCATGTTTGCGGATAATTGTATTCTATTTGATAAGGTCTCAAATAGGGGGATATCTGTGTTTAAAGACATTTTAAAAGAATATGAATCCTGTTTGGGGCAGTGTGTAAACTTTGAGAAGTCCACGGTTTATTTCAATTAATAATCAGGATAAAAACTTGGTTTTCCAGGGTCTTAATGTTTGCTGTTCGACTGAGCCTGAAAAGTACTTGGGGTTTTCGAATATGGTGGGTAGAAGGAAGAGATTGGCTTTCCAAATTTTGAAGGATAAATTGAAGCAAAAGATAAATAGTTGGAGTATTAGGCATATCTCTCAGGGGGTAAAGAGGTATTTATTAAAGCTATCTTGCTAGCTATTCCTACATATACGATGTCTTGCTTTCTCTTGCCAAAGACTCTTTGTGTGGAAATGGAAAATATAATGGGAGCATTTTGGTGGAACAAAAAACGAGAGAAGAAGGGTATGCACTGGTGTGACTAGAAGTCGTTATGCGCACATAAGGAGAATGGTGAGATGGGGTTTCACAGTTTAAACTTGTTTAATATTGCGTTACTGGCCAAATAGGGTTGAAGGTGAAGTATTTTAAACACTCAGTTTTTTTAAATTCCAGGTTTGAGAATTTACCTTCTCTTACCTGGTAGAGCTTATGGTCTGCAAAAGGGCTCCTTCTGAATGGTTTGGGATAGAGAATTGGCAAGGGGAGGAATGTCTCTATCTGGGGTGATGCATGGGTCCCTGGCAGTGAGGATTTCAGAGTTCAGTCTTTGAATGTTAACTCGAGTTTATCAATAGTTTCTAATTTAATTGAGTCCAATGAGAAGAAATAGAAAATTGAGGATCATATTATCTATTCCTTTGTCTATGAACCAGCATGAGGATCATATTATCTGGAGAGGCGAGTCAAAGGGGGAGTACACGATGCGTAGTGGGCACAAACTTCTTTTACAGGGTGAACAAAATCAAATACAATCAAATTACAGACTCTTTTACAAGAGATTGTGGAGCCTTGATTTACATCCAAAAATTAAAATTACAAACTGGAGGATTTTTTGTAACTATGTTCCTACTTTTTGTAATCTACATTATCGAAGAATGTTGGGATCTGCGACCTGTCGAAGATGCCAGAATGGAGCGGAGTCGAGGGAGCACCTGTTTTGGGAGTACCCTACAATAAAGGAAATGTGGGAGAAGTTAGGGGTGATATGACCTGTTTCAGAGGTTATCACAGAATACAAAGAAAGGCTTAAAATGATTTTTGAGTCATGTTCTTTAACAAAATGCAGGCTGATTGTTATTGATATATAGGCTATATGGACCTCAAGAAATAGGTTCATCCATGAAGGATAAATTAAATCGGGTTCTCAAATTGTAGATTTTGTTCTTAACTATCTAAAAGAACTTGATGGATTGAATTTGAACGTACCTATGAGAAGTGCTCAGAGGGACAGATGGGTCGCTCCGGAGGGACTGAGAGTAAAAATAAATTTCGATGTTGCATTTAACAAGCAAAGAAATGAGTCTTGTTCCGGTTTAGTGGCCCGAAATACAAGAGCAGAAGTAATTTGTTCAAAATCAGTTTTGCATGAGAACATACCTTTTGCTTTTGCGGCTGAAGCGATAGCATGTCTTCAGGCAATACAACTTGGGCTTCTTCTCAGGCTGAGGGAAGTTGAGATCGAAGATGATTCCCGTTCGGTGATCCGTAACTGCAAGATGAGAAAGAAGATAGATCAGATCTTGAAGTTTTCATAAAGGACTCAAAGCAACTGAGTTTAGGTTTCGTGTCATGTGTTTTTTGGTATATTCGCAGAGAATCTAACAAAGTTACTCATCTTATTGCTAAAGAGGGTTTTCAAATGAGAGAGGCTACTTATTTGATGAATACGATTTTTTTCTGGAGCAGAGGAAGCGATGTTAGTCGATTGGAGATGGACTGAGTCTGTGAGAGGGTGAATCATTGAATTTGCTGAAGGAAAGATTTGGGATGGAGTTTGAACAGTCAGGAGGTGTGGTGGATTTCCAAAGTTCTTCTGTGGGAAGTGATGGGGCTGCTGTTAATTAATGGAGTGTAATTATGGATGTATGCGGTTTCTCAAATGTTTGTTGTTTTTGGGGGAAGGGGTTTTATTGGATAAACAGCTGGAAGATTGAAGTTTATAGAGCTCTCTTCGGTTTTCACGCTGGATCTTTAGTTGGACTGTTTTCTTTTATGTTTTACTTTTCAGTTTTGGGCTTGCTTGACTGTCCATTTTTTTTCAGCCTGAATTGGGCTTTTGTTTTATTTATGAATAAAGATCCATATGTCTTTTTCAAAAAAAAAAAAATTTTTAAGGAGGTGAGAGTTGTCACACCTCAAAATATATATGGTTAGGAATTAAGATAAAATAAGAAATGAGAATTAGGCTTGATGGTTAAGTGTTAATTCCCCTTTCTAGAGCTCTTAAGTTTGAGCCCCTCTTTCTCCATTTTATTTCTTTTAATTTCAACCAAACTTTGGTATATTTACCACTGTTGCCCCTATGGTTTACAAACCATAGGTATTTAACCCACTTTTTCCTAATTAGACTTTGCACCTTGCTTTTTTTTTCAAATCCTAAATAGAATTTTCTCTCCATCATCTTTTTCTTTTCTTTTCTCCCATTCTTGAACCATAATTTTTACCTTTGAACTATCAATTATTTTCTTTCCCGTATCAAATCGATCCCCCCATTCATTCAATTTTTATTGGTATTTAGAATCATCATCAATCACACCCGTTACCTTTGCCAAGAATCGGTAAGTAATCTTCGTTTCAACTAATAGATTTCATAATCCCGCTGTACGAATATCCAACATTAATCTTTAGGTTCGATTAATCAATCTTTATGGATCTTGCTCAATTCTTTATACCAATTGTTAATTGTGTTTATTTGTTGTTTGAAGGATCGGATCTAGGTGAATCAAATCAAAATCGATCGTGAGGAATGCCAATCGAATCATGGTGAAACGTGAGTGTCTTTTCCAAGTAAATCGGTGGTGATTGTGTGTAGGATTAGGGCCACATGGGCATGTGAGCCACATGGCCATGTGCTACTGTTATGTTAGGGTACCTTTATTTTCCACACGACCAAGAACCTATCACACGGCCATGTCCTTCCTGTAGGGTAATTTATTATTTTCAACAAGGCATCAAGCTTTTACAGGGCCTGGCCACACAGTCATGTGACCCTTGTGTCACTGGTTTATCCTGAAATTTTTGAATTGTTTGATTTAATCTTCATATAGTGTTTGAATTATTTTTAGAGTTTTTATTCACTCAATTGACTCATTGATATTATGTTTATTCTGGAATCTGTGATTTAATGACTGAATTGCTATTGATATATTTATGATATGTGAATGTTACATCACTAATGTCATTGTAATTTTGGTAAACTTTTGCTGATATTACTATTTTTGCCCTACTGAGTACATGTTAAGCATGTCTACTACTACTCTTGAACTAAATACATGTTAAGCATGTTTACTGTTTCTACACTGTTCTATTACAAGCATGTCATATTGCATTGCATAGGATTGGATGATATGAACAGAAGAAGTTGTGGCGGTTTAATAATCTGCAAACCTTGGTGGTTCATCCACAACTGACTGGTAGTTTATCTGCAAACTTTTTATCTGAAAACACTGGTGGTTTACCCATAATTTTTACTGGCAGTTTATTTGTAAATTAGTGGTGGTCTATCCACAATATAGTGTGTAAGGACGGATGAGTTCTGGGGAACTCTTATTGTGGCGTGTAGCGGAGTTGGGTAGGATCCTTTCTGATTGAAATTGCATTGTCCTTCATAAAAATGTTCATGCAAAATTGTGAATTCTGAAATATTATACTGATGTGTTGATATGAAAAATTGCTACTCTGAATTGCTATACGATTGTGATTATTCTAAGAATTGTTATTTCATATGTTTTCTCTAATATTTTACACTGATTTTCTTGTGAAGAGACTCACATTTAACTTCATAAGCTCATCCCCTTTAATTTCAATCTTTACAGATAATCTTTAAGGTTAGGACGCGGTCTCGACATTTAGAGAGCCTGGCTCAGATAGTTTTTAAATAAAAGTATTTTAGACTTATTATTTGCAATTCCTGTTATATGTAAAACTATATTATTTTATTTGAACTGTGGCATGAGACTTAGATTTTTAGTTTATTTTGGAATGTATGGCATTATAGTTGCTTAGATTTTTGAAACTTGGATAATAAATTTATGATGCATGAAATCTGGTTTTTAACTAACAATGTTGAGTATCACTTTTCTACTGCATAATTACGTAAATGAGGTTTGAAAAAAATATATAAAATTGGAAATAAACTTTTGCAAAGTTAACATTAAAATTAACCGGTTTTTGAAAGAAATTGTACCTTTTGGAAACTCAGTAAGTTTTTCTACTAAAGTAAGAAAATGGTTTTAAATACTGCTTTGTAAACTCCAAAAGTTTTACTAGATCATTCCAATGACCGATATATAGCCTTTAGAATTTGGTTGTAATGTCTAGTTTGGGTTAGGAAGGTCACATTCATGATTTTTAGTATCAATTATTTCATATTGTTTCTTAGTTTTATTTATTTTTTGTTATAGGTATTATAATATTGTTTAAAAATATATAAAGAAAGAATTTTAAAAATTTAAAAATTTTTAAAAAGAAAGAAAGAAAAGATAAATAATGAAATTAGTCAGGTGTGGACTCTATTATGTGGCGCTCGCAGCACAAAAGCCAAAATTGGCTCTATTTTTTTGGTAGAAAAGAAACATCCCTTAGCCGAATACAATAGAAATTAAACTTTAAACTGACATAGGATTGTTATAATCTAACAGTAGTAAATGTTACATTGACTCAAAAGGCTCTTGAAATATTTGTAACCTTTAGGTCTAGTTCTAGCCAATTTAGCCATATGATCGACCACTTCGTTCTGTGCACTCAGTACGTGCTTGATACACACCTTCTACCTCCTATATAAAAGGCCATAAATTAATTCTAGTTCCACCATTCTACTATTTGCTACTCCGCCAACCAAGAGTGTTTCAACTAGCAGTGCATTATGACACTTGAGTTCTTCTTATCTGAAACCTCTCTCTCATGCTAAGCGCAAATCCTCCAATACAGACCTAACTTCGATCTTCAATACTATGTCATTAACTAATAGTAAAGAATAACCACAAAACCATACAACATTTGAATATTTGAGTATCCCTCCAATCTAACCATTGCTACTATTGGGTTGTATTAAGTTTAATCCAACCTCTCTCAGGTGGGGACCATTGGCCAGTTGTAACCATTGGCTTTGGTTGAACATGGTCAATACTTGAATTTGCATAACTCGTAGCCCACGTGAAATGTATATCAATAATGTCCTGTACACAACTATAGGATTAGAGAAAACAAAATTGGCTTTAAAAAACCCTTAAGGCTACATGAAAATAAAGGGGGCGATCTATAAAGGTTAATTTTACATAATTAAATTTTCAAGAATTTTCAAAAAATTATCAGGCTAATTTTTATTCAAAAATTTGGTTTCAACATCTCTATCAAAACTTCAATATAAAAGATATGGGTGAGACGTCTTATGTCATTAGCATTAATATATATAAGGACAAATCTTAACATATGTTAGTACTATTGCAAGAAATTTATATCTAAAAATTCTTGAGGGGTTTTGAATGAAATATTGTTCACTAAGTATTGTGCCCATTTTTAAGAGTGATAAGTTCCATTCGAACCAACACCAAAAGCTCAAAATCAAGAAGGAACTAAATTACATGTTTATAAGGGTGAATCCAAAGGAATAGGTTGGGGCCTTGGCTCTCATTTGGTTCAAATATGCTAACTTCTCCTTTAGTCATCCTAAAATTTTTATAATTTCATTTAAGAATTTTTAGTACAATATTTGACTGCTTTCGCCATCGGTGTGCAAACACCAGGGCAGAGAGAATCAACACTAATATGACAAAAAAATTAGAATAACTAGGTGTGATGTCTGCAAGTGTAACATGTCAATTGTAATATTTATAATGTTTAATGGAACACTTTAGTATTCTAAGAATCGAACCCAAAAGAGTCGGCGATTTAATGATTTATTCTCGACAAGCATGCAATGAAGGAATCGAACTAAAATGAGTCAGCATTTAATAATTCCTTCTCGACAAGCATGGAATGAAGGAGTCTAAATAGCTACTCACTAATTTCTATATTATAACAAAGCATAATTTGGAAGTGAACTACTCTAATTAACTACTTAATATGTAAAGGACTAAATTGTAAAACTAGATAAATTACAAAATTAACAAATTAATAACAAAAAATGATTGGTTGACTTCTATGTTGTTATTTAACTTTTGGATTGGGGATCTAAATTGCTTAAACTCCTAAGTGGCTCCATTTTACCTTTCAATCTCAATTTTACCAAATTAGAAAAATTAGTCTGGTTTATCTCTTGATCTCACCTGACTAACCCGAGACTAATGAATCAGTGCCCAATAAGATTACTTCTCGGCCTCACTTATCTTGATTTACCGTTAGGGGTGTCAATCCAAAGTTTTGAATTTCATTCAATCTTGTTCAGTTTTTGCAATTTAATCCATGTACCAAAAACTAACTAAACAACAATCACATCAACCAACCACCATAGATTTAGCTATTCATTATCATTTCTAAACAAACAACAATCAAATAAACACCCAAAACAAACATTAATTAAAGTGCAAGATATAAGGTTAACAAAACTTAAGGTTTTCTTGGAAAAAGCTTGAAGGAGATAACAATGGTAGTGAAGATGATGCACATGTACACTAAAAATCAGAATTTTATCTAAGAAACTGAAAATGGAACAAAGATATATTAAAAGCTTGGGATGAAAATGAAAATATAATGTAAAGTTTAAGTTCTTAAATGTAAATAACACCTAGCTACAGTAAAACTAACTAACTATCAAACTAACTAAAACATAGAAAAGTAAACTAAACCCCAAAAAATGAAAAAGAAAACCGTAAAACTAAGCTAAAAAGATGAAAGAAAACCTAAACTAAAGCTCTCCTCCTCTTCTCAGCCAAAAGTGGCTTTTAATATCTGATTTCAACCCAAAATTTTGGATCAAAATGCCCTTAAGCCTTAATTTTGATTGGTATGGGTGTTGGACAAAAACTACCCCTGCAGTCATTTTTCTCTTCGTTAGACATCGGTATCGCGATACCCAAACTCTGATATTGTGATACCCAACGGTAAAATGATACACAAGTCAATATTGAAATTAGGAGCCTTAGTATCGTGATATCACTAGAGTTGGCCTCAATTTTGTTCGTTTCAACATTGTTAGGGGTATCACGACTTTCATGTTTCAATATTGCGATACCCCATTCTAGGTGATGTTTTCGTTCACGTTCGGGCCACCATTGACTCCTTACAGCACTCAATCAACTGTTAGGTTACCTATGGCACATTTGGCCAATTCGGGTATCAAAAATAGCGTAAAACATACTAATTCACTTATTAAAGCAAAAAAGAAAAAACTAACTAAAAACACGATAAAAACACGATAATTGCTCGTGAATAAGCTCATCAAGTGTAATGGAGAGCCTAATTTGACGTATCAAATTACGACAGACTAATATTCTTACCTTGGCCCCACAAGATTATTGAATTTTATTTTGATGCCTAAATGTGAAAGTGTAACTTCTCCCCTACATGCTTACATATGACAATTCGACATTATAGAAGTCATCAGATATTCAAGCATTCAATAATGAACTGTCTTTTTCCATCCACTATGCTACGATATATATATGTGTCTTATATAATTATTAATTAAGATTAGCATTATTACAGGTAAGGTAAAACCAACACTTGTCCGGCCATTAACTATGAAAATGGTTGAATTATCAATTTTGTCCCTAATCGATTATCATATTACCACAAGCAAAAGAAATCCATAGTGGTTAACTTTTACCACATTTACGATTTCATCCCTATGCTAAAATAAATTATCTAATTAATCAAATAAAAATAATAATGATTTCATATAACACTATAATAGATTAATAGATATTAAATATTAAAACTGACTAACTCCATCGTCGGTAAATGAGGTTCCGAAACCACTATTTTCGGCACCATTGAAAATGGATTATTAGATTCTCTATTCGCACTACCTATTTCAATTAAAAGCTGTCATGTCCCTTATCTTCTACAGCTCAATTTTTTTAATGAAACAACTTTGAAAGTCACGAATTTGTAGACCAAAATCCAAACGACTTTCTTCTTCAGCCTCTACCATTGACTATTAGATCGATTTGGATCTAAGGTTTGTTCTTGTACTCGTTGATGGGTACGGATCCACTGACTGATTGCTAAATTATTGCTTGGAACTCACTAGCCGGACTTTTAAAAAAACTTAACAGTCCATTGACTTAAAATAAAAACTTTCAAATAGTTTAGTGACTTAAATGAATACTTTAAAATAGTTCAATAACCATTTTGTAACTTTTTGAAGTTGAGTAATCAAAGCTTAGGCTTTCTAATAGTTTAGTGACATCGAGTGTAGTTTAGCCTTAATAAAAATATGATCTAGATGGGAGTTTTCTTAAAATCAAGTAAGCAAAAAGGAATTAGACATGGTTTTTTTCAGTTAAAATATACCACAAGCCTCTATATTCTTAAAAAATTTAGAATTTAGTCGTTATACTTTTTTTTCAGGAATTTAGTCTCTACTTTTTAGATTTCAAAATTCAGGTCTAATTGTTAATACTGTTAAAATTTTTTAGTTAAATTTCTAAAAATAAAAATACATAAACTAAATTACAAATTTACAAAGAGTAGAGAGATTTATGTTAACTTTCTTTTTTCTCTGCCTCTTATTAGAAACACTAAGTTAATTTCACCAAAAACTATTGTAATTTCTAAGATATCTTATCTTCTAATAAAATAAAATATTGATGTTGTGTGGTAATTAAATTTTGGTATAATTATTTGAAGGTATATGTTTAAGTAATTATTATAATGAGTTGGTTTTAGCAAATTGATTGTAATGGACTACACCCAATTATTAGGAGGGTTTGAGAATGGGAGAAACCAGCGACAATATTTTTCAAATTTATTTCTTAAGGAGGGTGTGTGACTCGATAAGAAGCAAAGGAATGGACCCTTCCCACTTCCCACCTGCATAAGCGAGTACCCAAAGTCAATAGAGACCCTAAACCCTATAATTTTTTAATCTTTCGGCACCCAATCTCACGTTTACCTTTTATCCACAAACCAATAAAAGTCCCATCCCAACAACATCTTCACCTGCCCTTTTCTTCTTTGAGGTCCAATTAGCCTTTCGGGTCTGTTCTAAGCCCAAATCCTCTCTCTCTCGCCCTCGTCTCTCGTCTCTCTTTCCTCTTCCTTCTGCAAAACCTTAGATCTCTCGGCCTTCAACGTCGCTTTCTGGGCTTCAAATCCGATCCCAGATTGCTTCTATTTGGGTTCTTGACCGGTAATCTAACACCACCTTACCCAAATTTTGTTTTTCCTTCCTTTGAATCTAATTTTGTGATTCTCTTCTTCTTCTTTTGGATTATTTCAATGTTTGCTTTCTAATTCAATTTTTTTTGTTTGAGTTTAGGGTTTGATTTTTTTTAAGGCTCCATGTTTCAGTGTTCTGATGGTTACGTTTGATTAAATTTTACGCAACATGAAAAATCGTTGGTCTCTTTGTCCTTAATATTAGTTTATGGAAGTTGGGAGTTGGTTTTAAATGAATCGATGAGCTCCTTCCTTATATTTCTTCATTTCTGCAGTTTTGCCTTGTGTTATATATTGCCTTTCGTTTCTTGTTTCAGGCTTTTGATAGGTCTACCTTGCTGCCCCTTTTGAGATTTTAACAATCAGGGCAGTAGATTCCTCAATTCATAATTAATGGGTTTTTGCTTTGTCGTTGATCTGGGCAAATATTAAACATGATTCTTTTTTGTTTTCGTCTTTTGATCTATGAGTGATGTGTTTGATCTTGGATTCCAGTTTCACTTCGTCTGGGCTTTTTCCCTTTTTGTTTATTTGTTTTTTGAAAGAGAAAAAAAAAGTTATGTTTTTGAAGCCCTAGATTTAGGTTTTTGCCCTTTTCATTGTAAACTCCTTGTTAGATGTTAAAAAGTCAAGCCCATTTAGTTAAAATTCCTATTTTAGCCCTGCTCCCCAAGGTGGGCCTATTTGAGTTTTATCTAAGTTAATTTGTTAGCGTATAATCGTTTTTCCGGATTGAACCACCGGGAGGTGGCCCGGGCCCAATTATTTTTTGACCCGGTCGCCTATCGTCTGTATTGTTATTGAGATTGCTTGCTTTTGTTTCCTATCAAAGCAAGCTCTTCTTATTTGTAATTTGCATTTGATGTACGTAGGGTTGCAAGCATGGTTCATGTGATGATAAATTGGTATATAGTTTAAAAACCAGAGCTTAGCTATAAGTTGGTACGTGCAATCTTTTTGAAATGTTTTGGTTTAGAACCGGGAGGTTATCTCAATTGGCTCATGCAAGAGTTCGAAGCCTAGCATTTAGGAGTACTGTGTTATACCTACTATACCTAGAGAGTGCAGTGTAATTTATTACCCTTGCAACAATGAGGGCGTATTTATTCTAAATCCTTTTCTTTTCTTTATGTGTGTGTGTGGAGAAGTATTAAAGCCTGACTGTTTGCTGTTTAAATTTGGAAATGAATGGAGGGCTTCTTTTCTTTTCTCTAGAACCTCTTGCCTTAATTATGAAGCATCTCCGAGCAGGGGAGATTTTGTTTATTACGTGTGTGTCGCGTATGTAAAAGGTGATAGAGTGCTTTGGCTATGTTTGCCTTAGATGAGCTACTTGAAGCTGTTGTTCTCTTATATATATATATACACACATATACATACTTACATATCATGGACGACTTTTCTAAAATTTCTTTTCCTTTCAGCTGCAGGGTTTACTTCCATGACAGAAATGACAGAAATTGCAGATATGGAAACAATCCCTGGGGAGAGTAACAATCAGCTGGCACTGACGACCCCCGAAGCGCAGCCTATCAAGCGCAGAAAAAAGAAGTCCATGGTTTGGGAGTACTTTACCATTGAAAATGTGAGTGCCGGATGTAGAAGAGCATATTGTAAGCGCTGCAAGCAAAGTTTTGCTTATAGCACTGGTTCTAAGGTAGCAGGTACCAGTCATCTGAAACGTCACATTGCCAAAGGAACCTGTCGAGCACTCTTACGAGGCCAAGGCCAAGATAACAATCAATTCATCACCCCATATAACCCAAAGATGGGTGGAAGTGAACCTCCTAAGCGACGCTACAGATCTCCTAGCTCACCTTTTATCCCATTTGATCAGGACCGGTGCCGCCATGAAATTGCCAGAATGATTATCATGCATGAGTACCCTCTTCACATAGTTGAACATCCTGGGTTCATAGCTTTTGTTCAAAGCCTTCAGCCTCAGTTTGATAAAATGAGTTTCAACACCGTTCAAGGGGATTGTGTTGCAACTTACCTGAGGGAAAAGCAAAGCCTAATGAAGTTTATTGAGGGTATTCCTGGACGCTTCTGTCTTACACTGGACATGTGGAGTTCAAATCAAACACTCGGTTATGTGTTTATAACTGGACACTTCGTTGATAGTGACTGGAAGTTGCACAGATGGGTTTTCAATGTTGTAATGGAACCATATCCAGATTCCCATTCTGCTCTAAGTCATGCCATTGCTGCTTGCATTTCGGACTGGAGTTTGGAAGGCAAGTTATTTTGCCTCACCTTCAATCATCCGCTAAGTGAAGCTGGGCTGGAAAATCTTAGACCTTTACTGTGCGTTAAAAATCCCCTTATTCTTAATGGTCAGCTGTTAATTAGAAATTGTATAGCTCGTACTATGAGCAGCATGGCAAAGGATGTGCTTGGAGCAGGGCAAGAGATCATCAAGAAAATCCGTGATAGTGTAAAGTATGTGAAGATGTCAGAATCCCATGATGACAAGTTCATTCAAGTTAAAAACCAGCTTCAAGTGCCCAGTGAAAAAAGCCTGTTTCTTGACAATCAAACTCGGTGGAACACAACTTACCAAATGCTTGCAGCTGCTTCTGAATTGAAGGAAGTGTTTGATTGCTTGGATACTTACGATCCAGATTATAAGCTAGCTCCATCAATGGAAGACTGGAAGTTGGCTGAGACTTTATGCAGTTTCTTGAAACCTCTCTTCGATGCAGCCAGCATCCTTACAACTACAACTCTCCCTACCGTAATTACATTCTTTTATGAAGTGTGGAAAATTCATGTGGACTTGGGTCGTTCCATCACTAGTGAGGATCCTTTCATCAGCAACCTTGCAAAATCAATGCAAGAAAAGATTGACAAGTACTGGAAGGACTGTAGCCTGGTTTTGGCAATGGCAGTGGTCATGGATCCTCGCTTCAAAATGAAACTTGTCGAGTTCAGTTTCACAAAAATATATAGCGAAGATGCTCCCACATACATCAAAACTGTTGACGATGGAATTCATGAGCTCTTTCTTGAATACGTGGCACTCCCATTGCCTTTGACGCCAACTTATGCGGAAGAAGTGAATGGTGCAAACAATGGAAAGACCAACGAATCTCATTACGGTAATCTTCTTTCGGACCATGGGCTTACAGATTTTGATGTCTACATTATGGAGACTAATAGCCAGCAGATGAAGTCTGAGCTGGATCAGTACTTGGAAGAGTCCCTGTTACCTCGTGTCCAAGAGTTTGATGTGTTGGGTTGGTGGAAGCTGAACAAGATGAAGTATCCAACTCTTTCCAAGATGGCTCGTGACATTTTGTCGATTCCGGTGTCTGCTGCTGCCCCCGAATCAATCTTTGATATCACAGACAAGCAACTAGATGAATATCGTAGCTCTTTGCGACCGGAGACAGTGGAAGCACTAATCTGTGCCAAGGACTGGCTACATTTTGGATCTTCTGATGTTTCAAATGCGCTTGTTAAAATGGAATTTTAGATGTAGATGATATTCCAGAGTATCATGTTTATGGACATGTTTCACTGTTAGGCCTCTATTTGTACAATTAGAAAGGTTTGTATGGATGCTTAAGAGTATTTTTTCTTATTGCGTGTTTCTTTGAAGGCTTTACATGGCAAGGGAAAGGTCCCAACACCATTGTGTTGCACGTGGCTTGTGCTAATTGACAGTCTCTGAAGGCTGCTCTCGAAACCCTCTGAGCATATTGAACCAAGATGCTTCATCCGACATCCCCTCTCACGATGCTCACTAGCTATTAGCAAATCAATAACCAAGTTTTATCCCACGGTTTCCATTCAGCAACCATCTCCAACCACATTTAAAAATCCATGTAGTGTTCGTTGGTAAATAAGCAACAACAATGTGCAATAAAGCCGACTGGGAAAGATATGGCGTGAAAGACAGCCATCAACAACTGCTACTTCCATCATCTCTATTGATATAATTTGTTATGCCCCTCCACCGAGAACATGTGTCGAGCCTCAAATGAATTGTTAACTTTGCATTGATTTCATGAATACGACCATCCAGTCCACTTCAAACGGAACTCACCACCCGTGTTTAAGGGAGAACGTTTTCCTAATGTAAACACACTTTCAAGACAATAAGGAATCTATTTAAGCTTAATTGTTAGAAAAAATCTAGTTTGAAAATTATTTCGTAAGCCACCCTTAAGCTGTGTCGCAACGTCGAAGGTAGTTTCATGATTTCTCTATTCTACTCCCTATGCTACGACATTGATCCTTCTAATGGTCTTCTGCACGATACTGATCACTATGTCGCAACACGAAAGGATCAATGTCGCAGCATAAGGAGTAGAATAGAGAAATCATGAAACTACCTTCGACGTTGCGACACAGCTTAAGGGTGTCGCGACATACCCTTGAAGACATCCTGAATAGGAGTATACTAGCTACGTCACGACACATGTCCTGGTATGTCACGACATCGACTCTAGACGAAAATTAACATGATCCAGAGGGCATTTTGGTCTACACAATCAACTTAAAGCTCAGGAACGTCAGTTAACCTAGGGTTAAGGACAACGACCACCTAAAAGCTACAAATAGGCTTATTTGTCACACATTAAAGATATCAATTACTTAGCTTAGAATTTCTTTTTTAATTCCAGTTTAGCTTCTCTTTTCTTAGGTTTTAGATTTATTTTAAGTTTGTTTTTATTTTGTTTTGGCAGATCTGATTTGTGGATACAATCAAACTTTGTGGATTTGCTTTCATTCTAAATACAAATCAAGTTTTTTCTTAATTAAACTCTATACTTTCGATTCATTCATCATATTCACTTTTTATATCGATTCTATAGTGTTTCTGAAAATTATGAGGAACCAATCCCTCTATGGAGGAATAGCGAGTGAAGGTATGAGCTATTAACCCTAGGCTTGATGACCCTAGGAAGTCATCAAGGTGGGAATTAACCCATAATTGGTATGGCTTATTCGTGAACACCTTTATGATTCATTCATCATATTCACTTTTTATATCGATTCTATAGTGTTTCTGAAAACTATGAGGAACCAATCCCTCTATGGAGGATTAGGGAGTGAAGGTATGAGCTATTAACCCTAGGCTTGATGACCCTAGGAAGTCATCAAGGTGGGAATTAACCCATAATTGGTATGGCTTATTCGTGAACACCTTCACCCTAAGCATGTCTGGACTATGAGGTTGGAAGATAAGTAGTCATTGCTGACTGGTTATTCTAGCGGATATATCAGAAGATCCCACAAGGATATCGACTAGTTGATTGAAGAAAAACTCGAAGCGGCAGTTGATGAAGATTACCAAAGCGAGTTAATCACTCATAACCAGATTTGATTAATTATACTTTTCAATCTCTTAATATTTATTTCTTTATTATATTTCTATTATAAAAATCCTAAAAACTCTTTTTATTTATACTTGTGTAATATAACCTATTTTGAGTACTAATTAGATCTTTTGGTGTTTAGGTTAAAATTGATCTAGCACTAGCCTCCCTTGGGTACGATCCTCGGAGTACTCACCTATTCTATTGTAACTATATTACAACTAGACTCGTATACTTGTGGATACCCCCTCATTTATATATCTTTTACTGTAGTATTCACACTCTGAACATTAGTACGTCCGGAGGCTGTCATTACTATTTGATAGTTATTGACTTTTCATGAAGGAAGATGTAATGGTTACCATAAGACAAAATAGGATCATATTAGGAGAACATATTTATCCCAAAGAAATTAAGGTTATCCTATGAGGGTAACACACTTATGACTAGGTCATTGGACGAGTACTGATCGAGTAGCTTTTGTAATAGTATGTTATAAGGGAGACCTCAATCACGATACTATAGTTGAATGACTTTGTGACCAAATGAGTTTATAATTAATAGTTGAAAAGTTGAAACTTAATTATAAATTATTTGAGTAATCACATATGTCCAATAAGTCCCTTCGTTAATTCGTTTAAACCAAAAATGAATTGCGTGTTGAATCAAATGAGTAGAAATTGATAGAAACGATAAAGTTAGAGAAATGAGTTACGTTCAGAAATGAATGTGATTTCTCACTAAGTATGGAAATAACCTAAGAATTAAATTAAAATTTTCGAATTATTATTTAATTAATTGAAGTTCAAAAATGGAATTAGATTAATTGGTTATTGTGAATCCGTTGAATGTAGAAATTAAATATATTTTTCTTATAAGATTATTTTATGGTAAAGTTGTCATGATTTTATTGGAATTAGAATCGGGCTAAAAAATTATTTAATAGAAATTTTAATTTATTTAAATTAATAAATAATATTCATTTTTGAAAATTAAAAAAAAACATGTATTAGATTGGATTGAATTGTAAAATGCCAAGTTAAAAGTTCAAGAAACACATATAATTGAACTTGATACAGGAGAGATCTAAAACGCCCTCATAACAAGTATGATGGGCGACAACCATAGTAAAATAACTAGGGTTTATTTGACCCTCTCTCCCCTCATTCAATTAAGGGATTGTTTTTCTAGTAAATAAATATTGTTTATATTCTACCAATTTAATTAGGGTTTCACTACATTTTCCTATAAATAGATAGCAATGGTAAGGCTAAAAATACACAACTTTGAGATATTATTCTACACGAAAATAAGTCAGAATTTATTTCTAAGTATAAATATTATTTTTGGGAATAAGAAATCTGTTAGTTTCTATAAGAGAGATTTACTTTCCTACTAAAAGTAATAAAATTATTTCTGGTTTTCTGTTTGATTCGTAATTGTTGGAGTCCACACTCGAAACAGTTCAGGGTACAAGAATAGCGGAAAATGTAGTTCAATTAAAAGTCAGGAACATCTAGGATCTGTCTCGCTCAAACCACAGGTATTATTCAGGAAAACTTTATTGCTATAAATATCACAAGCTGGCTCGATTTTCAAGATTTTATTCTTTTGCTATGCACGAAAATAATTTTCGAACTAGATTTTTTTCCAACAATTAAGCTTAAATAGATTCCTTATTGTCTTGAAAGTGTGTTTACATTAGGATAACGTTCTCCCTTAACCACGGGTGATGGGTTCCGTTTGAAGTGGACTGGATGGTCTTATTCATGAAATCAATGCAAAGTTAACGATTCATTTTAGGCTCGACACATGTTCTCAGCGGAGGGGCATAACAAATTATATCAATAGAGATGATGGAAGTAGCAGTTGTAGATGGCTGTCTTTCACGCCATATCTTTCCCAGTCGGCTTTATTGCACATTGTTGTTGCTTATTTACCAACGAACACTACATGGATTTTTAAATGTGGTTGGAGATGGTTGCTGAATGGAAACCGTGGGATAAAACTTGGTTATTGATTTGCTAATAGCTAGTGAGCATCGTGAGAGGGGATGTCGGATGAAGCATCTTGGTTCAATATGCTCAGAGGGTTTAGAGAGCAGCCTTCAGAGACTGTCAATTAGCACAAGCCACGTGCAACACAATGGTGTTGGGACCTTTCCCTTGCCACGTAAAGCCTTCAAAGAAACACGCAATAAGAAAAAATACTCTAAGCATCCAAACAAATCTTTCTAATTGTACAAATAGAGGCCTAACAGTGAAACATGTCCATAAACATGATACTCTGGAATATCATCTACATCTAAAATTCCATTTTAACAAGCGCATTTGAAACATCAGAAGATCCAAAATGTAGCCAGTCCTTGGCACAGATTAGTGCTTCCACTGTCTCCGGTCGCAAAGAGCTACGATATTCATCTAGTTGCTTGTCTGTGATATCAAAGATTGATTCGGGGGCAGCAGCAGACACCGGAATCGACAAAATGTCACGAGCCATCTTGGAAAGAGTTGGATACTTCATCTTGTTCAGCTTCCACCAACCCACCACATCAAACTCTTGGACACGAGGTAACAGGGACTCTTCCAAGTACTGATCCAGCTCAGACTTCATCTGCTGGCTATTAGTCTCCATAATGTAGACATCAAAATCTGTAAGCCCATGGTCCGAAAGAAGATTACCGTAATGAGATTCGTTGGTCTTTCCATTGTTTGCACCATTCACTTCTTCCGCATAAGTTGGCGTCAAAGGCAATGGGAGTGCCACGTATTCAAGAAAGAGCTCATGAATTCCATCGTCAACAGTTTTGATGTATGTGGGAGCATCTTCGCTATATATTTTTGTGAAACTGAACTCGACAAGTTTCATTTTGAAGCGAGGATCCATGACCACTGCCATTGCCAAAACCAGGCTACAGTCCTTCCAGTACTTGTCAATCTTTTCTTGCATTGATTTTGCAAGGTTGCTGATGAAAGGATCCTCACTAGTGATGGAACGACCCAAGTCCACATGAATTTTCCACACTTCATAAAAGAATGTAATTATGGTAGGGAGAGTTGTAGTTGTAAGGATGCTGGCTGCATCGAAGAGAGGTTTCAAGAAACTGCATAAAGTCTCAGCCAACTTCCAGTCTTCCATTGATGGGGCTAGCTTATAATCTGGATCGTAAGTATCCAAGCAATCAAACACTTCCTTCAATTCAGAAGCAGCTGCAAGCATTTGGTAAGTTGTGTTCCACCGAGTTTGATTGTCAAGAAACAGGCTTTTTTCACTGGGCACTTGAAGCTGGTTTTTAACTTGAATGAACTTGTCATCATGGGATTCTGACATCTTCACATACTTTACACTATCACGGATTTTCTTGATGATCTCTTGCCCTGCTCCAAGCACATCCTTTGCCATGCTGCTCATAGTACGAGCTATACAATTTCTAATTAACAGCTGACCATTAAGAATAAGGGGATTTTTAACGCACAGTAAAGGTCTAAGATTTTCTAGCCCAGCTTCACTTAGCGGATGATTGAAGGTGAGGGAAAATAACTTGCCTTCCAAACTCCAGTCCGAAAGGCAAGCAGCAATGGCATGACTTAGAGCAGAATGGGAATCTGGATATGGTTCCATTACAACATTGAAAACCTGTCTGTGCAACTTCCAGTCACTATCAACGAAGTGTCCAGTTATAAACACATAACCGAGTGTTTGATTTGAACTCCACATGTCCAGTGTAAGACAGAAACGTCCAGGAATACCCTCAATAAACTTCATTAGGCTTTGCTTTTCCCTCAGGTAAGTTGCAACACAATCCCCTTGAACGGTGTTGAAACTCATTTTATCAAACTGAGGCTGAAGGCTTTGAACAAAAGCTATGAACCCAGGATGTTCAACTATGTGAAGAGGGTACTCATGCATGATAATCATTCTGGCAATTTCATGGCGGCACCGGTCCTGATCAAATGGGATAAAAGGTGAGCTAGGAGATCTGTAGCGTCGCTTAGGAGGTTCACTTCCACCCATCTTTGGGTTATATGGGGTGATGAATTGATTGTTATCTTGGCCTTGGCCTCGTAAGAGTGCTCGACAGGTTCCTTTGGCAATGTGACGTTTCAGATGACTGGTACCTGCTACCTTAGAACCAGTGCTATAAGCAAAACTTTGCTTGCAGCGCTTACAATATGCTCTTCTACATCCGGCACTCACATTTTCAATGGTAAAGTACTCCCAAACCATGGACTTCTTTTTTCTGCGCTTGATAGGATGCGCTTCGGGGGTCGTCAGTGCCAGCTGATTGTTACTCTCCCCAGGGATTGTTTCCATATCTGCAATTTCTGTCATTTCTGTCATGGAAGTAAACCCTGCAGCTGAAAGGAAAAGAAATTTTAGAAAAGTCGTCCATGATATGTAAGTATGTATATGTGTATATATATATAAGAGAACAACAGCTTCAAGTAGCTCATCTAAGGCAAACATAGCCAAAGCACTCTATCACCTTTTACATACGCGACACACACGTAATAAACAAAATCTCCCCTGCTCGGAGATGCTTCATAATTAAGGCAAGAGGTTCTAGATAAAAGAAAAAAAGCCCTCCATTCATTTCCAAATTTAAACAGCAAACAATCAGGCTTTAATACTTCTCCACACACACATAAAGAAAAGAAAAGGATTTAGAATAAATACGCCCTCATTGTTGCAAGGGTAATAAATTACACTGCACTCTCTAGGTATAGTAGGTATAACACAGTACTCCTAAATGCTAGGCTTCGAACTCTTGCATGAGCCAATTGAGATAACCTCCCGGTTCTAAACCAAAACATTTCAAAAAGATTGCACGTACCAACTTATAGCTAAGCTCTGGTTTTTAAACTATATACCAATTTATCATCACATGAACCATGCTTGCAACCCTACGTACATCAAATGCGAATTACAAATAAGAAGAGCTTGCTTTGATAGGAAACAAAAGCAAGCAATCTCAATAACAATACAGACGATAGGCGACCGGGTCAAAAAATAATTGGGCCCGGGCCACCACCCGGTGGGTCAATCCGGAAAAACGATTATACGCTAACAAATTAACTTAGATAAAACTCAAATAGGCCCACCTTGGGGAGCAGGGCTAAAATAGGAATTTTAACTAAATGGGCTTGACTTTTTAACATCTAACAAGGAGTTTACAATGAAAAGGGCAAAAACCTAGATCTAGGGCTTCAAAAACATAACTTTTTTTTCTCTTTCAAAAAACAAATAAACAAAAAGGGAAAAAGCCCAGATGAAGTGAAACTCGAATCCAAGATCAAACACATCACTTATAGATCAAAAGACGAAAACAAAAAAGAATCATGTTTAATATTTGCCCAGATCAGCGACAAAGCAAAAACCCATTAAATATGAATTGAGGAATCTACTGCCCTGATTGTTAAAATCTCAAAAGCGGCAGCAAGGTAGACCCATCAAAAGCCTGAAACAAGAAACGAAAGGCAATATATAACACAAGGCAAAACTGCAGAAATGAAGAAATATAAGGAAGGAGCTCATCGATTCATTTAAAACCAACTCCCAACTTCCATAAATTAATATTAAGGACAAAGAGACCAACGATTTTTCATGTTGCGTAAAATTTAATCAAACGTAACCATCAGAACACTGAAACATGGAGCCTTAAAAAAATCAAACCCTAAACTCAAACAAAAAAATTGAATTAGAAAGCAAACATTGAAATAATCCAAAAGAAGAAGAAGAGAATCACAAAATTAGATTCAAAGGAAGGAAAAACAAAATTTGGGTAAGGTGGTGTTAGATTACCGGTCAAGAACCCAAATAGAAGCAATCTGGGATCGGAGTTGAAGCCCAGAAAGCGACGTTGAAGGCCGAGAGATCTAAGGTTTTGCAGGAAGGAAGAGGAAAGAGAGACGAGAGACGAGGGCGAGAGAGAGAGGATTTGGGCTTAGAACAGACCCGAAAGGCTAATTGGACCTCAAAGAAGAAAAGGGCAGGTGAAGATGTTGTTGGGATGGGACTTTTATTGGTTTGTGGATAAAAGGTAAACGTGAGATTGGGTGCCGAAAGATTAAAAAATTATAGGGTTTAGGGTCTCTATTGACTTTGGGTACTCGCTTATGCAGGTGGGAAGTGGGAAGGGTCCATTCCTTTGCTTCTTATCGAGTCACACACCCTCCTTAAGAAATAAATTTGAAAAATATTGTCGCTGGTTTCTCCCATTCTCAAACCCTCCTAATAATTGGGTGTAGTCCATTACAATCAATTTGCTAAAACCAACTCATTATAATAATTACTTAAACATATACCTTCAAATAATTATACCAAAATTTAATTACCACACAACATCAATATTTTATTTTATTAGAAGATAAGATATCTTAGAAATTACAATAGTTTTTGGTGAAATTAACTCAGTGTTTCTAATAAGAGGGCAGAGAAAAAAGAAAGTTAACATAAATCTCTCTACTCTTTGTAAATTTGTAATTTAGTTTATGTATTTTTATTTTTAGAAATTTAACTAAAAAATTTTAACAGTATTAACAATTGGACCTGAATTTTGAAATCTAAAAAGTAGAGACTAAATTCTTGAAAAAAAAGTATAACGACTAAATTCTAAATTTTTTAAGAATATAGAGGCTTGTGGTATATTTTAACTGAAAAAAACCATGTCTAATTCCTTTTTGCTTACTTGA
The DNA here is from genome assembly GCF_007990345.1 of Gossypium hirsutum. NCBI lineage: Eukaryota > Viridiplantae > Streptophyta > Magnoliopsida > Malvales > Malvaceae > Gossypium > Gossypium hirsutum. The sequence continues at coordinate 9,932,432 of NC_053429.1, forward strand.
TTTTAAGAAAACTCCCATCTAGATCATATTTTTATTAAGGCTAAACTACACTCGATGTCACTAAACTATTAGAAAGCCTAAGCTTTGATTACTCAACTTCAAAAAGTTACAAAATGGTTATTGAACTATTTTAAAGTATTCATTTAAGTCACTAAACTATTTGAAAGTTTTTATTTTAAGTCAATGGACTGTTAAGTTTTTTTAAAAGTCCGGCTAGTGAGTTCCAAGCAATAATTTAGCAATCAGTCAGTGGATCCGTACCCATCAACGAGTACAAGAACAAACCTTAGATCCAAATCGATCTAATAGTCAATGATAGAGGCTGAAGAAGAAAGTCGTTTGGATTATGGTCTGCAAATTCGTGACTTTCAAAGTTGTTTCATTAAAAAAATTGAGCTGTAGAAGATAAGGGACATGACAGCCTTTAATTGAAATAGGCAGTGCGAATAGAGAATGTAATAATCCATTTTCAATGGTGCCGAAAATAGTGGTTTCGGAACCTCATTTACCGACGATGGAGTTAGTCAGTTTTAATATTTAATATCTATTAGTCTATTATAGTGTTATATGAAATCATTATTATTTTTATTTGATTAATTAGATAATTTATTTTAGCATAGGGATGAAATCGTAAATGTGGTAAAAGTTAACCACTATGGATTTCTTTTGCTTGTGGTAATATGATAATCGATTAGGGACAAAATTGATAATTCAACCATTTTCATAGTTAATGGCCGGACAGGTGTTGGTTTTACCTTATCTGTAATAATGCTAATCTTAATTAATAATTAGATTAGACACATATATACACCGTAGCATAGTGGATGGAAAAAGACAGTTCATTATTGAATGCTTGAATATCTGATGACTTCTATAATGTCGAATTGTCATATGTAAGCATGTAGGGGAAAAGTTACACTTTCACATTTAGGCGTCAAAATAAAATTCATTGATCTTGTGGGGCGAAGGTAAGAATATTGGTCTGTCGTAATTTGATACGTCAAATTAGGCTCTCCATTACACTTGATGAGCTTATTCACGAGCAATTTGAATGTTTTTATCGTGTTTTTAGTTAGTTTTTTATTTTTTGCTTTAATAAGTGAATTAGTATGTTTTACGCTATTTTTGATACCCGAATTGGCCAAATGTGCCATAGGGAACCTAACAGTTGATTGAGTGCTGTAAGGAGTCAATGGTGGCCCGAACGTGAATGAAAACATCACCTAGAATAGGGTATCGCAATATTGAAACATGAAAGTCGTGATACCCCTAACAATGTTGAAACGAACAAAATTGAGGCCAACTCCAGTGATATTACGATATTAAGGCTCCTAATTTCAATATTGACTTGTGTATCGTTTTACCGCTGGGTATCACAATATCGAAGTTTGGGTATCGCGATACCGATGTCTAACGAAGAGAAAAACGACTGCAGGGGTAGTTTTGTCCAACACCCATACCAATAAAAATTAAGGCTTAAGGGCATTTTGATCCAAAATTTTGGGTTGAAATAAGATATTAAAAGTCACTTTTGGCTGAGAAGAGGAGGAGAGCTTTAGTTTAGGTTTTCTTTCATCTTTTTAGCTCAGTTTTACGGCTTTTTTTTCATTTTTTGGGGTTTAGTTTAGTTTTCTATGTTTTAGTTAGTTTGATAGTTAGTTATTTTTACTGTAGCTAGGTGTTATTTATATTTAAGAACTTAAACTTTACATTATATTTTCATTTTCATCCTAAGCTTTTAATATATCTTTGTTCCATTTTCAGTTTCTTAGATAAAATTCTGATTTTTAGTGTACATGTGCATCATCTTCACTACCATTGTTATCTCCTTCAAGCTTTTTCCAAGAAAACCTTAAGTTTTGTTAACCTTATATCTTGCACTTTAATTAATGTTTGTTTTGGGTGTTTATTTGATTGTTGTTTGTTTAGAAATGATAATGAATAGCTAAATCTATGGTGGTTGGTTGACGTGATTGTTGTTTAGTTAGTTTTTGGTACATAGATTAAATTGCAAAAACTGAACAAGATTGAATGAACTTCAAAACTTTGGATTGACACCCCTAACGGTAAATCAAGATAAGTGAGGCCGAGAAGTAATCTTATTGGGCACTGATGCATTAGTCTCGGGTTAGTCAGGTGAGATCAAGAGATAAACCAGACTAATTTTTCTAATTTCGTAAAATTGAGATTGAAAGGTAAAATGGAGCCACTTAGGAGTTTAAGCAATTTAGATCCCCAATCCAAAAGTTAAATAACAACATAGAAGTCAACCAATCATTTTTTGTTATTAATTTGTTAATTTTGTAATTTATCTAGTTTTACAATTTAGTCCTTTACATATTAAGTAGTTAATTAGAGTAGTTCACTTCCAAATTATGCTTTGTTATAATATAGAAATTAGTGAGTAGCTAGTTAGACTCCTTCATTCCATGCTTGTCGAGAAGGAATTATTAAATGCTGACTCATTTTAGTTCGATTCCTTCATTGCATGCTTGTCGAGAATAAATCATTAAATCGCCGACTCTTTTGGGTTCGATTCTTAGAATACTAAAGTGTTCCATTAAACATTATAAATATTACAATTGACATGTTACACTTGCAGACATCACACCTAGTTATTCTGATTTTTTTGTCATATTAGTGTTGATTCTCTCTGCCCTGGTGTTTGCACACCGATGGCGAAAGCAGTCAAATATTGTACTAAAAATTCTTAAATGAAATTATAAAAATTTTAGGATGACTAAAGGAGAAGTTAGCATATTTGAACCAAATGAGAGCCAAGGCCCCAACCTATTCCTTTGGATTCACCCTTATAAACATGTAATTTAGTTCCTTCTTGATTTTGAGCTTTTGGTGTTGGTTCGAATGGAACTTATCACTCTTAAAAATGGGCACAATACTTAGTGAACAATATTTCATTCAAAACCCCTCAAGAATTTTTTAGATATAAATTTCTTGCAATAGTACTAACATATGTTAAGATTTGTCCTTATATATATTAATGCTAATGACATAAGACGTCTCACCCATATCTTTTATATTGAAGTTTTGATAGAGATGTTGAAACCAAATTTTTGAATAAAAATTAGCCTGATAATTTTTTGAAAATTCTTGAAAATTTAATTATGTAAAATTAACCTTTATAGATCGCCCCCTTTATTTTCATGTAGCCTTAAGGGTTTTTTAAAGCCAATTTTGTTTTCTCTAATCCTATAGTTGTGTACAGGACATTATTGATATACATTTCACGTGGGCTACGAGTTATGCAAATTCAAGTATTGACCATGTTCAACCAAAGCCAATGGTTACAACTGGCCAATGGTCCCCACCTGAGAGGGGTTGGATTAAACTTAATACAACCCAATAGTAGCAATGGTTAGATTGGAGGGATACTCAAATCGTCGACTCTTTTGGGTTCAATTCTTGGAGAATGAATCATTAAATCGTCGACTCTTTTGGGTTCAATTCTTGGAATACTCAAGTGTTCCATTGAACATTATAAATATTACAATTGACATATCACACTTGCAAACATCACACCTAGTTATTTTGATTTTTTGTCATATTAGTGTTGATTCTCTCTGCCCTAATGTTTGCACACCGATGGCAGAAGCAATCAAATATTGTATTAAAAATTCTTAAATGAAATTATAAAAATTTTAGGATGACTAAAAGAAAAGTTAGCATATTTGAACCAAATGAGAGCCAAGGCCCCAACCTATTCATTTAGATTCACCCTATAAACATGTAATTTAGTTCTTTTTTGATTTTGAGCTTTTGGTGTTGGTTCGAATGGAACTTATCACTCTTAAAAATGGGTACAATACTTAGTGAACAATATTTCATTCAAAACCCTCAAGAATTTTTTAGATATAAATTTCTTGCAATAGTACTAACATATGTCAAGATTTGTCCTTATATATATTAATGCTAATAATGTAAGACGTCTCACCCATATCTTTTATATTGAAGTTTTGATAGATATGTTGAAACCAAATTTTTGAATAAAAATTAGCCTGATAAGTTTTTGAAAATTCTTGAAAATTTAATTATGTAAAGTTAACCTTTATAAATCGCCCCCTTTATTTTCATGTAGCCTTAAGGGTTTTTTAAAGCCAATTTTGTTTTTTCTAATGCCTATAGTTGTGTAAAGGACATTGTTGATATACGTTTCATGTAGGCTAGGAGTTATAAAAATTCAAGTATTGACCATGTTCAACCAAAGCCAATGGTCACGACTGGCCAATGGTCCCCACCTGATAGGGGTTGGATTAAACTTAATAGAACCCAATAGTAGCAATGGTTCGATTGGAGGGGTACTCAAATATTCAAATGTTGTATGGTTTTGTGGTTATTCTCTACTATTAGTTAATGACATAGTCTTTAAGATTGAAGTTAGGTTTGTATTGGAGGATTTGGGCTTAGCATGAGAGAGAGGTTTCAGACAGGAAGAACTCGAGTGTCATAATGCACTGCTAGTTGAAACACTCTTGGTTGGCGGAGTAGCAAATAGTGGAATGGTGGAACTAGAATTAATTTATGGCCTTTTATATAGGAGGTGGACGGTGTGTATCAAGCACGTACTGAGTGCACAGAACGAAGTGGTCAATCATATGGCTAAATTGGCTAGAATTAGACCCTAAAGGTTACAAATATTTCAAGAGCCTTTTGAGTCAGTGTAACATTTGTCGAAACCATTTTTAAATCGAGTTTTGGAAAATGGGAATCGACTTTAAGAAAAACGAAAAACGGGAGTCGCCACCAATCTTTTTAGGTGTGATTGGATCACCTTATAAAATGTTTTGTTTTAAAACATTAATTTTGGTCTACGAAAGTCGAGAAAACGGATTCGGGAGTTGGTTACGTACGAGGAAGGGTTAGCACCCTCGTAACGCCCAAAAATTGGTACCTAATTGATTATCAAGTGTATTTAATGTCAGAAATTTGAAAGTTTTAAGATGCAAACCTCTTTTAATTAGAATGTCTCAATTTTGAAAATTAAGGTTCACTTATTTCAAACGAGTCAAAACATCACATCCAGTAAGTTAGGACGCAACATTTAAAACCTTCGAAACTAAGCTGGTCTTTCGAAAATTTCTATCTCGAAACAACAAAACGCCATATCCAGTAAGTTAAGACACTATGTTTTGAAATCTCGAAATAATTGTTTAAGTTTTGAAAACTCAAAATCACTTAGAAGGGTGCTTGACCATTCGAATTCAACGAGAAAAGTCGCAACCCAATAAGTTAGGGCACTACCTTTCTCGAAGTTTCCAAACATCAAGCATTGCCTTTTAATTTTTTTTTAAAAAACCTTGGAATATTATTTTTAAATGACGTTTTAGGATGACATATTAATGTATCATGAAGCATAGATGTACAAAATATTCTAACATTTCCATACAAAAATAAATAATATCATTATGACAAAACTAAATAACATGAACATACGTTTAATGAAAAAAATCATACTAGGGTAAATATAAGATAATAAACAAATAAAAACATGAGTAAACTAAAAGAAAAACATAATACATGCAAAAATTATACAACAATATATCATAAAATAGCACATAAAAGAAATAATTAAACATAGCATATAAAAAAAATGAAACTATGCACAAATAAGATAAATGACATACACAAAAAAATGAATAAATAGAACATTTACAAATTATAAAAATATAATGCAATAGTTCAAAATACGTGAAATGATAATATAATATATATATATGCATAGAAAATATATATTTGAAAATAAACTATATAAAAAGGTTAAATATTATAATATATAAAATACATAATCAAATGTATAAAAGATAGGAATAAATATACATATTTGAAAAATGAAGAAATTAAAATAAAAAAAGGTTGAAAAACTAAGATAGACGAAGAATAAAATAAGAACAAACCACAGAGAGTAAGAACGCAAGAGGGAGAGAAATTTGAGTGAATGCTCTCAAGAATTCTTATTGCTTCCCAAAACTCAAGTGATTTACAATGAAGGGAGAGGCCTCTATTTATAGTTGAGCCTCCCCAAATCCAACGGTACAGATCAATTACATCAACGGTTAAGATTAAAGGATATCTACAAATTAAATCTCCAAGATTACAAGATTATATCTTCAAGATTGCATATCATATCTAAGATTGCATATCATATCTAAAATTGCATATCCTTAAAGGTTATATTTCCAAATGAGTCAAGCTCATAGATGGACCTTCAATCTTTTCAAGTAATGGGCCATTTCGATTGGGCCAAATTATATGTTTGTAATTTTGTACTGGACTTGGACTTTGTTTTTTTTTTTGAACTTATTTCTGGGCCCGAGCAAAATTGAGTGTCTACAACATTTACTACTATTAGATTATAATAGTCCTATGTCGATTTAAAGTTTGATTTCTATTGTATTCGCCTAAGGGGTGTTTCTTTTCTACCAAAAAAATAGAGCCAATTTTGGCTTTTGTGCTGCGAGCGCCACATAGTAGAGTCCACACCTGACTAATTACATTATTTATCTTTTCTTTCTTCCTTTTTAACAATTTTTAAATTTTTAAAATTCTTTCTTTATATATTTTTAAACAATATTATCATTCCTATAACAAAAAATAAATAACACTAAGAAACAATATGAAATAATTAATACTAAAAATCATGAATGTGACCTTCCTAACCCAACCTAGACATTACAACCGAATTTTAAAGGCTATATATTGGCCATCGGAATGATCTAGTAAAACTTTTGGAGTTTACAAAGTAGTATTTAAAACCATTTTCTTACTTTAGTAGAAAAACTTATTGAGTTTCCAAAAGGTACAATTTCTTTCAAAAACCAGTTAATTTTAATGTTAACTTTGCAAAAGTTGATTTCCAATTTTATATATTTTTTCAAACCTCATTTACGTAATTATGTAGCGGAAAAGTGATATTCAACATTGTTTGTTAAAAACCAGATTTCATGCATCATAAATTTATTATCCAAGTTTCAAAAATCTAAGCAACTATAATGCCATACATTCCAAAATAAACTCAAAATCTAAGTCTCATGCCACAGTTCAAATAAAATAATATAGTTTTCCATATAACAGGAATTGCAAATAATAAGTCTAAAATACTTTTATTTAAAAACTATCTGAGCCGGGCTCTCTAAATGCCGAGATCGCGTCCTAACCTTAGAGATTATCTGTAAAGATTGAAATTAAAGGAGATGAGCTTATAAAGTTAAATGTGAGTCTCTTCACAAGAAAATCAGTGTAAAACAGTAGAGAAAACATATGAAATAACAATTCTTGGAATAATCACAATCGTATAGCAATTCAGAGTATCGATTTTTCATATCAACACATCAGTATAATATTTCAGAATTCACAATTTTGCATGAATATTTTTATGAATGACAATGCAATTTCAATTTATCAGAAAGGATCCTACCCAACTCTGCTACACGCCACAATAAGATTTCCCCAGAACTCATCGTCCCTACACACCGTGTTGTGGATAAACCACCACTAATTTACAAATAAACTGCCAGTAAAAATTATGGGTAAACCACCAGTGTTTTCAGATAAAAAGGTTGCAGATAAACTGCCAGTAAGTTGTGGATGAACCACCAAGGTTTGCAGATTATTAAACTGCCACAACTTCTTCTGTTCATATCGTCCAATCCCATGCAATGCAATATGACATGCTTGTAATAGAACTGTGTGGAAACAGTAGACATGCTTAACATGTATTTAGTTCAAGAGTAGTAGTAGACATGCTTAACACTCAGTAGGGCAAAAATAGTAATATCAGTAACAGTTTACCAAAATTACGATGACAGTAGTGATGTAACATTCACATATCATAAATATATCAGTAGCAATTTAGTCATTAAATCACAGATTCCAGAATAAACATAATATCAATGAGTCAATTGAGTGAGTAAAAACTCTAAAAACAATTCAAACACTATATGAAGATTAAATTAAACAATTCAAAAATTTCAGGATAAACCAATGACACAAGGGTCACATGACTGTGTGGCCAGGCCTTGTAACAGCTTGATGCCATGTCAAAAACAATAAATTACCCTACAGGAAGGACATGGCCGTGTGGCAGGTTCTTGGCCGTGTGGAAAATGAAGGTACCCTAATGTAATAGTAGCACATGGCCATGTGGCTCACATACCCATGTAGCCCTAATCTTACACACGATTACCACCGATTCACTTGGGAAAGACACTCACCTTTCACCATGATTCGATGGGCATTCCTCACAATCGATTTTGATCTGATTCACTTAGATATGATCCTTCAAACAACAAATAAACACAATTAACAATTGGTATAAAGAATTGAGCAAGATCCATAAAGATTGATTAATCGAACCTAAAGATTAATGTTGGATATTCGTACAGCGGTATATGAAATCTAATAGTTGAAATGAAGATTACTTACCGATTATTTGCAAAGGTAACGAGTGTTATTGATGATGATTCTAAATACCAATAAAAATTGAATGAATGAGGGATCAATTTGATACGGGAAAGAAAGTAATTGATAGTTCAAAGGAACCCCATTTACTAACGATGGAGTTAGCCAGTTTTAATATTTAATATCTATTAGTCTATTATAGTGTTATATCAAATCATTATTTTTTTATTTGATTAATTAGGTAATTTATTTTAGCATAGGGATGAAATCGTAAATGTGGTCAAAGTTAACCACTATGGATTTCTTTCGCTTGTGGTAATATGATAATCAATTAGGGACAAAATTGATAATTCAACCATTTTCATAGTTAATGGCCGGACAGGTGTTGGTTTTACCTTACCTGTAATAATGCTAATCTTAATTACTAATTAGATTAGACACATATATATACCGTAGCATAGTGGATGGAAAGAGACAGTTCATTATTGAATGCTTGAATATTTGATGACTTCTATAATGTCGAATTGTCATATGTAAGCATACGGGGGAGAAGTTACACTTTCTTATTTTGGCGTCAAAATAAAATTCAATGATCTTGTGGGGCCAAGGTAAGAATATTGGTCTGTCGTAATTTGATACACCAAATTAGGCTCTCCATTACACTTGACGAGCTTATTCACAAGCAATTTGAATGTTTTTATCATGTTTTTAGTTAGTTTTTGCTTTTTTGCTTTAATAAGTGAATTAGTATGTTTTACGCTATTTTGGATACTCGAATTGGCCAAATGTGCCGTAGGGAACCTAACAATTGATTGAGTGTTGTAGGGAGTCAATGGTGGCCCTAACGTGAGAAAAAACATCACCTAGAAGGGGGTATCGCAGTATCGAAGCATGGAAGTTGTGATACCCCTAACAATGTTGAAACGAACAAAATTGAGGCCAACTCCAGTGATATCACGATACCAAGGCTCCCAATTTCAATACTGACTTGTGTACCGTGATACCGTTGGGTACCACCATATCGAAGTTTGGGTATCGCGATACCGATGTCTAATGAGGAGAAAAATGATTGCAGGGGTAGTTTTTGTCCAACACCCATACAAATCAAAATTAAGGTTTAAGGGCATTTTGATCCAAAATTTTGGGTTGAAATCAGATATTAAAAGCTACTTTTGGCTGAGAAAAGGAGGAGAGCTTTAGTTTAGGTTTTCTTTCAACTATTTAGTTTAGGTTTTCTTTCATCTCTTTAGCTTAGTTTTAAGGTTTTCTTTTTCCTTTTTTGGGGTTTACTTTACTTTTCTAATTTTTAGTTAGTTAGTTTTACTATAGCTAGACGATATTTACATTTAAGAACTTAAATTTTTACATTATATTTTCATTTTCATCCCAAGCTTTTAATATAGCTTAGTTCCATTTTCAGTTTCTTAGATAAAATTCTAATTTTTAGTGTACATGTGCATCATCTTCACTACCATTGTTATCTCCTTCAAACTTTTTTCAAGAAAACCTTAAGTTTTGTTAACCTTATATCTTGCACTTAAATTAATGTATGCTTTGGGCGTTTATTTGATTGTTGTTTGTTTAGAAATGATAATGAGTAGCTAACTCTATGGTGGTTGGTTGACGTTATTGTTGCTTAGTTAGATTTTGGTACATGGATTAAATTGCAAAAACTGAACTAGATTTAATGAACTTCAAAACTTTGAATTGACACCCCTAATGATAAATTAAGATAAGTGAGGCCGAGAGGTAATCTTATTGGGACCAATTCATTAGTCTTGGGTTAGTCAGGTGAGATCGAGAGATAAACCGAACTAGTTTGTCTAATTTGGTAAAATTGGGATTGAGAGGTAAAATAGAGCCACTTAGGAGTTTAAGCAATTTAGGTCCCCAATCCAAAATTTAATTAACAACATGGAAGTCAACCAATCGTTTTTTGTTATTAATTTGTTAATTTGTTAATTTCGTAATTTATCTAGTTTTACAATTTAGTCCTTTTGCATATTAAGTGGTTAATTAAAGTAATTCACATCCAAATTATGCTTCGTTATAATATAGAAATTAGTGAGTAGCTAGTTAAAATCCTTATTCCATGCTTGTCGAAAAGGAATCATTAAATTGTTGACTCCTTTGGGTTCAAATCCTTCATTGCATGCTTGTCGAGAATGAATCATTAAATTGCTGACTTCTTTGAGTTTGATCCTTGGAATACTCAAGTGTTCCATTGAACATTATAAATATTACAATTGACATGTCACACTTGCAGACACTACACCTAGTTATTCTGATTTTATTGTTATATTAGTGTTGATTCTCTCTGCCTTGGTGTTCGCACACCGATAACGAAAGCGGTGAAAAAATTAAATTAACTAATTGTTTACCTCTTTGAAAAAATACTACGAGGAGGGCATTAATTACTAATAACAAGTAAGCATCGCTATTATGTATCAACCATGCTAATTTTAATTTATCAAAAGAATAAAAACTTTAGCTGGTATCAAATTTCAAGAACATCTAAAATTGGCCCACCCTCCTGACGATTCATTAGAAAACAAAAATACTAGGCTTTCTAGCACTGATTCGTACCATTATAGATATCTCAGAGGGGTTGGCCCAAAAAATTCATCTTTTTTTAGGTAGAAATGGAATAGAATTATACAACAGACTATTCATCCAACTAAAAAGCTCCAGTTCAGAATAAGACCAACCAATCGTCCTGGGTCCAACTATTATTGCATTTTCCTCTTTACTCAAAAGAGGCAAATCGCCAATTACTCCCCATGGAAAAGCAAAACAATTTAACTACACGAAAGAAATAAGCTAAAATAAAACATTAATGTGATTTCTTTGATCCTAGTTTTGTACGTAACGTTACAAGTCCTTATGGGTTGCAGTACTCAATATTGGGTCGGGTTTTCATCAGTTTTATAAAAGAACTTTACATGGTGGTTACATACATTTATAGGCTTAGCTACTTGCCCTAATGCGTAAGTTTTCCGACATTTTAAAAAAGTTCTCTACATACATAAAATACAATAAAAGATAAAGACTAGACAGAAAAAAATGTTCTGTCTAAAAATTTACCCCACCATTGGGCAATGGCATTGCATTATCCAACCCTGCTCAATAATTATTTTTATATATATTAGCAGTAAATATTAATATGATAGAAAATTACTATGTATTGTGAATAATAAATTTACAAGGGATGAATCCTTTCATTCTATACACAATCACCCAAATAGTTTTTTTTAAATTTTTTTTTCAAAAAATTGTCTTTTTATATTAAATTAATCTCTTTTAAAAAAAAACTAAATACTAATAAATGTTGAATGTAGTGATAAGAAATATTTCATTTAAAAAAATATAAATTAAAATTTTAAAAATGAAATTATTAAAAGAGAGAATCATAAATACTAAACATAAATTGTAAAAAAGATATGAAAAGAATAGGTGAATAATTAGGTTAGACTGAGCTTAGATATCTATGAGAGCTGTTAGTACTTGTCCATGTTCATTCATTCTATAAGTGAAACTAATTAATAAATTATTTATATATTAAATAATACAAGTACGACAAAGAAGTTAAAAAAAGCGTTAAAACTTCTTATAAGAGAAACGTGGGGAGTTACAAATAAGGAATATAAATTTACTTTTCAAAAAAAAAGTTAATTACAAATATAACCTTATCCGTATATATTATTTATTTTGTAAAACAATTTTTTACATTATTTTAAAACTAAATCGATTTTATTAATAATTGTCTCTTTTAATAATATTATTTTTAAAGTTTGAACCAATATTCTTTCATTAAAGATGCAATATACCAATAATAATAAACTCAAGCAAAACTTTTATAATAATAGTTGTACTCCATCCATATTGCTGATATATTATTAATATTTTTAAATATCTTTAATGTTTATTAATCCCGTATATTCATGAGTTATTAATTGTTATGGATTATAACAATAATTTTTTTTGAGAAGTCTAAATTAAAATTAATGTCATTTTTGGTGCATAAAGTTAAAATATGTTATAAGCTTTTGTATTTTTTGTAAATTTAAAATTTAATCTCTTAATTTTTATTTTTAAGAAATTGATTTTTATTTTATTTTTTAGATTTCAAAGCTTTGGTCTAATAATTAACATCATTAAATTCTTTTTATTAAATTCAATAATTTAACCATTTGAAATAAATATATACTCATTTTGATAACAATGCAACAAGAAAAATGATGCTGAAATAAACAACATTAACAATTAGACTTGTATTTTTAAATCTAAAAAATGAAAGGACTAAATTCTAAATGGTTGAAGAGTAGAGGGTCCAGAAGTAGATTTTAACCTATTAGTAATTTAAAAATAAAATTAAAAAAAAAAGGGGAAAAAAAAGAAGAGGAGAAAAGCAAAAGTAGAGGGGATAAGAGGAAAGACAAAGTTGTGGGTTAAACCAAAAGGACAATTGGAGTTCAATCGTGTCGGGCATGTGTGATTATTTATATCAGCGTTGGAACAATTAGACAGCATTAGTGATACACTGACATACCAGCACACGCAGTTTTCATGCATTTGTCACCTTGTGCTTTGCTAGATAGGAAATTTAAACGTTGAAAGAAATATAAGAACACATAAGCCAAATTTAAAACAATATTATACTAATTTCAAAAAAAAAAAAAGAAAGAAAGAAAGTAAACACAACATATTTTATTAATTATGAACTTGAATAGCATCATTCATTATGTAATTATGAATTTTTACGGGATAATTAAAATCAAACTCTAAAAGTTAATTACAACCAAGACTTGCTAAAAGTGTCTTTAAGTTGAAGGAAGTGTCCTAGCACCATGAGATCTAATCTGTTATTCTTCAATTTAGAGATAATCACATATGCATTTCCCTCCACCATTATATCCGACAAGCCTTTGGATTTGGCAAAATTTCATGCCATGGTTAATTCACTAGTTGTAAAATTTCAATAAATTTATACACTCATTTAAGTCAAATTTAAATGGATTAAGTTGTTTACTTTAATAGAAATTAAGTTCTATTTATTCATTCCATTATTTGATAAACATATCACATTAATACCTCATTTAGTTATGAGAATAATAATATGAGAAAATAAACCTATTTATTACATATGTATTATAATAGTTATATATAAAATAAAAAATAATTTCTACAAATTTAAATTAAACATTAAAAAATGAGTAATATCATTGGTAAAAAAATAAGACCTCTTGCCAACAACTTCTTAATCTAATGGTAAGAATATTATGTTGTAGACATGAAAGTTTGGGTTCAATTCCAAACAACCCTATTCCCCTCCCTCAATTATTAAATGTGTACAAAGTAATATTCTTACCAAACATAACATAAATGTTAAGTTTATAATCTTCATCACTTAGGGTTTGTATAACCTTAATGGAAAATGTCAAGATAGAGAAAATAATTTATCGTGATTTTCTTTGTCAAATTCAATGGTCGATTTTAATTTCGCATCATGAAATTTTCTATGTTCGTGAAAATTATATGTTCTAATAATATCTGTTCTTTTGGTACAATGTTTAAAATTAACTATACCCCTTCCCAATTTATAAATAAGAGGTTCTAATAATATCTGTTCTTTTGGTACAATGTTTAAAATTAACTATACCCCTTCCCAATTTATAAATAAGAGGATAATGCGCTTCAATGCACTTGAATCCACGTCCTCTTATATTAGTAACGATATCCATACCAATTAAGCTAAGACTTAATCAATAGATTAATTTTATTTTTAATTACTTTATATTATCGCGATTTCAATCACTTAAAAAGAGATTTTGTTTTGAGCAAGGTTTATTTTAAGTTAATGACTAAGGTTTATTTTATGTCATTGATTTTATTGTCAGCATCTCTTGTATGTTGTTGCGATTTAATATTAGAATGTGGTTGGCTCTTGGCAATTTGGAAGATAAGAGTGTCAAGACTTTATGCTTTAAAATGTTTTAATTCGTGCTTATTGTTTAAAAAGTCAAAGTGAGGTTGATGGAGATATTATTTATTATTTATTATGTTTTAGCATTACGATTTATGATAATGTAATATATTTATTTATTTTAAATTTTTTATTAAGTTTAATTATTTATTATGTTCTAAATTTATAATTAATATAAAATTATTTATTTCTCATGTATTATTTTTAAGTATTATAATGAAAATTGAGGATATATTATAATGTGTGTTTTAGCATTTTATATAAATGGGGATTAAAAGTTCCTATACAAGTTATGTATGTGATATGTAATTTATTAGTCACCAAAGTGTTCAAATTAGAAAGTTTTCATAGATATCAATTAAATTATGCATGTAGAAGTTGTTAATATCCATATAATTAGTGAAATGTTTATAATGGAAAAATAGATAATTAACTTTCACTATTTATTAGAACTCTAAAATTTGCTCAAAGGTGAATTATTTATTCAATGGATTGTGAAAATTATGGTGATAAATTAATATAATTTTTAGATATATATTTGAATGTGCAAAAGTAACATGTATATATGATGAAATTATTTATTTGTTCCTTAAAATTAGTAGCTTTTATTTAAGATAGTATATTGTAGTATTTGCCCAAAGGAGAACTAGGATTTACTTCATTATTTGTTTATTTGAACTCAAAAGTAATTTCATTATTTTGAGCATTTATGTTTTTTTTACTTTTATTATTTTGCAACTATTTCAATCATTCACAAGCCTCATCTATTGCTTTATTTAACGAGTTATTCTTTAAATGTAGTAAACAAGTACTATTTAAGTGTTTTGGGTCTTGATTAAACATTATTAGAAGAAAAACCTATTGCTATTATTGACTTAATCAATGAGTAAGAGAAGTTGTACAAAAAATAAGTTGGGAATGGTCAAACAGATTGAGAGTTATGTTTATTTTGTGAAATTCTATTGCCAACAACATTAAGACTACAATTCCACAAACTGAAAGTGTGAAAGGAAATCTTACATTAACGTTTCCATTATGCAGATAAGCCATTCTTTGGTACTTTTATGGCACAAATCATGATCATGAAGTTCAATGGGTTGAGGGGAATGCTAGAACATATCGTCAAGATGACTAATATTGCAGCAAAGTTAAAGATTTTAGGGATTACGATTGATGACTCCTTTTTATTACAATTTATATTGAACTTAACACCTCCAAATTATTGTCATTTCAATTTAACTATAACATTATTAAAGATAAGTGAGATGTTAATACATTGACTAGTGAGCTCATTTAGTATGAAGCAAGATTAATAAGTCAAGGAAGTTATTCCATCAACTTTGTGGGGTAATGAGTTGGCAAAGGGCCTAAAGTAAAAACCAACAAGTTTAAGAAGAGGAAAAACACACTAGCTAGTGTCTTCAATGGAGAGAATAAGGAATGAATGGTAGATAAGTGTTACTTCTGATTGAAATTAGGACACAATCAAAAAGATTACCAAATACACAAAGTTTGGTTTGAAAACAAAGGTAACCTTTTATACTTTTGTATATTTCAAATAAAACTTAATTGAAGTTCCTAATAATACTTGGGGGTTTAATTCTGGTTCTACTACTCATGCCTCCAACATGATACAAAGATTCCTTATGATCCAAACTACAAACTCAAATAAGCATTTCCTATATATGAGGAACAACATGAAGGCTCTGATTGAAGGCATAGGGACTTATTTGTTGTTGGATATTTGTTGGGATTTTGTGCTGTTAACGCAATTATTTTGTCCTCATGCTCGTATTTTTTCGAATAGGCCGATTCATAAAATTCCATAGCTAAAATTATTATCTTTTGTATTATTTTTCTCATTAGTTTTTGCAAGAAAAGCAAAATGAACAAAACAAATATTGACTCATTAGTCACCTAAGGGTTAACTAATACTAAGTTGCATCATAGGGATGAATTATGATACAGGAAGACATCTTATATTAGTAGCTAATCTAAATGGTCCGTAGTTTAAGGAATGAAAAATGAGCAATTAATTCAAGGGAATATTATGTTTTCTATCAAATCAAATTGGAGAGATACCTTATCTTGAGTATTGAAGTGGACGACTCCTAGAAAGATAGAGACATAGGAGTGATTGTCTAGATTTACAATACATTGGACATGACCCAAGTTGAATTTATCCTAAATTCATTTATGTATTTGTTCACTTGTGATGTTTATATTGTGACTTGACTCAATTTTGAGTAAGTGACTGACTAAGTGTATGTAACTCATATGATTTCATACATTAAAAGCCATTGCTTAGTTGGTATTAGAGTTGAGACTTGATATGTTGGGTATATAGCTTATGTATGGCATGAAATGTTTTCACTTAAAATGGTGATATTCATAGCTTAATTAAAGAGTAAATGATACCTTCTTACTAACATTGCATGAATTACGAAAAAGAAACGTGGCTACAAGTAATTTGTTAGGGAATTGTTATTATTATTATTATTTATTAGTAATAATATTTTTGTCGTGGAAGATTCAAGGGTGACCATTAGATAAAATAAGATTGTATTGGGTGAATGGGTTTTACCCAAAGAGATTAAGGATATCTCATGAGAGTAACACACTTATGATAAGGTCATTAGATGAATCGTAAATCTAAGTTGCCTTCATAATGGTATACAATGAGGAGTTCATTCATGGTACTTTTAGTGAATTGACTCCATAACTAAATAACTGATACATGCATGGATATTAAATTCAATTCACCGAAGTTGCCAATTTTTAAGTTTGGAAAATCAATCCACTTGTGATGACCTTTTGGATGGGATCTAGGAATTTATCGGTTGAGATGCCTGAAGAGATATCTCTTAGCTTCGAAATTTACTTTGAATACCTTGATTTGAGTCTAGGAGCTCAAGTTATGACCATTTTAGTGAAGACTGGGCAAGTAGAATTATTGGACGATATTATTACGGGAAATTACAAGTTTCAAGCTTTAATTCGAGTTTGAATCATATTGGGTTAAATTTTAAGACTTAATTTTGATTATAGATGAGTCCAATATTGCATTTATTAGTTTTTATATTATTATTATTTATTTATTCTGAATTTTAGGTTATTTTTAAGTATTTTAAGTTGTTTAGGAATGATTTTTAGTCAACAAGAAAGTTTACATCCACTACCACTTTTTGTTCATATAAACTAGAGTTTTCATTATACTTAAGATTTTTATTTTCATGTAATTAGCTAGCTTATATAAAAGCCTCTTCATTATTTAATAAACACACATTCATTGAATAAAGTCTTCTAGCTCTTTGAGTTTATCTTTCCAAGATAACTTTCTTGTGATTTTTAGAAGTGTTTTCTTCTTGGTTTTTTTTTTGTGAAGCCATAGAATCTCTTCATCCTCCAATTTACTAGTTGGCCAACCAAGGGGGTTGGTTACAATCAATTGTGAAGCTTGTTGGAGATCAGCTCTTCAAAGAGTTTTATAGAGTATCGTCTTTCATCTTCTTCCATTCAAATCTTTATCCATCTTTTCCATATCTTTTTTCTAATCTTGATTTTGTTCTTCTTAATATTTTTCTAATACTTCATACTCTTTTGAAGTTTTAGGTTTCAAGATCCAATGATTTCCTTGAAAGATTTGACTTATAATCATTAAAAATTCTTTGGACCTTCTTCCTTCTTACTTGAATTCATTCTTCCTTGTACTTTTATTCACTACCTTGATTGCTCTTTTTCACTTAGTGTTAATTCGTTTTAGGTATCTTAAATGCCAAGTAAGACTTTATTACTCTTCGATTCGGTTTTTCCTTGTGCCACAACAACTTGAATCCAATTTTGGTCTGCTGCCCATATCATTTGGTATTACATTTGGGAATTCTTTTAGTTGTTTTCCTTGTGCTAAACACTATTTCTTGTTGCTGCTATTTGATAGCCTCTAAAAATTGATTTTTACCCAAAAAATATTTGGAAAAATATATTTCCGGTGGGTAAACGATTTTAAAAAGATTTGAAATTTTGTCTACAGTATTTGGCATTATGATACATTGTAAAAATTATTTCCCCACAAAAGATAAAAAGATTGAAAACTAAAAAAAAGGATAAAAATAAAAAAACATATTATGTGAGTTGAATTTCATACCGAAAATTTCTAGATCTAATTTTCATCATACAAAGGGGCTTCGGATTAAATTTTTTGATTTTAGCACATCAAGAATACCTTAAAATAAATATTCGAGTTGTTTTTTCATTTTTCGATTTTCTATTGGGTAGTTTTAATTTTTCTTGATTTTAGCTTTAGGTTTTCCTTTGTTTAGATTTTTTTTTGTTCTATTATGCATTCTAACACATTCTTATTTCTTGTGTTCGTAGGTACGAAAGAATTGCCTCTCTTCCTCTGTGCAACTCAAATTTCGTAGGAGTCAAGCTTTTCTTTTGGCTTGTTAGAGCTTTAAGTTATCTTTGTTAAAGAGTGATCCCCATAACTTCTTCAAGATTACTAAGATTGATTACTCTATAACATTTACAAGTGAGAAGATCTTAATTTATTTTTCTTTGCCTCTAAGAGTTATTTTTCTTGCAAGTGCTAACGGCGAGGCTTTATTTTACTTGAAAATTTTTCTTGTTTGAGTGTTTGTGATTTCACAATAGTGCACACACATCGTACTAATGAGGAGAATGATAAACCTAAAGCGAAACATAAATGTCATAGGTGTTCTAAACCCACACGGACTTCTTGTTTCCAATGTCCAAAAATTTTCTATTGTTCATTGATAAACCGTAATATATACATATTTTTACCCCATGCTTGGCATATTTATGGATGATTTTTCATTGGTTTTTTTGAATTCAATGCTCCTAATCCTTTAAATTCATGTTTTACACTTAGGTGAGCATTGGAAGGCGAAAAGAGCAAGAAACTGGCCAAAAACGGACAAAATGGGCTTAATTTAGCTTAGCACATGGCCTAGGCACTTCCACACGAGTGAGCCACACGCCCGTGTGTGACACACGGGTAGACCACACGCCTATGTGTCATGGCTGTGTCAACATCAATCCAAGTCAGAATCATGGTCTGAGCCCCTTCACACGGGCGTGGCACACGGCCGTGTCGCTATCCAGCCTAAGTCTAATTCTACTCGGAAAAGGCTTATTTTGGGCGAATTTGGGCATTCCAAAGTCTATTTAAAGACCCTAGAAGAGGATTAAAGGGGACGCAGAGTTGAAGGTAGAAAATACTCAAGGACAGCCATCAGAATCACCTTAGAGGGAGGATCTACATCAAGACTGAAGATTTCCATCCAATTTCCTAAAAGTTCTTTGGGTTTCTTTATGTTTTGTTGTTTTCCAAATTTTGAGATGTTTTCCATTATTATTATGAACTAAACTCCTTAAATACCTAAGGAAGATAAAACCTAAGATGGATCTTATTATTATTTGAGTTATATGATAAATACTTGTTCTTATTTTTAATTGTGAATTTAACCCTTGCTTTAATATTCCAGGATATTAATTTAGGTTTTTGATGTGCTTATTTAGAGGAGCAAAAATCCCTGTTTAAGGGTAGATCATTCATAATTAAGCGGAGTTGCATGCAATCCTAGAGATAGGAAGATATAAATCTGTCAGATTAGAGTCAAATCTAATAAGGGAATCCATAAATCGAGTTAATGCGACAATACGGGTTTTAATTAGAAAGAGATTTCAATTAATCAACCTAGAGTCAGTTGTTTTTAGCCTCAAGAGAGATATTAACATAAATCAGGGATTTCTACGAATTAAGTAAAGTGAATAAATCGTCTAACTCAAACGTAATAAGTGAAGTCTTGTAACGCCCCCTTTACCCGAGACCATTGCCGGAGTCGAGCACGAGGCATTACTAAACTTATTTGAGCACTTAAACAAATTTAAACAATTTATATCACACTTTCCAGACAAGCTGTCCAACTGCGTTACAGACGCAAAAAAAATCATATCTCAAGTTAAAAAACTCGAAATCAAAATCCGTAAATTTTCCCCAAATCTAGGCTCATGTATCTAGTTAATAATTTTTTTCTAGAATTTTTTGTTGGGCCAATTAGTACAGTTTATTATTTGAAGTCTCCCCTATTTCAGGGTTCGACTGCTCTGACCCCTGTGCACTACGAACCAAATTTCTCTATGTACAGAATTCAAATAACCAAGCCGTTTGTTTCTATTAAAAATATACTCAATAAGGAATCCATACATATATAGTATGACTCCTAATTAATTTGTTTACAATTTTTAATTATTTTTACAAATCAGAACAGGGGAGTTCAAAATCACTCTGAGTTTGTCTCACAAAAATTCAAATATCTCCTGATATGAAAGCCTTTTGCTTACACCGTTTCTTCTATGTGAAACTAGATTCAATAAGATTTAATTTAATATTTTATTCAACCTCTAATTATATTTTCATGATTTATGGTAAATTTTCAAACTCAAACTACTGCTACTAACCAAAAACTGTTTTAGTACAAAATGTTGTTAACTAGTTTATAACATCTTTACTTTATTTCATTTAAACTCTATACATGCCATATAAATCTTCAAACATAAAACAAAAGCTACCGGAATTGATCTGGATAGTGTGCTTTGTTGAGTTGATCCGATCTACCCACTTCACCTCAAGTCAATCTACATAAAAATATTAAACACGTACAACTAAGCTTATTGAAGCTTAGTAAGTTTATAGGTTTAAAAGTAATGCTTACCAAACATAATATTTCCAAACAATACCAAAACATTTACTAAAGTTTCCTGCGATTCACAACCATTGTTATAATAATTCACATAGTTGAGCTCAACAGTAACAACTACTCAATCTCTTTCATTTGGATCACTTCTCTTTTATTTCTTATAATCAAATTAGGAAACGGCTTACGAAATTGAGTACGTCGTTGCTCAATGCCACGAATCACAACTCAGTATGGTTTTTCTCATTGAAATACCATACCTACATTTTTCAACTCGGTATGGGAAATGCCATACCTACATTTCTTAACTCAGTATGGATTTGATAATACCATACCTACATTTCACAGCTTAGTATGGATAATACCATACCTACATTTCACAACTCAGTATGGATGATACCATACCTACATTTCACACTTTTCCATGGAACAACCATGGTCTTATCCGTCAATTCATCACACGTCACGATACGAACGTACTCAATCCTGCGTTTTTTCTAATTTGCATTTCCACATTTATTCTTTCATTAACAAAATCTACACAATCCCACAACAAATTCGTATATAATAACACATTATATAGTTCAATCATTCACAAATAAACATCTAAATTCAACCATATGAACTTACCCGGCTAATTTGTAGAAGATATTGAAATTTAGGGACTATTCCGCAACTTTTTCTTTTCCTTGTTCTTCTTTGGATTCTTGATCTATAATATAAAATATTACTACTCATTAGCATTTATTTGATTTCTATTTCACTTCACAATTTATGCTGTTCAAATTTCAAAATTGCAGTTTTACCCAAAAATTTACAGTTTTCACAATTTAGTCCCTGCTCAATTCACCCATCAATTGAACTAATTTTTATCAATTAACACTTTATTTTATCATCATAAACTATTTCAAAACCTTTTTTTATTCTGAATTTCAACAGCAACCTTCAATTCACAACTTTTTCACAATTAGGTCCTAAATATCATTTCCTATCAAAATCACTTAATAAAACCACCTTAATATGAAATTAGAACTTAATTTTCATAATAATTCATCATAAAATTCCCTTATACATCCAGGGTAACTTCCAATTTCACCCATAAAATCAAAAACTAATGAATTCTATAAGTGGACCTAATTGTAAAAGTCATAAAAACATAAAAATTATCAAGAAAAAGCAAGAATTAAACTCACATGATGTAAAAATATGAAAAAAAAAGCTTTCTCCAGACCTTCTATGGCGTTTTGGCTGAGAAAATATGAAGAAATGTCTAGATTTTTCAATTACATCATTATTTAACTATTAACTTTTATGCTATTTCCAATTTTGCCCCTTGTTCACATTGTTTTCTTGCTTATTTCATACCCAAACCGTCCAGCCATTAACCTTTGGGTCTAATTGCTCTTTAAATCCATCTTTTAAATACTTAAGCTATTTACTCACAATTTAACAAATTTTGCTCTATTTTCAATTTAGTTCTTTTTAATTAATTAGCCATCCAAACGTTAAAATTTTCTAATGAAACTTTAATACTAACTCAATGACACTCCATAAATATTTATAAAAATATTTATAGCTCAATTTTCAATTTTGAGGTCTCGATACCTCGTTTTTGACCTGTTTGACCTAATAAATTCTTTTAATTCACTAATTTCACCATTTCACAAATTCTTCTAAATTCTTACTTGACTCATAAATATTAAATTACTATCTTGTTCAATCTTATTTGTCGGATTTAGTGATCTCAAATCACCATTTCTGACACCACTTAAAATTAGGCCGTTACAAGTCTAGGTGGGTTCTTCCTTGGGTATTGTCTTCTCCATCGGTTTTCTAAAAAGTTAATCTCTGTCGTAATCTTAGTTAATTAGATAATTAGTTTTAGTTTAAAAAACATTCTTTAATTCTTAGGCTAGATAATAAAAAGATAGTAATTACTAGTACTTTTAGTCCTCGTGGATACGATATTTCCGATCTCACCATAACTATACTACTGTTCGATAGGTGTGCTTGCCTTAGTCGAATGTTTAGTTAGTTTAGCGACCATCAAGTATTTGGCGCCGTTACCGAGGACTAAGATATTAAGAACGTTTAATTTTTATTACTTTAGCCATTCTGTATTTTTTTATTATTGCAATTTAATTTTGTTTTTAATTTTTTCTTAATTACTAAATTTTCTTTTATTTACTTCTGACAGGTTTTTATAGTTTATTACTAGAAGAAACCCGTCAAGACCTTTACTTTTTGGTAGTGAAATCAAAAGCACAACTCGTAGAAATCAAAGAGAAATAAGGTGAAGCCTACAATACATAGAAGAAGGGCAAGAGGATGTTATTCATACCACAACCGAGGAGATGGCTGATAATGAGAATAATTCGTTACCTCCTGTGGTTGCTGCAAATCCGGTAGATCAAAATCTCGCTCCTCGTACTATGTATGATTATGTTAAACCTACCTTAACAGGAACTGAATCGAGTATAGTTAGGCCTGCTATTGCTGCAAATAATTTTGAACTGAAACTTAACACGATTCAAATGATACAACAGTTTGTTCATTTTGATGGTTTGCAGGATGAGGATCCAAACACTCATTTAGTAAATTTTCTGGAATTCTATGACACCTTTAAGATCAATGGTGTTTCTGACGATGCCATTCGCCTTCGTCTATTCCCATTCTTATTGAGGAATAAGGCAAATAGTGGTTGAACTCGTTGCCGCGAGGATCAATCACCACTTGGGAACAAATGACATAAAAATTTTTACTTAAATATTTTTCGCCGGTTAAAACGGCTAAATTAAGGAATGACATTTCTTCTTTTGTGTAGATGATTTAGAAACACTCTATGATGCATGGGAAAGATATAAGGATCTATTGAGGAGGTGCCATCACCATGGGTTACCCCTTTAGCTACAAGTTCAAACTTTCCACAACGGTTTGAATCCCTCGACTAGATAGATGATTGACACAACTGCTGGTAGGACTATTAACAATAAGACACCTGAAGAGGCTTATGAGTTTATATAAGAGATGTCACTGAATAATTATCGTGACAAGTTATGAGGACAAAGCCAAAAAAAGCGGCCGGCATTTTTAACGTCGATTCGGTTGCTATGCTTTCCAATTAGGTAGAAATTTTGAATAGAAAAATTGATGGGTTACTTGGTTCTTCACAGGTTCATCCAGTAATGCAGTGCGATGCAAGTGGAGGTGGAATGAGCAATTTAGACTATCCATCCTACGGCCCTAACATGGAGAACGAGCAAATGAACTATATGGGTAATAATTCTCGGCCTCACAATAATCCTTATAGTAACACTTACAATGCAGGTTGGACGAACCACCCAAATTTCTCATGGGGAGGCCAAAGAAATCAAAGACCACTATCTCCCCTAGGCTTTCAACAACAACCTTACCAGCAAGAGAAAAAGCCGAACCTTGAGGAGATGATGAAAAAGTTTATTACATTAGCGAAAACTCATTTTCAGAACACTGAAACTGCACTTAAAAATCAACAAGCATCAATTCAAGAGCTCGAGAATCAAATTGGGCAACTGGCTAAGATGATTTCAGAGAGACCACTAGGGAGCCTACCTAGCCATACCAAACCCAATCCAAAAGAACATGTGAAAGCAATTACATTAAGGAGTGGGAAGGTGTTAGCTGAATCTGAAAAGAAGCTGCCACCAGAATCCAGCAGAAAAGAAGATGAGGAGGAAAAACCCGAAAACAATGAAAAACCGGTGTTGAGGGAATATAAACCACCATTCTCATACCCAGTAAAGTTGAAGAAAGACCATATGGATGCATAATTCGGTAAATTTCTTAAACTTTTTAAACAATTACATATTAATTTACCCTTTGTTGAAGCTATCTCACAGATGCCTACATATGCAAAATTTTTAAAGGAGCTTCTAAAAAATAAAAGGAATTTTGAAGACTTGTCTACAGTGGAACTCAACGAGGAATGCTTGGCCATACTCCAAAATAAACTGCCAACCAAACTGAAAGATCCAGGAAGTTTTACTATACCCTACTTAATTGGTAGTTTGAATGTTGAGAAGACACTAGCTGATTTAGGTGCTAGCATTAATTTGTTGCCTTATAAAATGTTCAAGCAACTTGGTCTTGGGGAATCGAAACCCACTAGGATGAGTATTCAACTAGCTAGTAGATCTGTTAAATATCGTAAGGGTATTATAGAGGACGTACTTGTAAAAGTAGACAAATTTATATTCCCTGTTGATTTTGTTGTGCTTGACATGGATGAGGATGTTGAGGTGCCTTTGATTTTAGGTCATCCATTTTTAGCCACTGCTAGGGCTGTTATTGATGTGGGTGATGGTAAACTTGTGCTTGGAGTAGGTGACGAGGAGATTATTTTTAAAATTTATGATGCTATGAGGTTTTCTAAGGAACAGGATGACTCATGTTATTTTGTTGACTTTATTGATCATGCTACTCAAGATTCTTTACAGGAAATCGTACATAAGGACACGTTGGAACTGTGTCTCGCCCAAAGAGAGAAGGTAATTGATGATGATTCTGCGATATGTAAGATAAAAGCTGAACTAAATTCCAATGAGCCTTCACTAAGATAGAAGAACTATGAGGGTATTGAGGTAAACAATGATTTGAAATTAAAACCCTCTGTTGAAGATGTAATAGCCCAAAATTGACCCTAGTCGGGAAGTGGTTTTGGGACCGCTAAACCGAGTCACCGAAATGTTTGAATGTGATATTTATTGTCTAGAATATGTAATTATGAATGTGTGAAAATTTCAAGCTTCGATTTAGTCGATTGCATGTGAATTCAGTTAGTAGGATTTGTGTGACACTTTTGAAATGTGATAGGCTAATCTATAAGGATCTAATAGTGCATGTAATAAAAAGGGAGGACTTGCATGTCAAATTTCCCCCCTAATTAGTAGTGGCCGACCATGCTATGAGTGGAAACATGTCACAAACATGTTATGTTAGTGAGGTATGTTAGGAAAAATAAAATAAGGAGTATGGGTAATAAAGAAATGGAAAAAAAAAGAAAGAATGTGTGTGGGTGTTCCCCCCATTGCCGTGAGTTAAAGAAAAGAAAAAAAAATTTGTTCATCCTTTTTCATTTCTTTTGGCCGAAAATTCTAAGGAAGGAGGAATTCATTTCTTTTGGCTGAAAATTCTAAGGAAGGAGGAAGGAGTTCTTGCTTCATGTTTGGTTTGGAAGAGGATTAGGAGGAGGTTTGGCCATACTTGTATCTAGATTAAGGTATGTTTGAGGTTGTGCCATGAGATTCATGCATGTTTTTAGTTGCTAGCTTGAGTTCTAATTAGCCCATGGTTCAAATCTTTGCTATTTCATGGGGATGATATTCGGCCTAGGTGGATTTTGTGTTAATGCCATTGCATGCTAAATATGAAGCTTGTTAATGATACATGTGATGGTGGATTGATGACTCTTGGATTTTCTTTTTAGCATTTTTGAGTGAGACATTAAGTTCTTTGTTTAACCATGACCAAAATTGAAATGGTATGGTGTTGTGATGTATTCGGCCATGGTATATCCATAAGTATGATTTATGCTTATTGCATGGTAGGTAAGATTTGTGTTTTGGATTTATGTTCATGTTTAGTTATAATCAACTTTGAGATTCGGCTCTTGCACATATATATATGTTTGCACATGACGTATTGGTATGACATATACAATATCTCAAGGTATATATTTACATATGATGGTGTTTCGGTTATGGAGTACATGATGGATGCGTATTGAGTTATAATATGTAATGCATTAGTTAGTAAAAGGTATGCCATTTGTGTGTGGTATTGAGTATATAATTGGCCTCAACATAGACATGCATAATCGGCCACATGAATGAGTACATAGGTTGATGTGTTGTTCGGCCATAGGTAAGCATATTGAAGGCTTTATCTTGACTTAGAAAATTCGGCTAAGGAGAGTATTAACTAATGTGTTGAGTTTGATTCATGATTCCGTACATATGTGACTTTAATGTCTAATGAATATATGTGGGCCAAGTACCTTGAGTTCCTCTTTTCGATGCTCAAATGATTAAATCAATTTATTTGTTAAATTAAGCTCAAGAGCAAAGGGGAACTAAATCCGATAAAGGGAAGGAAAAAGTGGTCGAATAGCCACCGGAATCGTTCGACAACATCTGAGGTAAGTTTTCGAGTAATGGGACTTAAATTATGATTCGATTAGATTAGGTCTTAAGTAAATCAAAATCATGCTCTTATATGTGGCTATTGAGCCGAAATTGTAAATGTGATAAGTGTCTTGTGTTTGAGCTTTGGTAATGAAAATGAAATATGAATGTGTCATGATTTATTGATATATGTGCATGGTTACTCGAATGATATCCGGGCTAAGTCCCGAAGGCTTTTGTGCTAAGCGACTACATCCGGACTAAGATCCGAAGGCATTTGTGCTAGCGACTATATCCGGGCTAAGTCCCGAAGACATTTATGCTAGTGACCATATCCGGGTTAAGACCCGAAGGCCTTGTGCGAGTGGTTATATCTGGCTAAACCCCGAAGATGCTTGATTTGGGAACGAGCGATCTTGCTGTAAAAATTTAAATTAATACGCTTGTAAAATCCCAGCGATGAGGTATGTTTCGTGTGTGCTTTGAATTAGTTGATCCCTTACAAATCTGTATTCGCTCAGTCGATAAATGAGCTACCGGCCTTTGGCTAAGTTGATCTTTTGTGTATGAACATAAGAGTTGGTAATGTGAAGTAAGTATGATATTGAAAATTTGTGCATATGAAATTATCCGTTTAGCTATATGAATGCTATACTTTTGTTGTGCTGGAATCCCTTGCTCAAAACTTACTAAGCATAAATTGCTTACTTCGTTTCTTTGTTTCTCTGTTTTATAGATTTTGGCTCGTCAGCTATCGGACTCGGGATTTTTGGAAGTCGAAGTCTCCCACACTATCAAAGCCCCCTTTTGGTACAATTTTGGTTGAACTTTGAAATGGCATGTATAGGACTACCCTTTTGTTGTTGGTCATGTACCCTTCGGTTTTGTGTAAATTTGGATAGCCATGCGAAAATGGCTTAAATATACTTTGATCATAGCATTATAATCGTTTTGTATGTTGTCCGTCGAGAGGTATGGAAATATTGGTAACGATTAGCCATGGGAAGGGTTATTCTTGATCACTTTTGGAATATGTATGACAAACTCTAGTTGATCCATGGAGGATCATGAAATAGGTAAAGTTTACCTTAAAAAAACAGATGCTGGCAGCAGCAGTGATGTGGATGTGAAAAATCATTAAACATAGTATGAATGGAATTAAATAGTGAATAAATTATGTAAACGAACCTTGATGAATCTATTTTCATAGGAAAGTAACGAAACGATCATATGGACAGTATGTTAAGAGATATTCAGGTTCTCGTGAGACAGGGCCAGAACGGTTTCTGGATTCCCTGTTCCGACTTTGGAAATTCATTATAAATTAACCAGAGATAATTAGAAGTCATGCCATATATGCATAGATTCATTTTTGAGTCTAGTTTCTATAGAAACAAACGACATCAGTATTGAAGCCCTGTAAAGGGAGATATCCAAGTCCTAATGCGCAAAGGTCAGTGTAGTCGATCCCTGTAACATGGGAGACTTTGACTAATACACTGTACTAATTGGCCTGACCAAAAATTCTAGAAAAAAATTTGTAGATGCATATATGAGTCTAGTTTCAAGGAAAAATCACGAAGCTGATTTTCGAGTTGTGAAACTCAAGATATGATTTTTAAGGTGACAGTGACGCAGTTAGCCAGCTTGCCTGGAAAATTTAAAATGGATTGTGCAAAGAAGTGATTTAAGTCTGCAAACCCCTCGTGTCCGACTCCGGCGACGGACTCGGGTACGGGGTGTTACAATTTTATTGGTATCAGAGCTACGGTTTTGTCGATTCTAGGACTACCGTAATACGTTTGGGTTTAGCTATACATGCCATTTTGTGATTATTTGATAGTGTGGTGATTTTTGACGATTGAAAATGTGTTTATTTATAGTAATGGATCCCGATCCCGACCGAGCGGTAGCTGATGATCTTGAGAGTGTGGCGCCTGCTCCCACACAAGGGACAGCTCCGGCGGACTCTCAACCGATTGCTAGTAATCCGAATGACGAAGCTAGACAAGCTTTCTATAGCATAATGAATGATTGGTTCAACCAATACATTCGAACTAATACGGCTGTTCCACAACCTCCATTCCCGACTAATGCCACCCCCACACCTACAATACCTCCGGCAACTGACCAAATAAGGCCAATAAGCCCCCAGTTGACAGAATCCGAAAACACAGGGCTACTGAATTTAAAGCTACGGACAGCGATGATGCCGAGCAAGCTGAATTTTGGTTGGACAAAACTATCCGGGTACTCGACGAGCTATCTTGCACACCCGATGAGTGCCTAAAGTGTACTATCTCCTTGCTACGTGATTCTGCCTACTATTGGTGGAATACGTTGACTTCTGTTGTACCTAGAGAGCAAGTAACTTGGGAGTTTTTCCAAACCGAGTTTCGGAAAAAGTATATCAGTCAGAGATTCATTGACCAAAAACGGAAGGAATTTCTTGAACTCAAACAAGGTTCCATGTCGGTTACCGACTATGAACGAAAATTTGTGAGGCTTAGCCGGTATGCGCGAGAATGCATTTCTTCAGAAGCTGTGATGTGTAAACGTTTCGAGGATGGACTAAATGATGATATAAAGCTGTATGTTGGCATCTTGGAAATCCGAGAATTTGTGGTACTTGTTGAGCGAGCTTTTAAAGCCGAGGAGCTAAGTATGGAGAAAAGAAAAGCTGATATGGGAGCAAAGGAGTTTCGTAAGAGGTCTTCGGGGAAGCCCTTCCCACAGTCATCGAAGAAATTTAGAGATGACTTAGGCCGGTCTAGGGACACTTCGGGTTTCTCTATACGAGATCGCGATCGACCCCCTGTGAGCACACGAGTCACTTCGGTCGCCAGTGTTGGAAATGATCGTCGGGACAGAACAGAATGTCGATATTGCGGTAAATGGCATTCGGGGAGTTGTAGATTCCATGACCGCTCCTGTTACAAGTGCGGATCAGTTGACCACTTCATTAAAGATTGCCCGAGGTTGTCTGAACAGAATGTAAATCAGAGTGGGAAACCGGGTGCTACCACTGCTCGAGGTAGACCATCTAGAAATACGGGCAATGCTAGTGGTGGTCAGAGAGGATCTAGAGATGCTACGACTAGGTCCGAGGCTCGCGCTCCTGCTAGGGCTTATGCTATACGCGCACGCGAGGATGCTTCCTCGTCAGATGTTATTACCGGTACTTTTACTCTCTTTGATACTAATGTGATTGCTTTGATTGACCCTGGTTCTACTCATTCTTATATATGCGAAACCTTAGCATCCAGTAAGACTTTACCTATTGAGTCTACTGAGTTCGTAATTCGGGTGTCAAATCCCTTGGGTCGTTACGTGCTTGTCGACAAAGTGTGTAAGAAATGTCCCCTAGTAATTCGAGGTTCCTGTTTTCCGGCGGACTTCATGCTTTTGCCGTTTGATGAATTTGATGTTATTCTTGGTTTGGATTGGTTGACCGTGCATGATGCGGTTGTGAATTGCAAAAGCAAGACTATGGATTTGAGGTGCGCAAATAACGAGATGATCCGAGTTGAGTCTACGGACTTGGATGGGTTGCCAGCTGTAATATCCTCAATGTTGGCCCAGAAATATGTAAGAAAAAGGGTGCGAAGCATACCTTGCGTATGTACTTGATGACAAAGAATTAGAAAAGAAACCCGAATCTGTGCCAGTGGTTTGTGAATACCCGGATGTTTTTCCTGACGAATTACTGGGTTTACCACCTGTTCGGGAGGTAGAGTTTGGTATTGAGCTTGTACCTGGAACTACGCCAATTTCGATAGCTCCGTATCGTATGGCACCAACCGAGTTAAAGGAGTTGAAAGCTCAGTTGCAAGAGTTGACTGATAGAGGTTTCGCTCGACCAAGTTTCTCACCTTGGGGTGCACCAGTATTGTTTGTGAAGAAGAAGGACGGAACCATGAGGTTGTGCATCGACTATCGTCAGCTGAATAAAGTGACAATAAAGAATAAATATCCGATACCGCGTATTGATGATTTGTTTGATCAACTAAAGGGAGCCTCAGTGTTTTCAAAGATAGATTTGAGATCGGGTTATTATCAGTTGCGAATTCGAGATTCGGATATACCCAAAACTGCTTTCAGAACGAGATACGGCCATTACGAGTTCTTAGTGATGCCGTTTGGGCTCATTAATGCCCCTGCAGTATTTATGGACTTGATGAATCGGATCTTCAGATAGTATTTGGATCGGTTCGTAGTTGTGTTTATTGATGACATCTTGGTCTATTCAAGAGATGAGAGCGAACATGCTGAGCACCTGAGATTAGTGTTGCAAATTTTACGGGATAAGCAGTTATATGCTAAGTTCAGTAAGTGTGAGTTCTGGTTAAGAGAGGTTAGCTTCTTGGGCCACGTGGTATCCGCATCGGGTATTCGAGTTGACCCGAACAAAATTTCAACCATACTTAACTGGAAGCCTCCGAGAAATATTATTGAGGTTCGGAGCTTTTTGGGACTTGCCGGTTACTACCGACGGTTTGTAAAAGGTTTCTTGATGATAGCCACACCGATGATGAAGCTACTTCAAAAAGATGTTAAGTTCGAATGGACGGAAAAATGTCAGAAAAGTTTTGATCAATTGAAACTTATTTGACCGAAGCTCCAATTCTAGTGCAGCCCGAATCAGGCAAAGAGTTTGTCATTTATAGTGATGCGTCCCTACTTGGGTTAGGTTGCGTATTGATGCAAGAAGGTCGAGTTGTGGCCTATGCGTCGAGACAATTAAAGCCACATGAGAAATATTATCCGACCCATGATCTCGAACTAGCTGCCATCGTATTCGCTTTAAAAATATGGCGACATTACTTATTTGGTGAAAAGTGCCATGTATTTTCGGATCACAAAAGTCTCAAATATTTGATGACTCAAAGAGACTTAAATCTGCGACAAAGACGTTGGCTCGAGTTGTTAAAGGATTATGAGCTTGTCATTGACTATCACCCGGGAAAGGCTAATGTGGTTGCGGACGCCTTAAGCCGAAAATCACTGTTTGCTTTACGAGCGATGAATGTACTCTTGTCTGTTCTACCCGACAATGTGTTAGTAGCTGAATTAAAGGCCGAACCATTATTGATTCATCAAATTCGTGAAGCTCAGAAAGTCGACGATGAATTGGTTGCAAAACGGGCTGAGTGTGTTCCGAACAAGGAATCGGAGTTTCAAATTGATGATGATGATTGTTTGAGGTTCAGAAGTCGTTTGTGTGTTCCAAGGAATTCGGAACTCATTTCGATGATTCTGAACGAAGCCCATTGTAGCCGAATTTCAATTCACCCGGGGAGTACGAAAATGTACAACGATTTGAAACGTCGGTTTTGGTGGCATGGTATGAAACGAGACATCTCCGACTTTGTTTCAAGATGTTTAATATGTCAACAAGTGAAAGCGGAACATCAAGTGCCTTCAGGATTACTTCAGCCGATCATGATACCCGAGTGGAAATGGGATCGAGTCACAATGGACTTTGTGTTCGGACTGCCATTGTCAGCAAGTAATAAGGATGCGATTTGGGTTGTTGTTGATAGACTGACTAAGTCGGATCACTTTATCCCCGTGCGTACGGATTTTTCATTGGATAAACTAGCTGAATTGTACGTTTCTCAGATTGTGAGATTACACGGGGTACCTATTTCTATCGTGTCGGATAGAGATCCGAGATTCACCTCACGATTTTGGAAGAAATTGCAAGAAGCTTTGGGTACCAAGCTGCATTTTAGCACTGCTTTTCACCCCCAAACCGATGGTCAATCCGAGCGGATAATTCAGATACTTGAGGATATGTTGAGATGTTGCATCCTTGAGTTCAGTAGTTCATGGGAACGATATTTACCTTTGATTGAATTCGCTTACAACAATAGTTTTCAATCAAGTATTAAGATGGCACCTTACGAGGCTTTGTACGGTCGTAAATGCCGTACACCATTGTTTTGGACCGAGCTCGGTGAAAGTAAAATTTTCGGAGTTGATTTGATTAAAGATGCCGAACAGAAAGTAAAGGTAATCCGTGAAAGTCTGAAGGCAGCCACAGATCGTCAGAAATCGTATGCGGATTTGAAACGAAAAGACATTGAATATCAGGTGGGAGATAAAGTGTTTCTTAAAGTTTCGCCTTGGAAAAAGGTATTCAGATTTGGCCGTAAGGGCAAGTTGAGTCCGAGATTCATTGGGCCGTACGAAATCTCCGAACGAGTTGGTCTAGTTGCGTATAGATTGATTTTGCCCCCTGAACTTGAAAAGATTCACGACGTCTTTCATGTTTCGATGCTTCGACGTTATAGATCCGATCCGTCACACGTGATTAATCCATCAGAAGTTGAAATTCAATCTGACTTGAGTTATGAAGAAGAACCGATTCGTATCCTAGCTCGTGAAGTGAAAGAGTTGCGAAACAAAAGGGTTCCGTTAGTAAAGGTGTTATGGCTCAAACACGGAGTCGAAGAAGCTACTTGGGAAACCGAGAATGTCATGAAAGAACGATACCCAAACTTATTTACCGGTAAGATTTTCGGGGACAAAAATTTCTTAAGTGGGGGAGAGTTGTGACAGCCCAAAATTGACCCTAGTCGGGAAGTGGTTTCGGGACCGCTAAACCGAGTCACCGAAATGTTTGAATGTGATATTTATTGTCTAGAATATGTAATTATGAATGTGTGAAAATTTCAAGCTTCGATTTAGTCGATTGCATGTGAATTCAGTTAGTAGGATTTGTGTGACACTTTTGAAATGTGATAGGCTAATCTATAAGGATCTAATAGTGCATGTAATAAAAAGGGAGGACTTGCATGTCAAATTTCCCCCCTAATTAGTAGTGGCCGGCCATGCTATGAGTGGAAACATGTCACAAACATGTTATGTTAGTGAGGTATGTTAGGAAAAATAAAATAAAGAGTATGGGTAATAAAGAAATGGAAAAAAAAAGAAAGAATGTGTGTGAGTGTTCCCCCCATTGCTGTGAGTTAAAGAAAAGAAAAAAAAAATTGTTCATCCTTTTTCATTTCTTTTGGCCGAAAATTCTAAGGAAGGAGGAAGGAGTTCTTGCTTCATGTTTGGTTTGGAAGAGGATTAGGAGGAGGTTTGGCCATACTTGTATCTAGATTAAGGTATGTTTGAGGTTGTGCCATGAGATTCATGCATGTTTTTAGTTGCTAGCTTGAGTTCTAATTAGCCCATGGTTCAAATCTTTGCTATGTCATGGGGATGATATTCGGCCTAGGTGGATTTTGTGTTAATGCCATTGCATGCTAAATATGAAGCTTGTTAATGATACATGTGATGGTGGATTGATGACTCTTGGATTTTCTTTTTAGCATTTTTGAGTGAGACATTAAGTTCTTTGTTTAACCATGACCAAAATTGAAATGGTATGGTGTTGTGATGTATTCGGCCATGGTATATCCATAAGTATGATTTATGCTTATTGCATGGTAGGTAAGATTTGTGTTTTGGATTTATGTTCATGTTTAGTTATAATCAACTTTGAGATTCGGCTCTTGCACATATATATATGTTTGCACATGACGTATTGGTATGACATATACAATATCTCAAGGTATATATTTACATATGATGGTGTTTCGGTTATGGAGTACATGATGGATGCGTATTGAGTTATAATATGTAATGCATTAGTTAGTAAAAGGTATGCCATTTGTGTGTGGTATTGAGTATATAATTGGCCTCAACATAGACATGCATAATCGGCCACATGAATGAGTACATAGGTTGATGTGTTGTTCGGCCATAGGTAAGCATATTGAAGGCTTTATCTTGACTTAGAAAATTCGGCTAAGGAGAGTATTAACTAATGTGTTGAGTTTGATTCATGATTCCGTACATATGTGACTTTAATGTCTAATGAATATATGTGGGCCAAGTACCTTGAGTTCCTCTTTTCGATGCTCAAATGATTAAATCAATTTATTTGTTAAATTAAGCTCAAGAGCAAAGGGGAACTAAATCCGATAAAGGGAAGGAAAAAGTGGTCGAATAGCCATCGGAATCGTTCGACAACATCTGAGGTAAGTTTTCGAGTAATGGGACTTAAATTATGATTCGATTAGATTATGTCTTAAGTAAATCAAAATCATGCTCTTATATGTGGCTATTGAGCCGAAATTGTAAATGTGATAAGTGTCTTGTGTTTGAGCTTTGGTAATGAAAATGAAATATGAATGTGTCATGATTTATTGATATATGTGCATGGCTACTCGAATGATATCCGGGCTAAGTCCCGAAGGCTTTTGTGCTAAGCGACTACATCCGGACTAAGATCCGAAGGCATTTGTGCTAGCGACTATATCCGGGCTAAGTCCCGAAGGCATTTATGCTAGTGACCATATCCGGGTTAAGACCCGAAGGCCTTGTGCGAGTGGTTATATCCGGCTAAACCCCAAAGATGCTTGATTTGGGAACGAGCGATCTTGCTGTAAAAATTTAAATTAATACGCTCATAAAATCCCAGCGATGAGGTATGTTTCGTGTGTGCTTTGAATTAGTTGATCCCTTACAAATCTGTATTCGCTCAGTCGATAAATGAGCTACCGGCCTTTGGCTAAGTTGATCTTTTGTGTATGAACATAAGGGATGGTAATGTGAAGTAAGTATGATATTGGAAATTTGTGCATATGAAATTATCCGTTTAGCTATATGAATGCTATACTTTTGTTGTGCGGAATCCCTTGCTCAAAACTTACTAAGCATAAATTGCTTACTCCGTTTCCTTGTTTCTTTTTTTTTATAGATTTTGGCTCGTCATCTATCGGACTCGGGATTTTTGGAAGTCGAAGTCTCCCACACTATCAAAGCCCCCTTTTGGTACAATTTTGGTTGAACTTTGAAATGGCATGTATAGGACTACCCTTTTGTTGTTGGTCATGTACCCTTCGGTTTTGTGTAAATTTGGATAGCCATGCGAAAATGGCTTAAATATACTTTGATCATAGCATTATAATCGTTTTGTATGTTGTCCGTCGAGAGGTATGGAAATATTGGTAACGGTTAGCCATGGGAAGGGTTATTCTTGATCACTTTTGGAATATGTATGACAAACTCTAGTTGATCCATGGAGGATCATGAAATAGGTAAAGTTTACCTTAAAAAAACAGATGTTGGCAGCAGCAGTGATGTGGATCTGAAAAATCACTAAAAATAGTAGGAATGGAATTAAATAGTGAATAAATTATGTAAACGAACCTTGATGAATCTATTTTCATAGGAAAGTAACAAAACGATCATATGGACAGTATGTTAAGAGATATTCAGGTTCTCGTGAGATAGGGCCAGAACGGTTTCTGGATTCCCTATTCCGACTTTGGAAATTCATTATAAATTAACCAGAGATAATTAGAAGTCATGCCATATATGCATAGATTCCTTTTTGAGTCTAGTTTCTATAGAAACAAACGACATCAGTATTGAAGCCCTGTAAAGGGAGATATCCAAGTCGTAATGCGCAAAGGTCAGTGTAGTCGATCCCTGTAACATGGGAGACTTTGACTAATAAACTGTACTAATTGGCCTGACCAAAAATTCTAGAAAAAAATTTGTAGATGCATATATGAGTCTAGTTTCAGGGAAAAATCACGAAGCTGATTTTCGAGTTGTGAAACTCAAGATATGATTTTTACGGTGACAGTGACGAAGTTAGCCAGCTTGCCTGGAAAATTTAAAATGGATTGTGCAAAGAAGTGATTTAAGTCTGCAAACCCCTCGTGTCCGACTCCGGCGACGGACTCGGGTACGCGGTGTTACAGAAGAACCGCCTAAATTGGAACTAAAGGAACTACCAGATCACTTAGAGTATGCGTTTCTTGGAGATAATTCCACATTGCCAATAATTATTGCTTCAGATTTATAGCCAACCAAAAAAGACTAGTTACTCAAAGTATTAAAAGAGCATAAAAGAGCCATAACTTGGAAGATTTCTGACATAAGAGGGATCAACCCTTATTTTCGCACACATAAAATTCTAATGGAAGATGAATACAAACCTTCTGTGCAAGCTCAAAGACGATTGAATCATAACATGAAAGAAGTCGTAAAAGCTGAGGTAATTAAACTTCTAGATACTTGAATTATTTTATCCTATTTCTGATTGTTCTTGGGTGAGTCCTATGCAAGTTGTTCCTAAGAAATGAGGCAAGACATTGTGGCCAATGAGAAGAACGAATTAATTCCAACTCGAACGATCACGGGATGGAGAGTTTGCATTGACTATAGAAAATTAAATGATGCCACAAGAAAAGATCACTTTCCCCTACCATTCATTGATCAGATGTTGGAAAGGTTATCTGGGCACTTGTATTATTGCTTCCTAGATGGACTCTCCGGTTATTTCCAAATCCCAATAGCTCCTGAGGACCAAGAGAAAACGACATTTACATGTCCATACAGTACGTTTGCTTATCGACAAATGCCTTTTGGATTATGTAATGCTCATGCTACTTTTCAGCGATGCATGTTGGCCATTTTTTATGAACTCGTGGAAGACATTATGGAGGTATTTATGGATGACTTCTCGATATTCGGTAACTCTTTCCATCTTTCTTTTTTAAATTTAAAATGAGTTCTAATGAGATGCGAGGAAACAAATCTTGTATTGAATTGAGAAAAATTTCACTTCATGGTTCGTGAGGGGATTGTGTTAGGCCGCAAAATTTCTAGGAAAGGAATTGAGGTCGATAAAGCAAAAGTTGAAACTATTGAGAAGCTACCTCCCCCTAATTCAGTTAAGGTTATTCGTAGTTTTTTAGGTCATGCTAGATTTTATAGAAGATTTATTAAGGACTTTTCTAAAATAGCTAAGCCTTTAACGAATTTACTAGAGAAAGATGTACCTTTCAATTTCGGTCAGGATTGTTTAGAAGCGTTCAAAACCCTTAAGGATAAATTAAGTAACGCTCCGATTGTAGTTGCACCTAATTGGAATTTACCCTTTGAACTAATATGTGATTCAAGTGATTTTACAGTAGGTGCAATTCTTGGACAGCAAAAAGACAAGCACTTTCATTCGACCTATTATGCTAGCAAAACTTTGACAGACACACAAGAAAATTACACGACGACTGAGAGAGAATTATTAGCTGCGGCTTTTGCATTCGATAAATTTAGACCATATTTAATATTATCTAAAGTTGTCATTTACACTGATCATTCAGCTCTTCGATACCTCCTTACTAAAACAGATGCAAAACCTCGACTAATAAGATAGATTTTATTGTTGCAGGAATTTGATTTAGAAATTTAAGATAAGAAAGGAGTAGAAAATCTTGCAGCAGATCATCTATCTAGATTAAAAAACCCACATCTCAATGGACTTAACGAATAGGAAATAAATGACTCATTCCCTAAAAAACAACTTTTTGTTATCTCTGACTCTGAGGAACCTTGGTTTGCAGACACTGAGAATTTTTTAGCCGCTAATGTTATACCAAAAGGGTTGACACATCAGCAAAAGAAGCGATTCTTCACTGACGTGAAAAACTATTTTTGGGAAGAACCTTTTCTTTTTCGTATATGTGCAGATCAAGTAATTCGAAGATGCATTACAAAGACAGAAGCTATTAAAATTTTGGAATATTGCCACTCAAGACCGACTAAAGGACATTACAGTGGAACTAGGACCGCACATGAAATACTCGAATCAGGTTTTTACTGGCCCACACTATTCAAAGACGCCAACAGGTATATTGTTATTTGTGATAAATGCCAACGAACAGGTAATATCTCTAAACGTGACGAAATGCCCCAAACATACATGCTTCCATGTGAAATATTTGATGTATGGGGTATTGATTCCATGGGTCCATTCCTTAGCTCTTTTGGGAATAAATACATATTAGTAGCTGTTGATTATATGTCTAAATGGGTGGAAGCCCACGCTTTACCTACTAATGATGCTAGAGTAGTGGTGAAGTTCCTTAAGAAACTTTTCTCTCGATTTGGAGCACCTAGAGCAATTATCAGTGATAGGGGCATTCATTTCTGTAATTTTCAATTCAATAAAACCCTTAAGAAATAGAGTTTACCACAGAACAACTACCCCTTACCATCCTCAAACTAGTGGACAAGTTGAAGTCGCCAACCGAGAGCTTAAACGCATCTTAGAAAAGACTGTAGAGTCAAATAGAAAGGATTGAGCAAAGAAACTAGATGATGCTTTATAGGCCTATAGAACCATTTTTAAGACCCCCATAGGAATGTCTCCTTACAGACTTGTTTATGGGAAGAGTTTTCATTTACCGTTTGAACTAGAACATAAAGCATTCTGGGCTATAAAATTTCTAAACTTTGATCTTAGACTTGCAGGTGAAAAGAGATTGATGCAGCTGAACGAGTTAGAGGAATGGCGAGCTACTGCCTATGAGAACTTACGATTATACAAGGAAGCAACGAAGCGCCGCCATGATACTCGTCTAAAGACGCACAAGTAATTTGAAGTTGGATATATTATCTTGTTATACAACTCAAGGCTCAAATTGTTTCCTGGAAAGCTTAAATCACGATGGTTAGGTCTTTTTGTAGTCCAAAATGTCTTTCCGTATGGCACAGTAGAGGTAAGTCACCCATCCCAAGGCACTTTTAAGGTAAATGGACATTATCTTAAACTTTATAACGGTGAGGATTTTAAAGACAATGGAGAAAAGCTACAACTGCACGAGCCCGCTTAACATTCCCACAAGGTAAAGTCGAGCTTAGACTTTAAATAAGCCTTATTGAGAGGCAACTTGAGCACTAGCCCCACTAAATAACTTAGTTTGTTTTTCCTTTTTGTATTACAATCTAACTGCAGGTATTCCTGGCACACATGAATTCCTGGCACACACGGCCTAGCACACGCGCGTGCTTAAGGCCGTGGGATCCCCATGAGCAGTAAACACGGGCATGCCCATGGCCGTGCTAAAACAGGACAAACATTTTCTCTAAAACAGGATTACACACAGGCTGCGATAAATAGCCACGACTGTGCAACACAACCGTGTGCACCATACGGCTAAAGGACACGGGTGTGTCCCAGACCGTGTTGAAACTGCACTTTAATTCCCCAAATAAATCAGCAGAGACATGGGCTACGACGGGAGCCACATGGCCTATCGCACGATCGTGCTTGAGGCTGTGTGAGAACTTGCCCAAAGATTGAAACATGCAACAAAGTCAAAATAGAACACGGACTAATTCTAGGGCCGTGCTTAAAGGCCGTTTGCAATTCTAATAAATGGACACGGGTGTGTTAGACCTACCACAGGCATAAGAGAAACGAAGGGAGCACCACATGGCTGTGCGACGCGGCACACGGGCGTAGTCATGGGCCGTGTACGATACTGCCTTAAAGCATCGACCCACAAGCACAACTCATGAACACGGGCATGGCGGACCTAACACGGGCGTGGGAGAAGCGAACGAACGTGCACATGGCCATGTGACGCGGCCGTGCGCACCACACGGCTTGGGCACACGAGCATGGCCAAAAAACCTTGTGCGACACTGACTACTTTTCACGAAAAACACAGGCTAGGAACAGACCACACAGGAGTGTGCCACGGCCGTGTGGCCCAAAACGGGGCTTACACGACCATGGCCCTCTTTTATAACCTCCCCTAACCCTAATTTAACCTCATCATATAAAACCTTCACCATTGTCCTATCTTCCCCAACCAGCCCTGCCTCTCCTTCTCCCTTTTTCCTCTCTTTCGCCTCCCCCTTTGACCTACTCACCCCGCATGCACACCGAGCACCATCAAGCACTACTGCGTTTGTCCATCCTTTTCCCTCCATTATCTTCATTTATTTTACTATCTTTATTTTATTCCTTGTTTCATTTGACTATTTTTGGTTATTCTTTCCACTGCTAATGATATTCATGCTTGTGATTCTTATTTCTGTTTAGTGATATTCTATTTTACTGATAATAGTGCTTGACTTATCCATAGTGCTACTTTCACTCATTCTTGGTCTTTTGTGTTTCCATTTCTTCCTACTCTACCCACACTATATTTAGTATTATCATCTCCTTTGCATCCCTGTTTCATTGTTTCTTCATCTATTTACTGCTTTCATGTTTAACATAAGTTGTCTATGTCAATTCCTAGGTATTTTTTATCACTATTTCTGGTATTTCTTTTGCTAATAATAACTTGATTTGTCTTTTAGTTGGGATTTGTTTATTTTTTAGTACTATTTTCTCACTTTTATTTATCATTATCCTTTTGGTCATTTGATTCCTATGCAGTGTCACTATTTAGTTTCAGCATGCTTAAGTATTTGCCCATACTATTTTACGACCAATTTATTATTTTGGACTACTCAGATCTTTGGCTTGCAGGTGTGGGGATTATTTTATTGATAACTTAGTCTTTTATTTGTAGACATCATGATGAACCCAAAAGGTAAGAAAGTTGCGGTCCCTGCTTCTAAAAAACTAAAAGGAGCAACATCCTCCTCTAGCCCCACTGCTGAGATACGACATCCATTCCTCCAATTTCCACCAGGGCCCCAGGAGGAACTATTTCTAATTCTACGAGCCCGACCCTTAGGTGTGGGCCGTTGCATCGATTAGACCGCATTAGAGTAGGTCTATCTAGCTGATTCAGTTCGAGCCCTCCTAGCTACCATTCCATGGGATTGAATTTTTAACATCATCGAGCCAACGTATCTAAAGTTTACTTTGGAACTATGCTTGACGTTTCAGATGCAAATAGTTATGGTGGAGCATAACGACTCAGGAACAGTTCAAATCTGCCATGGAGGTCTAATACGGCAGTTGAGTGTACCAGAATTTGGCGTCGCCTTGGGACTCTATACGGACGAGTTTGTGGAGGCCGACAATTTTCCACACCTCCATCGCCATATACATTTTGTGCCTATATGATGTTGGTCAGTACTGAGACCTATTAAAGGCATTTATGACCCCAGCCGCTCAAAGGCATTGGCTCTAGCTCTAGCTCTGCGATATCTCCATGCCCTTCCAGTACACACCTTAACAGGGAGGTGAGAAAGCACTGGCATCCTTAACACTCACGACGCATACTTCCTATGGAGCATGAGTGAAGGGCACGTTTTTTATCTCACCTACGTCATCATCCTTGCCTTTCGCCATCAAACCAAGCGACACTGAAAGGG
This sequence comes from Gossypium hirsutum, assembly GCF_007990345.1. Lineage (NCBI taxonomy): Eukaryota > Viridiplantae > Streptophyta > Magnoliopsida > Malvales > Malvaceae > Gossypium > Gossypium hirsutum. The sequence goes on from NC_053429.1 coordinate 9,974,845, forward strand.
AGTCATCAGCCTTGGCCCATATGTGACTCCACTAGCGCGATATTTTGGGGTCCTGAATACAGCGACACAGTCTTATTCCCTCATGCTTATTGGCCAGATGTCCCCGTAGGGCATCCAAAGTATGCTCTATATGCGGATGATTGAGCGTCATCGTGGGTTCAACCCTCCTCAGTACCGACTTGCACGAGCTACTGATGAGGATGACGCCGAGGATATTCCTGATGATATCCCTGCATTTCAGGAGGACCCACCTTCTCAGCCACCACCGAGTCACCAAGCAGTTTATACGGCTGCTTCATTGTCTGAAGTTTCAGACCACTTTCATCACTTTGAGTAATATTGCACTCAGCAATTCGATAGCATCGAGGCGACTCTACAACAAATTTGCCAACATTTTTACATATTGCCTCCAACACCACCACCTCACGATCCAGCTGTCCACGAGGACTTTTAAGTCTATTGAAATTTTAATTTGTTTTTCTTTTTATTTAATTTTTTTTGCGTTTCTTTTGGACTTTATTTATCATTTTCTTACAAGACTTTTATTAGTATAATTTGAATTTTCTTTTATCTAGTTATCTCATTATTACTAACCATAACAACCCTATAAATATAAATCCCTTAAATATTATTGATGGCATCGTAGTTTCAAAAGGTTCAGTCGATGGAAGCTACTCAGGAATAAACAAACAATCCTCCACGACTGCCATGTCCTGCTTGACCACGACTATTGCCACCATGACACCGATCACCATGATAACCTCTTCGTTGGGCACTGTGATTGTGGAACCCAACCTCTACCACCACCTTCACCTATATCTACATGTCACATACACATTGATCACGTGATTCGTAACAAGTAATAAATATTTATAATGAAGATCAAACCTAGACTAACTATTATCACGACGAAAACGCAAGCGTACCTATCGAACAATAGTATAGTAATGGCAAGATCGGGATATTGTACCCAAGAGAACCAAAAGTACTAGTAATAACTATCTTTTTATTATCTAGCCTAAGAATAAAATGGGTTTGTTTTAATTAACTAATTATTTAAACTAAAAACGCATAGAGAAAAGAATTGGGGAATTACTTTTGGGAAAATCGATTGACTTGAGACAATACCTAAGGAAAAATCCACTTAGACTATACTTGTTATTCTGGCTTCGAATCAGACGATTTATTCATTCAACTTGTTCCGTAGAGATCCCTAAGTAATGTTATTATCCCTATTCAAGACTAATAACGTCTAATACCTAGATTGAATAACAAAGACTTTTCTCTAATTAACACTCTAGGGTTGCATTAACTCGATCTGTGGATCCCCTTATTAGGTTTCACCCTAATCCGACAAAACCTTGTCACCCTATTTCTAGGAGCGCAATCAACTCCTCTTAATTATGGCAAATGTACTCTTAGATAGGGTCTATTCCTTCTCTGAATAAGAGCATGTCTTGAATCAGTATCCTGGGATATCAAAGCAAGAATTAGGAACACATAATTAAGAACAAGTTAAATATTTATCATACGATTCAGAAAATAATAACAAGATTCGTCTTAGGTTTCATTCCCCTTAGGTATTTAGGGGATTTAATTCATAACTAAATAAGAAAACAATTCAGAAGAATAAAGAATACAAAACATAAAGAAAACTCAAAACTCCTGAAGGGGAATTGAAGAGAGATCTTCAGTCTTGATGATGAATCCAGCTTTCTTGGTGTAATTCCTTACCCTTCTTCTCCGTCTCCATTTTTCTCCTCCTCTAGTGCGTATTTATAGGCTTTGGGATGCCTAGAAACCCTCCAAAGTGGCCTTTTCCGATTTGGACTTAACTTGGGCATAGCAGGGACATGCCCGTGTGACACGGCTGTGTGACGTGATTTCCAGGCCGTGTGAATCGTGAAAGCCTTGATCGACACCCTAGAAAAACACGGGCGTGTGAGCTGCCCGTGTGGAAAGGCTTAGGTCGTGTCATCTTCTCGATTTGGTCCGTTTTGTCCCTTTTTGGCTTGTTTTTGGCTCATTTTTGGCTCCTGATGCTCTCTTGAGTACAAAACATGAAATTAAAGCATTAGGAGCATCGAATTCACCAATTCTAATGAGAAATCATCTATAAAATGTATTAAAGATGGGGTAAAAATATGTATAATTTATGGTTTATCAAATACCCCCATACTTAAGCATTTGCTTGTCCTCAAGCAATATTCTCAACCCATAATCAAGATAAATTCTTCTCAACTTATAATTATTATCGATAATATCTTAAAATAATCCACAGGTCTTCAAACATTCCAAGTTGAGTATTTTATTCATGCAAACATGGGTGTCTCCCCTCATCTAAGTAATTACCTTTGATTCAGAATATCATAGAGTTTCACATCCTCACTACAGATTCACTCAAATCACTCGAGGTGTTTAAGGACAATAAATGAAGCAATCAATAGTCAATAATGAAAAGTCATTACCATAGGCTTGCATGAAATTCAAATCTCCACCACTATAATTTAAGATGATACATCAATCAAAAGGTCTTTAGAGGGTTGTAATGAGGTTTGGTTAGCGGGTGTGGTCACAAGCTGAAAGAAAGGGTTGGAATCGAGATTGAATTGAAAAATTTCCTAATTGAAAAAAAAGTTAACCTTCACTTGCGTACAACAGAGCTTCTTCTTAGAATCTGGAATTACAAATATGTATACATAATTTTTTTAAGAACAAGTTAAATAAAGAAGAAAAACATAGCTAAGAAACTTTTCCAACTCAAATCTCGACAAAAATAGGGATCAAATTAATTTGGGGGATTTCAACAATAATGGGTTAATGATTAATATTAAGGGTAATACAAGGAATGGCTTGTTAGGCTCAAGGGGTTTACTAGGGGTTAATCGTGGAGGTAGGCTTTTCATGGCATGAGGGGGTTAATCCTAAGTGCCTTAATCATTTTGATATATCAAATCAAATGGTGTGGTCTCGACATGCATAATCAAGCAAGTTCTAGAATAACAGTTCAATACTGACGTACTCAAAGCAATAATAAAAGTGAGCATGAAAGGATGAATAGATGCTCAAAAGGCTCAAAAATCTCACAAAAATTATGGCTTTTTGATGTTTAAAACTTATGAATTCTAACTCAAAGTAATACCTAAACTTTGGGGAAACAACTTAAGATTTTAAATTCTTAAAAATCAACTTATCATGCTTGATTCTCTAATTTCTTAAAGTTTAAACAATCAATGCATAAATGCTTATGTTTTAATTCAAGATATATCAATCAGAATCATAAATCAATTAAAATTTATCCTAAATATGATATGAGAGTTTTTCATGAGAACAAGGTGATTATTAATGAATACCCCCCACACTTAAGATGTACATTACCCTCAATGTACAAAGATAGATGTTAGAGAATAAAAATAAGATAGGGAGAGAAGTGAAACTTCCTGTATGATGAATTCCTCAAACTTAGAGTTTTGGAGAGTGATCGGTTTGAAAGTGGAGGAGGATTCTCCGGTGGTCGTAGAGGTTCATTAGGCCATAAGTCTTGCGCCAAAAGAATATTATATCTAGTGGTAGCTATGGTCGTGGTCGAGCAAGACATGGCAGTCATGGAGAACCTTTCCCGGTGGAGTTGTAGTTTCTATGTGATGATGAGCTTAGGAGTTCTATATAACTGAGATAAAATTAGGAACTTTTTAGGGGATATTAGGAAGAATAAGTACTCGAAAAGGAATAACCGAAATTCATGATTAAAAGTAAAATTCTAAAATCTAAAAAAATAAAAAGTAGTTTCAATTAAAAACATAAAATGATAAATAAATATTTCTAAATATCCTCATTGCTGGATGGTTCGTGAGGTGGAACTAGCAATGAGATGTGGAGGTGCTGACAACTTTGCCGTAGAGTAGCATCAATGTTGTCAAATTGTTGAAAACACTGAAGCTCGAATCGGGTGAGGTGCTCAGAGATGTTAGCATATGAAGCTGCCACATGAACTGGACGAGAGGGTAGTGGTGGCTGAGAATAGGGATGAGGGAGTGGAGAAAGGGAGATTTCGGCTAGGGCTTTGGAAAGGAAAAAGAAAATGAACAGTGATTTTCTTATATAGGGGAGGGCCACACGGCCTAGGGCCACGCCCGTGTACTTATGAGGGTGAGTTCGTGTGTTTTGAATTTTGCAATTTTTGGTCATGATTGGTTATTCTCCCATGCCCGTGTGTCTTGGGTGTGTGTGGTACACGGCCATATAGCACGGCCGTGCCTAGCTGTGTTCGTTTCTCCTATACCCGTGTGTTATGGTAGCACGCCCGTGGATTGTTGTACACGGCTGAAGGGCACGGACGTGTCGCCCGCCCGTGTCGAAGAAACAGAATCGAGCCTTGTCCCTGGCACGCCCGTGGGTTTCTATCCCCACGCTTGTGTTTTTCCTATCAAGTGCACATACGGCCATGTCGCACGGCCGTGGGGATTTATCGCACCCCGTGTTTTGGGGAAAATTATTTACCTTTTTTTCGAACGGCCGTATCGTACGGCCGTGTTTCCCTCCGTGTTGGGTACACGGCCTTAAGCACGACCGGGTTACTGGCCGTGTGATGCTGGGAACCTGTGCTTCAAATACTCTGTTAGTGACCTAAATGTTTAAAACTTAAATTTAAAATAATTTAAAATGGTTAGTACTCGGGTTGCCTCCCGAGAAGCGCTTATTTATAGTCTAAGATTGACTTACCTCTCTATTGAATGATCATGGTGGTAGTGGCAATGTGAGGATCAACAACATCTAGTAAGACTGTATCACTGACCTGAAGTTGATTAGGAGAGGTATTGGGCTTGTTTTTGCGTAGTTTTGGTTTATCATGTGTTCTCGCAATTCGTCTAGCTCCTCTATCCGTAGTCTTCGTTCTTCATGGACGTCTTTGTTCTCTTCATGATAGTAGTGCACTGTCTCTGTTGTCTTTCTTCGAGGAAGTTCCTGCAAGGACGATTGAATATTAGTTTTATCATCGATAGTTTTTATAGCATTATCTTGAGTCTTAGAGGTTTTGACTGAGTTGCATGCTTGGAGTGTTACTGCGTCGTCACCTGCATGAAGTGTTAGCTCTCCTGTGCCTACATTAATAATGGTTCTGGAAGTTGCTAAAAATGTCGTCCTAAAATTAGAGGTACCTTGTTATCCTCATCCATATCTAAGACAATGAAGTCTACTGGGTAAATAATTTTATCAATTTTAACGAGAACGTCTTCAATAATACCCTTAGGAAATCTAACTGTTTTGTCAGCCAATTGTATGCTCATCCTAGTCTATTTGGGTTTACCAAGATCTAGTCGTTTAAACATTTTATATGGTATAACATTTATACATGCCCCTAGATCAGCTAAAGCATTATTCACAGATAGACTACCAATTAAGCAAGGAATTGGAAAACTCCTTGGATCTTTCAATTTGTTAGGTTGCTCATTCTTTAGAATAGCTGAGCAAACTGCATTGAGTTCCACATGTGATGTAGCGTCTAATTTCCTTTTATTGCTCAAAAGTTTCTTTAAGTATTTTTCTGAGTTAGGCATCTACAAAAGAACTTCAATAAAGGGTAAGTTAATATGTAATTTCTTTAAGAGTTTGACAAACTTACCGAATTGTTCTTCTGTTCTGTCTTTCGTCATCGCTTTAGGATATGGCACACGAGGTTCATGAGTTGTACTTACCTGTTTGGGACCATTATTGTTTACCTCTTCTTGTCCTTTGTTCATCGCGTTGTCTTGCTATATTTCTGGCTCAGGTGCAATGAATCCTTCCTTATCTTGAGTGCTGATTGCATTGAGGTGTTCCCTCGGATTAGGTTCAGTATTACTTGGTAGGCTACCTTGTGGTCGTTCGGAGATTAGCTTGGATAGCTGGCCTATCTGATTTTCGAGTCCTTGGATCGATGCTTGTTGATTCTTAAGTTTTGTCTCGGTATTTTGGAAACGGGTTTCTGGCACCGAGATGAATTTAGAAAGCATCTCTTCAAGGTTTGGTTTTTTCTCCTGTTGATAAGGTGGTTGTTCAAAACCTTGAGGATTTTATGGCTTTTGATTTCCATGACCACCCCAGGAGAAATTTGTTTGGTTCCTCCAACCTGCATTATAAGTATTACTGTATGGGTTATTTTTGAGATCTAATGTTATTATTACCCATATAGTTGACTTGTTCCTCTTTAGTTGTAGGATTGAAGGACTGGTATGCTGTATGTACACCTCCTCCGCTTGAGTCACACCTCATTACTGGATGTACTTGCGTAGAACCAAGAAAACTATCAATCTTTTTATTGAGAAGTTTTACCTGATTAGAGAGCATGGTGACTGGATCGATGTTATAGACGCCGGCTATTCTCGTTGGCTTTGTCCTCATAACTTGCCACTGATAGTTGTTCAATGACATCTCCTCTATGAATTCATAAGCATCTTCCGGTGTTTTATTGTTGATGGTTCCGCCAGCAGCTGCGTTAATTATTTGTCTTGTCGAGGGATTCACACCATTGTAGAATGTTTGAACTTGCAGCCAAAGCGGTAACCCATGGTGATGGCACCTTCTTAGTAAGTCCTTGTATCTCTCCCATGCATAGTAAAGTGTTTCTAAATCCATCTGCACAAAAGAAGAGATATCATTACGTAATTTAGCCATTTTAGGTGGCGAAAAATATTTTAGTACAAACTTCTCGGTCATTTGTTCCCAAGTAGTGATAGACCCTCATGGTAACGAGTTCAACCACTGTTTAGCTTTGTTTCTCAGTGAAAAGGGAAATAACTGAAGACGAATGGCATCATCAGAAATCTCATTGATTTTGAATGTATCGCAAAATTCAAGAAAATTTGCCAAGTGCTTGTTGGGATCCTCATCCCGCAAACCATCAAACTGAACAAACTGCTGTATCATTTGAATTGTGTAAGGTTTTAGTTCGAAATTTTTTGCAACAATAGTAGGTCTAACTATACTAGACTCAATTCCTATTAAAGAAGGTTTAGCATAGTCATACATAGTACGTGGAGTAGGATTTTGATTAGTTGCAATTGCAGGAGACAGCTGATCGCCTGGGTTTTCAGCCATCTCATCGGTTGGGGTTTGAGTATTGTCTTCTCGCTCGTTCTCTATGTAGCATAAACTATGCTTTATTTCTCTTTAATTTTTGCGAATTGTACGATCGATTTCTTCGTCAAAGAGTAATGGTCCTGACGGGTTTCTTCTAGTCATAAACTATAAAAACCTGCCAAGAGAGAGAAAAAAAGTAAATTAATAAATATAAAATAAAATAAAATATCAAGAAAAATAAATGGCTAAAGTAATAAAAATTTAGTGTTCCTAATATTTCAGTTCCCCCGCAACGGTGCCAAAAACTTGATCGCGTGATTCGTAACAAGTAATAAATATTTATAATGAAGATCAAACCTAGACTAACTATTATCACGACGAAAAGGCAAGTGCACCTATCGAACAATAGTATAGTAATGGCAAGACCGGGATATCGTACCCAAAAGAACCAAAAGTACTAGTAATAACTATCGTTTTATTATCTAGCCTAAGAATAAAAGGAGTTTGTTTTAATTAACTAATTATTTAAACTAAAAACGCACAGAGAAAAGAATTAGGGAATTGCTTTTGGGAAAATCGATTGACTTGAGACAATACTTAAGGAAAAATCCACCTAGACTGTACTTGTTATTCTAGCTCCGAATCGAACTATTTATTCATTCAACTTGTTCCGTAGAGATCCCTGAGTTATGTTATTATCCCTATTTAAGACTAATAACGTCTAATCCCTAGATTGAATAACCAAGACTTTTCTCTAATTAACACTCTAGGGTTGCATTAACTCGATCTATGAATCCCCTTATTAGGTTTCACCCTAATTCGACAAAACCTTGTCACCCTATTTCTAGGAGCGCAATCAACTCCTCTTAATTATGGCAAATGTACTCTTAGATAGGGTCTATTCCTCCTCTGAATAAGAGCATGTCTTGAATCAGTATCCTGGGATATCAAAGCAAGAATTAGGAACACATAATTAAGAACAAGTTAAATATTTATCATACGATTCAGAAAATAATAACAAGATTCGTCTTAGGTTTCATTCCCCTTAGGTATTTAGGGGATTTAGTTCATAACTAAATAAGAAAACATTTCAGAAGAATAAAGAATACAAAACATAAAGAAAACCTAAAACTCCTGAAGGGGAATTGAGGAGAGATCTTCAGTCTTGATGATGAATCCAGCTTCTGAGATGGATCAATCTGCTTCCTTGGGGTAATTCCTTACCCTTCTTCTCCGTCTCGCTTTTTCTCCTCCTCTAGTGCGTATTTATAGGCTTTGGAATGCCTAGAAACCCTCCAAAGTGGCATTTTCTGAATTGGACTTAACTTGGGCTCAGCAGGGACACGCCCGTATGACACGGCCATGTGAATTGTGAAAGCCTTGATCGACACCCTCGAAAAGCACAAGCGTGTAAGCTGCCCATGTGGCAAGGCTTAGGCCGTGTCATCTTCTCGATTTTTTTTCGTTTTGTCCCTTTTTGGCTCATTTTTGGCTCGTTTTTGGCTCCTGGTGCTCTCCTGAGTACAAAACATGACATTAAAGCATTAGGAGCATCGAATTCACCAATTCTAATGAGAAATAATCTATAAAATGCATTAAACATGGGGTAAAAATATGTATAATTTACGGTTTATCACACATCACATTCAATGTCTCTAAACTCGTTTTCGCTCTTTCAAGGATTACATCCAAATTCAAGGTAGTTTTGCTTCTCTCCCTCTCTTCTGATATTATGCTTATATTGCTATTATATATCTTTGTACATTGAGGACAATGTACATCTTAAGTGTGGGGAGGTTATTTATGTGATTATCAGAAAATCCCTGAATTTTTTTTTATATCTTGTTCTCAAATAATTTCTCATATCCTTATTAGAGTATATTTTGATTGATTTATGATTTTTATTGATATGTTTTGAATTAAATCATAAGTAACTGTGCAGTGATTGTTTAAACTTTAAGACATTAGAGGATCAAGCATGATAAGTTGACTTTTGAGAAGTAAAATTGATAGGTGGTTTCCCTGAATTGAGGTGTTATCTTGAAGTTTTGAATTTACAGGATTGACATCAAATACCAATAATTTTCGTGAGATCTTGAGCCTTTTAAGAGCATATATCTTTCTTGCTCACTAATTTTATTGGTTATGAGTGTGTCAACATTGATTCGTTATTCTAGAACTAGCATCGATTATACATGTCGAGACCACACCTTTGATGTGATATACTAAAATGATAAAGGCACTTAGGTTTAACCTATTTACCCCATAAAAAGCCTACCTACATAATTGACCTCTAGTGAACCCCTTTAAGCCTTAACTATTATTTCTTGATTTTTCCCTTAATATTAACCCACAACTTAGCCCTTTTTGATTCATTAAGTATTCCTCCCTTTTTATTGACCCTTTTTTTTTAATCTAGATTTGATTTGATTAGTTACCTAACTTTGTTCGTTCATTCCAGTTGCTGAATTATTTCTTTTTATGGACTTTCCATTATTATACTTGTTCTTATACCTAAAAAAAGTATATTTATATTCATTCAAATTACATATTTTTCTAAAAAGCTTGGATAAGTTAAAGTCATTATTGAGAGAAAAGCTCACTTCATTAGTTTTTGGTTAGTGTTAATTTTGGCACTTGTTTGTAACTCAGTAATTAGCTTTGTTTTTCTAATTTTGAGAAGCTATTAAATTAATCTCAATTATAACCCTCTTTTTCAGCCTTTATCCACACCTTTAACCCAAGCCCCATTAGAACCCGGTTAAAGACCTTTTGATTTGTGTATCATCTCATTATAGTGGTGGAGATTTGATGTCCATGCAAGCCTATGGTAATAACCTTTCATGCTTGACTATTGAGTGCTTAATTATTGAACCTTAAACACTTTAAGTGATTTAAGTGAATCACTAGTGAGGATGTCAACCTTGTCAATTTGGAATTAAAGGTGATCACTTAGATAAATGGGGATACCTATGATTTTATAATTGAAATGCTCAATTTTGATTGTTTGAAAATTTAATGTTCTTATAGTTAAGCTCTTAACGTATGATTACTTGTGAATTATTTCAAACATTATTGATGAGAATTATAAATTGAGAAGGATTTATTTTAATTGTGACTTGAGGATTTTGCTTAAGGACAAGCAAATGCTTAAGTGTGGGGATATTTGATAAACCGTAATATATACATATTTTTACCCCATGCTTGGCATATTTATAGATGATTTTTCCTTGGTTTTATTGAATTCGATGCTCCTAATCCTTGAAATTCATGTTTTACACTTAGGTGAGCATAGAAAGATGAAAAAAGCATGAAACGGGCCAAAAACGGACAAAATGGGCCTAATTCAGCTTAGCACACGGCGTAGGCACTTCCACACGGGTAAGCCACACGCTTGTGTGTGACACACGGGTAGACCACAAGCCCATGTGTCATGGCCGTGTCAACATCAATCCAAGTCAGAGTTGTACATAGCCTGAGCCCCTTCACAAGGGCGTGGCACATGGCTGTGTCCCTGTCGAGCCTAAGTTTAATTCTACTCAAAAAAAGGTTTATTTTGGGTGAATTTGGGCATTCCAAAGTCTATTTAAAGACCCTAGAAGAGGATTAAAGGGGACGCAAAATTGAAGGCAAAAAATACTCAAGGACAGCCATCAGAATCACTTCAGAGGCAGGATCTACATTAAGACTAAAGATTTCCATCCAATTTCCTAGAAGTTCTTTGGGTTTCTTTATGCTTTGTTGTTTTCCAAACTTTGAGATGTTTTCCATTATTATTATGAACTAAACTCCCTAAATACTTAAGAGAGATAAAACCTAAGATGGATTTTATTATTATTTGAGTTATATGATAAATACTTGTTCTTATTTTTAATTGTGAATTTAACCCTTGCTTTAATATTCCAGGATATTAATTCAGGTTTTCGATGTGCTTATTCAGTGGAGAAAAAGTCCCTGTTTAAAAGTAGATCATTCATAATTAAGAGGAGTTGCATGCAATCCTAGAGATAGGACAACATAAATCTGAGTCAAATCTAATAAGGGAATCCATAGATCGAGTTAATGCAATAATAGGGGTTTTAATTAGAAAGAGATTTCAATTAATCAACCTAGAATCAGTTGTTTTTAGTATTGAGAGAGATATTAACATAAATCAGGGATTTCTACGGATTAAGTCAGGTGAATAAATCGTCAAACTCAAAGGTAATAAGTGAAGTCTAAGTGGATTCTTCCTTGGGTATTGTCTTCTTCATTGATTTTCTAAAAAGTATTTTCCAACTTTAATCTCTATCGTAATCTTAGTTAATTAGATAATTAGTTTTAGTTTAAAAAACATTCTTTAATTCTTAGGCTAGAGAATAAAAAGATAGTAATTATTAGTACTTTTAGTCCTCGTGGATACGAAATTTCCGGTCTCACCATAGCTATACTACTATTTGATAGGTGCTCTTGCCTTAGTCAAATTTTTAGTTAGTTTAGCGACCATCGTTCATGGATTTTTGAAAGACATTTGAACAAGGGTTATAATGAGATACACATTCTTAAACGACTTTTGGCGGAGTATAAAAAATGTTTTGTGATAAGAGGGATCACCATGACTCTACATGTCTAACAATTTTAGAAGATCTCTCATTTGTTTTGAAATTCCATTAGTGTGTTTTAAAATAAAATAATGGTTACCAATGTTTGATTCACTACCCATCCAATGAGAAAAGAGAAAAAGAACGTACGTATGACACCGAGCCCATTGATGAGTCTTCTTCTAGTGCTACCATTGACGGTGACGATATAAATGAGCAAGAGACTTCGAATGATGTTGTTTGTGAAGACAGTAAGTGTGATTTTGTGCATGTTGTTGAGTCTAAATCTGGCATTGCACCTTTTTTCCAAAGTTGATGTCAAATAAGTTGATAGTGATAGTGAGAACTGTGATTATAGTGATACTGCACATTATGAATTGAAAAAAGTTGATAGTGAGAATTGTTTCCTAGAGTCCATGAGTTTGAACTAGTTAAAAGAGTTATATTCTAATGAATTCAATGTTCAAACTTTTTGTGAGGGGTTAAGGGGAAGTGGGGATGATTCATGTAAAAATATTGAGAGAAAAAAGACCTTTAGCGATAAAATTCAATTTGATTGTCCAAATTTGGTGAGTGAAAATTGTTGAGTTAAAATTAGAGAGTTCAATTCACATTGTAAAATAGAATGCAAAAAAGAAAGAACCTATACAAAGTAAAAGAATGATTATTCTTTCACTAACCTTAACTTGAATTTGTCTAGTGGACTTAGTTCTTTCTTTCATGAATTTTTTGATCCTTTGAGTGGAGCTCAATTAAACCCTTCCACCTATGGTAAAGATTCTTTATTGTTCAACCAAAGACAAGATTCAAGGATGAATCTTTTCAAGGAAAGAGGGAATGATACATGCACGGATAGAGTAAAATTTTTTAAATTCAATTCACCAAAGCTATCAATTTTCAAGTTTAGAAAATCAATTGACTTGCAACAACTTTTTGGATGGGATCCAAACATTTTTGTGTTAAGATGCCTTCATACCGTTCAAAGAGTTATCTCTTAGCTTCGAAACACACTTTGAATCACCCAATTTCGAGTCCGTGAGCTCAAGTTAGTGAAAACTGCGTGACTAGAATTTTTGGACGAGATTATTATAGGAAATTTTGATTTTCAAGATTTAATTCAAGTTTAAATCATATTGGGTTCGATTTAAGGCTTAATTTTGGTTATATATGAGCCCAATATTATATTTATTAGGTTTTATGTATTTATTATTTATTTATTCTGAATTTTAGGTTATTTTTAAGTATTTTAAGTTGTTTAAGAGTTTTATATTTCTTAGTCAACAAAAAAGTTTAGTTCTATTGAAACTACTTCTTGTTTAAATAAATTAGAGTTTTATTGTTCTTAAGTGTTTTATTTTCATGTAATTAGCTAACTGATAAACTGTAATTTATACATATTTTTACCCCATGCTTAACACATTTTATGGATGATTTTTCCTTAGAATTGGTAAATTTGATGCTCCTAATGCATTAATTTCATGTTTTATACTTAGGAGAGCATAGGAGAGCGAAAGGAACGAGAAACGGGCCAAAAACGGAGAAAAAGGGCCAAAGTACGAATTCAACACGGCCTGGACTTCCTCACACGAGCAGACCACACGCCCGTGTCAATTTGGCAGATTCGAAGCACGACTCATACGGGCATGTCACACGGGCGTGTCCCTGCCGAGCCTAAGTTGAGTCCAATTCGAAAAAGGCTAATTTTGAGAGGTTCTAGGCATTCTAAAGCCTATAAATACACCCTAGAGGAGAAAAGTAGGGGGCACATAGGGAGGAAGGAAGAAATTACTCGAAGGAAGCCGATTGATCGATCTCAGAAGTCGGATTCATCCTCAAGACTGAAGATCTCCCTTCAATTTCCCTTCAAGAGTTTTCCTTTTTAGTTATGAACTAAATCCCCTAAATATCTAAGGAGGATGAAACCTAAGACAAATCTTGTTAGTAATTTCTGAATTCTATGATAAATATTTAACTTGTTCTTAATTATGTGTTCTTTATTCTTGTTTTGATATCCTAGGATACTGATTCAAGATAAGCTCTTATTCAGAGGAGGAATAGACCCTGTCTAAGAGTACATTTGTCATAATTAAGCGGAGTTGATTGCGCGCCTAGAGATAGGGTGACAAGATTTTTCTGGATTAGGGTGAAACCTAATAAGGGGATCCAGAGATCGAGTTAATGTAACCCTAGGGTGTTAATTAGAGAAAAGTCTCAATTATTCAATCTAGGGATTAGACGTTATTAGTCTTGAATAGGGATAATAACATAACTTAGGGATCTCTACGGAACAAGTTGAATGAATAAATCGTCCGATTCGGAGCCAGAATAACAAGTACAGTCTAGATGGATTTTTCCTTAGGTATTGTCTCAAGTCAATCGATTTTCCCAAAAGTAATTCCCCAATTCTTTTCTCTGTACGTTTTTAGTTTAAATAATTAGTTAATTAAAACAAACCCCTTTTATTCTTAGGCTAGATAATAAAAAGGTAGTTATTACTAGTACTTTTGGTTCTCTTGGGTACAATATCCCGGTCTTGCCATTACTATACTATTGTTCGATAGGTGAGCTTGCCTTTTTGTCGTGATAATAGTTAGTCTAGGTTTGATCTTCATTATAAATATTTATTACTTGTTACGAATCACTCGATCAATATGTATGTGACATGTAGATATAGGTCAAGGTGGTGGTAGAGGTTGGGTTCCACAATCACAGTGCCCAGTGAAGAGGTTATCGTGGTGATCGATGTCGTGGTGGCTATAGTCATGGTCGAGCAGGACATGGCAGTCGTGGAGGATTGTTTGTTTATTCCTTAGTAGCACCCATCGATTGAACCTTTTGAAACTGCGATGCCATCAATAATATTTAAGGGATTTATATTTATAGGGTTGTTATGGTTAGTAATAATGAGATAACTAGATAAAAGAAAATTCAAATTATACTAATAAAAGTCTTGTAAGAAAATGATAATTAAAGTCCAAAAGAAATGCAAAAATAAAAATTAAATAAAAAGAAAAACAAATTAAAATTTCAATGGACTTAAAAGTCCTCGTCGACAGCTGGGTCGTGAGGTGGTGGTGTTGGAGGTTAGAACCAATTGTGAAGCTTGTTGGAGATCATCTCTTCAAAAGGTTTCATAGGGCATCACCTTTCATATTGTTCCATTCAAATATTTATCCAGCTTTTCCATATCTTTTTTTAATCTTAATTTTATCCTTCGTAAAATTTTTCTAATACTACATATTCTTTTAAAGTTTCAGGTCTTAAGATCCAAGGGTTTCCTTGTAAGATTCAACTTATAATCATCGGAAACTCTTTAGATCTTCTTCTTCCTTACTTGAAACCATTCTTCCTCGTACTTCTATTCTCTGCCTTGATTGCTCTTTCTCACTTGGTGTTAATTCGTTTTAGGTATTTTACATGCCAAATAGGCTTGATTACCCTTCAATTCATTTTTTCCATGTACCACAACAACTTGAATTCGATCTTGGTTTGCTACCCATATCATTGATTACTCTTTGATAAAGGCACTGTGGAATAGCTGAATACACCCAATTCTGAGTCGAGGTTACTCTACTGAAATTTTGGATATTTTATTTATGTTGGTATTTTGTTACCCAAATTCCTGTTTAAAAAAAGTGGTAAGTTAGGGGTATTTGTGGGGGTGAAGGTTGCAGATCCCGATTAAACATAAAATTGGACTGGGGTTGTAATCGGGGGTGCAGAGGCCAGAGGTTCCTAGGGTACAGTATAGATTGTACTAATGGAATCAGTGTAGAAGTACACTTCTTCTATTTGATATTGATTTGAATAAGGTGTTTCAACCTTACTGTATTGCTTCTATTAGACTTTGATTAGAATAAGGTTTTTTAACCTATAAATAGACGTAATCATCTCTCCTCTTGGATTATTCGAATTCAACAATTAGTAAAAATTTCTTCTCCTCTGCCTGTAGTTTTTCCCAATAGTTTCCATGTAAAATCTATGTGTTCTATATTTCTCTCTTTCTTTGAGATTCATTTTCATTATTGACGTTCGATTCTCACAATTTAGTTACAAAATAAATTCTAATTTTTATGAGTTCTCGAGATATAAACTTCGATTTTGGTTCCCAATAGAGAAAGTAAACTTTCCCTACTGGAAAATTATAGTTTTCTTTTTGTGTTCAATTTGTAGTAAGAGCCATTCACTTAGCAATTGAGAGTTCGAGAATAGCGAATAATAACATTAGGTTGAAAGCCAAGAACCAACAAGTCTTGCTAGTCCAGAAACACAAGTATTATATTTGATAAAATTTGTAGCTATAGATATCACAATAAATATTTAGGTTTTATGAAATTATTTGAAATTCTACTATGTAACAAAACTATTCTGGTAAACAATTTTTCCCAAAATATTGCCTATTACTTAGACCTTTTTCAAACTCTTTATATATTTTCAGTTTCTAAGAACCTTATTTCTATGTCAAAAATTGATGTTTATGAGTTTAATGTTAACTTTTGACATGGTTGTTTCAACTTAGAATAATAATGTTATAGGTTTTGGAAACCTTATTGATGGTTTATATAAATTGAAACTTGATAATGTTTTTCTGGAATCCTTACTTGTTGGTCATAACAATGTTTGAATTAAACGCAATATGCTAAATGAAAATTTTGCTTACTTGTGGCATAAATGTTTGGGTCATGTATCCAAAGAAGACTAGATAGATTAGTAAAGAACTAAAATTATATTGAATTTGACTTTTATAAACATTGGTGGATGTGTGGATTGCATTAGGGGAATGTAAATGAAACATACAATGAAAGATGCCACAAGAAGTACTTCTTGAAATAATGTACACCAATACATGTCAACATTTTAATGTTCTATATTTTAATTGTGAAAATATTTTATCACTTTTATTTATAATTTTTTACAGTATTTTAACATCTATTTGCTTAATGAAAATTATTAATCAGTAAATGCATTTGAGGTATACATTAACGAGGTTGAAAGGCAATTCTATAAAAAAAATGAAAATAGTAATATCACATATAGGTGATGAATATTATGAGAAACACACTAAACTAAGACAATATCCAAGTTCATTAGCAGAATTCCTTAAGAATGAGAGTAGAAATATCAAAATTCCTATGCATTTTAAAATTTATATCAAGAACATTCAATGAAGTTCTCACAAGGAAAAAATGAATTTCAAGAAGGAATGATATGGTAAAGAGGCATACTTCAAATCAATTTGAAAAGAACAAATTTATGCAAATTCTAACGAATAGGTCCTAATTGCATGATGAAAGATATTAATTGATATTTAAACAAAATTATCAGTTGTTAACAATAAGTGTGACCAAAACATGAATCATGAATCAAAAATCAAAATTGCATGCTAAAGACAAAACAATATAAGCATGAGCAATTCCTTTCCCCGCTTCCTAGATGCATATCTTTAAAATTTTTTCTCCCCTTTTTATAGATGCAAAATGTTATTAAACAAAATAAGACATGGAAATCACAAAGGCATCAATAAAACAGATATCAAAAGCATACCAAAGCTAAAAAGCAATCATGAAAAGCATAAGGAGAGAATTTAGGCAAGCATATTTAAGCATAAAATATGTCATAACAAATGTATCTAAAAGATATAGCAATTTACAACAAGATACAAATGAAAGGAGTCCTAATCTAAGACAAAATATAATCCTAACTTCTTAACTTAAGTCTAATCCAAATTTCTAAACTTAAGTTCTAATTTTGGTCTAGTTCTAAGCATAATTCTAGAGCTAGTCCTAAAGGTTAATCCTTATTCTAGTTCTAAAAGTAAGACCCTATATTATTCATAAAGTATGTTCTAGTGTCATGGGTTGCGCGTCGGTGCTCGCAACCATGACAAACTGGTGCGATCCATCGTGTTCGAGGGAGGTCATTTAGCCAAACCAAACTGGCCCAACCAAACTGGCCCGGTGATTGGAGAGATTAAAAGCCCATCTCAAGAGCCTGATAGAAATGGGAAGTGTTCTAGAAGATATAATTATGGAATCTTAGAGTTCTATTTGTATATAGCTGGTTATGTAAGCTTAGAGTTCTAATTGTATTCAGCTTTTAATTATAGCTATTGATATACTGTGAGGCTCAACTATAAATAGAGACCTCTTTGCTCATTGTATATTCATTGAGTTATTAATAAGAATTTTGAGAGTATTCACTCAAACTTTTCTCTCAAGTGTTCTTGCTTTTGTTCATCTTTCAAGGCTCGTTCTTACTTCGTTCTTCTGTTGTTCTTCGTGAAAATCTTAAGGGAATTCTATTGAATCCTTTATTGTTGCGAGTGAAGTTGACTTGGGCGTTTTTGCTGCTGAATCTTTTTTTGTTACAAGTTAGGCTGACTTAGGCGTTTTGAGCAGAGAAACTGCCTAAGGCCGCACGGATCGCGTGGGAAAACTCTAAGTCCGTGACACTAGTACCTTATACATAACTTAAGGTCACGGGATAAGAAAAGCTTAAGAAAAGAGTTTAAGACTTTAATACTTTGCAAAATGGATGTCAAAGGGTCCAAAACAAGATAAAAGCATTTTTTTATCATTTTGAACATTTTCAACAAAAATTAGTAAATAAAGCAAACTTGTTCAAATGAATTTATGGCCTTAATTTCAAGAAATTAAAAAAATTCTTTAAATCACATAATTTCTTGAAAAGTCAAATGATTTTCAAAAAAGATCATTAGAATACAAAGTATTTTCAATGTTATTAAAAAAGTTTAAGCTAAGATACTTCCTCTAAGTATATGTATAAGTGTGACTTTGACCACACACTTCTATTTTTACCTAAAAATCCAAAAATGCAATAAAAATAGTCTAGAGACCAATGATATTGATACCTTCCCTACATGCTCGATACCTCAGAGTCAAAATGAACAAGTAGTCATTTTTCAGGAATATGTACACATACCACTTGACAAGGTACCGATGCCCTCTAGAAAAAGTGTAGAAAAAGTAAATTAAGCAAACTTAAAAACCTATACAAGTATTCCTAGAGCCAATACAAAATATTCTAACAAACATATAATCCTAAAACATATACAATCAATCTAACAAAACACTCCAAACATGTTTGAATAAAAAAAATCGCTAGGTGACTTCTTTTGCGACAATAAAGCATATTGAACTAAGGTACTAAGTGGCATGAATGTATATCACTAATGTTTATTGTTAATGACAATAAAATTACTAGCTAAATGATTAATTTTGTATGACATTATAAGCATCATAATAATCTATTATAAGAATATATATAATTATTTATTTGTCACTTATAGCATTAATTATGATGATTTTTTTAAGTGTCGCTTAAATAACATTACAACATATACTGCAAGCATAGAGAAAACAAATAATTGTCATGCTTAATAATTAATGATATATTATGTATGAAAATTTCATAAAAAAATCATAGGTTTACATCGTATATGTTCAATGTTAAAATTTACCAATTGGTGATAAATGTTTTTCTTACATCTTGACTAAATTGTGACAATTTTTATTATCATCAATATATATTTTTATTAATGACGAATTATTTTTATTTTTAGAAAAATCTTAATGTCGCTATTATTAATAACTTTTCTTTTCATAATTTAATTTGCCATATCCATAATATATAAAAGAACACAATATTTTTATAACTTATCAAATCTTTACTTTTTTTATATATTTTATGTGACGATTTTAAAAAAATACCATTAAGATTTTATCACTTAATATCACCATAATCTGATTTCTTATTCATCTATTTGGGTTTCGAATTTTTGAGAAATATGGTATATAACCCATCATTCAATCATTATAGAAAGGTAAGGTTGTAATTTTTTTCATTGCCGCAATATTGAACTTGGAAGGAAAACATAACTATGTCATCAATAAGAACATTACTATATATTAATGATTAATGATTAATAATAAATAAGACTAAGTAGATCGAGATTTGGTAGCTTATTCAATTATATTTCATAATATTAATTTGATTACAATTAGATCTATCCAGATAGCTTGTCCAACCTGGTAGATTCGGTCCAATTTCGGTAAACTTGGATAAAGATTTTTGCATTTTGGGTCATCCCGACTTGACCTCAATTCAATTTATATAATAAAAAATATTTTTAAATTAAAATTTATTTATAAAAAATATATAAAATAGTAACTAAATATATATTTTAATAATTTATTAATTTTTAAATAGTAAAATGAGTTTTTTTGGAGGACGGGCTGACTCAAAAACGAGTTTGAGCTTGAAAACTATTTTGGAATCGGGCGTCAGCCCGACCCAACTATGCCCTTGGACACTTCTAATTACATTAAACAATAAATACTAATATCCATTTAATTAATTTAAATTTTATTATGATGGTTTAAGTAGAATTGCTAAAGGATTGGGTTTGAACAACTTGTGGAAGCACAATGATTGGTTGTCCAACATTCTTTTGTATTTGAGGAGTGTTATGAGTAATGTCCAATATTTCACTTGTAGCGAGAGTTTAATTATCATAATGATTCAACTCAGAAATTAAATTATAAGATGAATCTCTCCCACTAATCTAGTCATTCTCAAGAAATCAGAACTTTTGAATTTCTTGATTCCACAATTCTAGTGCTATGTTTTGGACATTAAAATTTGTACCCTTTGAATCTTTTAGCAAGTCAATAAGGTACCCACTTATGGTCATTGGGTCCACTTTCTTTTCTTGTGGATTATAAAATCTTACTTCAGAAGGGCACCCCCAAGTGTGCATATGTCTCAAACTTGGTTTCTAACCTTTCCAAATTTAAATGGCATTTTAAAAACTTCCTTGATTGGAACTTGGTTTAATATATATTGTTATTTTAAGAGCTTTCTGTCCACAACAAAGAAGGAAGTTTGGAGTTACTAAACATACTCATTATCATACCCATCAATATACAATTTATTCTCTTTGCTACATTATTTTGATCTGGTGAGCTAAGCAACTTTTTCTAAGTTATAATACTTTACTTTCGAAGAAAATTAGCAAATAGACTAGGTGCTTGTTCGGTTCTAGTGTATCTACCTTAGTATTCTCCACCTCTATCTGATCTCATGATTTTAATTTGTTTCTCACATTGTCCTTCTACCTCTGCATTAAATATTTTATAAGCATTTAGTGATTCATCATTGTTGTGAAGCAAGTACAGGTACATGTATCACGAGTAATCATCTATAAAGGTGATAAAATATTGATAACCATGTAAAGTCATATTAGGGCAACAAATATCAGTATGTATGATTTCTAATAATTCAGTACTCCTCCTATCACCTTTATTGGTTTTATTTATTTTCTTTCCTTTAATGTAGTCAATACATGAATCAAAATATGTAAAATCGAGAGTTTCAAGAACTCCATTGTTTACTAACTTCTTAATTCTATTAATAGAGACATGTCCTAGTCTCCGATACCATAAATTGGAAGATTTAACATTCATAACACAATGTTTTAATACCAATATTATCATAAACTTGCATTGTTTTATAAAGGGTATTGTCTTAAAAATTAATTTGAAAAAGATCATCAGACATTATACCATTCCCAACAAGATCATATTTATAAAATAATTTAAAACTTGTATCTGAAAAATCAAAGGAATAACTTAAGGGCTCAAGTCTCGAAATTGAGATCAAGTTTCCAGAGAAACTTGGACTATAAAATTCCTTTCCAAATTCAAAACAAAACCAAAATCTAAAACTAATAAGCATGTACCAACGGCTTCCACATTTGAATGCATCTTATTTCTTGAATATATGACGATTAGTTTACCTTTCTTGTTAAGCCAAGCCTTAAGTTTGGCACAATCTTTCCTTATGTGCCCTTTCTTTTTATAGAAAAAACACTTGGATTCCTTCTTGAAGTCATTTTAGGAGTTAATTGGGATTATTTTACCCTTTTCCCTTTTGTTTGGCTTGTCTAGTATTCTTTCCTTACATTGTCATATGAGCACTTTGAATTCGTTCAAGCAACAACCTACATTCTTCTTGAACACACATGGTCAAGAGTTCATTAATTGATCACTTTTCTTATGTGTGTTTAGGAGATTGATAATACTCTAGGATGACATATTTTTATGTATTAATTATATGTTTATTTTGAGTATGATCCTACTAATTTGAGCTATTTATGGTTTTTTATCTTATGGGGACTAAATTGAAGGCAAAAATAAATTTAGGGGCTAAAAGTGTAAATTTAAAGTTAAATTGGCCTAGCATGCAAAATAGGAGAGAAGTGGTGCCGAAAATGCAAAATGTGGAAGATTTTGGGAGCAAAAATGCAAAAGAAGAGATTTTATAGCATAAGACTCTATTTTAATTCCTATTATATTAGGATAATTATTAAGGATTATTATTTAGATATAATTTTAGCTTTTATCTTTATTTATCCTTATTTATCTTTATTTAATTGAATTTATCTTTTAGAATTTAATTAGGAATAGACTAGGTTTTCTAGTATTATAAATAGGGGATAAAGTGACACAAATTGCACTCATCTTTTCTATAAACACTCTCTCCCCCAAAAAGTTTAGCCTTTTGTTCTTTTCATATTTTTTCAATAAAATTTCCATTTCTATTAAATTTATTTCTTTCTCCACAAAAACCATGAGCCATTAAATTTATCTAGCCGAAGGTTGTCAAAGTTCCCCAAAAAGGGTTTGATGTGAACAAACCGCGATAAGTTTTAAATTTATGATTGACCGTACTTGAAAACTAACTATTATCACGATGAAGGCAAGCGCACCTATCGAACAATTGTATAGTTTATAGCAAGATCGGAATGTCGAACCCACAGGAACTAAATGTTCTAGTATTAACTCTCTTTTTATTATCTAGCCTAAAGATAAAAGGGGTTTGTTTTATCTAAATTAATTAAATAAACTTAAGAATGTACAGGAAGAAAATTAGGGAAATACTTTTGGGAAAAACTGATTGATTTGGACAATACCCAAGGAAAAATCTACCTAGACTTCACTTGTTATTTGACTCTGAATCAGAAGATTTATTCACTTGACTTGATCCGTAGAAATCCCTAAGTTATATTATTATCTCTCTCGAGACTAACAACGTCTAACCCTAGGTTGATTAATTGAAAGCTCTTTCTAATTAAAACCCCTAGTTTTGCATTAACTCGATCTATGGATTCCCTTATTAGGTTTCACCTTAATCCGGAAAAATTATGCCGCCCTATGTCTAGGGGTGCAATCAACTCCACTTAATTATGCTAGATCTACTCTTAGACAGGGACTTTTGCTCCTCTGAGTAAGCACATCAATACTTGAATCAATATCCTGGAATATTAAAGCAAGAATTAAGAACTCATAATTAAGAATAAGTCAAATATTTATCATATAATTCAGAAAATAATAACACGATCCATCTTAGGTTTCATTCCCCTTAGGTATTTAGGGGACTTAGTTCATAAGTATAAAAGAAAACATCTCAGAAGAATAATAACAAAACATAAAGAAAACCCAAAAAACCCCTGAAGGAAATTGAAGGGAGATCTTCAGTCTTGAAGGAGAATCTGGCTTCTGAGATGGATCAATCGGCTTTCTTCGAGTAATTCCTTGCCTCCTACTCTGTATCCCCCTTCTAGGTACCTCATGGGGTGTTTATATAGGTTTTAGGATGCTTTAAAACCCTCAAGAGTGGCCTTTTCCGAATAGGACTAGACTTGGGCTCGACAGGGACACGCCCGTGTGACACGCCCATGTGGTGTGGCTTAGGCCGTGTTGTAATCTGCTAAATAGACACGGGCATGTGAACTAACCATGTGAGGAAGTCCAGGCTGTGTTGATTTCCCATGTTGACCTATTTTCTCCGTTTTTGGCTCGTTTCTCGCCCTTTTTACTCTCCTATACTCACCTAAGTATAAAACATGAAATTAAAGGATTAGGAGCATCGAATTCCACAAATCTAATTATAATTCATCCAAAAATATGCTAAGCATGGGGTAAAAATATGTATAAATTACGACTTATCAGCGTTCATAAGGCTTAGAATCCGCTCTTAACCTTCTCGATGAGTATTCATCGTTTCTCCGCATCACGGGGTTGACGTTTCCATCCGTGTCCCTTAAAAGATGATCTTTTCAACGTGTGCAAGGAACGATCGCTTTGTATATTTTGAGCAGGTTGCATTGTGGGTTCGTTAGCTTACTGCGTCAGAGGTTGGCGAGCCCAAGAGAAAAAATGGTGTGGCATTCGCCATTGAAAAATGATGATCTAGCATAAGATGGTCCCACAGAAGCAATTGTTAGCTAGAGTCAGGTTCCTTTAAACCCTAAGTCTAAATTCTTGGAGCTGGTGGTCGTAGGTGTCCTCTTCCACTATAACTGACTTATTCTGTTTGAGAAGGATCACTTAAAAGTCGATGATAGAATCCAAGGTAGATCGAGACAATCGGAGGCTGGAATCTCTCTATAAGAAAATTTTTCTCAACTCTATTTATCTCAACTATTTTAATTTTAATTTTTGCACTTTCAATTAAATCAAAACTTTTAATTCTATTTTTTTTTCAGGTACGCAGGTTTTCTTAGGCACGATTCTGTCTAGGATTTTGAGGAATAAGAAATTGTGCAATCTGGTCCTTGAGGATTTGACCCTACTTCCCTTATACTATTATTTTTATTTTCATTATAGGGATAGGATATTTTCGGTGCTCTCAACGACCGCATCAAATTTTGGCGCCACTGGGGACTGGTAACGTACTAATCTTGTTTCTTTGTTTCTTATGACCAGATTTACTCTAGGTACTATTGTGTTTGATTCAGAAATAGAGAAGACTGCGAGAGCTAATCGTAAGGAGACAAAGTTACGGAAAAAACAGTCAAGAGTGGTTGGGACTTACAGCAACCCACCACCAGAAATCGAAGTCGACGACAAAGTAGAGTCTAGGGTTAATGAAAACCCTACTCAAACATTTGAAAGCAAAAAAGTAGAAGTCGATTCACCAGAAGAAGTGCTTAACACTAGGGTTAACGAAAACTCGAATCTAGCACATTAACCAATGGCTCAAACGATTCGGAAGCTGACCGAAGCTTTGACAAAACAATCGCCATTATGCATCGCGTATCCTACTATGGATACTGATTTTGAACTGAAGTCAGGTTTAATCCAGCTACTGCCAACTTTTCGTGGATTGCAAAATGAAAATCCCAGCAAACATTTGAAAGAGTTCCATATGGTTTTCTTAGTATGAAACCTCAGGGGGTAACTTAGGATCAAATCAAATTGTGTGCTTTTCCTTTTTTCCTATCAGATTTAGCTAGGGAATAGCTATTTTATTTACCTCTTGTATCTATTACAACTTGGGCTGATCTTTCTCGTTTGTTTCTCAACAGGTTTTTTCCAGCATCATGTGCAGCTGAGTTAAGAAGAGAGATCGTTAGAATAAGGCAAAAAGAAGCAAAGTCTCTTAATAACTATTGGGAGCGATTTAAGAAGTTGTGTGTGAGTCAGCTACAACACGTATAATAGAACAATCTCTTCTCCAATAGTTTCATGAAGGCTTGAAACCCATAGAGATGAACATGGTAGACGCCCCTAGTGAAGGAGCATTGGTCAACATGACTCCTCAATAAGCAAGGGACTTGATATCCATTATGGCTGCAAATACTCAACAATTTCGAGCCAATCTTGAACTGCCTAGAAGGGTTCACCAGCTAAGTAATTCAACCTTAGAAGATAAAGTTGATAGACTTACTAATATTGTGAACTCTCTTGTTGTAGAAAAAGCAAAAGCAACCCGATTATGCAAAATATGTGTAGGACCTGAACATACAACTGATGCATACCCTAGTTTGTATGACGATACTATGGCTCATTTGAATGCTGTGGGAAATTTCCTTGGGCCACCACAGAGGCTATATAACCCTATGCTAATAATTACAACCTAGGATGGAGGGACCATCTTAACTTGAGTTATGGGGCCAATCCACGGTATAACCAGCCATACTAAAATCAAGTTCCACAATAGCCACGAGATTTAGGTAATTCTCTAGAAACTTTGGTCAATAATTTAGCTGCTAATATGCTTAATTTTCAATAGAAAACCGAGGCATCTATAAGAGAATTGACCACATCAATTAAGAATATGAGTTTTCAAGAGAAGTTATCGTTACAAATAGAACCAAACTCGGAACAAAAAGAAAATACAATGACGCTGCGAAGTGGAAAGGTATTGGAACCAATTCCTAGCAGAAATCTCGGCTACGATTCTACCCAAGAAAAGAACGAGAACGATGAACAGGTTCGGGGAAACCTACATTGCCTAAAATTCAACCTCTATTTCCAGGACAATTGAATCAATGTCAGAAAGGTAAAAAAGACAATGAGATCCTCGAAACATTCAGAAATGTCGAGATCAACATACCATTGTTGGATGCCATCAAACAAATTTCGCATTATGCCAAATTCCTCAAAGAGCTTTGCACCAACAAGCGAAAATTAACAGGTAATGAAAAAGTAAGTGTTGGTGAGAATGTATCCGCAGTGCTACAATAGAAGATGGCAACAAAATGCAAAGATAGGGGCGTGTTTGCTATACCATGCAAGATAGGACACTTAGGAATTAAAAGAGCTATGTGTGATTTAGGGGCTTCTATAAATGTAATGCCTTTTTCTGTTGATGAATCACTTAAGACGGGTTATTTGACGAAAATAGGTGTTATCATTCAGTTGGCAGACAAGTCTATAATGCATCCCAAAGGAGTCCTCGAGAATTTTAATGTTTTCGACGCTACCAGTCATCCAAGCGAAATCTTGAGCGTAAATCGTGTCGACATAATTGATGCATTAGTAGAGGAGACTTTTGAGTCAATTTATGAAGATAAATCTGAATTTATATCTGATGATCATGAATCTGTTTATGAATTATTGTCTCCATCAAACACTAAACTTTTAACTTCTATCGTGCATACTCCATATTTGGAATTGAAACCACTTCCTTAACATCTTAAGTATGTTTTTTTGGGGAAAGATAATACCCCAGCAGATTATATTTTCGAATAAACTCTTTAAGTTCGAAAAAGAAAGTTTGATCCAGGTACTTAAAAATCATAAGGAGGTGATTGGCTAGACCATTTTCGATTTAAAAGGGATAAGCCCTTTGAAGTGCACACACAGGATCTACTTGGAGGAAAACACAAAACCAAGGCAAGGGGCGTAAAGACGGTTGAACCGGAATATGATGGAGGTGGTAAAAAGGAAATAATCAAGTTGCTGGATACTGACATAATCTACCCCATTTCTGACAGTGGATGGATAAGTCTGGTGCAAGTCATGCCCAAGAAAATGGGCATGACAGTAAATAAAAATGGAGAAGGTGACTTGGTACCAACCTAAGTGCAAAATGGATGGCGTCTCTACATTGATTACAGAAAGTTGAATTCTTACACTAGAAAAGATCATTTCCCTCTCCCTTTTATAGATTAAATGCTTGAGCGTTTAGCTGGTAAAACTCACTTTTGTTGTCTTGATGGCTACTCAGGTTTCTTCTAAATCCAAATTGCACCAGAGGACCAGGAAAAGACCACGTTTATGGCCATTTGGACTTTGCAACACATCGGCCACCTTTCAGAGACACATGATGAGTATATGTTCTAAATATGTGGAAAAAATTATTGAAGTTTTTATGGATGATTTTACTGTATATGGAAATTGTTTTGATGAACGCCTTAAAAATCTCACGATAATTTTAAATAGGTGCATATAATTTAGTCTTGTCTTGATTTATTAAAAGTTTTATTTTATGGTAGACGAAGGTTTGTGTCTAGGTCATATAGTTTCAGCTAAGGGAATTGAGCTCGATAAAGCCAAAACTGACATTATAAATTCTTTACCATATCCCTCTACTGTAATGGAGATACATTCTTTCCTTGGCCATGTAGGATTTTATAGGTGCTTTATAAAGAACTTCTCAAAAGTAGCTGAACTACTGTGCGAGTTATTGCAGAAAGATAAGAAATTTGAGTTCGACCCAAAATGTAAGGAGGCTTTTGATACACTCAAGCAGAAGTTGGTTTCCGCTCTTATAGTTCAACCACCATATTGGAACTACCCCTTTGAAATTATGTACGATGCAAGCGAACGCAGTGTGGGGGCCGTGTTAGGGTAAAAAATAGACAAAGACCCTCATGTTATTTTCTATGCCTCAAAAACCCTAGATGCTGCATAAAGAAACTACACCACCACAGAAAAAGAACTTTTAGCTGTTGTATTTGCTTTGGAAAAATTTCGGTCATATTTATTGGGATCTAGAGTAATTATTTTTTCTGACCATGCAGCTCTTAGGTACTTGATCGCGAAGAAGGAAGCAAAACCAAGGCTCATTAGATGGATTTTGCTGCTCCAAGAGTTTGACATCGAGATTCAAGACAAAAGGGGTGCGAAAACTTGGTAGCCGACCACTTGAGTAGGTTAAAAATACCTGATGATGACATTCCTATAAAGGACGAGTTCCCTGATGAAAGCCTATTTTTGATCGAGGCTCGTTTCCCATGGTATGCAGGTATGGTAAATCTCCTAGCCACAGGTTTATTTCCATCAGGATTAGCACGCTCAGTGAAGGACAAGCTTAGACAGGAGGCTCGATATTACATCTGGCATGAGCCATACTTATGGAAACACTGTTTAGATTAGATAATAAGACGATGAGTTCCAGAAATTGAGGTAACCTCTATCCTTACTTTTTTTCATACAGAAGCTTGTGGAGGTTACTTTGGCCCTAAACGGACTGCTCACAAGGTATTAAAGTGTGGGCTATATTGGCCCACAATTTTTCAGGACACATATAATTTCTGTAAGTCTTGTGATAAATGCCAACATATAGGTAACATCACTAAACAAAATCAAATGCCTCTATCTCCGATTCATGTATGTGAGATTTTTGATGTATGGGGCATCGATTTCATGGGCCCATTTATTTCCTCATTTAGAAACATATATATAATTTTTGCAGTAGACTACGTTTCTAAGTGGATAGAAGCAAAGCCTACTCGTAATGATAATGCTAAAACTATAGTGGAGTTTCTAAAACGAACTATTTTTTCTAGGTTTGGCACATCTCGAGCTCTGATCGGTGATCATGGCACCCACTTTTGCAATAAAGTCATGAAGGCACTATTGAAAAAATACGGAGTACACCACATATAGCTACAGCTTACCATCCCCAAATGAATGGCCAAGAAGAAGTCTTGAACAGGGAAATCAAGACTATTTTGGAGAAAACAGTTTGACCTAACCAAAAGGATTGGAGTCTTCGACTAAATGACACACTTTGGGCTTATCGGACAACGTATAAGAGACCAATTGGCATGAACCTGTATCAACTTGTTTTTGGCAAAGCTTGCCATCATCCGGTAGAGTTGGAACATAAAGCCTATTGGGTTGTTCGACAATGTAACATGGAGATAGAACCCGCAGGGAGGGCAAGGAAATTAGACATCCAAGAATTGGATGAAATTTTTAATGACGCCTATTAGACTGCTTGCATTTATAAAGATAAGACAAAGTTGTTCCATGATAAGAAAATATCTCAGAAGCATTTTTCGGTAGGAAAAAATGTTACTTTACAACTCCGTGTTAAAATTATTCCCAGGTCAACTTCGGTCCTAATGGCAAGGACTTTTTATTGTGACCAAAATATTCATACATGGTGCAGTTGAAATAGAGAGTGAAGAATCAAGAAAGTGGTTCATAGTCAATGGCCAACGGTTGAAGCTGTTTTATGAGAATTTTCAAGCCCACACTATTCAAAAAATTCATCTGGAACCACCATAGAACCATACATGGCTTCGAGCTAATGACGTTAAGCAATCACTTGTTGGAGTCAATCCAATTTTTATTTTATTTTATTTTATTTTATTTCATCATTTATTACTTTATTTTTGGATATTGATAAATTTCTCTTCTGTCTAGGTAACCAAAATGAAAATAGGGAGGAAAAGGAGAAAAACAAAAAAATTTGCATGCAAACATCTCTTATCCTATCCCTATTCCAGCTAGGAATAACATATCCCTCATCGATGGCTACCCTAATCCTGAAGCCAAACGCCTAATGATCGTGTGATTTCGTGATAGGTTTTAAATATTTATAATTAATCGTCCTTGAAACTAACTATTATCGCGATGTAGGCAAGTGTACCTGTCGAACGGTAGTATAGTTCTAGCAAGACTGAATTGTCAAACCCAAAGGAACTAAAAGTACTAGTAATGACTGTCTTTTTATTATCTAGCCTAAGAATAAAGAGGTTTTTGTTTTAACTAACTAATTATCTAAACTAAGAACTCATAGAGAATAGAATTGGGGAATTGTTTTTAGGGAAAATCGATTGACTTAAGACAATACCTAAGAAAAAATCCACTTAGACTGTACTTGTTATTTTGGCTCCGAATCGGACGATTTATTCACTTAACTTATTCTGTAGAGATCCCTAAGTTATGTTATTATCCCTGTTCAAGACTAATAACGTCTAATCCCTAGATTGAATAATTGATACCTTTATCTAATTAACACCTTAAGGTTGCATTAACTCGATCTATAGATCCCCTTATTAGGTTTCACCCTAATCTGGAAAAATGTTGTCACCTTATGTTTAGGCGCGCAATCAACTCCGCTTAATTATGACAAATATACTTTTAGATGGGCTCTATTCCTCCTCTGAATAAGAGCTTATCTTGAATCAGTATCCTGGGATGTCAAAACAAGAATTAAGAACACATAATTAATAACAAGTCAAATATTTATCATACAATTCAGAAAATAATAACAAGATTTGTCTTAGGTTTCATTCCCCTTAGGTATTTAGGGGTTTTAGTTCATAACTAAATAAGAAAACATCTCAGAATAATAAATAATACAAAACATAAAGAAAACCCAAAACTCCTCAAGGGAAATTGAGGAGAGATCTTCAGTCTTGATGGTGAATCCGACTTCTGAGATGGAACAATCGGTTTCCTTGGAGTAATTCCTTACCCCCTATTCTGTGTGTCCCATTTCTTCCTCCTCTAAGGTGTATTTATAGGCTTTAGAATGCCTAAAAGCCCTCAAAATTAGCCTTTTTCGAATTGGACTCAACTTGAGCTCTGCAGGGACACGCCCGTGTGCCACGCCCGTGTGTGATTACTTCAGGCCGTGCTCGAGCCTACCAAATTGACACGGCCGTGTGGTCTGTTCGTGTGAGGAGGTCAAGGCCGTGTTGATTTCATAATTTGGTCTATTTTCTTTGTTTTTGGCCCGTTTCTCGTTCCTTTTGCTCTCCTATGCTCTCCTAAGTATAAAACATGAAATTAAAGCATTAGGAGCATCGAATTCACCAATTCTAATGGGAAATCATCCATAAAATACGCTAAACATGGGGTAAAAATATGTATAAATTACGGTTTATCAAATACCCCCACACTTAAGCATTTGCTTGTCCTCAAGCAAAATTCTCAACTCATAATCAAAATAAATTCTTCTCAACTTATAATTTCTATCGATAATATCTCAAAATAATCCATAGGTAATCATACATTGAGAATTCAACTGAAAGAACACCACAGTTTCAATAATTCCAAGTTGAGCATTTTATTCCAAAAATATAGGTGTCTCCCCTCATCTATGTAATTACCTTTGATTTAAAATATCACAGAGTTTCACATCCTCACTAAAGGTTCACTCAAATCACTCGAGGTGTTTAAGGATAATAAATGAAGCACTCAATAGTCAATAATGAAAAGTCATTACCATAGGCTTGTATGAAAATCAAATCTCCACCACTATAATTTGAGATGATACATCAATCAAAATGTCTTTAGAGGGTTGTAATGAGGCTTGGTTAGGGGGTGTGGTCACAAGCTGAAAGAAAGGGTTAGAATCAATATTGAATTGAAAAATTACCTTAACTAGAAAAAGAGTTAATCATCACTTGCGTATAACAGAGCTTCTTCTCAGAATAAGGAATTACTAATGTGTATACATAGTTTTTTTTAAACCAAGTTAAATACAAAGTAAAATAAAACTTAGCTAAGCAAATATTTCAATTCTAATCTCGACAAAAAATTGGGGATCAAATTAATTTAGGGGATTTCAACAATAATGGGTTAAGGGTTAATATTAAGGGTAATACAAGAGATGGGTTGTTGGGCTCAAAGGGGTTCACTAAGGGTTAATTGTGGAGGTATGCTTTTCATGGCATGAGTGGGTTAATCCTAAGTGCCTCTCTCATCTTGACATATCAATTCAAATGGTGTGGTCTCGACATGCATAATGAAGCAAGTTCTAGAATAACAGTTCAATACTGACACACTCAAAGCAATAATAAAAGTGAGCATGAAAGAATTAATAGATGCTCAAAAGGCTCAAAAATCTCACAAAAATTATGGCTTTTTAATGTTTAAAACTTATGAATTCTAACTCAAAGTAATACCTAAACTTTGGGGAAACAACTTAAGATTTTAAATTCTTAAAAATCAACTTATCATGCTTGATTCTCTAATTTCTTAAAGTTTAAACAATCAATGCATAAATGCTTATGTTTTAATTCAAGATATATCAATCAAAATCATAAATCAATCAAAATTTATCCTAAATATGATATGAGAGCTTTTCAAGAGAACAAGGTAATCATTCAGGGATTTTTCTGATAATAAAATAAATACCCCCCACGCTTAAGATGTACATTGCCCTCAATGTACAAAGATTGATATTAGAATATATAAATAAGATAGGGAGAGAAGTGAAACTTCCTGTATGATGAATTCCTTGAAATGGAGTTTTGGAGAGTAATCGATTCGAGAGTGGAGGAAGATACTTCGGCGGTCGTAGAGGTTCATTAGTCCATAAGTCCTGTGCCAAAAGAATATTATATCTAGTGGTAGCTATGGTCATGGTCGATCAGGACATGACAGTCGTGGAAAACCTTTCTCGGTGGAGTTTTTAGTTTCTCTGCAATGATGAGCTTAAGAGCTCTATAATAAAATAAGGAACTTTTTAAGGGATATAAGGAAGAATAATTACTCATAAAGAATTAACTGAAATTAATAATTAAAAATAAAATTCTTAAATCTGCTAAAAATAAAAATAAAAATAAAAATTAGTTTTAATTAAAAACATAAATTAATAAATAAATGTTTTTAAACATATTCATCACTAAATGGTTCGCAAGGTGGGACTGGCGATGAGATGTGGAGGTGCTAACAAATCTGCTGTAGAGCAGCATCAATGTTGTCAAATTGTTGAAAACACTGCTGCTCAAATCGAGTGAGGTGCTAAGAGATATCAACATATGGAGCCGCTGCATGAAATGGATGAGAGGGTGGTGGTGGCTGAGTCGGTCAGAGATTAGTTTGGAAAGCTGGCCAATCTGAGTTTCGAGCCCTTGGATCAACCCTTGTTGATTCTTAAGTACTGTCTTGGTGTTCTGAAAACGGGTTTCTGACACCGATATAAACTTTGAGAGCATCTCTTCAAGGTTCGGCTTCTTTTCCTGTTGATTGGGTGGTTGTTGAAAACTCGGAGGATGTTGTGGTCTTTGATTTCCTTGACCGCCCTATGAGAAATTGGGGTGGTTCCTCCAACCTGCATTGTAAGTGTTACTATATGGGTTATTTTGGGATCGAGACCTATTGTTACCCATATATTGGACTTGTTCCTCCTCGATGCTAGCGTTGAAGGGTTGTACTCTATGCATTCTCCTCCTCCATTTGTCTCACACCTCATTACTAGATGTACTTGAGTAGAACCAAGTAAACCATCAATCCTTTTATTTAGAAGTTCTACCTAATTTGACAGCATAGTAACCGAATCAACGTTATAAATGTCTGTTGCTTTAGTTGGCTTAGTCCTCATGACTTGCCACTGATAGTTATTCAATGACATCTCCTCTATAAACTCATAGGCATCTTCAGGTGTTTTATTACTGTTGGTTCCACCAGTAGCTGCGTCAACCATTTGTCAATTCGAAGGATTCAGGCCATTATGGAACATTTGAACCTAAAGCCAAAACGGCAACCCATGGTGAGGGCACCTTCTCAATAAGTCTTTGTATCTCTCCCATGCATCGTAGTGTTTCTAAATCCATCTGCGCAAAAAAAGAGATATTATTACGTAATTTAGCCGTTTTAGCCGATGAAAAATATTTTAGTAAAAATTTTTCGGTCATTTTTTCGCAAGTAGTAATTGACCATCGTGGTAACGAGTTCAACCACTATTTAGCTTTGTTCTTTATTGAAAAAGGAAACAACTAAAGACGAATGGCATCATCAGAAACTCAATTGATTTTAAATGTATCGCAGACTTCCAGGAAGTTTGCTAAGTGAGTGTTGGGATCCTCATCCTGCAAGCCGTCAAACTGAACAAATTTCTGTATCTTTAAATAGTGTTAGGTTTCAGTTCAAAAGTATTTATAGCTACCGCAGGTCTAACTATGCTCGATTCAGTTCCTGTTAAAGAAGGTTTAGCATAATCATACATAGTACGTGGAACAGGATTTTGATTAGCCGCAATTACAGGAGGTAGCTGATTTTCTTGGTTTTCAGCCATCTCTTCGGTTGGGGTTTGAGTATCGTTCTCTTGCTCGTTCTCTGTGTATCTTAAGCTACGCCTTATTTCTCTTTGGTTTTTGCGAATTATACGATCGATTTCTTCATAAAAAAGTAGTGGTTCTGACGGGTTTCTTCTAGTCATAAACTATAAAAACCTTCTAAGAGTATGAAAAAGTAAATTAATAAATAATAATAATAAATTAAATTGCAAGAAAAATAAATGGCTAAAGTAATAAAAATTGAGTGTTCCTAATATCTTAGTTCCCTGGCAACGGCGCCAAAAACTTGATCGCGTGATTTCGTGATAGGTTTTAAATATTTATAATTAATCGTCCTTAAAACTAACTATTATCGCGATGTAGGCAAGTGTACCTATCAAACAGTAGTATAGTTCTAGCAAAGACCGGATTGTCGAACCCAAAGGAACTAAAAGTACTAGTAATGACTGTCTTTTTATTATCTAGCCTAAGAATAAACAGGTTTTTGTTTTAACTAACTAATTATCTAAACTAAGAACTCATAGAGAATAGAATTGGGGAATTGCTTTTGGGGAAAATCCATTGACTTAAGACAATACCTAAAGAAAAATCCACCTAGACTGTACTTGTTATTCTGGCTCTAAATCGGACGATTTATTCACTTAACTTATTCCGTAGAGATCCCTAAGTTATGTTATTATCCCTATACAAGACTAATAACATCCAATCCCTAGATTGAATAATTGAGACCTTTCTCTAATTAACACCTTAGGGTTGCATTAACTCGATCTATGGATCCCCTTATTAGGTTTCACCCTAATCCAGAAAAATCTTGTCACCCTATGTCTAGGCGCGCAATCAACTCCTCTTAATTATGACAAATGTACTCTTAGACAGGGTCTATTCCTCCTCTGAATAAGAGCTTATCTTGAATCAGTATCCTGGGATATCAAAACAAGAATTAAGAACACATAATTAATAACAAGTTAAATATTTATCATACAATTCAGAAAATAATAACAAGATTCGTCTTAGCTTTCATTCCCCTTAGGTATTTAGGGGTTTTAGTTCATAACTAAATAAGAAAACATCTCAGAATAATAAAGAATACAAAACATAAAGAAAACCCAAAACTCCTGAAGGGAAATTGAAGAGAGATTTTCAGTCTTGATGGTGAATTTGGCTTCTGAGATGGATCAATCGGCTTCCTTGGAGTAATTCTTTACCCCCTATTCTGTGTGTCCCTTTTCTTCCTCCTCTAAGGTGTATTTATAGGCTTTAGAATGCCTAAAAGCCCTCAAAATTAGCCTTTTCCGAATTGGACTCAACTTGGGCTCGGTAGGGACATGCCCGTGTGCCACGCCTGTGTGCGATTACTTTAGGCCGTGCTCGAGCCTGCCAAATTGACATGGCCATGTGGTCTACCCGTGTGAGGAGCTCTAGGCCATGTTGATTTCGTACTTTGGCCCATTTTCTTCGTTTTTGGCCCGATTCTCATTCCTTTTGCTCTCCTGTGCTCTCCTAAGTATAAAACATGAAATTAAAGCATTAGGAGCATCGAATTCACTAATTCTAACTGGAAATCATCCATAAAATGCGTTAAACATGAGGTAAAAATATCTATAAGTTATGGTTTATCACCAAACCCTTCAGCCAAACAACCCTCCTATACACCCCCGCCCTAAAATTTATCCTATTTTTTTCACCCAATCCCCCACCAGCCATCGCATCTTCCCTCTACCCTCTTCACCGCTGATTTCTCCATCACCATGGTAAGAACCCGAAGCCGTGCCGCCGCCAAACCATCCTTCACCATCAATAGTTGCTAGCACTGATTTTTAGCAGCTCAACGAGTGGATTTGGTCGACAAAATACCCTCCTCATCCTCTTTTCCACCGCACGACACTTTCTCCCCGTCCTCCTCTCCACTGCGTGCGTTGCCCCTTCGTCTTCCTCATTTTTGCTGCACGCAACAACTACCTCTCCGCCCGACTCGCGCCACTCGTCCCCTCCCTCTTCTTCTATGCTTCGCGCGACACTGGCGCACTCTTCCTCTCTTCTGCGTGCCGACCAGGCACTATCAACCTTCTCGCATCTTCTTTGCCTTCCACCACCATCGCCCCTATCCTTTGCTTCATACGCCCTGACGCTGCCACCAAATTCGGCTCTCAAACAATCACGACGTCAGCACCGTCGACCGCCTACACACCCTCAGCCCAACCACCACCATTGGGTGCCAGTTCTTCCTCTAACACCACCACTGACACTCCCAAATAGCCTACACATGCCGACTCATCCGACAGTCATGACGACCATCATCCATTACTTACCTGCGGTTAAACCTACCGTTCTAGAGTAAATATCCTGCTGCAGGAGTGCCATTTACACGGTAATCTCACATTTGCTTCCGCTACCGATCGGGACAAGTATGATCGTCTTAGACATAAACAAATAGTTCATTGCAAATGTTTATCAATATTTGTTTGGGTTGCTTTGAATATTGAAAATGCTATTATAGATTCTTTTCGCAATATTGGTTGGGTTGGAAATTTTGATATTGCTCATTGTGCTTATTACGAACTATTTTTGGAGTTCTACTCTACCTTTCATTTTTACCAGTATGGACACATTTCATTGGACACACCGAGTATTATAAAATTTCGGTTGCTTAGTACCACACATAGTTTATCCATCACTGATTTTAATATGGCCTTAGCTTTTGTGTCAGAGGATTATGCTATGTCCATAGATTATGAGAACAACCTATGTACTTTTCCTGCAGATTTTAAGGCTTTGAGGCCTTTGCTTTATTAACAGATAATTTCGAGACAATGTATAGCCCTAACACATTAAAGGATTTGTGGTTTTTTAACCTTGCCTTGTGTTACATACATCGTTATTTAGCTTATAAATTTTCAGGCTGACGAGATGCTACCGTCTCAAAGATAGAATTATTCTTATTATAGTGTATGCACACCAGTCGTTCGGTAAATTTGGGCTATTGATATGCCCTTCAATTTGAACATGTTATTAATACAAAGCGTCATCTAATTTTAGGATCTTTTATTACACAACTGTTATTATCTTTGCATGGATCTAATACTCCTATTTTAGATTTACATATTGCTTGCCAGGCCGATCCATTAGATGTCCGTTGCCTCGACTCGATGAGATTGCTTCTTGGCACCCCTTCTTCGTTTTATTTTGTCCCTCTAAGTGTCCGCTCTTCGCCGGCTGAACGAATATTTTGGCAGCAACATCAGCACGACATACCCAATCAAGAACGACCTTACATGATCGTCGAGCAATGTTTGGAGCGCATCAAGGCACGACTCGACACCATCGGCCAGCAGATGGCTGATCTTATTGCCGATTTGCACCAACTACAGTTACTACATGGGGAGTTTTTCTAAACTTTTCTCTTTTCGCCTATTTATTTATTTATTTTATTCTACATTGAGGATAATGTGTTTTAAGTAAGGGGAGGCATTCCACATTTTTTATGTCATTTTATATGCTATTGTTGCTACTACTACTTTGTGCTCGTTGCTACCCATATATATATTTTTAAGAATATTCTGCCTCTTTTCATGCCCAAGAAATTGACCACGACTTGCCCACTGTTTGGCCTACATGCATGCTTCTTATTTTCTGAGTTAGTTATGATTTTGCCTGTTTGATTTCGTCTCCACTGTTTTATTTCTTTTAGGCTGAATAATTATTATTGATAAAGTTAACCCTATCTTGCTTATAGTAAAATTGATTAAGTCTAAAAGTAAAGAGAACACTTAATGAAAATTGTATGTTAAATTTCTGTTCATGACAGTTAAGTAGTTGCCGAAACTTATTTTTGACACTTGATTGGTTTCCCTCGTCCTCTAAATTAAAATTATGTTTTATTATAATAAATTATGATGCTTCCATGGTTATGAGTATAGCTTAAAACGTGGCTGACTGAGTAACCAAGGTAGGGTGCTTAGGTTGTCATCCTATTTCACGTCAAAAGGTTGTGTGACGTGTTAGGTAACTTCGCTAACCAGAATTAAATAATTTTTTTTAGGAATATGTTGGGTTGATTAACCGGGGTGGGGTGCTTGGTTGTCAAAAGGTTCAATATGTTCTTAAGAAAAATATAATAAATTAGGAGTATATTGAACTGAGTAACCAGGGTAGGGTTCTTGGCTGTCATCTCTCTTCGTGTCAAAAGGTTCGATGTATTCTTAAGCAATAATAATAAAAGAAGAAAAAAGAGAGAAAAGATGAAAAAAAAGTATGTAATAAAATTGCATTTAGGGACTAAAGGCGGAAACAAACAAGGTGTCTTGGGAAGTTTAGTAAATTACCTAATTTTCATGAAATAATCCAAGATGATTTTTTTGTGTATTAAATTGGAATACTTTTTCGGGTTTACTTAAAGCAAGCTAAAGGTTCTTTTTATTTCTCATATGCATTATGCCTTCTTGTTATAAAATTTTGGAGTAGCATTTCTTTCATGGCAAGATCTGAATTTCACAGTGGATAGTAGGGGTGTGCAAAATTCGGGTAAAATCGAAAAAATTCGGTTAATCGACCGAATTCTGTTAATTGGTCGGTTAACCGAATTAATTCTGTCGGGGGTCGGTTAATATTTTTTTGAGTTTTCGGGTAACGGTTAATTCGGTTCGAAACCGGTCGATTAACCAAATTTTTTCGGTTAACCAAAAAAATTAATAAATTAAATTGTAATATATAAATAGCCCACTATTCACTCAAACCCAATCCAACATAAACCCAAATACTCAATCTAATATATATTAATCCAAGTACCCAACCCAATCATAAAAATTACAAATAATTTAATAAATAAAAATAAAAATCTAAAAATAAAAATAAAAATAAAAATAAAAAATATATAATTTTATACAAATAATTTAGTTAATTCGGTTAATTCGGTTAATTCGATTAATTCGGTTAATTTTATACTTATTTTAACCAAAAATTTAAAAAATATAATTTTCGGTTAATTCGGTTAACCGAACGAATTAACTGACAAAATTTGGGGTCGATTAATTTTTTGGAAAAAAAATTCGGTTCGGTTAACGGTTAAAAATTTTGAAAGGTCGGTTAATTCGGTTAATGATATTTCGGTCGGTTAATCGATCGGTTAACCGAATGAACACCCTTAGTGGATAGGAACCATACTTGTGGGCAAACATGGGCTAAGTAGAGGGATTTGATAATACTCTAGGATGGCATATTTTTATATATTAATTATATGTTTATTTTGAGTATGATCATACTAATTTGAACTATTTATGGTTTTTTATCTTATAGGGAATAAATTGAAGGCAAAAGGAAATTTTGGGGCTAAAAGCGTGAATTTAAAGTTAAATTGGGCTAGCATACGAAGTATGAGAGAAGTGGTGCAAAAATGCAAAGTGTGGAAGATTTTGGGAGCAAAAATGCAAAAGAAGAGATTTTATAGCATAAGACTCTATTTTAATTCCAATTATATTAGGATAATTATTAATAATTATTATTTAGATTTAATTTTAGCTTTTATCTTCATTTATCCTTATTTATCTTTAATTATATTTATTTAATTTTATTTATCTTTTAGAATTTAATTAGGAATAGACTAGGTTTTCTAGTATTATAAATAAAGAATGGAGTGACACAAATTGCACTCATCTTTTCTGTAAACACTCTTTCCCCCAAAAAGTTTAGCCTTTTTATTTTTTCATATTTTTTCAATAAAAATTTCATTTCCATTATATTTATTTCTTTTTCCACAAAAACTATGAGCCACTAAATTTATCTAGCCGAAGGTTGTCAAAGTTCTCCAAAAATGGTTCATGAGGCTTAAAATCTATGCTTAACCTTTTCGACGAGTATTCATCGTTTCTCCGCATTACGGGGCTGACGTTTCCGTCCATGTCCCTTAAAAGGTGATCTTTTCAATGTGTGTAAGGAGCGGTCACTTTGTATATTTTGAGAATGTTGCATAGTCGGTTCGCTAGCTTACTGCGTCAGAGGTTGGTGAGCCCAAGAGACAAAATGGGTGTGGCATTTGCCATTGAGTAATGATGATCTAGTATAAGATGGTCCCACAGAAGCGATTGTTGGCTAGAGTCAGGTTCCTTTAAACTGTAAGTCTAAATTCTTGGAGCTGGTGGTCGTAGGCGTCCTCTTCCATTATAATTGGCTTATTATGTTTGAGAAGGATCACTTAAAAGCTGATGATAGAATCCAAGGTGGATCGAGACAACTGGAGGCTGGAATCTCTCTATAAGGAACTTTTTCTAAACTCTATTTATCTCTACTATCTTAATTTTAATTTCTGCACTTTTAGTTAATTTAAAACTTTTTATTTTTATTTTTTATTTTTTTTCCAGGTATGCAAGTTTTCTTGGGCACGATTCTATCCAGGATTTTGAGGAACAAGCAATTGTGCAATCTAGTCCCTGAGAATTTGACCCTACTTCCCTTATACTATTATTTTTATTTTCATTATAGGGATAGGATATTTTTGTGCTCTAAACAACCTCATCAGAGATTTTGAAATGTTCGTATTGTGGTTGAAATAAATTTAATAAAAGGTTCACAAGGAAAGAGTCAGACATCTCAACTTCAATAGCCTTTAGTTGAGTTGCAATGCCCCTCATTTTCATGATGTTCTCACGCACACCATTAATACTAGTGGGCTTCATTGATGATAACTTTACCATTAGGGAGCTAGCTAGGGTTTTATAAGAAGATTCAAATTGTTAATCAATGGCCTTCAATAAATTTTTGACATTTTTACGTTCTCCAATTGAACCACATATACTAGAAAAAAATTTTGTATTTATGAACATCATATTAAGACAGTTAGATTGCTCCCATCGTTCATAAAGAGCAATTTCAGCTTGAGAGCTAGAATCAATAGGTGCAGGTGGTTCATCTTTACAAAAAGAATAATCAATGTCATCCACCATAAATGAAGAAGAATTCTCTCCTTAAAAAATTTATAGTTATCACCATTTAAATCGAGTATGTCACATTTGATATTAGAAAAATTTACAAGCTGCATTACTGCATAAAACAAAATATATATACTTATATGATACAAATATTCAGGAAAATAATCCTACATCATATTACACCAATGTATAAAAAGTAAAACCTACAAAAGCATAAATCCTAAAACAAATAAAAATTGTCTGCGGGCTAAGTCTTATTTAAAGTGTAATATTTAACCTTTATAATGAAACTATTAGATTATGTTTCTATTCTTAACTCTAATGTGCAAATTAAGAAAAATAATCTAATAATTCATCCTAATTAATCATATAAATATAATAAAAATTCTTATGGGTTAAATTTAATTATATTTCACCTGATTAATCACAATTGATGTCATATTACTATATGTGATTTATGAGTACTTGATAAACTATAAAAGTAACATATTTTAGTCTCATTCTTAATGTGTTTTTGGATGATTAATTATGCAAATTAGTGAATTTGATGCTCCTAATCCTTTAAATTCATGTTTCTATACTTAGGAGAGCAATTGGAAGTAAAAGGAGCGAAAAACGAGCTAAAATTGGACAAAAAGAGCTATTTTCAAGATCCACATGGGTTGGGCATTTCCACATGGGATGGGCACACACCGGTGTGAGCCACACGGGCTGGTAACGCGCCCATGTGCCAGTCTGTGTCAATTTTGTAC
Organism: Gossypium hirsutum; assembly: GCF_007990345.1. Lineage (NCBI taxonomy): Eukaryota > Viridiplantae > Streptophyta > Magnoliopsida > Malvales > Malvaceae > Gossypium > Gossypium hirsutum. The sequence goes on from NC_053429.1 coordinate 10,016,729, forward strand.
CCTGCTTCCCGAATATGCGAAAAAACTCAATTTTTAGGCTTTCTGAGCATTCTAAATTCTATAAAGACCTATTAGAAGAAGAACTAAGGGGGAATCAGAGAAGATCGAAGAAAATACTCGAAGAACGCCATCAAAATCAACTCGGAAGCAGATCTTCCTCAAGATCGAAGATCTATGTTAAATTTCTTACGAAGTTTTGTTGAGTTTCTTTATAGCTTATGGTTATCCTAACTTTAAGAGTTTTCTATACAAGATTTTGAACTAAGTTCTCTAGATACCTAAGGAGGATGAAACCTATGATGAATCTTATTATTTGATTTTCTGTTAAATACTTGACTCTTGTTCTCAATTATGGAAGCTTATTTCTTGTTTTAATATTTTCGGGATATTAATTCTTGTTTAATGTGCTTATTTCAGTAGAGCAAAAGTCCCTGTTTAAGAGTAGATCTAGCATAATTGAGTGAAGTTGCATTAAATCCTAGACATAAGACGACATAAATCTACTAGATTAGAGTTAAATCTAATAGGGGAATCCATAGATCGAGTTAATGCAACGATAGGAGTTTTAATTAGAAAGAGATTTCAATTAATCAATCTAGAGTCAATTGTTCTTACTCTCGAAAGAGATATTAACATAATTCAGAGATTTCTACGGATCAAGACGCGAGTGAATAAATCGTTTCATTCAGATTCATAATAATAGGTGAAGTCTAGGTGGATTCTTTCTTAGGTATTGTCTATCTCATTGGTTATCCTCAATTATTTTCTTATTTCATTCTCTATTGCATTCTTAGTTAGATTAGTTTAGTAATTTTAGATTAAAAACAATCACTCCAATTTGTCAGCTAAATAATAGAAAGACGATAATTGCTAGTACTTTTAGTACTTGTAGATACAATACTATTGTTCGATAGGTGCACTTACCTTAGTTGTATTTATAGTTAGTTTAGTGACCATCAGTACTTAATTAATTTAAAAATATTTAAAGATGTCGTGGTTATTATTTAATTATTCAAAAATTATATTAATCACATGACATCTAGTTTTATGGATATAAGTAAAATGAAAATATGCATGTATAAATATATAATAATTTCAAATTTAAACGAAGCAATCAGACAATAATACAATAATAACATGAATTACATAATTATGCATAAAACCAAGCACCGAAATTCAATTAATAAAAAAATTTAAATTTTCTAAGAATATTTTTAAAAAAACTATTATTACAATTAAACGAAAATGTCATTTTCTTTATTTTCAACTTTTAGTCGAGTCAACCCAACCTAGTTCGGACCTAATTTTATTAATCAACCATCTTCCAATATATACACATAAATTTATAACAACAAGATAGAAAGAAAAAATAGCTCTGATACCACCAGTTAGAAAATTTATAAACTATATTAGATATATCTAAATATTTTATATAAAATAAAAACATCATCATAAATAATAAACTTGATATTTATTGATATTTATTTTTATGTATATTGGTTATTCTATGTTGCTAGCAACACACTTACATATTGTATGTTTTTATGAAATGTTGAGCATAAGGGCATTTTACATTGCTACATATATATAGACATAAACATGAAGGTTTTTCCATCAGAAAAATTTCTAACACTAATACAAGATTAATTTGCATTCATTAAACTCTTATGATTCATTAAGCATTGATCGTACTAAATTCATCACAATACATTTCTTAAAACATAAGTTAAGAAGTATAAATGTCTTACATGCTTTTAACTAAAGGGATTATTAAACAAAATTAATAAAGTAAATTGAGAATTGAATAATAACAAAAAAAAATGGACCATTAATGGAGATAAAACTTACACATGAAACAATTTTATACATTATACCAAAATTTTGGGATGTTATATAAACTTTAGGTTGGGTTCCAAGTGGAAGAACTAGCTCGTTTTTGCTATGTTTGTGGGTCACATCTCAACCTAAGGGAGTAAAAGTGTATTTTCATTTGCCTTGTATTAGAGTGGCTTAATGAGCCATGTAATGAGCCATGTACATAGGTTAAGTTTTGTTCAATACTAAGCTTGTAGTTGAATTGTGTTTTCAATGATGTTTCTGATACTTTTGATACTTTCAAGTTAATTTTTGGTTTATGAATTGATTTGGACATGCTATGAGATGTCATTGAGTTTAAGAAGCTTTGATAATGTTCTAAGATTATTTGGAACTTAATGGTATGATTTTTTTATGTTTGAGATTGTTTTGGAGTGTTTTTAAGATAATTTTCAAGTCCCATATGCACAGGTGTCGATACTAGGGGTTTGGTTTCAGTACTTGCAATTCAATAGTTAAAAAGCTACAGTAGATAAGGCAAGTCACAAGACTTATAAGCCAAATATTGAGATTTTCCTTTCAAGTCTCCAAACTTACTCCATTACACCTTCAAGGTTTGTATGTTTAAGTCGTTTGAGGTATCGGGATATCATTTTATTTATTAGCCATGTTTAAACACCTTGGAAATAATTCAAAATGTGTTTGAAGCTTTCTAAAAGTTGAAAGTTGTTTTAAAGGATTTTATTAAGTTGTACAAATGATGTTTCATCAAAAAGAAACTTTGCCAAAGTAAAGAAAATTACAACTTGATATTACTTATTCGTATTACTTATCCATGTAAACCTTTGGTCTAAATTGTAACACCCCAAAATTATGATTGTCTGGCTGTTGAATTCTATCATAATTAAATTTCTGCATTTGTGGCTATGTGCTTTGTGTATATGTTTGAGGTTAGAGGTTCGAGTCAAGTTTTTAGGAAGTTTTGCTCTCTCTTTTTAAATTAACCTCTACACCTAATCCCATGTTTGAGTCTCCGCATAGTTGACAGAAAAAAATTTCTTGTGTGTCATCTGTTAAATGTTGTAAATATTTTTGTTAGATTTATTTTTTTACGTTAATTAACGTTCCTTTTTTTTGTTAAATGTTGTAAATCTTCTTTCTTTTCTTTTCTTTATTTTTTATTTGCCTTGGTAACTTTGCTAGTGGGATAAATCGAGGTCACCGTGGTATCCATTGTTTTGATTGAAAGGTTCTACGTAAGTTCCTTTTGTTTTGTTTCTGTTTTTGTTTGTTTTTGTCGTTGCATTGTAAGTTTGAATGTTACAGTAAGGGTTTCTCGAGTTCTTATTAATTGCTTGTTTTTCTTCCGTTAGGCAAAGATCCTGAGAGTAGTGTTCTTTCGATAATTTAATTTCTGTTAAGGGCCAAATGATCGTTGGTAAGTGATTGTTTTATGTTTCGGGGTTTTTGCATTGAAGTTTTCGACGTAGAGAAATTCAATTGTGATTTAGCATTTTAGTTCAATTAAGTTGTTAATTGAATTGTTGAATGGTTGTTTTAGGCTGCGAGAGTCTTCTACATTGTTCTAACTTCGAAACTTCTTCAGGCGCATAATGAAAACTTGACTCTCTATGAAATTCATACGCTGGAAAACATGACTGTCGAGGCCACATGACCGTGTGTTAGGCAGTGTGACTCAATGTTTGGCATTAAGGACCATATGGGCCAAGGAAACGGGCGTGTGTCCAGGCCGTATGACTCACTACTTGCCATTAAGGACCACATGGACCAGGGACATAGATGTGTGTCCAGGCTGTGTGACTCACTGTTTGCCATTACATGAGCCAGGTACACGGGTGTGCGTCCAGGCCCTATAACTCACTGTTTGCCATTAGGGACCACACAGGCTAGAGGCACGAGTGTGTGTCCAAGCCATGTGACTCACTATTTATAATTCAAGGCCACACGGGCAGATGACATGAGCATGTGCTAGGCTATGTGGAGCCACATAGGCCAGTCCATGTGAAACCACACGGGCATTTTGGTCAGAAGTGGGATTTATCCCTGGGGCCGTAAGTGTCGTTTGACTCGAACGTAGGCCTTCCATAGTGTACGTATGATCTAAATTAGACCGTATAAGTGCTAGCTGATGACCTGAGACTGAATAGTTGACTATCTAAATGTATATTGAATCTGATGATTGTTGATATCTTACATCTGTAATATGCATTTGCATTATACATGAATTGTGTAAAGGAGGAAGTGATCTGTTTTAGTTCAGTGGCTAAGCCACAATCTATATGTGAATCTGGTATTTTATCACAATTTGTTCTGGCAGCTAGTCTACAATTATGTGACCATGTTATACCTACACTATGTGTGTGTCGGGCTAGATGGGTATTAAATCCCCTTAATGGTGTGTTGGGTTAGTCAAAGATGGTGTGTAGCGAATGGAGGGTAGGAAAAACTGCATTTCTTTTCGATCCATTCTATATCTGAACTTGAATTATTTTACTTTCCATCTGATTTTTTAAGACTATACCGAATATCCTTTGATTCTGATTTGAACACAAATTTAGCAATTTAACATTATATTTATGCTTCCATTTGAATTTATATCGGTTGCACACTGAGTTATCAACTCATTGTATTTGTTGATTGAATTATAGGTAACTCACAATCTTGATCAGGTCAGCATAATGGAGGCCCAATCTTTCTGTTTAATCACCCTTTTATATTATTAGTAATTTCATTATTTTCTTTGTATTATGAATTTTTAACATGGTTGATTTGTTGCTTGGTTCTTTTTATAAATGTTTATAATCTATTAGACGGCTTGTAACTGTGTTTATAAAAATTGGTTTCCTAATAACATTTAATGTAACTCTTTAGACTTGGTCTTAACGTCTAGGCCGAGTATGGGGTGTTACATAAATGCATACAAGCCTGCCAAGTACTCATCTACGAAAAGTATAGTTTATCAACATGCTTCACATCTAATATGTTTCCTTCAAGGAAGTATTTATCCGCAAGCACTTGATAGAAAAGTGTGTCTTGGTGGTGCATTAACGACCAAACCTGCATGCCTAATAGAGTCAAATTAAATAGTTTGAGATCTTTAAAGCGTAGGCCACCCATCCCTTTCAAATGTTTGATGGTATTCCACTCTAACATAACACAACCTTTATGCTTACTAAACCACCAAAATTTCCTTGTCAAATAATGGTTTTAATCACTAAATTAGGTAGTAGGAAGCAAATCATCTTGGAGGTGCGAATAGATTGCAAAATATATTTTACAAAAACCTTTCATCCACCATAAAATAGTAACCATATAGGTTAAATTTACGTACTATATATTAAAAAGCAAATTACTTTCATTTACCCAATATCAAATGCCACCCAAATACTTGTAATGATCATTTTCCTCTTAGACACTCAGAATTACTAAAGTCAACTCACCCTATCGAGTAAGCGTATTTGGACTAAAGTAGATCAATAATTTATCCAACACCCTTGGCCCACAGCCACTTGTATACTCTTATAGCACACCCTAAAACCTTACTATTTCTGCCTAACTATTTCTCATGCAAAGTAGATAGTCATCAACAATGAAAGGGCAGTTCACTTTAGGACTATACCAACTAACTTGAACCCTTAATAGAGACTTTTATTTAGGCACAAGCAAACATAGGTGGAAAAACCTTTATGCACAATAAAAACAAGTAAAGAGATTATGGGTCGCCTTTTTAAAGACCCTTTTCTATTACAAAGAGTCTGTGGTACCCCTAAACTCAGCCAGGACGATCCGATCCAACTCCAGAACATCACATTAGCCACTTAGGTAACTCTCCTTACTTACCACCAAACAAACCCCAAAACCACCACTCACACCATACAATATTCACACACCATATTTACATGCATAAACATCAATCATATAGTCCAGGGTAAACATATAAACTCTAAATCATGCTTCTGTTGTGCTACTCTGAGCAATACAACAATAATGGTAAATTCGTCGTTTCTCACGTAATATACAAATCATACATAACTCAACAATTTAAGCATACATATTGTATAAAGCACTTGAACTTAGAGTATATTTGAAAGAAACAATTCAAAACTATAAGAAAACTCATTTAATTATAAGATAAAGATTTAAGGACTAATTCGTAAGTTTATTAAAATACTTCGTAAATCCTTTTTGTAAAATCAAGAGTAAAATTTTGACATTAACCAAGTAGGACTTAACCATGCAAATTTTCAAGTAATTTCATTGCATTTAAGGATTCCAATTGCATAGTATAAAAATCAGGACTATATTGCAAAACTATCACAACATGGTTCAATCACTCATTATGTTATATCACAACCAGTGACATTCTTCGTCTCGACGTCAATCTCTTATTGTGACATCATTAGAATGTCATCGCAAGGTCGTCTGCAATTTCTGCAGAAAATAGCCCAAAACTGCATATGACACTTTGTCACATTAACAAGCATACCAATTCTTGCATTTAGCCTAATGTCTCTAATCCAACATATCATATAGCATGCATAGATTGTGTCAAGTATGTTCATACACTTCAAAACTTACCGATACAGAATTCAACATCGAAGGTAAATAGTTATGCTAGCATACAATTCCTAACGTCATAAATCAATTACTTAACATACCAATTTTGCATTACCAGCATGTTTATGTGCATCAAAGGTCTATTTCATACCAATAGGTCATTTAAAACTTGTTACGACATCCAAAATGCACTAAAAACATCTATATCATTATTTAGATATAGGCATACAAATCATTTATCATGTAACTCAAATCATCATAACGTGCATATTCAAAATTATCATTCTCAAGCAATCAATGACCAAAAGCCAGTTATAAAAGTCCATAAACAGTCCTTAAAATGTCCATTACAGCCTAAAAATATCAAAGTATAACTCCCCAAGTAAGGTCCTATATTTCCTTCCTTATTGAAATAGAAAACACAACACATACTCAAGAAAGTTTGGCCTTGCTTTGGATCACTTGGATGACTCACTTCTCCTCCAATGAACCAACTATTTATCTTCAAAATATACATAAGAGTGTGAGAGTTTACAAGCTCAGAGAGTGCTCAAAATGGCCACAAATAAACCACAATCTTAATATTATAAGAAAGCATACTATATTATTTTCCCAAGGTATTACATCAAGCATACATCATAACAATTGATGATAAAATATTGACATTCTGTATGATTGGATTAGTGGAAACACCTTTAAGGCATTACATGTATGATTGGATTAGTGGATCTCCCATCACACCAAAAGACTCATAGAGTCTATACCAGTCCCATAAAAGTGTAACATGAAGCTAACGCTCTTCAAACACGCCAACCAATCCCATTGAATGGAGCTAAGCTCAACACCCCTTTGTGTCTCCAAACCAGTCTCAGGGCCTCAATGCCGACATACAAAAGCAAATAATAGTGAGTATTCACAATCCTATTGCATGCCAATGATATCCAATGGTTCCAAAATATCATAATGCCAACATCTATGTAAGCACACATGAACTTACTGTTTTATGTACACTTTCACATATCGTATAACACATATCCATACCACTTAATCAAATCTCATATAAGGCATTTTCAAGTGCTCACATTGTAATAGCCCGGTTTAGACCCTAGTCGGAATAATAGTTTTGAGACCACAAATCTGAGTCATAAAAATATTTTAATATTATTTTCCATGCTTATTATATGTGAATTAGTATGTGTGAAAATTACGTATGAAAATTTAATCGTTTGTGTGCTCAATTTGATAAAAGGACTTAATCGCGTAAAATGTAAAAGTGACCTTTTATTTGTTAAAGTGCTTATTTGCTATGTCTTCTTAATTTTGAGGTCCTTATAATGTTAATAGACCATTGGAAGTGTAAGTGGACCATTATAGCCATTTATTTTATGTTTATAAATGAAATTCATTTAGAATATAATAGTGATTAGTATAATTATTATGTATTAAATAAAACAAAATCAAAAATTGGCTTCATTATCCTATTTTTGGCCGAATATTAAGAAAGAAAAGAAAGCTTCCATGGTGTTTTAGGGTTCGGCTACTTCCAAGTTTGATTAAAGGTCTGTTTTTATTCGGTTTTTGATAATTTCTATGTTTTTGTAATCATTGCTCTGTATACTATCAAGCTCATGTCTCAATTTCTGATGTTATTAATGATTTTGAGTTATGCCATTGATGAAACTATGAGCTTTATGAAGTTTGATTTTAGTAAATGAAAGATATGTGTTAGATTACTAAGTTTTGTCTTTGAATTTTTGATGAAATTGAGTAATTTAGGTTAAATTGTGAAAATGATATTTTGAGGGATTAAAATATGAAATAAATGAAATATATGGACTTATATGAACACTATAAAAATTCGGCTAAGCATATGTGTAAGGAAATTTTTTGTATTTTGTGATTTTTTAAATTAGGGACTAAAGTATCAAAATGTGAAAATGTGAGGGCTAATTTTTTAAATGTCCTAAATGTGTGTTTGTGGATTGATTTGAATGATTTGGTGAATAAAAGAGTTAAATTTGAATTTATATAGATCAAGAACCAAAGAAAACGAAATTAGATCGGGGAAAGACGAAAGTCGTCGAATAGCCGTTCGTTTCTGTTCATACCCGTACGAGGTAAGTCTATATACAAATAAATGTGTTTGAAATAATTTATTTGTGCTTATATGATATTTAATAATGATGAATAGCTTAATGCATTGAATATGAAATATCCGAGAGAGTATAAACAAAGTCCCGAAGTTCGAAAAGCCCTGTATGAACCATAGGAATAGTTAGGATACATATGTCATGACATAGGATCTAATATCTGTTTTCGTGTAAGACCACGTCTGGGACGTTGGAATCGAATTATGATTTACATGTAAGACCATGTTTGGGACATTGGTATTGTATTTGATTTCGTGTAAGACCTTGTCTGGGACAGTGGCATCGATATTTGATTACATGTAGGACCACGTCTGGGACGTTGGCATTGTACGAGCTTTCTCAGCTATCCGAGTATCCTTATTCATTCCAAACGGTTCAACGGGCATTTCGAGAAAATGAATGGCTATGTGAACATGTATATGATTCAGGTACGTATGAAATGTATATTAAGATTTAAAATGAAAGGTAAGTATATGTTTATATGTGTGAACATATGAGATATGTTTGTATTATATGGAAGTGTGATGTACCTATGAGTAAGTGGTTATAAGTATTTAAGCTAAATGAGAAATATGAACTTGACATTGAATTATGCTATGATTCATACCCTATGACTTGTTTATATTTGTGATTTGTGATGAGTTTATTTGCATATGGCTTACTAAGCTTTTGAAAGCTTACTTTGTGTGTGTTTTTATTGTTTTATAGATATCAAAGCTGCTAGGAGCTCAGGGATCATCGAGGATCATCACCACACTATCGACTAATTTTTGGTACATTTTCAAAGTGTAAATATGAAGTATGGCACGTATAGGCTAGAAGTAATTGTATATGTTTGGTTATGTTTATATCTAGCCATGTGATTTGGCTTCTTTTTGGTTGTGTAAATGAAAGATTTTTTTGTATGAATCATGTGGTATAATATTGTCTATATGATGTGTTATGAAAGACCAAATGAAATGGTCGATTTTGGTAAGTTATGGTATATTTTTATTTCGGAATTTGGTAATAGTTTGGCATGAGAAAGAATGTGAAACTTAGTGACAAGGATATGTATAATTGAATGTGTTTGGTAGGTAAATAAGTATGTTTGGTAACATCCTGAAATAGGGCCTAGTCAGAACAGTAGTTTTGAGACCACAAATCTGATGTTGAAATATTTATTTTATGATTATTATGAGGTCTAGAATATGAAAATATGCATGTGTTAAAGTTTCATGAAAAAATTTTATGAGTAAGGTGTCCAATTGGAAAATAAGGACCAAATCGAATAAATTGAAAAACTTGGATTCTAGAAGCAATTTGTATGAAATTGCTTTAGATTATTAATTACAAGGTATTAAAGAGCAATTTTCTCAATTTCTAAGTTTTTGGACAAAAATGGGCATTTATGGATGAAATTTTAAAGAAAGGGCTTAATGGCATTTTGGTCATTTGGCTAATTAATGAAATAAAATGAGAAAATGAAGGAAAAAATCAGCCATTCTTCTTCCTCATCCAGCCAAAATTCTCAAGCCCTCCATAGCTAGGGTTTTCAACATTTTCAAGCTCAATAGTAAGTGCTCCCAAGCCCCGTTTTTAATGTTCTTTGTATTTTTCAAATCCCGGTAACTTACTCTCTTATTCCTACCCATATTTCATTCTAGGGTTCATGTTTAGAAATTTACCCATGCATGATTCACTTGTATTTTGAAGGTTTATGGAGGAATATGAAAGTTTAAAGGATGGTAAACAACTTTTACTAAGTGATTTTTCATGGAAATGAATTTAAGGACCATTTTGTAAAAGTTGTAAAAATGGGTAGAAAGATGAGAAATAATGGAAAAATTTAGGTTGCCATAAGAGGAAATAACATTCAGCTCAGCTTGGGTAAGGTAGAAATTGCATGCATTTCATTATACGAGTCTAGGGACTAAATCGTAAAAATGTGAAAGGTTAGGGGCAAAATGATCATTTTGTCTAGGGATGAAATTTAGACTCGAAAGGAATAATCTAAGGTATTAATGATTCATTTTTATTGTTATAGACCCCGAGGAACAAATTTTGGAGGTTGATCGAGGAAAATGAAAGGTTTCAGAATAACTGAAACGCGAAACCGAGACGAATACCAGGTAAGTTCAAATAACTTAAAGCAAACTCATAATATACCTAATTGCATGTTTTATGAATGTATGAATATTGTATTTGCTGATGGCATGAAAATCGATGAAATGTGTTATTAATAATGACATGATGATAAATGTCCCGGTTGAGGTTAAAAAGGAAGTCCAATGGGTAAACCATGTTTTACATGTGAGTTGAGATCCTGCATATGTTGCAGAAAGGATTTAGCCCAGACGGGTAATCCGTTGATCTCAAATATAGAAAGGATCTAGCTCGGACAGGTGGATTTATCCCGGATGGGTAATCCGATTAGGGTCTGAATTTAGCCTGGACTGGTAAATCAGATTCGAGCTCATTAAGGGTGTTTGTCGCTATAAGGGATTTAGCCTGGACTGGCAATCCCGACATCACCTTATGAGTTGATATTACGGGGGATTTAGGCTGGATTGCTAATCTCGTCGTAAGATGCGAGGTTCGCGGGAGTGCGTACATGAGATGATCGCTCTTATTACTTGACAGTAAATGGGTAATCCATTGAGATTTCCAGGAAACTCAACGCGATTAACATGAGATATAAAAATGAAAACGTTGAATGATGAGCTCATCTTAGACAAGTTACATGGTGCATTGTTATGTGACAATCTTTTTGATTGAGTGAATGTGATAGGGAAACCATTCTGTGCTTGTTGGTCTTATTGCTTAATATGGTTGCATGCTAATTAATCGGTAAGTTTAGTTTCCAGTTATTCGGGCTTACTAAGTATGTAAATGTTTACCCCTTTCTTTTCCTTGTCTTACAGAGCTCGAGGACTTGTAAAGATTGGAAAACGGTCAGAGATTCAACACACTATCATCTTATCCAGCTTTGGTATATAGATACTTTTATTTTGTTTAATGGCATGTATAGGGCTTTTGTTTATTTTGTTGTATGTGTCATTTGATTTGCCAATATGAAGGCTTGTAAAGGTATACATGTTCACTTGTATATGGCCATGGGAATTGGCTCATTTTGATATAGGTTATGACCTACAAATCTGTGCATGTTTATGTTATATTGTGCTAGTGAGGATGAAATATGGCCTACCACATTTCCATACATGTAATGTGACCAAATCACATAGGATGGATAGGTCATAATTGGCAATGAGTAATAATAATGAGCCAATCTTAAAAGTATTTTAAGTCATAGAAATCCTTAATACAAAGGGAATAACCTAGCATGTGAAAACTGATGAGATGAGGTTTACATGCAATGAGGTTTATCAAGGTCATTCAAGATGTATAATTAGGCCTTCTTATGTATTATGGGAACCTATAAGAGTATCGGTTTGATAGAGAGTGACCAAAGGCTTGAAAAATAGCCTAACAAGGTCCACACAAGAGGACACACGAGCTTGTGTCTAGGCCGTGTGGTTTGGTCGTGTGTCCCCTGCACCTAAAAATTTTATGTCAGAATGCATGGTAGTAAACACACGGGTAGAGACACGGCCTTGTGTCTCAATCGTGTGTCTTGCCGGCGTGCCCCTAAATATATGCTGACGTCACAAACAGAATGCTCGAGTTTTTGCACACGAACGACCATAAGGCTGTGTCTAGGCCGTGGGAAGGACACGGGCATGTGCTTGGCCGTGTAAAATCCCCTGTAGGTTCGAAATGAAAAATAATTTTTAGAAATTCGACATGGGTGTAGGACACGGGAGTGTCCCAAAGCACACGGGCACGTGCCTTGCCTCCACATGGGCGTGTGAGGCTTAACCTAGAAAATTTTCTAAAAATATTCTCAAGTTCTCGGTTTAGTCCCGAACCCTTTTCAATGTATGATTTGGGCCTTGTAGGCCCATAATAAGGACACTAAGACGTTGTTTGAATGGTTTCAAATTAGAACAAAATTTTATAACCCGTATTACCCGAAAATGTTTGAGTACATGTCTGGTAACACCCCGTACTTGGTTCCAATCTCGGGTACAGATAAGAAGTGTTACATTTAGTGGTATCAGAGCTATGATTTAGTCAGTTCTAGAACTACAGTAAAAAGTATTGAGTTTAGCTAAACATGCCGTTATACGAACGTTGATAGTGTGACATCTGCTAACTATTTAATTGTCTTTAAATTTAGTAAATGTCTTCCAATGAAGCATAAGATAAGTCTGAGGGAGCCGAGAGTCATGCTCCAGCTTCTGTACAACGAGTCGTTTCTACTAGTAGTAGAAGACCTATGTCTGAAGGCCGAGAAGAGGCCAGAACCACCTTCTTTGACATGATGGACGACTGGTTTGGGAATTATTTGAGAAATTGCCCCAACATACCACGACCTCCCCCGCCCCCTAACCAACCTGATGAGGAATTTCCACGAGGTATGGCACCTGTAAGAATTGGTAAAGCCCCTGTAGACAAGCTTAAAAAGTATGGGGCTGAGGAATTTAGAGCTAAGATTGATGATGATGTTGAACAATCGAGTTTTGGCTCGAGAATACTACACGAGTATTAGATAAATTATCGTGCACACCTGAGCAGTGTTTAAAGTGTGTTATATCTCTTCTAAAGGATACTGCATACCACTAATGGAAGACTGTATCTTCAGTGGTACCAAAGGAAAACCTCACTTGGGAATTTTTTCAGGCAGAGTTGAAGAAGAATTACATCAGTCAAAGGTTCTTGGATTTGAAGCGGAAGGAGTTCCTGGAACTCAAACAAAGAAATAAGACGGTATCAGAATACGAAAGGGAATTTGTGAGACTAAGTCAGTGTGCAACTGAATGGGTCCAAACAGAGTCAGAAATGTGTAAACACTTTGAGGAAGGTCTAAATAACAAAATCAAGTTATTGATTGGGATCCTTGAGATACGAGAGTTTGCTACATTAGCTGATCGGGCTAAGAAGGTCGAGGAGCTCAATAATGAAAGGAAACAAGCAAAGAGAGAAGCTCGAGTTTTTTGAAAGAGATTCAGCGGTAAGACGCTCTCATTTCCCACAATGAAATCAATGAGTCAACATGAACGCTCCACTTCATCGGTAGGATATTTAGGTAGAGCGAGAAGTTCCAAACGACGTAACCAGAAGTCCTCCTCCCCGATGGTGACTAGTGTGGGGAGTGTAGATGATCAAAAGCTGAAGTACAAAAGCTGCAATAAATTTCACTTCGGAGAGTGCCGAATGAAAAACGGTGAATGCTACAAATGTGGTTCTCTTGACCACTTCCTCAAATACTGTCTTGAGCGAACCGATAAAGAGGTGGAAGTAGGCCCAAAGTTGAGTGCTCCTATTCCACGAGGTAGACCTCCAAAGTATCCTAGAAGTGCTAGTGGAAATCGAGTTGTGGCTAAAGACACTGCAAAATCAGAGGCTCGAGCCCCAGTAAAAACATATGCAATACGCGCTCGAAAGGAAGCCTCAGCTCCTGACGTCATCACGGGTACCTTTTCTATTTTTAATATTTGTGTTGTTGCCTTAATTGATCCGGGATTGACGCATTCATACATTTTTATAAGATTGGTGTCTAGTACGAATATATCTATTGAACCTAAGGAATTTATTATCAGAGTGTCGAACCCATTAGGCAAGTCAGTCCTGGTTGATAAAGTCTGTAAGAATTGTCCTTTGATGATTCAAGGTCATTGCTTTCCGGCTATTCTTATGTTATTGTCATTTGATAAGTTTGATGTAATACTTGGTATGGATTGGTTAGCCCTGCATGATGTAATTGTAAACTGTAGTAACAAGTATGTTGTATTGAAGTGCCCAGATGGTGAGGTTCTGGGGTTGATTCGAGAGAATTGGGTACACTGTCGGTTGTAATTACCTCAATGATGGCTCGAAGATATATGAGAAAAGGGTACGAAGCCTACCTTGCTTTGGTTCTAAACACTGAGGAAACTAATTTGAAGATTGAGTCCGTACCAATAGTATGTGAATATCAAGACGTGCTCTCAGAGGAATTACCCGGATTACCTCCTAAAAGAGAGATAGAGTTTGGTATTGAACTGGGGTCAGGAATAGGTCCTATTTCTATTGCTCCATATAGGATGGCACCAACTGAGCTGAAAGATTTAAAAGCACAGTTGCAAGAGCTGACGAATAAAGGTTTTGCAAGGCCGAGTTTTTCGCCTTGGGGTGCTCCCATATTATTTGTAAAGAAGAAAGATGATTCAATGAGGCTATGTATAGATTATCGACAACTGAATAAGGTAACTATCAAGAATAAGTATCCTTTGCCAAGGATTGATAATTTGTTCGACTAGATGAGGGGAGCCACTGTATTCTCTAAGATAGACCTGAGATCCAGCTACTATTAGTTGTGAGTCAAGGAATCGGACGTGCCTAAGACAGCTTTCAGAATGAGGTATGGCCACTATGAATTTCTTGTCATGCTGTTTGGGTTAACGAATGCACCGGCCGTATTCATGGACCTAATGAATAGGATATTTCGGCCATACTTGGACAAGTTCATCGTTGTATTCATTGACGATATTTTGATTTATTCCAAGGATGAGACAGACCATGCGAAGCATCTGAGAACTATGTTGCAGACCTTACGAGGAAAGCAATTTTATGCTAAGTGTAGCAAGAGTGAGTTTTGGCTCTAAGAGGTAGGGTTTTGGGATCATATTGTTTCAAGTGAAGGCATTCGAGTTGATCCAAGTAATATCTCTGCTGTCGTTGAATGGAAACTACCTAAAAATGTAACTGAGGTTAGAAGCTTTTTGGTTTACAATGATGCATCCCTAAATGGACTGGGTTGTGTACTTATGCATGATGGAAAGGTGATAGCCTATGCTTCACGGCAGTTGAAGCCACACGAGAAGAATTTTCCAATGCACGACTTAGAGCTTGCCGCCATTGTTTTTGCCTTGAAAATCTAGAGGCATTACTTATATGGTGAGACTTGTCGTATATTCACAGAGCACAAGAGTTTGAAGTATTTTCTGACTCAAAAAGAATTAAATCTGAGGCAGCAGAGATGGTTAGAATTAGTTAAAGACTATGAGCTGATCATTGATTACCACCCTAGAAAGGTGAATGTGGTCGCCGACGCGTTAAGCAGAAAATCCTTGTTTGCACTGATGGCCATGGGCACTCGATTGGCATTGTTTGATGATGGTTCAGTTTTGGCAAAGCTAAGGGCTAGGCCGACATTTCTTCAGGAAATTTATGATGCTCAGACTAATGATAATGACCTGCAAGCTAAAAGAACTCAATGTGAGTCGAACATTGAATCAGACTTTTAGATTGGTCCTGATGGATGTTTAATGTTCAGAGACAGAGTTTGTGTACCGAGGAACGATGAAATTATTCAGGGAATTTTGTAAGAAGTACATGATAGCCATTTGTTTATTCACCCGGGAAGTATCAAGATGTACAATGATTTGAAGAAAATGTACTGGTGGGACGGCATGAAAAGAGATATCTCTAGATTTGTATCGAAATGCTTGATATGTCAGCAAGCCAAAGCTAAACATCAAGTACCTTCAGGTTTGTTACAACCTATAATGGTCCCCGAATGGAAGTGGGACAGAGTTACTATAGACTTTGTGACAGGATTACCATTAACCCTGAAAAAGAAAGATGCTATATGGGTTATGGTGGATAAGTTGACAAAGTCGGCTCATTTTATTCCAGTAAGGACAGATTATTCACTTGACAAGTTACAAGAAGCCTTGGGTACAAAGTTACAAGAAGCTTACAAGAAGCCTTGGGTACAAAGTTAAGCTTTAGTACCGCTTTTCACTCGCGATTCAGATTCTTGAGGACATGTTGCGATGTTGCATCCTCGAATTTTAGGGTAGATGGGCAAAATACCTGCCATTGGTAGAATTCATCTACAACAACAGTTTTCAAACGAGTTTGAATATGGCGCCTTATGAGGCTTTGTATGGAAGGAAGTGTCGAACTGCATTGTATTGGACGGAACTCAAAGAGAGTTAGATTCATGAAGTTGATCTAATTAAGGAAACTGAAGAAAAGGTTAAAGTGATACGTGACTGTTTAAAAGCGGCATCGAATAGAAAAAAGTCATATGCTGACCTGTAAAGAAAAGAGATTGAGTTCCAAGTTGGAGATAGAGTATTCTTGAAAGTATCTCTATGGAAAAAGGTGTTGAGATTTTGCCGGAAGGGAAAACTGAGTCCGCAATTTATCGGACCGTATAAGATCACTGAAAGAGTTGGACCATTAGCCTATCGTTTGGCATTGCCACCCGAACTGGAAAAGATTCACGACGTGTTTCATGCATCTATGTTAAGATGATATCGATCAGACCCCTCTCATGTGATTTCACCGACAGATATTGGAATTAGACTGGACATGACTTATGGTGAAGAACCGGTTAAGATTTTGGCTCGTGAGGTTAGAAAGCTAAGAAATAAAGATGTGGCTTTGGTAAAAATCTTATGGCATCGACAAGGCGTGGAAGAGACTACATGGGAGCTGGAAGAAACCATGAGAAGCCAATATCCAAACCTGTTTACTGGTAAGACTTTCAAGGACAAAAGTCCCTAAGGGGGGAGAAATGTAACATCCTAAAATAGGGCCTAGTTGGAACAGTGGTTTCGGGACCACAAATCTGACTTTGAAATATTTCTTTTATGATTATTATGAGGTTTAGAATATGAGAATATGCATGTGTTAAAGTTTCATGAAGAAATTTTATGAGTAAGGTGTCCAATTGGAAAATAAGGACCAAATCGAATAAATTGAAAAACTTGGATTCTAGAAGAAATTTGTATGAAATTGCTTTATATTATTAATTAGAAGGTCTTAAATAGAAATTTGCCCAATTTCTAAGCTTTTGAACAAAAATGGTCATATATGGATGAAATTTTAAAGAAAGGGCTTAAAGGCATTTTGGTCATTTAGCTAATTAATGAAATAAAATGGGAAAATGAAGGCAAAAATCAGCCATTCTTCTCCCTCATCTAGCCAAAATTCTCAAGCCCTCCATAGCTAGGGTTTTCAACATTTTCAAGCTCAATAGTAAGTGCTCCCAAGCCCCGTTTTTAATATTTTTGTATTTTTGAAATCCCGATAACTTACTCTCTCTATTCCTACCCATATTTCATTCTAGGGTTCATGTTTAGAAATTTACCCATGTATGAGTCACTTGTACTTTGATGGTTTATGGAGGAATATGAAAATTTAAAGGATGGTAAACAACTTTTACTAAGTGATTTTTCATGGAAATGGCTTTAAGGACCATTTTGTAAAATTTGTTAAAATGGGTAGAAAGATGAGAAATAATGGAAAAATGTGGGCTACCATAAGAGGAAAGAATATTTGGCTAGGCTTTAGTAAGGTATAAATTGCATGCATTTCATTATACGAGTCTAGGGACTAAATCGTAAAAATGTGAAAAATTAGGGGCAAAATGGTCATTTTGTCTGGGGTGAAATTTAGACTCGAAAGGAATAATTTGATGTATTAATGATTCATTTTTATTGTTATAGACCCCGTGGAACAAATTTCGTAGGTTGATCAAATAAAACGAAAGGTTTCGGAATAACCGAAACGCGAAACCGAGATGAATACCAGGTAAGTTTGAATAACTTAACGTAAACTCATAATATACCTAATTGCATGTTTTATGAATGTATGAATATTGTATTTGATGATGGCATGAAAATCCATGAAATGTGTTATTAATAATGACATGATGATAAATGTCGCAGTTGAGGTTAAAAAGGAAGTTCGATGGGTAAACGATGATTTACATGTGACTTGAGATCCTGCATGTGTTGCAGAAAGGATTTAGCCCAGACGGGTAATCCGTTGATCTCAAATATAGAAAGGATCTGGCTCGAACGGGTGTTCCTTGAGTGATGGAGCCTCCCGAAGAATATGTGTGCATTGTGGATTTAGCCCGGACGAGTAATCCGATTAGGGTCTGAATTTAGCCTGGATTGGTAATTCAGATCCAAGCTCATTAAGGGTGTTTGTCGCTATAAGGGATTTAGCCTGGACTGGTAATTCTGACATTACCTTATAAGTTGATATTACGAGGGATTTAGCCTGGACTGGTAATCCCACCGTAAGATGTGAGGTTCGCAGGAGTGCGTACATGAGATGATCGCTCTTATGACTTGACGGTAAATGGGTAATCCATCGAGATTTCCAGGAAATTCAACGGGATTAATATGAGATATAAAAATGAAAACGTTGAATGATGAGCTCATCATAGACAAGTTATATGGTGCATTGTTATGTGACTATCTTGTTGATTGAGTGCATGTGATAGGGAAACCATTCCATGCTTGTTGGTCTTATTGCCTAATATGGTTGCATGCTAATTAATCAGTAAGTTTAGTTTTCAGTTATTCGGGCTTACTAAGCATGTAAATGCTTACCCCTCTCTTTTCCCTGTCTTACAGAGCTCGAGGACTCGTAAAGATTGGAAAACGATCAGAGTTTCAACACACTATCATCTTGTCCAACTTTGGTATATAGATACTTTTATTTTGTTCAATGGCATGTATAGGGCTTTTGTTTATTTTGTTATATGTGTCATTTGATTTGCCAATATGAAGGCTTGTAAAGGTATACATGTTCACTTGTATATGGCCATGGGAATTGGCTCATTTTGATGTAGGTTATGACCTACAAATTTGTGCATGTTTATGTTCAATTGTGCTAGTGAGGATGAAATATGGCCTACCACATTTCCATACATGTAATGTGACCAAATCACACGGGATGACTAAGTCATAATTGGTAATGAGTAATAATACTGAGCCAATCTTAAAAGTATTTTAAGGCATAGAAATCCTTAATACAAAGGGAATAACCTAGCATGTGTAACACCGATGAGATGAGGTTTACATGCAATGAGGTTTATCAAGGTCATTTAAGATGTATAATTAGGCTTTGTTATGTATTATGGGAACCTATAAGAGTATGGGGTTGATAGAGGGTGACCAAAGGCTTGAAAAATAGCCTAACAAGGTCCACACGGGTAGACACACGAGCTTGTGTCTAGGCCGTGTGTGACACACAGATCGCCCCATGGGCGTGTGGTATGGTCATGTGTCCCCTGCACCTAAAACTTTTAAGCCAGAATTCATGGTAGTAAACACACGGGTAGAGACACGGCCATGTGTCTCAACCGTGTGGAGGGCATGGACTAGCAAACGGGCGTGTGTCTTGGCCGTGTGCCCCTAAATGCAAGCTGACGTCATAAACAGAATGCTCGAGTTTTTGCACACGAACGACCATAAGGCCGTGTCTAGGCCGTGGGAAGGACAAGGGCGTGTGCTTGGCCGTGTGAAATCCCTTATAGGTTCGAAATGGAATATAATTTTTAGAAATTCAACACGGGTGTGTCCCAAAGCATAAGGGCGTGTTCATTACCTCCACACGGGCGTGTAAGGCTTAACCTAGAAAATTTTCTGAGAACTTTCTCAAGTTCTCAGTTTATTCCCGAACCCTTTTCATGATTTGGGGCTCGTAGGCCTATAATAGGGACACTAAGATGTTGTTTAAATGGTTTCAAATTGGAACAAAATTTTATAACCCGTATTACCCAAAAATGTTCGAGTACATGTCTGGTAACGCCTCGTACCTGGTTCCGATCTCGGGTACGGGTAAGGGGTGTTACATGTTTTAGTTTGGATAATGGGAATGAATTTAGTTGATGAACATATGATATGAATGATGAATATTTTGTGGTTGAAATTGGTTAGAAATATGATGTATTTGATGCTTGAATGTTACTTGTAAGGAGGACCCTCAAAAGGGTGGCATATTGGCCTTGTAAATGGCCTAAATTTTGCCCACACGAGTAGGGACACGGGGTTTGTCTCAGCTGTGTTGCTCGAGGGCCATTTTGAAATGGGCCTGGGCAGACCACATGGTCGCACATACGGGCATGTGCTAGGCTGTGTGGCCAAGTTAGTTTCGACCACGGGCTAGACACACGAGCATATGACTGGTCGTGTGATTCAAGTCAGTAGCCTCCCTAATTTTCACACGGCCTAGCACACGGGCGTGTCATGTGGCCGTGTGGACAAGTCAATATGTATGCCCTGTTTTGACACGACCTGCTCACACGGGCGTGTGACCTGTATAATTTTGAAAAATGTTTAAGTTTCAAAAAATTTTATGTGTTCAGTTTAATCCCGACCCCTTTTTAAAGCATGTTTAAGGTTTCATTGACTTATATAAGGGACTCTGTATTGATGTATGATTTATAATGCTATGATGTTTGTGAAATGAATGTGAAATGTTCCGATATATCCGATAATGCCTTTTAACCCTATTCTGGCGACGAATTTGGGTTATGGGTGTTACACACATAACATTCAAATAGCCATATCATATTGATCTCATATCATGTGCATAAATACCAGCAATCTCATATCATATTCAATCATAATCACATAACATTTTCATTCACATTTCATGATAATTCACATAACATGTCACATCTCATAAACATGATTTGCATAACGATAATAGATCAAATAGAGATACGCACATTTAGAAATTAGGATTTACAATCGAAAATTAGGATAGGTTTCTAGGCTCCCTAATAACACATTGAATTGTGCCTACAAGCAGCAATTCCGACCACTCACTAGATTACTTTCGATTGAACACCAAAGACTAGGTAAGCTTCAATTCCAACCACTCCTGATTGATTCGACACTTTGCATACATAATAAACACATTACAAACTCATTAATCACAACCTTATTCACATCCAAAACATAGAAAAATTGCAAGTCTACACGTTCTCTTATTACTACCGAAAATTAACTAGTTTTGCCAAAATAAGATATTCTTTTCCAAATCTTCATTTTAAAGTCCCTAATTTGATTTAAAACATCCTAAATACCACTTAATTATAGATCTAAACCTTCACTTTTATCTAATTTTTTGGATTTAAATTTTCTAAAAAATCAAGCTCTCATGAACATTTAATCGAGGGAAAACGTTTGATTCTTAAAAAATCATTAACGATCTATTAAATTGAGTTGAAATATCTTCTAATTAATTAAAAATGAGTTAAAAATCACTTTAAAATGTAGGTTTACTTATGATTTCTAGATTCACCATTTTTTAATCAAAATTTAGTTTCAAAATGTTAGATCTATTAAAATATCCATACAATCAAGTAAAACTCAAATTGAAATAACAACATGCTTTGCTTGAACATAAAAATTCAAAATGTTACCTCAATTTGTTAAAAACGATGAACTATGGATTTAATTTGAGTATGAACTTGAGAAGAACAATGGCAAATTTGATAGAGAAATCATGGTTTTTCTTTGAAATTGAAGGTTATTTTGGTGTGTGGGAGGTTAGAGAGTCTGAGTTGTTTGGTTAATTTGAGAGGAAAAATTAGATTGGGATTTTTAAAGAGATTTCAAATGGAAGAGATGAAGGAGGGAAGGTGACGGTTAGGTAATTAAATAGCCAACCAGTTTTCAAAAATTGGGCAATTACTCTTTTAATCACTTTGGATTTCCACTCTTTTTCAAATTAGTCCTTAAAAACTTATTTCATCAATTATTTTCAAAATCGGCTTCATATTTAAAATTCGTTTTATATTAATTAATAATTTAATACTTAATCTTAATTTCCCTACATTAATTTTAATCTTGTCTATTATTTTAATATTTTTTACCTAATTTATTACTATAAACCTAATTTTGATATTTAGTTTACTAACCTGATTTTTGGGATATGACAAAGTCTGTCAATGAACCGTTAATCCTATCCAAATAAGATACATTTTTCACACTATTCATAATGATATCATTCCAATGATGATTAAAACCCATTCAAAAATATAATGTCATGAAAATTCATGAGCAACAGGCCTATTATCACTAATCATGTGACTTAGAATGAAGGCACACTGATTATGTTGTATGTATTGTGTTAAAATATTCTTTAATTGATTAACCAACACTTTAGAGATGATTTTATAAAGAATAATATATAGCTTAATGGGCCTAAATTGCATCATTTTATTAGAACTCTTAACTTTTAGAATAGCGTAATATTGTTTGGTTATTGAATGAGAGAAATATGAAAATGAGATAACTTTATTTGATATCACAAAATTTAGTTTAATATATTTGTGAAAAATTAAATTTCTTTTATTTTTCCTGTCAAATATTCATTCAGCTGCAATTAGATGAAGTAACTATCAGTAGAAAAATAGAAATGGACACTCAAAAACTTCCTACATCTGTAGGATCTTTTCTATAGAGTAATCCACTATAAACAACAAGTACAAGTTGTGGTCTAAGTCCAACTTACTCACCAAGATACAACTTTCTTCCTATACTTCAAACTAGATCACTTTCCCTCTAAGTCTCTCCCCCTAAAAGCTTAGACGCAAACTGATAAACGCTACTTACAATTTTACACTTAAATAAACAGTTTCTAATTGAACAAATAAAATGCTTTCTAATTCACACATCTCACTTAAACAAGTTGTCTGATGTAAGAATTAAAA
Source organism: Gossypium hirsutum (assembly GCF_007990345.1). Classification (NCBI taxonomy): domain Eukaryota; kingdom Viridiplantae; phylum Streptophyta; class Magnoliopsida; order Malvales; family Malvaceae; genus Gossypium; species Gossypium hirsutum. Next base: position 10,039,829 of record NC_053429.1, read on the forward strand.
GGCTTATAGAAACATAATAAATTACTGACTACCTATAAATGTGTTATGGTTTATAGTAAAAATCGTGCAAAGAAAAATATAAATATTTAAGTGCGGTATCTCCAAGCGTACATGTCAAATTGTAATATAGTAAAGTTCACAATGAAACACTTAGTAAGTATTCCGAGGATCGTACCTAAGGGATTGTAAGTTGGAGAAATTATTATTAAATTAATTACAAAATAATTACTGATTTAATCGAGTCATGAAATAGTAGTGTGAATCCAAATTAAAAGAGTAATTAAACGAATTAGATAAACCTAAATTAACCTAATGAAATTTCCTATTCATAGTGTCAACAATGCGAGCCTCTAGCCTATGATCAATTAAATTCCTAATTAATATAAAGAAGATTAACTAATTTCAGAATTCGGTTTTTAATAGGAATTAGCTATTAATTAACTAGTATTACCTTTCAGCCTTTACTTGGCAAACTTGTCTCCCGACTTTGTTTAACATTTGATTACTTTTTAGGGTTTTCAAGCTTAAGGTTTAAGAACACATAATTTATATGAACTAATTTTATTATGAACTCTTATTCTTTTTTTAATTAGCCGACTTAATTAATTAATTAGTTAAATAAACAAATTATGCAATATATGAATAAAGCACAAGAAATCATTCTAATATTCACACCACAGTTAATTGATAAGGTTAACTGAGTATAAATAAAAGAATGGAATAGAAGAATAGAGAAAATGCTCATTGATAATATATTGAAGCGTGAATCCAGAGCAATCTCCGCTCGCAATTGTCTTCACATCGGAATAGAAAAGTTCTGACTAAGCGAACATAAAAAGAAAAGAAAAATAAATAGTAAACTATGTTTGATGGATTAATGTTCTAATTTGTGTACAGAAACCTCTTATTTATAGGCTAAAATATGTGCATTTTATGGTTGATATGCCCCTGATACTTTGGGAGCAAGCAAGAAATAAAATCTACGAGAATCTGCCAAAATACAGTTGCTAACGTCATCATTTCTTGTGACCTACATTCAAGCTATGGCGTGAAATGCAAAGCAGGGTGCGTTTCATGCCATAGACTTTCTTCGTCACACCATAGCAGTCATTTCATGGCTTTGGACTTTTTTTGTGCTTTCACGGCTCAGGAAGCTTGTGCAACACTCATCCCAAGTTCCTATATCAATTGAACCTAAAATTTTGCCTCCTGCACACATAAATACACAAATAAAACCTAGCTAAGGCCCATGTCAACCTAATAGGTCATTAACACTAAAAATTGTGTCAAAAACACTTTTTTATTAAATTTACTACTGAGCTACTAACAACTGAAAATGCAATAATTAATATTAAAATACCTAGAAAACAAGCTCCTTAAGTGTGAAAATATCCCAAAATAAATACTACTTTTGACGTCAGGTCAATTACAATAAAAAATTTCTCTAAAATATCCATTTAAAAAGGTCTTCAAATAAACTTTAATGGAATAGATCTTTTCCAAATAAAAATCCTTTGAAGATTAGATTTTTTATTTAATGGAACTTTGGTTGTATTGAAAGTATATCATTCCATCCCATGCAATGTAATATGACATGCTTATAATAAATCAATACGGTAGCAATTAACATGCTTGTAGCAAATCAATAGGTAGCAATCAATATACTTATAACAGATCAATACAGTAGCAATTAATATGCTTCTAACATATCAATAAGCTAGTAATTTATATGCTTAAAATAGATCAATATGGTAGCAATTAATATGCTTATAACAAATCAATATATTAGCAAAATACATGTTTATCATGTGTTCAATTTAACGGTATCATAAGACATATTGAACATTCAATGAGTAATACAGATGCAAAAGGAATATATTATTCACATGTCATGCATATACAGTAATAATTCAATCATTCAGATCATGAATTCTAATACTCATATTATTAGGGGTTCAAATGAGAGAAATAAAAATCTAAAAACAGTTCAGAGACTATTCAAGGACTAAACTGAACAAATCATAAAGTTCTAGGCAAAACTGCAAAGTAAAGGTCACACGACTGTGTAGCTAGGCCGTGTGAGAAGCTATAGACTGTGTGGAGGGGTTACACGATTGTGTGGCCAAGCAGTGTAATAGACTGTGGCTATGTGGCAATTGTAAAAATTAACCTACAAGGAGACACGACCATGTGCCAGGGCATGTGGAGGGTTCTTGGCCTAGTGGTTCAGGAACTAGCGTAGGGTTTGCAAGGCACATGGCTATGTGGGGGGTCGTGCGGTCCACACTCCCATGTGGCATGTCTTGTGGCCCTAATCCTAGTCATGGTTTGCCTTGATTCACTTGGTAAAGAACACATACCTTTCACCAAGAGTCCAATTGACGTTCTTTACGCTCGATTCTGGTCTGATGCACCTAAATTTAGTCCTTCAACCGACATATGTACACAATTAGCGGTTGATTTCAAGAGTGGAAAGATTTGCAAAAGAGCTGCAAAAATTTCAAATAGATCAATTGATCGAATTAAATATTAAAATTAAAGATTCATACGGAGGAGTTACTAACTCGAATCATAGGAACAATGTGTATTTACCATTTCTAGGCAAAAATAAGGATGCTTTTGGTGGAAAAGATAAACCTGATGGAAAGAACAATCGAATGGAGGATGTTTTAATCCAATAAAGTAAAAATAAAAAATAATAAGAAAGATGAAAAATATAATGTAAAGAAGAGGGAAAGAAAATAAAAAGAGAATAATTAGAAAGATGGAGAGCAAATTCTATTAGGATTTGAAAAGGGACAATATGAAAATCTAATTAGGAAAAGAAGAGAAAAAAATGGTGGAATTCTAATTCTTTTGGAATTTTGAAGAAGGGGGATGGGAGGCTCGAACCTAAGTCACTTGGGTGAATACCAGCCCTTTAACCATTAGGCCTGAAGCCTATTTCTTGCTTAATGTTGACACTGAATTGTACATATTGTTTCTCTTCGAGAGACTTTCTGAATTTCCAAAATAAAAAGGGTGAAGGGCTCAAACCTAGGCTCTCTAAGAGTATTGATGCTTTAACTATTGAGTCTGTTGCTCATTTCTTGTTTGTTTTAAATACTAAATTGTATATATATGTTTCAGGGTGTTACGGTCGAAATCACAAAATTAAAAGGGAAAGGAGATGCGCAAACCTAAGTCCTTAAAATAAATGCTCTAACTCTTAAGCATTAAGCCTCAAACTCGTTTCTTACTTCATTTTATTTCTTAACCGTATATATTTATTTCAGGGGTCTGACTTTTACCCTATTTTATCGAAAATAATAGAATTGAAGGAAATGAGTTCAAACTTGGATCTCTAGGAAGGACTCTCTAACACTTAATAAATAACTTACCCCCAATTTTTCCATGGTGACATATTTACACATTTCTACATTAATATCCTATTTTATGACTCTTTTCATATGCCAAAATCATTCTTATTAGTAACTTTATGGCAACCAAAATATACATAATACTTTATTAGTTAATAAGGCATTTCATAACCACTCATTTCTACCTCAACTTTGTTTATGACTTATTTCAACACCTTTCAAACATAGAGTTTACACGTATTCATTTCACAATAAATCTCATATTTATTCATCATATATTTATCTCATTGACTCATTATCTCTACAACTTAATCCATGGTAATCCCCTTACATTCATACACATGCTTATTTTCATATTAAAGTCAATTTTTTATTAAACCTCTAAATATTTTAGAATAGGAGTAAAGGTATCCAAAGGTACTTACACTACTTCTTAACCACTTAGGCCAATAATTTTCTTAATTAACCATCGCACAATGATAACATTATAAATCGAGGTGTGACAACTCTTGATTTTACAAACCCGATTCTTCTAACTCGATTTTTGGAGTGTGACATGGATCACATGTAAATCCTTACTAAATCTATGTTAATCACATCACCGTCTATCAAGAAGGCCAATTTTCCTCTCGAGTGGCCAACCATGACAAGATGAATGTAGGTCTTGTTCAAGATTTAAGGCCAACCATGACATTTTTCCTTGGTGTTAAGATGTATCTGCTTCCTCTTCCTCCGAAAATCTACCCTTATGCTAAGTGTTATTTTTTTTTTCTTCTCCTCTCTAAGCTCAAAAATTATAATTTCAATCTTGATTGTAAAAAGAATGATTGAGGAAAGGCATTGACAATAAAAGCTCGGTCATATTACATAAACAATCGTTTACCATTTAAAAAAAACCTCTTAACAAATAAGTTTACTAATTAATAAAAAAAACTACTATTACATGAATTTTCTTTTATTGTTTCTGTTCATCTAGTAACCACCTTTTTCACATCTTTTTTATAGTGACCATCCATCCACCGAAAGCTAAGAATATTGTTTCGCACAAACCACTAAATTTTCCACAACCAACCAACACCCAATTTTCAGATTTCTCATAAAGCAAAGTGATTATATTGGTTAAATATCAAATCAAATCAAAATTAAAACAAAAGTGATTATATTAGTCAAATATCAAATCAAATCAAAATAAAATAATAAATAATCATATGTTTTAGTGAAAAAGATGCATGCATTGGAGGCCTAAAACGTAATTGGAGATCTCTAATTGCCAGCTAATTGAATCATGAATCTACCAACTCCACAATGAGGTGTCTTACTTAATGTTTCTGATCTGATAGCTCCAAGTTTAATCGGCGACTTTTTCTTGACACTTCCATTCTGTTCAATTTGAATTTAAACAATTAAAATACTTTTATTTATCAAATCAAATAAATTCTTTTGAAATCAAACCCACACTCTGTCCAAAAATAATGATTCCATGTTATTTAACCTTCTTAGTTTTTGCATGGATTTGGTTTTTTAAGATAATATGCAAATAAACCATTAAACTATTTTACCTTTTTTAGAAAAGCCCTTATACTTTTTTTTTATATCTAAATAAATCCTTCAACTTTAACCTAAATCCAACTAAACAGCTATTGCATAAAAGCATACTTGTACTGCATTTTAAAGTATTTAATATTTAACATTATTAAAAATATCACATCAATAATTAGTTTTAAAGTAAAAATATAAGGGCCTATTTGAATACCAGCTAAACTTTAAGGGTGTAATAAAATAAAATAAAATAAAATAAAAAAGTTGAAGAGGTTGTTTAGTATGTAAAAAAAGATGTAACAACAAATAGCAGTTACTGATACTAAGAATATTAAATGTTGAATTCTTATATATTATAATTGTGCAAATATATGTGGGTGCAAATGTAAGAAAAAGCCTTGATGTCTGTACCTTTGATTTTTACTAGAGTATTTTATAATTATAAAAAAACATAAAAATTAAAATATGAACCGTTGATTTTTGTTTGGTTAGCAAATGGTTACAAATAAATGTGTCCGGAAAACAGCGCATATAGACAAAGCGGGCTCCGTCCCGGGAAAAACGGGCTGTACTCTTATCGCCAACACCAACGTTCCAACGGTGGGGTCTTTTGCACATGCCTCCATGTGAACATCAATTCTTTTTTATTTATTCATTTGCCCTTAATTTCTATTAAAATTTTGATTTTATTTACCATTAATCTTCATTCATTCCCAAATCTCCCACTCTCATTCCTCCGTCAGTGCCTTTCACGCTCCCCCATTTGGTTTTTGTTTTTTTACGGACTTTTTTTTTATAGTAATTAGATAGTAATATAAAAAAATTTGTTTAAAACTATATTTATATGATAAAGTTTCGATTAACTGATAAAGTTCAGAATTTGATAAGTTTGAAGTTTTAGGCAGGGTTGAAGTTAAAAAAAAAAAAATTAGGATTAGAATTAAATTATATATTTTTATGATAGTAGAAGTGTAATTTTATTATTTTAATAGTTTATATTTTTATAATTTTTATAACATTACATCAATTTTTTGTCATTTTGGTGTCAAAGTATAATTTTATTATTGTTAATTTAAAATTTTATAAATTATAAACGGACCTAAATGAAAAGAATTTCATTTTAAGGGGTCCAGCCCCTACCAACCTAGGTATAAATTTTATTATGAAAGTTTTTTTAGATTTATTATATAAATAAAAAAAGATAGAAAATATTATTATAGTATTATTAATTACTTTTTGGTTAAAACACATCAATAATTCTTTGTATTTTCATAAATTTTAAATTTAATCTCTTTATTTTTATTTTTAGGAATTCAATTCTTTTACTTTTTAAATTTTAAAATTCAGTTCCAATAATTCACACAGTTAATATTATTTTGTTAAATTCATATTCATTAGAACATCACTTTTTTTACTTACATGACTATCAAATGGATATTTTTTTTTATTTGAAATTTCACATCAACAAATTTAAAAATTTTAACAACTTAACCTGAATTTTTAAATGAAAAATAGATAATTATATTCCTAAAAATAGAAGTACATGGATTAAATTCTAGACTTTTAAAGAATAATAGGATTTATGGCCTACTTTAACCTTACTTTAAAAAAATGATTTTTTTAAATCTTTTTCTAAATGAATTAATGTCCAATTAACTCTCAGTTTAATATGTATTTTCTTTTATGGTTCATATTTTAGATTGGGTTCGTCCCTGTAATATGAAACAAAATGGGACGAACTAAGTTATAGGCATGAAAGTGTAAGAACTCAACAGGGACCACCTCCTTTTTCTTTGTTTGATTCGCGAGGAAGGGTCTCGTTGAATTCTTAATGATCATGATCATAATATTTTGTTTGTATAAATGACAACAAATAGATCATTTTTTTCCGATGATTTTTTTGAAAAATGAACTCAATTTCAATTAATTGATTCATAGCATCTGCTCTTCAATAATATTTATCAATACTTTCAAGGTTAGTAGTATCAACTAAATCAATATCTTATAATAGCTCAGGTAAATTACTTTTGAATCTAAAAATACAATAAAATATACTTATAAAGCACAATACATGTTTATATTACTTTTTGGGTCTAAAAATACACTAAAGCACAATATATATTTCCCTTTCTCATAACATGCTATCTATTTTTTGGGGTGCTCTAGAGAAGTCGAAATAGGAGAGCATTCATCTTGGGGTGAGCTTACTACTTAGATGCTTTCAACAGTTATCTGCTCTGCACTTGGCTACTCAACGTTTACTGTGGGCATGATAACTGGTACACCAGAGGTGCGTCCTTCCCGATCCTCTTGTACTAGGGAAAGATCCTCTCAATGCTTTAACGCCCACACCGGATATGGACTAAACTATCTCACGGCATTCTGAACCCAACTCACGTACTGCTTTAATGGGCGAACAAAAAGTATATGTTGAACTGTCGATTTAATTATCGCTTTTAACTCCAAATTGTACTTAAATTAAGGACAAATATAATGATCAAGTTAATATTAAATTTGCAAGTAAAAAATGGTTTATAATTATTAAAATTAGTCAATAAGGTATAGTAATTTTTTCATGATCAAAGATAGCAGAAAGAGATTATTTAACTTAAACGTAAATTTTGATGAATAAAAACTTAAGTAATGCAAGTCGATTGTTACTTAATTAGTAAAATTTTTAATAAATGTATATTTTATTCTTGTGAATCCACTCTCATAACATTATTGGCATCAAATGATCTAAAACATTGTAACATTACGTTATGGCAAGCCATGTTTAGTACTAACGAATTTTTATTGAAAAAATCTCACCAATATTAAAATCTGAATTTTATACATGCACATCAACATCTTAAGAAAGTAGTGAAAAGAGATTCCAATTCGAAAGAATAACTTTGTCAGTTATCATCTTCATCATATGCATGTCTATTGCGGGGCAAGGCTATAAATCATCCCATTGAAGGAATATTTTTTTTTGCAAGACAATGAGTACCTAAAAGAAAGTTGGATAGTGAAGAAAAATGATGGGATTCTATAATTCTTTCGTATCATATCATATATATATGTATAAGTTGTGTGTAATAAAAATAAGACAATAGGTAAAAATTGAAATGCATCATAGTTGTTTAACAAAGTGTAGTGCACACATTTATATTTGTGGGTTTCCCGCAAAGAATGATCTAGCACAATCATTAATTTCAGCTCAATTAATCCTAAAATTATTGCAACATTGAGACGCGTACACTCCTAAATAAACTCTCACAAATTTTTTTATTCTCAGACAACAAACACACAGGAAGAAACATACATAAAATTGTATCAAGCAAAATAACTATTATAAAAGCATCTATTATACAAAATGCGAAAGATTAATTACTAAATTCGCTCTCATAAATACTTTGAGAAATAAATAAATAAAATATTATAAAGTAAATTTGATGCACTCAAGTTTGTATCTTTCATGGTAGATCGTAGGCTCTTTTTATAGGCTCCATTTAGCTAATTAAACTCATCAAGGCAATCTTTTAAATCTTCAAGATGATGATGGTAGTAGGACAGTCCCTTTAATTAAGCAATCTCATCATAAGTTAACCATATCTTTATCCAAAAATAGGGAAAAATCAAATCCTATTAATTAACTAATCTTTAAAATATAGTTTCCCTATAAAATCTATATATTTGTTTCAACAAAATCTCAAAATAATTAATAATATAGATGATTGAAAGTCAAAATTTTCAACTTAATCACATCATCTATAATGTTACTCATAATGTTGTTTGTATTGTTGTTATGGTTTGATTGATTTGGGGAAAAAAATATAAAAAAGTTTGTAATGAAATTTTAAAAATTTTATCAGAGCAAGATTTAATGGTGATGTCTAATGTAATAAATCACCTCAATCTTAGTATATGTGTATATTTTTATCCAATGACAAGACAAGCTCCGATGACAACACAAGCTTTCTCCATTATGAACTTTAGACTACATAATAGTCCTAACATGAGTCATTTGCTCACAATGATTCCATGGACAATAGACCTTATATTTAGATTACCTATTAATATAAGTTCTTTTTCAACAATTCAAAACAATATTTGTTATTCAACTTAAAATTAGTTAAACCTTAGATAATCAATGAGACAACATTTGTTTTTAATCATTTGTTTGATATGCAAAAGCAATCAGAACATTCATACATAGAATAATGAATAACATGTTTATAATTTTATTAATTAATTAGTTTGAATTTAGAATAATCCATGGCAAAATTAATACACTAATGACACATAACCTAACATGTTTAACATTTAGCACAATAATAGTTTTGCACTAACAACCCCTATTGGCATTTTTGACCCAATTCTACGACAAATACAAACATAAACCAATATATATCAAATAATAAGGGAAATTAGATAATTATATCAATTTATCAATTGGGTCAAAATAAACAAAATTAAGTATTGCATCATCAAATCATCAAGCAACACAAAACCAAAATAGGTTTAATAGTAGAGAAATGAAATAAGATAATCGTGGCAAATATCATCATCAACAAACTAAAACCAATAGTAGTAAAATTGGTAACCATTCTTTTTTTTTCTTAAAATTGTTTGGAGTGAAAACTCCCTTTCAACACCAAAAACAAACATAATAAATTAAATTAAACACCAAATCAAAACTATAAATAGCGAAACAACATATACCCAACCACTATTACTATTTCTCCCACCTTTTTTTGTCAAAAAGGTAAAAGCAATGACTCTCCCTCAATAAGACGTTCTTTTTAAATCAACATGTGTATTGGCGTTGAGTGTATTTTTCTTAATAGACGATAACATCACTAGTAACAAGCATATCAATCTCATCAATAACTAGTATAATAAGTGTTGCAATGTTGGAAACATATTTTGTTTTAATTTCCTTGCCTTCAAGAATTTTGTGAGAACTTGTTCCTTTTGATTTAAGGTTTGATCAACTTATTAGTGATTTGAGGGTGGTCATAGTAGTAACAATGTTGATAAATAAGATAAAAACCATGAACCCAAGATTTTCGCGACAAAGATGTGAAAAAGAATAAGATACTTTAGCAAGTGAGAGCACAAAAATGCTTCGAAAAAAATTATGAGAATAAACCGAGAATTTAGTGAGGTGTGAACATATCCAAAAAAAAGTCTAGTACTTCAACTAGATAGTTAATGACCCAAAAAGGAAGTTAAAATTCTTCAAAATGAAAAAGAGCCCTTATTGGAAAATATATAGCTTCAAGATTTCTTACCTAATCCCTGAAAAGACAATACAACCTTATGTCATTCGACAAATGCTCAAGGCATCTCTCAAGTATTCATATCTTTTAGCACCCTCAACCTTTTTTGGTTCAATAGTAGATTTGTAACACAATTACTATTACTAAGAGGATGACTCTTTTGAATCCTCAATGAAGGTCTCATGGTAATTGATACATCTTCAATCTAAGAGGATGATAAAAGGTCTTCAACAAATGGTAAAGGCACCTCTCAGGTATTCATATCTTTTAGCATCCTTAACCTCTTTTGGTTCAGCAGTAGACTTGCAGCAAGAATAACATTACTAAAAGGATGACTCTTTTGAATCCTCGAAGAAGGTTTCAGGTTTTGAGGGATTTTGTTTGTATATATATTTAGCCATCAATTGAATAAAGGTATGCTTCATTTTATTCATCCACCATCTCTATTATGATACCAAAGCCTATTAAGCTCTCATAAGCAAATCATTTTTTTCTCTCAACCTCAACCTCTCACAAAAAAGTGGCCATCAACCTTGCAATTGTTATCATTAATAAAATCAACATCAATTTTTGATGCAATTAAATCCTACATCTTAGTTACCTAAACTTCTAGCTAGTCATAATTTCACGACCTGAAAAGCACAAGTCTTCATGCTCATGCGTGCACATAGCCTTTTCAATCATCTCTATGGAACATTTGTTGCCCCACCAACCAAAATTTCTTAAGAAAATAGAAACACTCCTAATCCAGCATATCAAAACTGGTTTCGCCAAGACTAATTGGTCCAAAATGCCATTCTAGTGTTAGTAGATCCATCCATTGTGCCTATTATTGCAACTACCCTATCCTAACACAAAGCATGGGAGTCTTTGCATTCTTCCTTCACCAAAAAATTACAAACTCAAATTACCAATCTCCAAGACCAACTAGCACACATCACAAAATGTTTTTGACCTATCACGGACTATCTTTGTGGCAATCTTACCATTACAAACGAACTAGCAATAGAGGGGCTCAAATCATAAATGTAAAACTCATTGTGAGAATCTTACAAGGTCTTAGCATTGAATACAAAGGCATCTTTGTAACAACTAGGCCATATGAAACAACAATCTCTTACAAAAAAAAACTATATGAAAAACTACTTAACCATGAAATCTTTCTCAAGCATGAAGAAATCAAGCAAACACCACCAATTGCTAATGTGATTGCTCAACGGCATAATCAAGGAACCTACCAAAATAAAAATAGTCGCAAGTAAGGAAATAACACCTCTTAAATTAGTGTAAGTGATGATCATTTTATGATTCACTAAACTAGACTACGATCACGACAAAGGCAAGCGCACATATCGAATGGTAGTATAGCTATGTGAGTCCAGAATATCGTATCCACAAGGACTAAAAGTACTAGTATTAACTATCTTTCTATTATTTAGTCTAAAATAAAAGGGATTTGTTTTAATCTAAAAATTAACTGAACTAATTAACTAATGAACACGACAACGAGTGAAAGAAATAATTGAATAAACCAATGATAAGACAAAACCCAAGGAAGAATCCACCTAGACTTCACTTATTATTCTGACCCTGAATCAAACGATTTATTCACTTGTCTTGATCCGTAGAAATCTCTAAATTATGTTAATATCTCTTTCGATACTAAGAACAACTGACTCTAGGTTGATTAATTGAAATCTCTTTCTAATTAAAACCCTTATCGTCGCATTAACTCGATCTATGGATTCCCCTATTAGATTTGACTCTAGTCTGGCATATTTATGTCGTCCTGTATCTGGGATGGCATGCAACTCCGCTTAATTATGCTAGATCTACTCTTAAATAAGGACTTTTGCTCCACTGCATAAGTACATCAAACTTGGATTAATATCCTGAAAATATTAAGGCAAGAATTAAGAACACATAATTAAGAACAAGAACAAGTATTTATCGTGTAATTCAGATAATTAAATAATAAGATCCATCGTAGGTTCCATCCTCCCTAGGTATTTAGGGAGTTTAGTTCATAATGTAATAGGAAACCATCTCAAAAAATAGGAAAAAAACAAAATATAAAGAAACCCAAAAAACTTTGAGAGAAATTGAATGAAGATCTTCAGTCTTGAAGGAGATCCTACTTCCGAGCTGAATCCGTTAGCGTTCTTCGAGTAATTTATGTGTTCTACTATGCTTGTCTTCCTTAGGTCCTCTTCTAGTGTATATTTATAGACTTTAGAATGCTCAGAAACCCTAAAAATTGGGTTTTTCTGCGTAACAGGGAAGCAGGGTGCGAAATCTACACGGACTGGCACATGGGCGTGTGGCCAACCCGTGTGGAAATGCCCAGGCCGTGTGGATCTTGGAAACAGCTCTTTTTGCCCGATTTTGGCTCATTTTTCAGTCATTTCGCTCCCTTATGCTTACCTAAGTATAGAAACATGAATTTAAAAGATTAAGAGCATCAAATTCACTAATTCATATAATAAATCATCCAAAAATGCATCAAGAATGAGATTAAAAACATGTTACTTTCATGGCTTATCAAATATCCCTACACTTAAGCATTTGCTTGTCCTCAAGCAAAATCCTCAACTCACAATTAAAATTAATCTTTTTCAACTTGTAACTCTCATCAATAATGTTTTTTCATAATTCACAAATAATTGCACATTGATAATTCAACTAAAAGAGCCCTAAAGATTCAAACAATCCAAGTCACACATTTTTTAAAGACACGAAAACATAGATATCTCCCCTTATCTAAGGAATTACCTTTAATTCAAAATTGACAAGATTTTACATCCTCACTAAAGATTCACTCAAATCACTCAAAGTGTTTAAGGTTCAAAAATTAAGCACTCAAAAGTCAATTATGAAAAGTCATTGCCATAGGCTTGCATGAAAATCAAATCTCCACCAGTGTAAAATGAAATGATATACAAATCAAAAGGTCTATAAAGGGTTGTAATGGAGCTTGGGTTAAAGGTTAGATAAAGGCTGAAAAAGAAGGTCAGAATCGAGATTGAATTGATAAATTACCTAACTAGAAAAACTAAACTAATACTGAATAATTACATCAATCGAAATAATTCAAGAATAAAATGAGCTTCTTCTCAGAATATGAAATTAACTACTTAAGCTCAAACCAAAGAATTAGAAATAATCAACATAAATGTATAATAATTTTTTTTTTACTTTTTTTGAATGAATAATAAGAGAAAATCAAATAACTGAATTAAAAGAACATAGTTTGGCAACTAACCAAATCAAATCTCGACAAAAAGGGAGTCAATGAAATAGGGAAAATTCTCAACGAATCAAAAATGAGTTATGGGTTAATATGAATGGTAAATTAAGAAACAGGTTGTTAGGCTCAAAGGAGTTCACTAGGCTTTTTATGGGATAAGTGGGTTAAAACCTAGGTGCATTTATCATCTCGGTATATCAAATCAAATGTGTGGTCTCGGCATGTATAATCGAAGCAAGTTCTAGAATAACAAATCAATATTGACACACTCATAACCAATAATAAAGTGAGCAAGAAAAATGTATGCTCTAAAAGCTCAAAATCTCACAAAATTTATGGCTTTTGACGTCAATCTTGCAAATTTCAAACTTCAAGGTAATACCCCAATTTAGGGAATCAACCTAAAATTTTTAATTCTGAAAATAGACTTATCATGCTTGATTCTCTAGTGTCTTAAAGTTTAAAAAATCGATGCACAATTACCTATGAATTTAATCTAAAACACATCAATGATAATCATAAATCAATAAAAATTCATTCTAATAGTAATGTGAGAAAATTACTTAAACACAAGACATAATTCAGGGATTTTCTAATAATTACATAGATAACCTCCCCACACTTAAGATGTACATTGTCCTCAATGTACAAAGATATATAATCACAGTATAAACAGAATATTATAAGAGAGGGAGAAAACTGAAACTACGTTGAATATTGGATGAAATCTTCAGAATAGTGAAAAGCGGAATTGCAATCAAATTTAAATGTAACTCATGGTCCCAAGGAAACTAGCAAGAAAATAAACACAAATAATAAAGAAAATTAAGGGGTTATAACTCGATTAGAAATAACCATAAATCTTTCAAAAGATAATAATGAAAATAAGTTGAAGAGAAAAAAGTAAAACAACTAAAACAAAATTACAAAGAAAGATAAATAATAATAATAATAATAATAAACTCAATGATATCAATAAACTTAAAAGGTAATTGTAATGATAATAGTAAAAAAAATACGAAAGAAAAAAGAAAAAAATAGAAATAGCAAAATAAAAATAAAAATAAAAATAATAAAAGTGTATAAAAAATTAAAATATATAAAAAATTTAAAAATATAAGTATAAGAATAATAAATTAATTAATTAATTAGTAAAATAAAAACAAAAATATAACAATTAAAAATAAATAAAATAAAATAAAATTGGGGTGATTAACCCAGTTTTCACATGGCCATGGACATGCCCGTCTGTCCAGGCCGTGTGGGTCACATGGCCAAGTCGCCAGGCTATGTGTTTTTTCCTTCGCTTCTCCCACGCCCATGTGAGATCCCACACACCCGTGTGGCCAAGCCGTGTGCTCCACACACCCGTGTGGCCAGACCATGTAACTCTCTGACTTTAAAAAAAATTAGCTCTAGGTTTCACACGCCCGTGTGTCTAGGCCGTGCGGCTCACATGGCCATGTCGTCAGGTCATGTATGTTTTCCTTCGCTTCTCCCACACCCATGTGGCCAGGCCATGTGGGACAAAAACACAATTTTTTTTATATTTTGAAAATAAATTAATTTTAAAAAATCATGAAATAATGTTAAGAAAATTAGCAGTGTTAACACTCGAGTTGCCTCCCGAAAAGTGCTTATTTAAAGTCTAAGCTCGACTTACCTCGTATTCACATGATTACAGTGGTTCATGGAGTCAAAACTCTTCTTTCTCACTGTCAATTCTATTATCAACATAAGGTTTTAGCCAAGTAATATTTACCTTAAAAGTGACAAATTTAGAATGGTTTACCTCGACTATACCGTATAGGAAAATATTCAGTACCGTAAAAGGAGTTGCTCCGTTTGCATTATGCTCTGAAGTGGCGATTCAAGGGTCTGTCTTATCCAACAATTACCTGATCGCCAATCTTTAATTGGTTCATCTCATCCTTAAGCTCGTGATGGAGTCGCTTTGGTTCATCATGTATTCTAGGTTTCTCTTTGATGTATGTTCGCCATTCATCTAGTTCATCGATTTGTAATCTTCTTTCTTCATTATTTGTTCTGTTTTCGTTATGTAAACTGGACTGCGGCTCTGTCACATTTTCCCGAGGTGTTTTCTGTAAAGAATGTTGAGCCACAAGGTTGTTAACATTAACAGAGCTTGTAATATCATCTCGATCACTAGATATCCTAACAGAATCACGAGCTTGGAGTTTAATCATGTCATCACCTACACGAAGTATTAACTCACATACACCAACATCTATGATAGTTCTAGCAGTTGCTAAAAGGGCCGTCCTAAAGTCAATGGTACGTCACTATCCTCATCCATGTCTAGAACAACAAAATCAACTGAGAAAATAAATTTATAAATTTTGACGAGTACGTCTTCAACAATACCCCTAGGAAATCTAATTGTTCTATCTGCCAATTGAATGCTCATCATAGTTTGTTTGGGTTTCCCAAGACCTAGTTGCTTAAACATTTTGTAAGGCATGACATTAATACTAGCCCCTAAATCAGCCAAAGCATTATTAACATTTAAACTACCAATTAAACAAGGAATAGTAAAACTCCCTGGATCTTTCAATTTGTTGGGTAGTTTATTCTGAAAAATAGCTGTGCACATTGCACTGCATTTAGCTCTACGTATGATGAATCATCTAACTTTAGCTTATTTGATAAAAACTCTTTTAAAAATTTAACGGAATTTGGCATTTGCGAAAAAGCTTCAATAAACAGTAAGTTAACATGTAATTTTTTCAACAGTTTAAGGAATTTATAAAATTGTTCATTTGTGTGGTCTTTTTTTGTCACATTTGGATATGGCACGTGACATTTATATTCCTTACCGACCGAATCTTGCTTATTATGGCTTACCTCAACCTTACCATTTCTTACCATAGTTTCTTGCCTCGGTTCAAATTCAAATTCAGTTAACCTTTCTTCATCTCGAACAGTGATCGCATGAAGCTACTCTCTTGGGTTAGTTTCGGTGTTGCTTGGCAAGCTACCTTGTGTTCATTCTGAAATCATCTTTGCCAATTGACCGATTTGATTCTCAAGCCCTTGAATCGACGCTTGTTGATTTTTAAGTGTTGTTTCTGCGTTTTGGAAACAAGTTTCTGACACTGAAATAAACTTCGTCAACATCCCCTCAAGGTTCTGCTTATTCTCTTACTGGTAAGGTGGTTGAAAGCCTGGACCACCCCAAGAGAAGTTGGGATGGTTCCTCCAACTTGCAGTATAAGTGTTAGTATATGAATTATTCTGAAGTTTAGAATTATTACCCGTATAGTTGACTTGTTCGTCTTCTGTGCTTAGGTTGTAGGATAGATTTTCTGGATGGCTCCCTCCTCCATTTGCGTCGTTTTGCATCACCAGATGTACCTACGTAGAACCATATAAACCATCAATCTCTTTATTCAAAAGTTCTACATGATTTGACAACATAGTGACCGAATCAATGTTAAAAACACAGGCTGCTTTCATCGAATTTGTCCTCATGACTTGTCACTCATAATTATTTAGTGACATCTCTTCTACAAACTCGTAAGCCTCTTCAGGTATTTTGTTATTCAAATTCCCACCAGCGGATGCATCGATCAATTGCCTAGTTGAGGGGTTCAAACCGTTGTAAAAAATTTGAACCTGTAGCCATAGAGGTAACCCATGATGAAGGCACCTTCTTAATAAATCCTTATACCTCTCCCATGCATCATATAAGGTTTTTAAATCCATTTTACAAAGGAAGAGATATCATTCCTCAATTTGGTTGTCTTAGCCGGTGGAAAGTACTTCAGCAAAAACTTCTTGGTCATCCCAAGTAGTGATAGAACCTCGTGGTAGAGAGCTCAACCATTGCTTAGCCTTATTTCTCAACGATAAGGAGAATAACCCTAAGTGAATGGCATCATCAGAAATGTCATTTATCTTGAAAGTGTCACAGAATTCTAGGAAATTAGCCAAATGAGCATTTGGGTCTTCGTCCTGCAAACCATCAAACTGAACAAATTGTTGAATCATTTGAATAGTATTAGGTTTCAGTTTAAAATTATTTACAGCAATAGTAGGTCTAACAATACTTGATTCAGCCCCAGTTAAATTGGGCTTGGCATAATCGTACATAGTACGAAGAGCAGGATTCGTATTTATAGGATTTATAGCAACCACAGGAGGTAACTGATTATTATGAAGTTCTGTCATCTCCTCAATATTAATAATAATATTCTCTTGCTCTTCTATTGTACTTTTTTGACTTTGCCTCGATTGTCTACAGTTTCTGCGAGCTGTACTTTTGATCTCACTGTCGAATACTAGAGGTCCTAACGGGTTTCTTCTAGTCATAAACTAAAGGAACCTGTTAGAAGCAAATAAAAGAAAAGTTATTAAATTAAAAGTAAAACAAAAAATAAAAATAAAAATGGCTAAAGTAATAAAAATCTAGTGTTCCTAATATTTTAGTCCCCGGCAACTGTGCCAAAAACTTGATGATCGTTTTATGATTCACTAAACTAGACTACGATCATGACAAAGGCAAGCGCACCTATCGAATGGTAGTATAGCTATGTTGGGTCTAGAATATCGTATCCACAAGGATTAAAAGTACTAGTATTAACTATCTTTCTATTATTTAGCCTAAAATAAAAGGGATTTATTTTAATCTAAAATTAACTAAACTAATTAACTAATGAACACGACAGAGAGTGAAAGAAATAATCGAATAAACCAATGATAAGACAATACCCAAAGAAGAATCTACCTAGACTTCACTTATTATTCTAACTCTAAATGAAACGATTTATTTACTTGTCTTGATTCGTAGAAATCCCTAAATTATGTTAATATCTCTTTCGAGACTAAGAACAACTGACTCTAGGTTGATTAATTGAAATCTCTTTCTAATTAAATCCCCTATAGTCGCATTAGCATTAACTTGATCTATGGATTCCTCTATTAGATTTGAATCTAATCCGACAGATTTATGTTGTCCTATCTCTAGGATTGCATGTAACTCCGCTTAATTATGCTAGATCTACTCTTAAACAGGGACTTTTGCTCCACTGAATAAGCACATCAAACTTGGATTAATATCCTAATTAAAAATATTAGGGCAAAAATTATATTAAGGCAAGAATTAAGAACACATAATTAAGAACAAGAAAAAGTATTTATCGTGTAATTCAGATAATTAAATAATAAGATCCATCATAGGTTTCATCTTCCTTAAGTATTTAGGGAGTTTAGTTCATAATGTAATAGGAAAACATCTCAAAAATAGGAAAACAACAAAATATAAAGAAACCCAAAAAACTTCAAGAGAAATTGAATAGAAATATTCAATCTTGGAGGAGATCCTGCTTCCAAGCTAAATCCGTTGCCATTCTTCGGGTAATTTCTATGTTCTACTCTGCATATCCCCCTTAGGTCCTCTTCTAGTGTGTATTTTAAGACTTTAGAATGTACAAAAACCCTAAAAATTAGGTTTTTCGGCGTAAAAGGGAAGCAGGGTGCGAAATTGACACGGACTGGCACATAGGCATGTGGCCAGCCCGTATGGAAATGCCCAGGCCATATGGATCCTGGAAATAGCTCTTTTTGCCCGATTTTAGCTCAGTTTTCACTCCTTTCGCTCCCCTATGCTCACCTAAGTATACAAACATGAATTTAAAAGATAAGGAGCATCAAATTCACTAATTCATATAATAAATCATCCAAAAACACATCAAGAATGGGATTGAAAACATGTTACTTTTATGGCTTATCAATAAGGCATACATGTCTTAAATGATTTTCAATCCTGGGCTTATGTTGTATATTTGATTCTAATTTTTATTACATTTTTTATGGTGATTAAAGAAATAGTGTAAAGGTCGAGTTTTTTAATGTTTTGTTTGAGGAATTTTTAAGTGTTTTTTTAACATATTTTTGTGCGTATATGTGTTGGGCTTATTGCTCTTACTTTTATAGCTTTATGCTAGTTTTGTAACTTATTTTGTTCTTAACAATATTTTGGCTTTGCCAAAAAAAAAAACACCTCTCCAGGCATTATTGTTAATCTGCCACAAATTGATACGTCAAATTAGGCTCTCCATTACACTTAAGGAGCTTATTCTCAAGAAATTTAAGTGTCTTTTATATATTTTTTTCAATTTTTAGTTTTTTCATTAATAAATTGTTTTTATTAGTTTTAAGTCATTTTTTAGACTCAAATTAGCAAATTGTGCCATAGGGAACCTAACAAGTTGATTGAGTGTTGTAAGGATTCGAAAGTGACCCGAACGTGAAGAAAACATCACTTATAAGGGGGTATCACGATATCAAAGCATGGAAGTCATGATACCCCTAACAGTGCTGAAATGAAGAGAAAAAAGGTCATATATAGTGGTATCATGATACCGAGACCCTTTAAACTCTCAACCTCAAGACTGTTGTGAGAAACGCAATACCCTAGCCTGGATATCGTGATACCCAAGCCTGACGAATGAAAAAAACTGCAAGGGCAATTTTTTGTCCAAACAAACTTATGTTTTCTTTTTACATAAGGGCAAAATGGTTAATGTTAAGTTAAATGTTAGTAGGCTATAAATTCAACTTTATAAGCTTTTCATTCAGATTTTTGGTGGCTGAATAGTTTCTTTAGGGTTTATAGTTTTTAGGTTAAGTTTTCTTTCTCTTTTCCTTCTCTTTTCAAGTGTACTATTGTTGTGTTTAGAAGAGTCCCACCAAAACTCAAAGACCCCAATATTTGCACTATTCCCATAGAGATTGGAGGTGTGAATTTTGGCAAGGTGCTTTGTGATTTGGGAAAAGTATAAAATTAATGCCTTTGTCCATCTACCGTAGGTTAGGACCTTAGAGAAACTTCAATGACCCTCTAATTAGCCGATAGATCCCTAGTTCACCTAAAGGAAATTTTGGAGTATGTTTTAGAGAGAGTTCAGAAATTCATTTTACTGGTTGACTTCATAGTTCTTACTTTGAAGAGGATGTAGAGATACCTATTCTTTAGAAAGACTGTTCCTAGCTACCTCTAATGCCACCATAGATATGGGCAAAGGAGAGATGACGATGGAAGTCGGTGGTCTGTAAAGCCTGAACCTAAGGTGAAGGAAGTGTCCTCTAATAGTGAGCTAGAGTGCCAGGCTATTCAGGTGATGTCTGATCATGCGACTAACAATATGAAATATTTAAAGTGGTATATGTTTGTAGGTTCGAGACAGAGGATGCAAGGCATCTATATGAAGAAATAAAAATTTTTGAAAAGGTAATCAATGAATCAACTTGTAGGGCTGAAAGCAACAAAATGTTTATTGGTATCGAAACCTTAAGCAAGCATCACTATGGAGGTGTTACGTATCACCCTAGGAGAAAATTTTAATTTGCCGCATGTGGTAATTAAACTCAAAATTTGTAAATAATTAAATTATTGAGCATGGACTATGCATATTTTTAACATTTAGATTAGGATTTTAATTCACATTGGTTTAACTATGAACTTGGTAGGTCAGGTTTTTAAAAGTTGAGAGAAAATTTGATAATTTTGTATGTATTTTGGGGTCTTGTTCAATAAAATCATGATATATGATCTGTCGTAATTCGATATAACAGATTAAACTAGTTTTCACATTTAAGGAGCTTGAATACAAGCATTTTCATTATGTTTTAGTTAAGTTTCTTTAGTTTTGCTTACATTCAATAAAATGTGCACATCGAGCCTTTTATTGGCCTTAAGGGCCGAACGAGCCTAAATGAGAACTAACATACTTCGTGAGTGAGCAGGAGAGCATTAGAAAGCATTTCAGGCCAATACTAGATGCTATGTCACCACATGGGAGATCCAATGTCGCAACATAGAGAGTAGAATAGAGAAAGTGAGAAACTGTCTTCAATATCGTGATATAGGTTGAGAATGTGGCGACATACCCCTTAAGATGGCTATAAAGGAGCATACCAATTGCTATGTCGTGACACAGGTCTTGATGTGTCACGATATCGACTCTATGACGAGAATCAAATATGAAATAGGGGCATTTTGGTCTGCACAATCAAACTTAAAGCTCAAGAACGTCAGCTAACTTAAAGTTAAAGATGACAGCTACCTAAAGGCTATAAATAGGCTTCTTTGGCACATAGTATGGACACTATTCCATTAGCTCAAATTCTTTTCTTAGGTTTTTAGATTTGTTTTCTTATTTCTCTTAAGTTTTCATAGTTTAGTTTATTTGTTTCTTCAAGAGATATGATTGTAAAGCAATATCAACTTCTCTAGATTCGTATTATTCAATATCAATTAGACTTTCTTAAACTCTCTTTTTCGTTCCATTCCCCATGATCAATTCTTTCAGTCTTTCTATGTTGTTTCTTAAAGCCATGAGGAACCAATCCTACTTTGTAGGATTAACAAGTGGAGGCATGATATCTTAACTGTTTTGTAGGGTTACTCAATGGATCGATTGTTTGGAAAAGGAAGAATGTGAAACAAACCCTAAGTCTGACAACCTTGGGAAGTTATCAAAGTGGGAATTAACCCAAAACTGGTATCGCCTATTCGTGAACACCTTTACCCCTAAGCCAGTTTGGACTATGAGTTCAGAAGATAAGTAGTTCTTGCTGACTCGTTATGTTGGTGGAAGATCAGAAGATCTTGCTAGGGTAGCAACTAATTGGTTGATGAGAACCTAATACGGTAGTTAATTGTGATTGTTGAAGTGAGCTGATCACTTATTCTCAAATTTGATTCACTCTATTTATCTTTTATCTCTTGCAATTTTAATTTCTTTTTTATGTTATTTTATTTTATTTTATTATTTTACAAACCTTAATCATATTTCTTATTTTAATCTCATGCTATAACTGACCTAAATTATTAATTAGATCTTTAATTGTTTAGGTTAAGATTGATTTAGTACTCATCTCCATTTGGTACGATCCTCGGAGTACTCGTCTACTTCATTGTAAAATTTATATTACAACTCGACCCGTATACTTGCAAATACCACCTCATAACTCTTTATTTTATTGCAGTATGCACACTCTGGACGTTAGTACGTCCGGAGGCGGTCAATATCCAAGGGGATATCATGATTTCTCTAACAGCTTCAACTAGGAACCAAAACTATTTTAGGTATCGCTATACCAGACCCTTGGTATCACACTACCCCTGGAATTTCAAAAATAAAATTTTGGTTTACATGCAGTGCTGTCGCGATACCCACACCTGAGTATCGTGATACCTCAAACAGACTTGAAAATAGGGATTCCAAAAGGACGGGATATCACAATATCCACTCTTGGGTATCGCGATATCCATGTCGGGGATAAATGTATAGTTAAGTTAGTTTATCTTGAGGCAATTTTAGTCGAAAGATAAGGAAATTACATGGTGCTATTTATTTCATTGTATATTGTTTTATTTTTGTGTTTTTATTTTAATTTGTCTTGTTGAAGATTTATCTTGATCATATTTAATGACAATGGATATAGGTGGTCAGGTGACCAATACAACTATGAAGATAAAATGAGTTCGACGAATAGGGATTCGACGAACCGTTGGAGTTATTATGGTGATCAAAGATGGCAAGAGTATTCATACGAGTATCTTTGTGGGTCGTATGGGTACGCGGATGGTGTAGATAGCTACAACCCTGAGTGGTTGATTAGTTATCCAATGAAAGATTCATATTCTCTGTATTACTACCTAAAAAGTAATATGGAGAGTGATGAGTATATAAAAGACCCATCCCTTGCTACACAGGTTGAAATGTTGGAAGAGAGCATGTCTTTGATCCAAGATGTGTCCTTCATATCCAATACGATGGAGCAAATATTCGAATGTTGGGAAATGTGTCCATATTGTAGTAAACATGTAATTGTTTTCTATTTATTTGAACGATGAATAAATAAATCAAGTTAATTTTACATTTCACTATTATGTCTTTTGTATTTTCTGTCTTTTATATTTTGCATGCATAGAAAATTTGTGACAAGCAAATATTAGCTCTTTGATTGTCTAAAGTTCAAATTAAAGATAAGTGGCATTATAAAGAACGTTTACATTGCGAGAAAGACAACTTACTTCAGTAGATAATCTAAATGAGTCTATAATCCCAGAAAAGAATTGAAATGAGCATTTGATTCAAATACTGAAAAAGATTATTACGTCGTCTATAATTCCAATTAGGGAGATGGCTAGTCTTGGCTATCGGAGCAGTTGACTTCACAAGTAGAGACATAGATGAATTCATGGGTAGAATGATAAATTGGACTAGACTTAAGATGAATTAATTCTGAATCCTTTTGTGAATTAATTCACTTATCACATTCGTGGTGTGATTTACCTAACTCCTGAGTTAGTCACTGACCATGCGTATACAACTCATGTGCTTTGATATAAGTAGAGGCTTATGCTCTAAAGATGATTAAGCCTATAGCCAATATGTTGGGTACATGACTTGTGTATGGTATCGCTTTACTAGCAACAGTGGAATTCGTAGCTCAATTAAAAAGTTAATGATATTCTCTCATTGGCATTATGTGGATTGATAAATATGGAATATAACCGTGGGTTGCTTGTTCTCGAATGAGCAATTTATCACAGTCATTTGTTGACAGCGATCATATTAATCATTAAGAATACACAATGGTGAAAATGAGATAAAATAGGATTGTATTGAATGAACGATTTTAACTCAAAGGAATCAAGGATATCATATGAGGGTAACACACACATGACGAGGTCATTGGCCAAAGCAGTTAGATGAATTGCTCTCTTAAAGAGTATACAATAAGGAGTTTTCAATCATGGTACTTCTTTTGGACTAACTCCATGATTAAATAATTGTGAATTATTGAAATGATGCTTCTGGACATAAGTGCAATAACTAGAGCCTAATTGTATATGTCTGATTGGTCCCTCCGCTAGCTCAACAAAAGCTCGATCCGACTGTATTTGAATCAGAAAAAAATTCTACGACTTCGGGAATAATTTAATTGAGTCAATTTATTCGATGTGGAATTAAATTAGGTGGTCGTAAGAATTGTTGAACTAGAGAATTTGATTAAAAAAATTTCTTGAAAAATTAATTTGGAAAATCTAAGTGATTTTTGGAAAATTAATTTTGATAAAGTAAAATTAAATAAATCAAATTAATTAAACTTAATATGATATTTTTGGAAGTTAATTTTCAAGTTAGACAATTGGCCCAATGGGTAATTGAACTTGAAAATTGGACCTGAGATCTTAAATTGGGCCAGGGAGCCCAAAACCCAAAAAATGGTTAAACTAGGCCTAGTATGTAAAACCAGGTCGACGATCCAACCGACAGCTAGAACGGACCGGTTAGGTCGTCATTGACCAAGATCGAACCGGCTTTGGGAGTTGTAAGTGTGTAACACTCCAAACCCGGCCTAGAAGTCTAGACCAAATTCGGAATGCTACATTGACCACGGAAGTGATCGTGAGAAAATCTTACAAAACTAGTCATTCTTAATTCGATTTCTGAAATAATTAATATTGATTATTTAAAAAAACCAGAATAATAAAATGATTAAACCTTAAAACAGAATTATACCACAGTGTTAAAACCTTATATTCAAAACTGAATAACCAATAAAAGTTTGAACCCACAAACTAATAACTTATTAGCCTCAAAACTGTCTGAGTCCTTCGCATACTGAGTCCAGCATCCAAAATTCTGAGATGTACATGAAAGAGGAAACAAAAGAGGGGGTAAGCTATACAAGCTTAGTGTGAGATCAAACTAACTAGCTACCGAAGCAGAAATAGATACAGTAAACCTAAAAACAGTTCAGTAGTGGAACATACTTACAGAGCGCCTATAACAAAACAGACCATATGTAACTTTACAATCATATGACTCTGTTAGACACAATATCAGAAATTCTCAGAAGTCACAAACTGGCCTAAGCCCTTTTTCTAGAATCAGAATCGGTTGGGCCTTAGTCCATCACACAAAGTTTCTTTAGACACGAGTGCCTTTCAGTCAAATAGTACAATCAAACTTCTCAGTCAATCAGACAGTCAAATAATTCAGTCAGACAATCAAATAGATATTGCAGTCACAGAATCACACAGATGCATATGAGTGCAAATGAATTATAAAATAACCCATCCATCCAACCAACACACCATCTCCATCAAACCGACACATCCTGTGGGGATTTAATCAACCCACCCATCCCTGCACTCCAAGTAGGACCTCGAAAAGCCCATCCAACCGTATACTCCATAGAACGTCATCCTGGGTTGCCCGGCAACGATGATCATCAATGTTTTCCTCGATCCTCAGGGAATTGGGACCGCCCATGACCCTCTAGGTATTAGGGCTATCAGTAAGCTATACGGTGCCATGTGAAAGACCGCAATACAGACATGCAGTATAACTGCTAGATCAGATGTGCTACGCAGCAAGGCTAGCGTATAAGCTGTACTGCTCAATGCAGTGAACTGCGGTACAGACGCGCAGTGTAATTGCCAGATCAGATAAACGTAGCTAACGTACATGAGATACAGTACAAGGCTGTAAACCGCTATACCGTTATCAGTAATGTCCATGACTCTCAGGGTATTGGGAACGCCCATAACCCTTTAGGAATTATTAAGGGCTTTCAGAATGCAGACAAACTGCCAAATCGTAAATCACCTTTCTCTTCAACATCCTACTCAAAAAGATTTATGCATATGTATGTATGTATGTATGTATGTATGTATGTATGCAGTCAGATGTACACAATTTAGAATACAAATTCAAACAGTCAATCAAAAGCAGACACACACATCCGGTCAATCAGTTACAGAATCAAACATGTGTACCTTTGTATCTCGAATCAAGTATCAACTTATCTTACAACCAACCACAAATGCACACATATCAAGCCCAAATCAAAGTCATAATTACCCCAGTAAGGCTTAGTCGGGGGTTGGAACACACAGAGTCGCATTTGCACTTGCATTTGACCTAAAACCCAAAGTTTGGCAAGATAGGGCCACACGCCCGTGTGCTCTAGTCATGTGGAGCACTCCAGGCCGTGTGGGGGTCCAAACGCCCATATGAAGGGTAGCACAAGGCTGTGTGACAGAGGCACACGCCCGTGTGGTGCAGAGGCACGGCAATGTGATCAGCCCGTGTAAGACACAATCCAATTTCACTAAGTTCTAGTGCAGAGTAGACACGGCTGTGTGAGGGTCTCATACGTCCGTGTGGCCACCAAACACAGTCGTGTGTTCCAAAACACACAGCCGTGTAGAATCCCTAATTCCCAAGTCATTCACACGCTCGGGTGGACCAAGGGACATGGCCATGTGATTTCCAAAAAAAATCCCCAAGACAGCCATACGGCCGTGTGGCCAGGCCGTGTGGCACCAAAATTTACCATAACCCTAATTTTTCAAATCCACATGGTCGTGTGCCATGGCACACGCCCGTATGGCCGTCAGGGAAGCCATGAAACCACCCTAGAATAGCCCCGAAAACACCATTTTGGCCACCAAACCATCCCCTAACTTTGGTACTAACGACACCACATCAGAAAATGGAGTATTGCACTCTTTTTCAGCCTTCAAAGCTCTGAAACGAGAGAATCAAAGCATTCTCACGAAAAACCGAAACAACACTTGTAAAACAAAAGATAAGTAGATTAGTCAGAGTTGCGTCCCACACCTATTTTGATGACGAAAAAGACGTCAGAGGAGTAGAAAATCAAGGCCCTTTGACCCCACAACACCACCGATTCCAAAAAGCAAAAAGAAGAACACAAGAACAAAAACCAAGAAGAAACAGAACAGAAAATAATGTGCCAAGTAAAAGTAAATAAAAATAAAAATAAAAATAATTAAAAATAACACTAAAGACAAAATAATTATTTTAACTAAAATCAGAAATAACTAAAATGTTTTCTAAAATGCCGACACAGGGACTTGAACTCAGAACCCTGAGACAAACCAACACACTCAAACCCACTAGACTAGTGGGCCCATTTTGCCTCTAAACTGAACAACTTAACTTATGTGGGCAACCTTCCCACTATCCCTACACTCAAAACCCAGAACTTCTAGGCCCAAAATTTGGGGCGTTATAAAGGGTGTCACACGTACATCACCAAATATGGCGGTACCGATAGCTACGACGGCGGCGTTTCGATGGCCGGCGATGGTTGATCATCGATGGTTGAGCAGTTGAAGGGTTACACTCCTATTGAGACTCTACCAGAGAATTTGATTTCAGATTAATTATTCCAAAAATAAAATTATTTTAATAGTTTAATATTAAATTCAATTTAATATTTATCTTAATAGTATTTTATTAATTTAATATTAAAATAATTATATTAATATTAAATTCAATTTAATATTTATCTTGTAAATAAACATTCTATTATTTTAATAAGAGTCTTGGGTTACACACACTTAAATTCAACAAAAAGTTGTAGAGAGAAAATTCTCAGAAGAGACTATTCTAAAAATTTTTTAGAGATATTTTTTTGATTTACAACTTGACCTAAAAGTTTAGAGAAATTGAAAAATTACCCCGCTGGTAATTTTTGTAAAAAAAAATTTCTAATTCGAAGCAAGTCTGCACTCAGCAAACGTGAGCTTAAGGATAGTGGAGAAGACTACTCAGTCGAAGCATTCATCCTAGACGAATTGAAAAGGTACAATTTTGATTAAGTGTTTATTACTTTAGTTATCACAACCAATATCCAGTTTTGGAAAAAAAATTTAGAACTCTGGTTTTTACCTAAATTTATTTTCCACTACGTTTTCCTAACCTATTTTTCCAACATAGAAGTCGTTTAATGCAGAGCTGTAACGAAAACTCCGATGGAAGAGGTCGAGCATGATATTCTCGAGCTCTAGGATGAAGGCCATTCCACCATTGTTAAGCATGACGAGTTGAACATAGGTTTTCAAAAGAGTTCAAAGTTAAAGACTATGATGAGGTTGTGAGAAATGAAGAAGGTTTCTTCGCTCCAATTGACATAGGATTAGGATTAGAAGTAGTAGTAGTAGTAGTAGGAGTTGTAACACCCCTAACCCGTCTCCGTCATCAGATTAGGGTTATAGAGTATCACAGCAAACAACAAAACATTTAACAACTTAAAACTTCTCAAATATTAATTTAAATATAAAAAATTAAATTATTTGTTAAACATGGAAAACATACACTTATAGACCTTAAATTGAGTTTAGAGGACCTTAAAAATAGTTTGAAAACAATTAGGAACTAATTTGGATTAAAACGAAAAAAATATGCAAAATATATAAAATTTTGGAAAGAGGGGTTTGGCCACACGCCGAGTGACAAAGGCCAACCCATGTGGCACCAAACATGGCTGTGCGGCCACTCCGCACGCCCGTGCTCTCAAGGTCACACGACCATGTTGCCAGGCCGTGTAACTCACTATGCCCATGTGAAAAAAATCCTACAACTAAAAATCAACATCCACACGACCGTGTGGACAGATCATGTGTGGCACACGGTCGTGCGACAACCCGTATCCCAAACGTGTACAACCTAAAAACTTCGTAAGCAAGCCAAATTTAAGACCCTTTCTTAGGTACCAAGTCAAATCAATATCAACCATTTTTATACATTCAAAACACATTCAAAACATGCTTGAAACATACCAAAACATCCAACCTAAGTGTCTAACCATTGTGCCTTCATTGGCACCACATTTCATACACCAATCTAATTCACATTCAAGGATCTCAAGTCGTTGCCTTATACACATGCCAAACATAAAAATTCATCCACTCCAGTCACATTCAATTTTACCATATTTCAAACACTTCCAAGAATCATATATCAAACAACTAAAGACATACATATATGGACATATACAAGCCAAATCTAAAGATATATACACAAATATGCTTAAACCAAGTTTAAATAACATCATTATAGCAAAAGAACTTAAATGCTCCTAGAACATGCCACTTATAACCTAAATCAAAATAATAACAACTTTTATTGAACCGTTGAATGGATAGTGTGATTTTCGAAAGTAATCCAATCGACAGCTCAAATCCTACATTCTACAAAGAAAAAAAACTGAAATGAGGTAAGCTTGCATAAAGCTTAGTAGGTTCGTGTTGAACATAAAATTTAACTTACCATAAAGGACTTAACCTAAATCTTTCATGATGAAAAATCATAATCAAGGTCATGAGTTCATTTAATTGCCTATACCCATCACAAGTCTCACAAGGTTAGTACATTCATAAGTATAACCATATAACCTTATCAAAACATAGCATTTATAAGTAAACAAAAATATAACCTCAATTCATCCATCATATGTTCATTTAATATATCACATATCATTTCAATGATCCATCTCAATATTTTTCCCATTTGCATATCAAATTTCATATAACCGTCTCCTATATTCATTTATACTCAATAAACCATGATTAAGGGGCAAACATTTATGAAACAAATGACTTTATTATGGCATAAAACATTACAAGTAAACATATTTAAAACTCAATTCAGCCTTCTATTCGTATAATAAACTTTAAACCATTAATATAATACTCATTTAATTTGTGTACCTTTCTAGATAATTCATTGTTTAGAGGATGTTATGGTATCTTCCAACCACGATCTTACACATTTCCGAAGTGAGGCCATAGTATCTTTCAACTATGGTCTTATTTGTATTGGTTTTAATGCCATAGTATCTTTCAATTATGGTCTTATACATTTCCGGTATAATGTCATAGTATCTTTCAACTATGGCTTTATTCATTCTGGTTTAATGTCATAGTATCTTTCAACTATGGTCTTTCTCATTTCGGGTATAATGTCATGGTATCTTTCAACCTTGGTCTATCTCGTTTCCCAATCCAAAGAATTTGATGAACCAACCATATATAGATAAACATTAAATTACAAAAAAGCAATTAAATAATTACTTTTACTAACGTATGAACTTACCTAATCAAAAACGGCTACGAACGCGACACCGATATTTACTCCGCTAACCCTCATTTTCCACGATTACTGCGTGATTGATCTGTTTCTTGATCTAAGTATAATAATTTTAATTCAATTAACCATTTAAAATAATTAAACAATTCAATTTAGGCATATAAACCATTTTATTATCATTTTACACAATTACCTCAACATTTTATCTTTTATGCAATTTAGTTCCTAAATCCAAAACTCACAAATTAACCAAAATTAATGAAAACTCATGCTAGCCAATTTTTAACTAGACCCTACTAAACCCACTTTTATCAAAATTTTACTAAAATTCCATGTATTTTTCCTATTTTAACAATTTAATCCTTAAACATTAAATTTACTAAAAATCATTTAACAAACTATTTATATTTAGCTATTAAACTCAAGAATTTAAAAATAAAGTTCACAAACACCTAAAAATTATTCATGTTACATCCTAAAATTTTAATAATTTTACAAATTGAATCCTGGATTAGCTAGATTAAGCAAAAACAATTACAAAAACATAAAAATCATTAAAAACATATCTCAATATCTCACACATGCATTGAAGGAAATAGGGTAGAACTTTCCTTGCCCAAAAATGGTGCTTTTTTCTCGGTTGGTGATGACATCACGAACTAACTAAAATATAACAAAGGCAAGTGCACCTATCGAATAGTAGTATAGTTATGGTGAGTCGGGAATATCATATCCACGAGGGCTAAAAGTACTAGTAATTACTATCTTTTTATTATCTAGCCTATAAATTGAAGGTTGTTTTAAATTCTAATTTTAACTGAACTAATTACTAAGCGGCAGAGAGCGAATTGGAAAAATAATCGAAAAAAACTTATGATAGAGACAATACCCAGGAAAGAATCCACCTAGACTTCACTTATTATTCTAAATCTGAATTAAACAATTTATTCATTTGACATGATCCATAGAAATCCCTAAATTATATTAATATCTCTTTCGAGAGTAAAACTAACTGACTCTAGGTTGATTAATTGAAATCTCTTTCTAATTAAAACCCCTATCGTCGCATTAACTCGATCTATGGATTTCCCTATTAGATTTGACTCTAATCCGGTAGATTTATACCGCCCTATTTCTAGGGTTGCATGTAAATCCACTCAATTATGCGAGATCTACTCTTCGACATGGGCTTTTGCTCCACTGAATAAGCACATCAATCATGAATTAATATCCTGAAAACATTAAAAACACAAAATAAGAACACATAATTGAGATCAATAACAAATATTTATCATGTAATTCAGAACAAATCAAATAATAAGATCCATCTTAGGTTTAATCTTCCCTAGGTATTTAGGGAATTTAGTTCATACTATGTGAGGAAAACATCTCAAAAACAGGAAAAGAACAAAACAGAAAGAAGCCCAAAAACTTCGAGAAAAATTGAATAGAGATCTTCAGTCTTGAAGGAGATCCTCATTTCGAGATGAATTTGTTGGTGTTCTTCAAGTAATTTCTGCATTCTACTCTGCGTATCCCCTTAGGTCCTATTCTAATGTGTATTTATAAACTTTAGAATGCTCAGAAAACCCAAAAATTGGCTTTTTCCGCGTGTTTTAGAAACATAGAGCGATATCGATACAAGCTGCCACACGGGCGTCTGCTCAGACCGTGTGGAAATATTCTTGGCCGTGTGTATCTTTAAATCAGCCCGTTTTGTGCGTTTTTTGCCCCTTTTTGCTCCTTTTGTTCCCTTATGCTCTCCTAAGTATAAAACATGAAATTAAAGGATTAAGAGCATCAAATTCACTAAATTATATAATAAATCATCCAAAAACATACTAAGCATAGGATTAAAACATAGTATATTTATGGTTTACCAGTTGGAGAAGAAGAACATAGAGAAAAAATATGTTTTGCTTTGTTTATTTTATTTTAACTTAACTTTTATTTTAATTTAATTTAATTTAAACAAATAATTTTAGTCAATTACAAGCACTAACCGCATATGAAATTTAGTTATGGTATATTTTCCACATAAACCCTTGTACCTTTCTCAAATTAATCAATTAATTAATAGAAATTAATTTTTGTAGCTTTTACGATTTAGTCATTTTTACTTAATTAACTATTTAAACGTTAAAATTTCTTACCAAATTTCAATACACCTATATAATCATTCTGTAATATTTAATTAAAATATTTACAAGCTCGGTTTATAGAAATGAGGTTTCAATACCTTATTTTATAAAACCATTTTACTTAAGGAATTAACCACTTGAACTTGACTATACGGTCAATTAACGATTTTTATTAAATTAAAATTTCAATAATATTATACTTGACTTATAAATATTAATTAATAATATTTACAAATTCACTCGTCAGATTTATGGTCCCGAAGCCACTTTTTTCGACACCACTGAAAATCGGGTTGTTACAGAAATAGTGTTAGATGTAGATGAAGAGCTAAATTAGGAACTAAATGAAGGTGTGGAGGAGCTAACACACCTTTCCTACTATTTTTTAAGGGGAGCCAATCAACGAACCTAACAAGCATATCTACTTTCAGTTCAAAATGAGAAATGAAGCCCGAGTATCTACAGCTTATTGTTACATCGGGTTTGTGATGCCCGAGGCTATAGTGCCTTAAAACGAGCTTTGGATTTGGTTAGGCTTTGGACGAAAGTGGCTCATGATGTGGCTATTTTGACGATCGAAGATAAGACGAAAGAAATGTCTCCGATCGAAGAAATAGGTCATTGTCTCTACAATAAAAAAAAGTCGATTGGGGACAAGGTGTAACTTAAGTGTGGGGGTGTACATAGATGTTATATTTGTATGTTTTGTTTGCATATTTTCTATTTTTACATAGCTTTAAAAAATATTTAAAATTTTTCAAAAATATTTTCCTTGTTTTTATTTGATTTTGTTGTTTTTGCAT
This sequence comes from Gossypium hirsutum, assembly GCF_007990345.1. Classification (NCBI taxonomy): domain Eukaryota; kingdom Viridiplantae; phylum Streptophyta; class Magnoliopsida; order Malvales; family Malvaceae; genus Gossypium; species Gossypium hirsutum. Next base: position 10,073,128 of record NC_053429.1, read on the forward strand.
GGTGCTTGGGCAATAATTGGGCAATAGGCCATGGGTCGTAAATATTGAATAAGTATGTTGAATTGTCAATCATGTAAATTTTTATTGATACTAGATAATTCGATGTTCTTAATTGTAGACTAATTGTATAATAGATTAAAGGCAATAACCTTAAATGAAATTGTACAAAATGTATCGTAGGATGAATGAAGTGCGCGGATCCTTATAGATAAATAAATTGAATTATTAATTTTTCATTTGAATAGATGTATGCATGATTGAAAATGTGTTTTGTGAATAATTCGGGAAAGACCTCAAGCATTGTTTGATTTAGCCTAAAGCCCAGAAGCTTAATCTTCTACTATATACCACTAGTCCCCGTATTTTGAGCCTCAATAATCCTTTCTTGTTTAGCCTTATCTTGAAGCCTTAAACCTAAATGATTCAAGAACTCAACCATTCTTTGTCTTGATTTTGAAAATTCACTATGTGATGGATTTCGGGCCATGGACATTGAGGGTTAGGTAGAGACATTATGGTGGCTTCTTATGTGAAAAAGAAAAGAAGAGACTACATGATATAGTACAGATAGAACCTCGCTAAGTGAGTTAGAAAAAAAATAATACAGAAATAGAAATTTTGGGTGAATAAAAGCAAGGAGGGAGTCAAAATCAAGGTGAGTGGAAAAGTGCAAAAGTAGAAAGAGTTTTAAAAATCAAATTCAAGCTCGGAAAGAAAATCTTTCAAGTCATAATGTATTAACACTCACTAGTTTTGTATGTGTCAGTATTGTGTAGTATTGTCGAAACAATTTTTTTAAATCGAGTTTTGGAAAATGGGAATCGACTTTAAGAAAAACGAAAACGGGAGTCGCCACCAATATTTTTAGGTGTGATTAGATCACCTTATAAAATATTTTGTTTTAAAACATTAATTTTGGTCTACAAAAGTCGAGAAAACGGATTCAGGAGTCGGTTACGTACGAGGAAGGGTTAGCACCCTCGTAACGCCCAAAAATTGGTACCTAATTGATTATCAAGTGCCTTTAATGTCGGAAATTTGAAAGTTTTAATATGCAAACCTCTTTTAATTAGAATGTCTCAATTTTGAAAATTAAGGCTCACTTATTTTAAATGAGTCAAAACATCACATCCAGTAAGTTAGGACGCAACATTTTAAAACCTTCGAAACTAAGCTCGTCTTTCGAAAATTTCTATCTCGAAGCAACAAAACTCCATATCCAGTAAGTTAGGACACTATGTTTTGAAATCTCGAAATAATTTTTAAGTTTTGAAAACTCAAAATCATTTAGAAGGGTGCTTGACTATTCGAATTCAACGAGAAAAGTCGCAACCCAGTAAGTTTAGGCACTGCCTTTCTCGAAGTTTCCAAACATCAAGCATTGCCTTTTATTTAAAAAAAAACCTTGGAATATTATTTTAAATGACGTTTTAGGATGACATATTAATGCATCATGAAGCATAGATGTACAAAATATTCTAACATTTCCATACAAACATAAATAATATCATTAAGACAAAACTAAATGACATGAACATACGTTTAATGAAAAAAATCATACTATGGTAAATATAAGATAATAAACAAATAAAAACATGAGTAAACTAAAAGAAAAACATAATACATGCAAAAATTATACAACAATATATATCATAAAATAGCACATAAAAGAAATAATTATACATAGCATATAAAAAATGAAACTATGCACAAATAAGATAAATGACATACACTAAAAAAATGAATAAATAGAACATTTACAAATTATAAAAATATAATGCAATAGTTCAAAATACATGAAATGATATTATAATATATATACATGCATAGAAAATATATATTTGAAAATAAACTATATAAAAAGGTTATATATTATAATATATAAAATACATAATCAAATGTATAAAATATAGGAATAAATATACATATTTGAAAAATGAAGAAATAAAATAAAAAAGGAGTTGAAAAACTAAGATAGACGAAGAATAAAATAAGAACAAACCACAGAGAGTAAGAACGCAAGAGGGAGAGAAATTTGAGTGAATGCTCTCAAGAATTCTTATTACTTCCCAAAACTCAAGTGTGTTACAATGAAGGGAGAGGCCTCTATTTATAGTTGAGCCTCCCCAAATCCAACGGTACAGATCAATTACACCAACGGTTAAGATTAAAGGATATCTACAAATTAAATCTCCAAGATTACAAGATCATATCTTCAAGATTGCATATCATATCTAAGATTGTATCATATCTAAGATTGCATATCATATCTAAGATTGCATATCCTTAAAGATTATATTTCCATATGAGTCAAGCTTATAGATGGACCTTAAATCTTTTCAAGTAATGGGCCATTCCGATTGGGCCAAATTATATGTTTGTAATTTTGTACTGGACTTGGACTTTGTTTTATTTTTATTTTTTTGAGGGTTTATTATTTTAAATACTGGAATGGGCTGGGCAAAAATGGGCTATTACAGCTACCCCTCTTTGCTCATTGTCGTGTAACGAGAATAGTGCAAAGACTATAAAAGGACTCATTTTGCCCGGTCTCATCAGCTTCAGACTTCATGGACCTCAATCTGCTCCTTGCAAACTCAGGATTGTCATGTTGATGTTTTCGATCATCTCTCCATTGAATACAGAGATGTCAAATCTGCTACCTTCGATTCATTCCTTGACAATACAGATATGTCAAATCATCTTAGATCTGCTTCAGCGTAAACACTTAAAGGTCAGATCTGCTATGTCTTCGATTTGCTCCTTGTAAATGCAAGGATGCTAAATCATCTTGGATCTGCTTCAAAGTGAAATTATCCGAAGGTAAGATCTGCTATGTCTTCGATCTGCTCTCCGTCGAATATGGAGATGCCAAATCTGTTTCTTCGATTTGTTCTCTGACAATACAGAGATGCAAAATCATCTTGGATCTGCTTCAGCATGAACACCTGAAGGCCAGATCTGCTATACTTTAACCTGTTACCCTACTGCTTAGGGGGTTAAGGTGCATCTTCCATCTGCTCCACTACTGCTTAGGGAGATAAGATCCACAATTTTGACTTGTTACCCTACTGTTTAGGGGAGATAAGATCTGCAAATTTAACCTGTTACCCTACTGCTTAGGGGATTAAGGCACTGAATTTTGTAATTTTCAATCAATCTTGCTACATTGTCCACTGGGGAATCCACCTGTAGAATTGATTTCCTGGAATTTATGCTTATGCCAAATAATTAAGATGCCATGATTGAAATGAGTCAAATGCTCCTAATTAGACATATTATGATGCAAAATGTTTATGAAAATAACTCCTATTTCAGACGTCATCACTCATTCATCTATCGAGCTTTCCACCACGTTCTTCTCGACATATCAATCATACTCTGCTCGTATGCCTCAAATCTTCTCCATCAATTTGGTCTATCGTACCATTCCCCGAATGTTACGACCCACTGAAGATGTTTATGAAATGACCCTTTCTTAAGATCAATATTGCTTAAAACGTCCAACCACCTTTTGGACTGAAGAAGAAAATCTCTCGAGTATCTCCAACCCATACATATAAGAATTCCTTAAACAATTGTCTTGTTTCAGTTTCTTGTATTATCTAGAAATTTTCAGAGTAATATGCAAAACTTTGTTTGTGAAGATATTTTAGTTCATCTATCATTATTTCAATGCTACATGCTTTATGAATAATGGGAGACAAAAAAAATTGATCCTGAGGATAATTAGATTTGGACAAATTATTGGAAGGAATGCAAAAAGATTAACCTGAGAACATATCTTTGCGAATAAAAAGAATCCAAAGATAGTAAATAGGACAGAAATCAGATGCCCCAGATATCGCCGCTTGAGCGTCTATACACCAGCTCCATAAAGACATTCTTGAGTTCAACATGTGTATAAAAGATCCAAAGTAATCCGTTGATTCCTCGATATGTAACATACTTCACTTCTCGTCAAATCCGGTATAGCAAAGTCACTGCATGACTTTCCAAATTTGAGCTGCCCTTTCGGGTTTTCAACTTAAAACCCCTTTGGTCTCAAGGCGCCCTTTGCGGGTTTTCACCTTGGCCTCTCCATTTTTTCTTTTTTCTCTTTTTTTATTTTTATTTTTTTCTCTTTTTATTTTCTTTTTTTCCTTTTTTTTGAAATAGAAGTCCCAAAGTGCCCTTTGCGGGTTTTCACCTTGGCTTCCCTTCTCCTTCAGACAAAATACTCCTTGACCGAGTCCGAATTCACTGGATCAGATAAATTCTTCCTATCCATTTCTTGTGAAAATCAGTGCACCTCTAGAGAAAGCCCTCTTCGCAACAAATGGCCCTTCCCAATTCGGCATCCTTTTGCATGGGAAGGATCTCTTTTAGTACAAGGTTTCCTTTATGAAATTCTTTTGGACGAACCTTCTTTGTCACAAGTCTGTGTCATCCATTCTTGGTACATTTGCTGAGGATGAATACTTTCAAGTTAAATTTACTAGAGGTATTCAATTCTTGACTCGATCAAAGCTTGGAGGAAAAATCTTGATTCATAAACCCATGAGAAAGGGATTTCCCCAGCAGCAGTCCTGGCTGTTGTTTGTCAAACCCTACAAAAAGATGGTTCAATGATTCTCAGCAGACAAGAATGAAGTTGCTGACTTTATCCTTCAACCTGGAAAGTTGAGGTACAGAGATTACTCCCGGAGTATACATTCCACCATGACTCGATGATGTTTCTGAAGTATCCCTAATCTTCATAAATTTCCCCCAGCTGTGAAGCTGCCAAATGAGCGTAGCAAATAGGAGCCACAACAAATATGGCTGTGGTGCTCCTTTGATACATATAGGATAAAGAATGAACAAACTCTTGCAGATCATCAGCCGAAAACCCAGCCTGGTCTAAGAGAACATGATAGTGGGTCTGCCTCGTGATTCCGATCATTCCAACATGGGTACCAAGGTAAAAATCATTGTTCTTTGGATGGCATGCTTTATTGTCAATAATAGTACCATGTAGCACATTGTCAGGAGATCCCTGTTAAAAAAACTTGGTATGATGGTTTTTCGTACAACAATAACCACAATCTTTAGGGTTCCACTTCTTGTCAAGGAACTTGCAAGCCTCAATAACTTGATCAAAACTTGATTGAATTGAGACTCGCTAACCCCATCCCTGAAAATAATGATTTGATCAGGTTTCCTCTTCCCTAAACTTGTATAGAAGTCTAAGAGAGCTTCCTTCATGATACCGTCATCCACTTTGTCAGAAACTAGTTTTGAAGAAAGAATCTATCATTTTAAGCTTCAGAGACTGTGTACGGCCTGATGCCCCATAGCTGGAAATCAATGGCCACCGCCTGGAGCTAACCATCGCAGCTATTAACGACACATCAGACTGCTCAGGAAAGCCAAACAATGCACCCATTCCAAGGATGATGGTTGGAACCTTTGAAACAACTGGAATTGAAGGTGTTTGCCCCAGCGTAAGCATAGAGAGTAGGCGGTAGTTTTTTATGCCAATTTTTACCAGTCTCGGTCATCTTCTGTAATTTGTTTTTTTCTTCTTTTTCTTTTCTTTTGGCAACCTTTATTGTACTGTGGTATGGCGCATTATCTTTGAAAAGACTGCAAACTTTTGGCATTGTGCAGTTATATATAATCTTTTTTTTTAAATAGATAACTTTTGACTTTGTAATATTGGCATATGAAGCTATCTCTCCCTCTTAATGGAGTAGTTGACGTCCACAAAGATGAGTCATTGTCAGCTTGAAACTTTTGACGAGCTCGGGCCCATAACATATATGCCCCATAAGTCTTGACTCCTTTAAATTTGGCATTCATTGTACAACTGATGCGATCCCTTTCCATGGTGGACCAACAGTGCCCCAAAACCTCATGTTTATCCTGGCAATTGCAAATCCTCCTGCATACATCTTTGTACCAAATTTTTAAATTCCCATAATAGTCTCAACAAGGCCTTGTTTTGTCTCCTCAGCTAATTCCAATTTTGCAATATTTCCTTCCTCTAAGGCTATATTTCCTACCACCACTTCATGGGGTAAAAACCATTTTCAACAATTTCAGAAACAAGTCACAATTTCTGTCACCTTCAAAATACTGAGATTCCTCTAAACACATATTGCACTCAAAAGGAACTCTGAATCTGTAGTATCGTTGCCCATGTCATTGATATCTAGGGATCTATGATAGGTACACAAAAGAATATACAAGGAATAAATGAATTCAAGAATGACTATTTACATGAAATGAAATTTATAAAGAATGTCAAAGGTCAAAAGAATCAGAATAAAAAAATATTTACTCGGATTAATAATAAAAGTATCTTTTATTGAAAATAAAAATGTCTGAACATGAGCCCACTTCTCAAAAGAAATCTCATTACTCCTAGGCTTTAGAGCAACAAGAGTGTTCTGAATATTACTTCGTAAAATTCCTAAAGATTACAGGAAGTTCTTCTGCAGTCCAATTGTTTAAAGAACTTCCTGGTTCGTAAGGACGAATGCCCTCAAGGTTTCTTTGTTCAGTCCCTTCCTCATGTATGACATTGATGGGATGATTTTCATTTCCAAACCCCCTTCTCCGGGTAAGCTATCCCTCCTGACACAAAAGTCAGGGATATGTAAGGGAACGTAGTTAATTCCCATTCAACTTCTTTTTTACCCAGCTGTGACCCTCTTCTCTCTCTCTCTTTTTCTTTTTCTTTTTAATAACTTTAACTAATTAGGGTCTTTTTATAATTTTGAATGCAAATGATGCAATGAAATGCTATAAGATGCAAATGAATGCAAAAGGTATCGATCTCGATTCAATCTCATTTAGAAAACTTTATTTAGAAAAAGAATATCTTTACATATAAATGGATTACAAATAAGCTTTCGCCCTAATGCCTAAAGTTTTAACAACAAAACAAACTCTTGGCCACGATTAGATTGTAGCTCATATTGGTGCTCAATATGTCAGCCTGTGCCACCAATGTCTGTAAATAGTTAGCTGCCTCCTGAGTTTGAGCTACGACCTTACCTGTGGGGTAATCCGTGTAGCTAAGGGTACCTCCTCCAATACCTGTGAAGTTGTTCTGATTATTTTGAGATAGATTAGCGAACAGGTAGGTATCCCGTTCTGCAGTGTGCTACCTTAAAATAATATCCTATATCCTCAATGTTTCTTGAGAGCTTTCAGATTTCTACCCACGCAGAGCATCCTGCCTCAGTACCTTCGCAGCATAGCTAATCTCTAAAGGTCTTTGTATGATACGGTCTTCTTTAATCGCTTTCTTTCACGCTTACTTGAGCTATCCAGGCCATCGGGGCTTGCATTTCCATTGTTTCTGATAAGTACAACAGTAAACTCAAGCTTGTTGTTTGGTAGCGGTCCTATAGTAAACGAGCTTTTTACCATCATAGGCAAAATTCTTTCCATCCAACTCATTTTTGTAGGTCTCATGCACTCTACTAATCACTTTCCTTCCAATACCCTTACCATCCACATGGCAACCGTCTTCATATGAAAGAGAAATGCTATAATGGTAGAAATGTCCATTAATACTCCCACACTCACTTTGAATTGCTCATCTATCCTCCTGTCAGGAAAATACTGTAAGTCCCCTTAGTTATTGTAGAACAACTGCTTGGCTTCATTACTGCATTGATCCCATATTTCCTTTAACTCCTGGAGATTATTTTGCGCCACGCTGATGCGAGTGTAACCCCATAATTCTGATGTGTATCCTTCAGCATTTCCTTTGACCATTTATGGACGTTAGCATTGCCCTCCATTCTATCAAGAAGTCCATTCTCCATAATAAAACTTTCTAACTTAGAAACTGACCGTGAATCGATACCTTTTAAATGCAAAATGACATACACAAAAGAAAGAAAACAGTTAGTATCATATGATATTAATAAACACAAAGATAACCTAAGTATAATTCTATCTATATTGAGCTCTTACGGTTTTTCTATATGTGGTTTGTTTCTAAAGTTTGAGGTACCCGAACCAGCAGATTCCTCGATCCTCACCCATTATAGGCTCATTTGAATCGAGTTTAGTTCAGGGGAATACATGTCCCTCTGGCTACACGGAGATGAAAATCTCACGAAACCATAGGTACAGATGTATCCCGAAAGTGATCCACTATCCTGCACGGAGGCAAAAACCTCACGAAGGCGTAGCTTCTCACTCCCAGTTAAGGGTGTGACCACAACGGTCATGCAAATGCAATGCGTATCAGAATATAGCAACACATGTAATAATACAAACACATGTAATGCAAAGAGGATTAAATTTTAAAATTTTTAATTTCCGACATTAAGACAAGAGATAATCAATTACATGGCTTGACTCTCTTATTAGTCCCCAGTGGAGTCGCCAAGCTGTCGAAACCATTTTTTTAAATCGAGTTTTGGAAAATGGGAATTGATTTTAAGAAAAACGAAAACGGGAGTCGCCACCAATATTTTTAGGTGTGATTAGATCACCTTATAAAATGTTTTGTTTTAAAACATTAATTTTGGTCTACGAAAGTCGAGAAAACGGATTCGGGAGTCGGTTACGTACGAGGAAGGGTTAGCACCCTCGTAACGCCCAAAAATTGGTACCTAATTGATTATCAAGTGCCTTTAATGTCGGAAATTTGAAAGTTTTAATATGCAAACCTCTTTTAATTAGAATGTTTCAATTTTGAAAATTAAGGCTCACTTATTTTAAACGAGTCAAAACATCACATCCAGTAAGTTAGGACGCAACATTTTAAAACCTTCGAAACTAAACTCGTCTTTCGAAAATTTTTATCTCGAAGCAACAAAACGCCATATCCAGTAAGTTAGGACACTATGTTTTGAAATCTCGAAATAATTGTTTAAGTTTTGAAAACTCAAAATCACTTAGAAGGGTGCTTGACTATTCGAATTCAACGAGAAAAGTCGCAACCCAGTAAGTTAGGGCACTACCTTTCTCGAAGTTTCCAAACATCAAGCATTGCCTTTTTTTTTTTAAAAAAAAAACCTTGGAATATTATTTTAAATGACGTTTTAGGATGACATATTAATGCATCATGAAGCATAGATGTACAAAATATTCTAACATTTCCATACAAACATTAATAATATCATTAAGACAAAACTAAATAACATGAACATACGTTTAATGAAAAAATCATACTAGGGTAAATATAAGATAATAAACAAATAAAAACATGAGTAAACTAAAAGAAAAACATAATACATGCAAAAATTATACAACAATATATATCATAAAATATCACATAAAAGAAATAATTAAACATAGCATATAAAAAAATGAAACTATGCACAAATAAGATAAATGACATACACTAAAAAAATGAATAAATAGAACATTTACAAATTATAAAAATATAATGCAATAGCTCAAAATACATGAAATGATAATATAATATATATACATGCATAGAAAATATATATTTGAAAATAAACTATATAAAAAGGTTAAATATTATAATATATAAAATACATAATCAAATGTATAAAAGATAGGAATAAATATACATATTTGAAAAATGAAGAAATTAAAATAAAAAAAAGGGTTGAAAAACTAAGATAGACGAAGAATAAAATAAGAACAAACCACAGAGAGTAAGAACGCAAGAGGGAGAGAAACTTGAGTGAATGCTCTCAAGAATTCTTATTGCTTCCCAAAACTCAAGTGTGTTACAATAAAGGGAGAGGCCTCTATTTATAGTTGAGCCTCCCCAAATCCAACGGTACAGATAAATTACATCAACAATTAAGATTAAAGGATATCTACAAATTAAATCTCCAAGATTACAAGATCATATCTTCAAGATTGCATATCATATCTAAGATTGTATATCATATCTAAGATTGTATCATATCTAAGATTGCATATCATATCTAAGATTGCATATCCTTAAAGATTATATTTCCATATGAGTCAAGCTTATAGATGGACCTTAAATCTTTTCAAGTAATGGGCCATTCCGATTGGGCCAAATTATATGTTTGTAATTTTGTACTGGACTTGGACTTTGTTTTATTTTTATTTTTTGGGGGTTTATTATTTTAAATACTGGAATGGGCCAGGCAAAAATGGGCTATTACAAGTATCTTCTAAAATTTTGGAAAGAAGACGAAAGAATGAGAAATAAGGAGATGAACTTATGAATAATTTGGAGGCAAATAGGAAACAATGTCATGTGCTTAACCATTTCTAGTGTTTAAAACCGTTTTGAGCTATTTATTGTTTCAACTCCGAACCATCTTAAGCATTAGAAATTTACAAGCCTAAAAGACCTTTGGGACCTAAATAATTCACTAACACACTAATTCTTGAAATGATTGCATTTGTCCTGATGAACATGACCAATTCATTTTTTATATTTATAAGCTATCCATGTAATTCATTTTGATGGACAACACTTGTATATACATTTGTTTTAATTACCTCTATATTTATTAGCATTTAACTAATTGTGTTTGCATTAAGAATTGAGTTAACTAGATATCACTCTTAAGTTGCATGTAAGGTAGTTCTCATACATGTTCGATGTTTTGCTACTATGTGACCTAATTGTCAGATTTAGCCCAAAGGTTGTTTTTTTTTTTTTGAATGTTTTGTGTGTTTTCTTGAGGATAAAAAAAGATTTAAGTTTGTGGGAGTTTGATCTACTGTACATTGATACCCAAATTAGGCTCTTCATTACACTTAAGAAGCTTATTCTCAAGTAATTTAAGTGTATTTTATTTTTTTTTTGTCAATTTTTTGTTTTGTCATTAATAAATTGTTTTTATTAGTTTTAAGCCATTTTTGAGACCCAAATTGGCCAATCATTCCATAGGAAACCTAACAAGTTTATTGAGTGTTTTAGGGATACGAAGACGGCTCGAACGTGAAGAAAACATTACCTAGAAAGGGGTATAGCGATATCAAAGTATGGAAGTCATGATACCCCTGACTGTGCTGAAATGAAGAGAATAAAAGTCATCTATAATGGTATCGTGATACCAAACCATGGGTATTGTGATACCGAGACTTTCAAGACTCCCAATCTCAAGACTATTGTGGGTAAGGTGATACCCTAGCCTAGGTATTTTGATACCTAAGCCTAACAAGTGAAAAAAACTGCAAGGACAATTTTGTGTCCAAACAAACTTGTGTCTTCTTTTTACTTAAGGGAAAAATGGTCAATGTTAGGTTAAATGTTAGTAGGCTACAAATATAATTTTATAAGCCTTTCATTTCAGATTTTTGGTGGCTGAATAGTTTCTTTAAGGTTTATAGTTTTTAGGTTAGGTTTTCTTTCTCTTTTCCTTCTCTTTTTTTTCTTTTTCTTTTCATTTTTAGTTTAGGTTTTCTCTTTTCTTTTTAGGTTAAATTTTATTCTTGTAGTTTTCTTTCTTCTTTCTTGTAAAAGACTTTGTAAATGAATATGGATGAAGCTTTTGGGTGTCATTGGTTCTACATCAAAATGAGCATTTCTTATCATTATTATTACTATTCGATGAAATATTTATTTGGATGTTAAGCTTTATCATGTGTTAAATTGTTGGATGGTTGGTTGATTGGTTGTTTGTTTGTTAGCTTAAGTTAATGTCTATACTTGATTAATTGGTTGTTCGATTATATCGAAATGCTTAATACGTTAGAATTGAAGCCTCTAGCGGTAAACCTTGATAAACGAGACATAGAAGAGAGTTTATCCTTAGATAGTTGAATATGATTATATTGACTAGTGAGACCGAAAGGTAATCTATATGCCTAGGTAAGATCGTGAGGTGATCTTAGGTGATAACTTTTAGTCTAGAATGAGAGCGAGAGAAAATTTCTAACTAAGAGTGGGAACTAATATAATCAGTATAGGTTCATTAGTTTAATTAGCACTCAACTAATCAATTGACCATCGTTTAATCATTTACATTATCTAAAACATTAGAAAGAAAGTTTACTTTAATTAGTTTAATTTTAGTTTATAAACAATTATATTTGGACTCGCACTAATAAATTTCAACTCGACTAGATTAGTGATTTCTTAACTTGTAATTAACTTGATAAACACATTTACCCACTTGGCAATCCTTTGGGTCAACCCATTAGAATACTTTGTCTTCCATCGGAACTATAAATATTACAATTGACACTGTCCGCTTAGAGTTAAAACCCGTTCTTTAAATTGTTTCATAAAATCATTTGTTTTTCTGTGCACAAGCGCGTGTAGGTCAACTACCTAGCACATTTGATTTCTCTTAGAGCCCTAAAACAATAATAAAAAATTTCCAAGGAAAAATCAATAGCAACAAACATCTAAAAATGTTGTTCAATGCCAACTTTATGACCATCCTAGACATATAGCCAAAGTCTGCAAATCTCATTATCATAATCACTTTCATGCATGTGCTAACTTTTTTGGATATCTGCACTATGATCCTTGGGTTATCGAATCAATAGCAAGTCACCACATTATCAGTGATGCTCAAAATCGGACCACTCCCCAAGACTAATATGGTTCAAAAAGGATCTCAATGGCTAATGGTAATATAGTACCAATTTCTCAAACTGGTATTACTCATTTATGTACATCAAATCACAACTTATGTTAACAAATACTTTGTGTGCACTAGTCATCAAACAAAATCATATATATATATATATATATTTCTAAGTTTTCCTAAGATAGCAACACTTCTATTGAATTCTTTTCTTTCATTTTTCTTGTAAAGAATCTAAAGATGGGGGTGCCTCTAGTGTGCTGGTTGAATAAACGTGAGTTGTATGAATGGCCACAAGGCAACACACATATATCAAAACCTAAATCTCATTTGGTCGTTCTTAGTCACTCACTTAATTTATGGCATCAATGATTAGGTTATTTGAATTATTGTGTTTTACATAAGTTTTTAAATAAATCTTCAAATCCATTTTGTAATTCTATAAATCTTTTTGACGAATCGTCAACCACTACAAATCATTTATAGTGACCAATGGGGTTCATCTCCTATTGTGTCTATTGGTTAGAAGCGCTACTATATTCTTTTTTGTTGATTAGTTTTCAAAGTATATGTGGTTATATACATTGAAAACTAAAATTGAAGTTCGAAATATTTTTAAAATTGTACATCCTTTACTTTAACGACGTTTTAATACTAAAATTCTTTCAATTTACATAGATGGTGGTGATGAATTTCAAGGTCTATCCAATTATAAAAGAACATGAAATTGAACATTTGGTGTCACCCTATTATACACCTCAACATGTTGCACTAGTTGAACAACAACACAAACATGTTGTCAAAACCACTAAAACCTTAATGCATCTAGCCTCAATACCTTTACATTTTTGGAGTTTATTTATTAACAAGAGATTCATCTTATTAATAAATTACCCACACCTATCTTACAATATCAATGCCCTCATGAAATACTACTCAAAGAACCCTTTACATTTAAGAACATAAAAAAATTTGGTTATTTATACTATCTATGGATTCGACCTACACCAAAAATCAACTTAAGCATGATCTACTATATGTGTCTACTTGGGCTTTTATAAACAATATTACTACCCCTAATGTTTTGACCCAATTTCTTTCAAATTGTATTTTTGACGTGATGTTACATTTTTTAAAAATAATTTTTCATTTGGAAATAAATTTTCTCACTTGAAATTCAATTTTCAAATACAGTTTTAGGATCTCGCTGACAATGGCCGATAGAAAAACCAATTCTTTGACAATCAAAACTTGAATCTCGAGCTTCCCAATCCCATTGTGTCATTGCTATTGGAAAAATCTTAGTTTGAAAATTATTTTCTTGTACAGCAGAAAATTAAAAATTTGAAAACTGACCCGGTTTGTTATATTTGTAGCAATAAACATTAACCGAATTCGTACCTATGTTTTCGGCTTAGCAGAAGTTTGTTGTTCTCAAATTTCAACCAAATGATCTTCTCTACTATTCTCGTACCACGAACTGCTTTGAGTGTGGGCTCAAACCAATTGAATCAAAACACAGAACTAGAAAAAGTTTTCTCTCTTTTGGGGGTGAAAATGAAAATTCTCTCTTCTTAATAGAAACTGGTGGAATTGTTTCTTGTAAAATATATATGTAATAGTTGAGAATAAATTCTCTCTATTTTTCGACAGAATAACAATCTCTCAAAGTTGTGTTAATAGCTCTGCTGGCTCCATCTATTTATAGTGGTTTATTTCAAATAGAAAAACAACATCCTACTTAGAATAGGACTAGGGTGGATGGCACACCCTCGTATTCCTACTAGGGTTGTCGCCCCATTCATGTCCATGAGGGGTTTTTGAACCTCCTCACATTGGTTCCAATTATGAGTACTTTTTGAGCCCTTTTGACCCAGTACTCTATAATGTGATCCAACCCGATTCAGTTTTTCTATTTTTCAAAATAGACTTTAATATTTATATATAAACAACTTTCTCATCCTATTTTACCTTCAGCAAATTTTTAATTTTACCCCTAGTAAAATTTTGATGATTTTGCCCTTAGTAAAATTTCGAGAAAATATGTTCAATATTTCACAACTCAACATGTTCACTATGAACGAATGGTTTATTTTCATTTCCGGGCTTAAAAACAGTCCAAAAACATAAACGCATTCTTCCAATCATTATTTAAGTAGTCCATATAGGATTGCAAATGAATCATTTCCATTTTCATTTTTATTTCAATTTCCATTTTTAGAAACCTACATTCATTTCCAAATGATTTCATTTCTCTATTTTGGAGAAAACCAAATGTTTCTCATTTCTCTTTTCCTATTCATTCCATTCATTTCTATTTAAACATGCAATTCATTTTTGGTTTTAACAAGCTAGTGAATGGGTTAATTTGGACATATGTAGTTAAGGCTCAAATTATTTATAATTAAGTTTCGAATTTTTGCTTATTAATTATAAACTCATTTAGTAACAAATTCATTCCACTATAGTATCGTGACTGAGCTCTCCCCAACGATATACCATTACAAAAGCAACTATTCGATACTTGTCCAATGACCTTGTCATAAGTGTGTTACCCTCATAGGATATTCTTGATCTCTTTGGGATAATATTCATTCTCTCAATATGATCCTATTTTATTTCATGGTAACCATTACATCTTCCTTCATGAAAAGTTAACCACTGTCAAATAATGATCAAGTCATCCATCACAAAGAAGACGACTCGTGGCCACGTTTAATTTCACCAACCATGTAATGCCAATGAGAGGATATCATTTACCCATTTTTTGGGCTATGAATTCCAATGTTGTGAATGACGCTATATACTACAGAAGTCATACACCCAATGCACCAGCTTTTGGTTCCTTATCTATTTAAACTTAGGCTTTTACTTACATCAAAGTGTACGAGTCACGCATACATAGCTCGCCATCCACTCAAGATTTAAGTATGTCGCACTATGAATATCACAAGTGAATAAATCTATAAATAGATTCAGGATCTATTCTGCTTGGGGCCTGTCCGATGTACTATCAGTCCAGTCAGTCACATCTATGTTTCTATCTTCTGGGAGTCATCCACTCCAATGCCCAAGGCAAGGCATCTTCCTAATTGGACTTGATAGGCAAGATATTAGCCTTTTAATTGGTTTTCTCAATTCCGTTTAGACTAAGGACATGTTTAGGTCCGTCTACTAATACAAGTTATCTTTTCGTACTACGATTCGACCATATAATACCAATTGGTAATAGTTAAACATTTAGACAACCAATGAGTAACATTTGCTTCCATTTTTCTTTGCATGCAAAAACCATGTAGGGACAATTATACAAAGTATATTAATGTAATCAATGAATTTGTTTTATTAATCAATCTGTTCAAAAAAATTACAAGCTTACAAATGTATATATTACACTCAGATTACCAAATCCAACAATTACCTCATGAACCACTCTCGCCTCTTTGTTTGCTATTGCTCTTGATGAGATAAATTGGATCACCCATCTTCTTCGAGAACTTTGCTTTCCTCTTCGTTTTTTCCTCGAATTCTTTGTGATAGTACTAGCACTACATATTGCCAAGCTAATGAGACGTATTGCCATTTATTTTTATTTTATGCGTTATCAAGTGCAAAACGTAAAGATTGAGGTCAAACATCTTTATTTCGCAGATCAAGTAGCTGATATAGTCACCAAACCACAGTACTCCATTTGATCATTTATTTCCCAAGTTGGTTATTGTTGACACCACCACCAACTAGTGGGGGCATAACAAAGATAACAATGGTCTTCAATAGTGAAATAGTCTCCACGGATTATGTTATTCATTTTTAGATTGTAAATTTTTTAAATTTTTAAATTTTATGTTGTTATTATTTGAATTTCTAAATCGGCTGATATCTTGATATCTTATTACTTATTGTTGAGAATTTGAGGGTATATATCCCCAGAATAAAGGTATGCTTCATTTTACTCATCCACCATCTCTATTATGCCATGATATTATTAGTAAGGTTATTAATAGCAAACCAAATTTTGTTGAATTTAAAAAATGAAAGCATGATATGAAAAAAAGAAATTATCATTGTAAAGTAATTAATTATTTTGTATATTTAAAATTTTAATTATTTTATTTTTCTAAATTAATTTTATATTTTATCCAATCACTAAATAATTTATTTTTTTATTTTTTTTTTGTTTTAGTTCATTTTTAAAAATTTTATTTCAATTATTTTTTTAAAATTAATTGATTTTTACTATAAATTAGATTAATCCTAATTCAATTAGTAAAATATATTCTTTAAAAAATGTGGAGAATATTTTAAGCTAACCAAAATATCGTCAATTGTTTATTATATTATTAGTTTTTCATTTGTCAATATTGTTATTATTAATAAGATTTATAACATTTGTGAATAAAATATATTTTTAAGTTTTCTTATTATTATTAGTGTTTTCCTAATATTTATATTCTATTATAAGTAGTAATAAGATTTATTCGACTTATTTATAACATTGTTCTTTAAATATTAATACATAGGGGGTTTGTTTGTTTTCAAATGTCATTTTCATTTTTTTTAGATGGGAAACATTAATAAATGTGATGATTGAAATTTTTATAAATTAATTTTTAAAAAATGAAAATATATAAAAATTAGAAATTATTGAAAAAATTTTCACTACTTTCAATAAAAATACTTTATAACATTTAATACTCTTACTGAGTTAATATCATCTATCAACCGAATCCTAACTCAGTGTAAAAATTACCAAAAGCTCATTATTTTGAGGTCAGTTTTATTTTTATTTTTTTTAGTAAATAATGGGATTCGAACCCAAAACATAATTATCCTTAATAACTCAACTTATTATTTCAATCAAAATCATATTTATTTATTATATTGAACTTTTGCTAGCCTTTCTTATTTTCCTCGCACAAAATTTTCTAATGGGTATAAACAAGCACTCCTTCATTACATCAAACCTTAATAAAATTTGCAATTAATAATATTGATGAATTCTCTTATCTCTTATTCTTTCTAGTAATTTGTTTTTTTTTTTTATAATCATAAGCATTCTTACTTATTTTAGGTGTTGTGTAGTCATATTTAAAACTAGAAGTAATATTTAAATAAAACCTTCCTAACAATGTTGAATAAAAAAATTTAAGATGAATGCTAACAATTTATTAAACTATGATGGAATTATTTTTTGAATTAAAATTGTAAATAATTTTATATTAAGATATTACATTTAATATTTTTTAGAATTTAAAATTTATTATTTATATAATAATATTTGCTTGATTTGACCTAAAGATTTATTTTATTTATAAAGAGTTTTTATTAAATTTTCAAAAAATATTAATGGCTGATAAATAAATTATTTTTGGTTAATATAATGAATGTGTATTTTGGAACAGAAATCCGTAAAATGCAGTTGCCGTCAGAGCGAGTGGGCGGGTTAAATTGTTGCAAATGTATGGACAGATCTAAACAGGGGGCCCACATGTTTGCCCCCACTAGGGTAACAGGCACCGTCAGATCCGGCGATATGCATCCAAGCCACACGTTAATTAATAAAGAAATAATAAATCTCCCGCTGTTAGGGTTAATGGGATCAAAACGAAACAAACGTAGTCAGCTTTTTAATTTATAACATAAAAAATAAGTTGGAATAATAAAAGAAATAGTAAAAAGCTAGGGTTCAGTAAATCTTAATGAGCCTCCCTCAATCCCTCCCAATATTCTTCTTGGGATTGGTGGTAAAAAAAAAAAGTCCCCCTCGTTTCTGCTATAAATACCCAATCTTCTCTCATCCCTTTACATCCTATTATCTCCCCCTTTTCTTCTTTCTCTTACCCTTTTTTCTTTTTGTTTAGACAGACATGGCTGTCTTTGGAGCTTTTAGGGTTTTATCATTATAATGGCTGACGACCATTAAAGATAAACAAAAGGAACATGGCCCTCTTTGTATTCTTCCACAGCTTTCTTGAACTGCAACTTCGTCTTACACCTTTCCTTGTTATTTTGTGTTGCTTATATAGGCGGTATGTGAGTATGTATGTATGTCGTTGCGGTTCAATAAAGCTGTGGGAAGATACGGACAGGGTCAAAGAGAAAATTTTCAAGATCCATCTGTTCTGGGATTTGAAAATGCTACTTTGTGTGCTTGATTATTTGTTTTTCTGATTTCATCTTACCCTTTCTCTCTCTCTCTCTCTCTCTCTCTCTCTCTCTCTCTCTCTCTTGTCTTTCTAATCCACTTTAAGAGTTTTTGATGCACTGAGTTTAAGTTTTTCTTTGACATGATTTGCCTCTGAAAGGGAGATAAATTGTTTCCTTTCTTTTTTTATTTAAATAACAAAGATTTTTCTTAACCCTAAATGGCTTTTTTTTTATTATTGCATTTTTGTTCTCTCAATCATATGGAGAGATGTTCAAGCTTGAATTATCATTGGATGTATCTTGATTATTTTCTAATTATAACTACAACCATTATTTCACAACCCTTTTCTGTATCTGGTCTATCTTTCTCGTGGTTGCAGGCTTCCATTGCTATAATTCTGCTGCAAACTGCTTCTTTTTACCTCAAAGAATATTTAGAAAAAAAAGTTACTCCAAATTTGCCGTAACACTGTAAGAAGAGAGAGAGAGAGAGACAGAAAGTGGATGATATAACTGTTGTTTTGGTACTTGGAATTTTCTATAGGTATAGATTCTTGTCTTTGCTGAATTTTTATGAGATTTTGTTTTGGATCCTTTTATCTTAATTGTTTTGACTTTGTTTTATTGTAGTAAAGTGTGCCCCCCCATTTGTAGGTTCCACGCTTCTGGTCTTGAGGTTCAAAAAGCTCTTACTTGATATTTGTAGATAAAATTCCAGCAGATATCAGCACTTATACTTCCATTGGTAAAATGTTAACTTCAGTCATTTTTATACATTTCCTAACCCCACCCAAATATTCCATTGCTTTCAATTTTTTTTCTTTTTTCTTTTTAATTATGATAGGGTTACTACGGACTTATGAAGCATTAAAATTCCAGACTATACAAGGACCACTGGAATTAGGCTTTAACCTACCCTCCCTTATTTGATATCCTCACCAGTTGATCAAGTTTAGTTTGAACCAAGCTTAAATTTCACTCAATTGGGTAGGTAAATGAAGCTTTTATCAAAATAGAATCGGTATAACATAAGATACCTGGATGGTTCATGTTAAGAGTGCTTTCTTTACATTTCATTAAGATTAGGGTTTCTCTTTCTCTTTAAATATACACACACGCGCACATAGGCACATATGCCTTTTTCCAACAATTCCTAAGAAAAGGGCTTTTAGATTATGCCAAAATTTATTGTCTTGTACCAATGGTATTGAGACCGTTTCAATATCAGATCTGAATGTTCGTGCCTACCTTGCTTAGGTAGTAGACTAGTAGAAATATGGAGTGTTTTTTTAATATGCAAGTGGATCTACCTAGCCAAACTAGATAAGTGTATATATTAAGGCAGGGACAGATTATAGGACAAATATTCATAGCCATAAAACAAATCCGATAATAAAGTACAATATGCAGCTTAACAAACAGTTCTTATGTGTATATGTGTGTCTATTTATCTAACTTTTGCTGTATTGGGAGATGTTCACTAGAAAATTGAATTCATGGTTTTAAGGCCAACTCTTTTGTTCGTTTATGAAGCTGCATAGATCATTTGATCTAGCTACTTTAATTATTTGATCCATTCATTCATATATTGTATTAATGCAGCCAACTAATCTAGCTCATATATATGTATACACCATTGGTCCTTTTTGGGTATTTATATATTATATGGATTTAATTTATATACTACGTGTTATAGCTATTTGCTTTTTGGAAGGGAAAATAGACCAGAGCTGAAAAGCTGTGACTGCCTTGTGTTTTGTGAATGTCTACTTGAATCTCGGTAATCTTAAGAGCTACTACTGTAACCGTGTTGCAACATTCTGTCTCACAGCCTCTATTAAATAATACTAATTAATCTCAAACTCTTCCACTTCAAAGAACAAGATAATTGGATGCCACCTCTTTAAGGGTAGTTCTAGAAACCAAGAGAATTAAACTGGTGCTTTGAAGTAATTTCCTTTACACATGTGCATACATGCAGCATTTTCTTCTACATTACTAATGTCTGTATAGGGCTGTAAATTATGAACAGTTAGATTTTTATTCGTTTATGTTGATTTACTAATTAAATAAATAAACATAAGATTTTAAAGAGATTTTTATTAGTTTATGTTCATTTATTAAGTTAAATAAATAATAAGCTTGTTTATTAAAGGAATCAAACACAAAAACCTTAAAATATTGTCATACACAATTGATAATATTTTGCAGCCAAGAAACAGGATTGAAGGGTTAGAGATACTGTCATAATGATGGCTCACTTTGGGTTGTACAGAACTTTCTTGCATATAAATGGCTTTTGATCTTGAGGGTCAACAAAGTTGCCATTTATCGTTGTTGGGCGAACTTTTACATTGAGATAAAAGGGCAGGCCCCTCCCCTCATGAAGCTTCATTTAGTGCCAAGAATATTACCCATATCTACTGGTTCGAACAAAGAGTTATGCCTCAAAAGCGACGTGACTGAACCATTTTCCCCAACACATGGGGGCGGAAAATTATTGCTTTGCCTTGCCATTTCCCTTTCACTTAATTTGTCCATAGCTATTGGGTTACCTCCCCTCCGAAGTTTTTTTTATTTTACACTCTAATTAATATTTATGTTTCACTAGTTTTTTGAAATCCACTAAGGTTTTAGTTGATTAAGACAGTAGGGCACTGAACATGGAAGCTGAAACTACTACTGATGTATAAGCGCGCGACATATACAAGAAGAAAACCAAAGTTACACATTTTGTTGTGTATAAATAGTTTGAAAAAAAAGTTAGCTACATGAGCTAAATGAATTAAATTTAAGTTTATTAATCCTATCCAAATTAGTTGTTTCTTTTACCATCTTAGATTTATTTCATTTGAAGAAAACATTCAAAATTAAAAAGTTTTCTTTTTAATTATTGTCCCATGCTTTGTCAATAATTGGGTTCACTCTGATTTTTTTTATTTTTTTTTTTAAAAAGTGCCCCCAGTACAGGAAAGCTAGATGAAATAACAGGTCTAATTAGTATAGTCTAACATCATCATCATTATTCAAAATCATGCATGTTTCCAAGCTTTTTTTCCTTCTTTTAGAGAAAGATTCCCTATCACCAATTCTTTTACTCTCTAATGGTCCATTTTCCCTTCTTTTTCCATCTTGATTACACCTTAATTATGTTTTTCCCTTTTCCTTCTTTCTTTTGGGGTTATCTATTAGGTGAGATTCTTCTAACCCTTCTTTTAACTTCCCTCACTTTAATTATGGATCACTTTTTTTTCGTATTATTATTTTTTTTTTCTAATAATGCCTACCGAGTTTTTCTAAGCTTAATATATAAAAAGGTAAAGTTCAGTACAGCGAGAAAAGTAATGTTCACCGCAACCTCGAATCAAGCTAAAAGCATTGAGCTCTTACTAGTCTTAGCACAATTATTCACTTCTCTACAAACATAAACAATCTTAACATCCTGCACGAGGATAATACAATGATCAATAATCTTAAACGTTTCAGCAAATCTCCATTGACGAAGCACTGGATTGAAGCACCACGATATAATCGCCATTGAGTCCTTCTCAACAGCCAAATCTCTATTATTTTCCCATTCAGACTTAACAAAAACTTCCAATGCAATTCTGATAGCAGTGAGTTCTGTAAGATCAGAATCAAAATTTTTTAAGGGACCCGAGAGAATAGCAATTAGCTTACCAGTATCGCCCTTCAGAATACCTCCCTAACCTGCACGTCTTGGATTACCACTCGAGGAGCCGTCCACATTGAATTTAAGGTAGCCCATGGACGTGGCTGGGGCATTCACACCATGTTAGTTCGAAGGGGATTCTTCACAGTAAGAGAAAAACTTGAAGAGGGAGAATCCCACCAAGCTTCTTCTGAAAACCAAGCACTTCCAAATGCAGCTTTCGTTCAAAAAGGTACACAAATTTTAGGGGATTGACTTGGAATCTTTGGATTATCTTTTGTGCTTCAATGCTTTGATCCTTATAGCTTGCTGGAAATGGTGTTGATTTTCAGGAGGAAAATCTATTACCATAGAGGAAATCTTGTTTCTATTAAGGTTACTTTTTGTTTTGTTTTTTTAATCGAGCAAGAGTAAGAACAACAGGGTTTGAACTATGGTGGCTTAACCAATACTCTCTCACTTTGTTGGTTTATAAAGATTAGTATAGTATTAAGTATTATCATCTAATGCATTAGAATTGGTGAATAGGACTTTTAACAACTGCATTGATATATATAATCAATTTACGGGCAATGTTAGGTAAAATACATATAATCTAGATAGCACGTTTGTCACCTTTTCGTTTCTTTCTTTGTTTCTTTTTAAACTAGATTTATGCAAGACAATTCATTTATGGAAAATGTTAGGTAAAGTACATATAATCTAGATGTTTGCTCTTGTACCACATGTCATCTTTTCTTTTATTTTTCTTTCCTTCCTTTTCAACTAGATCTACGGAGGACATTCTACGGAGGACATTCTAGTAAGTCTTACTATTGATGATGATGATGAAGAGGAACCTTGGAAAATAAATTTGGTGGAGGAGTCTACAACGGCAACCTATGATAATGTTTGGTTGGGTATTTCCTTATGACTAGTATTGTCCATTTTTAGTCTATAAGGAACACCGATGCGAACATTTGGCGTCCTAGAAGAGTTACAATCACATATCTGGACAAAAATTGATTTAGAGTCATTGATGGAGGACCGTGTACCTTCAATAACCATTTATTTGACGGTTAATTTATAGTGTTAGAATTAAATGACCCGTATCATTATTAAAATAAAATATAGTGGTAAAATAAAATAAAAGTAAAATCTATATAGAACTACACTTTTTTATTTTATTTTAGAATAAGGTTTTTTAAACCTTATTAAACTCCATCTATTTTATATTGATTAGAATAAGGTGTTTCAGTCTTACTAGAAAATGGCTTTACAAGCCTATAAATAGACATAGTCTATTCCTCTTGTAATTATTCGAATTCGACATAGTGAATTTTCTTCTTATCTGCCCGTGGTTTTTTTCTCGAAAGGGTTTTCACGTAAAATCTGTATGTTCTTTATTTTATTTTATTTTATTTTATTTTCAAAAATTGGTATCTGAGCTTTCGGGTAGTTAATCTCGATCACAGTAATGGTGTCTTTGAAGTATGAAATTCCGCTGTTGGATCGCAACACTAGATTTGCATTGTGGCAGATTAAGATACAAACAGTTCTTGCGCAGATGGATCTAGAGGTTGCCCTATTAGGAATAGATAAGATTCCTTCGACGTTAACAGATGAAGAGAAGAAGCGTAAGGATTGAAAGGCGTTAACACAATTACATCTGCATTTGTCCAACGAAATTTTGCAGGATGTGATAAAGGAGAAGACCGCCATTGCATTATGGAAGAGATTGGAACAAATATGTATGTCGAAAACTCTAACAAGCAAGTTGCATATGAAGCAACGTCTTTATGCTCATCGTTTGGAGGAAGGTGGGTCAGTACACGAACACTTAACAATGTTTAAAGAAATTCTCTCAAACTTGAAGGCCATGGAAGTTCAGTATGATAAGGAAGATCTAGGATTGATTCTACTTTGTTCGTTGCCCCCGTCTTATTCAACCTTTAGAGACACGATTTTATATAGCTGCGAGCCTCTCACAGTTGATGAGGTTTATGATTCTTTGACCTCGTATATGATCAAATGAAGCATCTTGTAGTTAAACCTAACTCTCAGAGAGAGGGTCTCATTGTTCGTGGGAGACAAGATCAGAATGCTGATGATGATCGTGGAAGGACAGAGGAACGAAATCCTCGCAGTAAATCTAAGGGTAGATCGAAGTCTTCAAACAGAGGTAAAACTTGTAACTTCTGCAAGAAGAAATGGCAAATTAAATCTGAGTGCTATAAGCTGCAGAATAAGATTAAAAGGGAGGCTACGAATCAAAAGGGAAAACAACCAGAAAATTCCAGTAAAGCTGATGTTGTAGAAGACTACAGCGATGGTGAACTTCTAGTCGCTTCTGTCAACAATTCTAAAGTGAGCGAGGAGTGGATACTTGATTCAGGCTGCACCTTCCACATGAGTTCCAATAGGGTTTGGTTTACAACTTACGAAATAGCGTTTGAAGGTGTTGTTTTAATGGGAAATAATGTTTCATGTAAAATCATAGGTGTTGGAACAATTAAAGTTAAGATGTTTGATGGAATTGTTAGAACACTTAGGGACATACGACATGTTCCAAAATTGAAGAGAAATTTAATTTCATTAAGTACTCTTGATTCAAAAGGGTACAGATACACAGCTAAAAGTGGAGTTTTAAAGATTTCCAAAGGTTCCCTTGTTGTGATGAAAGGGCAGAGAAAGACTACCAAGTTATATGTTTTGCAGGGTTCTACTGTTACTGGTGATACAGTTGTCGCTTCCTCTTCCTTGTTAGATGATGATATTACTAAACTTTGGCATATGCGCCTAGGGCATATGAGTGAGAATGGCATGACAGAATTGAGCAAAAGAGGACTTCTTGATGGGCAAGGAATTTGCAAACTGAAGTTCTGTGAGTACTGTGTTTTTGGGAAGTAAAAGAGAGTTTGATTCACCAAAGGAATCCATAACACAAAGGAAACGTTGGAGTATATTCATTCTGATCTGTGGGGGCCATCCAGAGTGCCTTCAAGAGGTAGAGCTAATTATATGCTAACTTTTATTGATGATTTTGTCTAGAAAAGTTTAGGCGTTCTTCTTGAAGCAGAAAAGTTATGTGTTTTTCATATTTAATCTTGGAAAATTATGATTGAAAAATAGACAGAAAAATAAATAAAATGCCTCCACACAGACAATGGGTTAGAGTTCTGTTCTGATGAGTTTAATAGACTGTGCAAGTCAGAAGGGATCGTGAGACACTTGACAGTTCGTCATACTCTACAGCAAAACGGCGTTGCAGAACGAATGAACAGAATGATCATGGAGAAGGTTCGATGTATGTTGTTAAATACCAATTTACCGAAGTCGTTTTGGGCAGAAGCAGCCTCTACTGCATTTTTTTGATCAACCGATCTTCATCCATTGCCATTGAGAAAAAGACTCCAAAAGAGGTATGGTTTGGTAATCCTGCTAATTATTCTAACTTAAAGATCTTTGGATGTTCTACGTATGCTCATGTTGATAATGGAAAATTGGAACTGAGATCCATTAAATATGTTTTTCTTGGTTATAAAGCCGGTGTAAAAGGGTATAAGTTATGGTGTCCTGAAAATAGAAAAGTTGTGATTAGCAGAGATGTCGTGTTTGATGAAACTACTATGCTACCTAACTTATCTCTTAAAGACTCTTCCAATAAAGAAAATCAAAAGCAGGTGGAGCATCAGATTAATACAGAGTCGACTCCTCAAGCCAGTACAAAAATTAAGAATAGAGTTACTTCTTCACAGCAATATTCTATCACCAAAAACAGAACTAGAAAAGAAATTAAACCTCCAAAGAAGTATGCCGAGGCTGATCTAGTTACTTATGCTTTAAATGTGGTCGAAGATATAGATGCGAATCAAGAGCCATTTAATTATTCTGAGGCGGTTAGCTGTGAAAACTCAGAAAAGTGGATGTTTGCTATGCAAAAGGAGATGGAATCACTCCACAAAAACAGAATATGGGATCTTGTGAAACTTCTTAAAGGTAAAAAGGTTGTTCGTTGTAAATGGGTGTTTAAAGAGAAGGAAGGGACTCTAGGACTTGAAGAACCCAGATATAAAGCAAAGCTTGTTGCAAAAGATTACAGTCAAATTCCAGAAGTGGACTTCACAGATGTGTTCTCCCCAGTTGTTAAGCATAGTTCGATTCGAGCTTTGCTTGGTATTGTGGCCATACATGATTTAGAGCTTAAGCAGTTAGATGTAAAAACTACATTTTTGCATGGAGAACTTGAGGAGGATATTTGCATGCAACAACGAGATCGAGTTTTACAATCTCAGAAAAAGAGGACTATGTTTTTTTGTTGAAAATGCCCCTTTACGGTTTGAAACAGTCACTAAGACAACGGTACAAGAGGTTTGATTCCTTTATGACTTCTCATGATTTCAAAAGAAATAGTTTTGATAGTTGTGTTTACTTTAAGAAAAACATTGATGGTTCTTTTGTGTATCTACTTTTTTATGTTGATGATATGTTGATAACAGCAAAAGATAAATGAGAAATAAGAAAGGTCAAAGCCCAACTAAGTGAAGAATTTGAGATGAAAGATTCAGGACCAACAAAGAAGATACTTGGTATGGAGATTCTCAGAGATAGAAAAGTAAGTAAATTGTACCTAAGTCAGAAGGGGTACATTGAGAAATTTCTTTGCAGGTTCAATATGTAGAGTGCTAAGCCTGTTAGTACTCCTTTAGTAGGCCGTTTTAGGCTTTCATCGATTTTGTCTCCACAATTAGATAATGAGATTGAGTACATGCCACATGTTCCATACTCTAGTGCAGTGGGATCTCTCATGTATGCTATGATTTGTTCGCATCCAGATTTATCATATGCAGTTCAGTGGATTTTAAGATACTTACGATGTACTACTGATGTCTGCTTACAGTTTGGAAGAACTAGAGATGGATTCATTGGCTATGTTGATGCTGATTTTACTGGAGACCTTGATAAAAGAAGATCTCTCACATTTTATTTCTTTACAATCGGAGGTTGTGCAATTAGTTGGAAAGCCACTTTGCAAACTACAGTTGCTTTGTCTACTACTGAAGCTGAATACATGGAGATTACTGAGGCTTGTAAAGAAGCTATTTGGTTGAAGGGACTCTTTAATGAACTCAATGAAGACCTTCAAATCAGTATAATATTTTATGACAGTCAGAGTGCAATATTCCTTACAAAAGATCAAATTTTTCATGAGAGAACAAAACACATTGATGTTCGATATCATTTTGTTCGTGATATTATTGCTCGTGGTGATATTGTTGTGAGCAAAATTAGTACTCATGAAAACCCTGCAGATATGATGACTAAATCACTTCCAATAACCAAATTTGAGTATTGCTAAAACTTGGTTGGTGTTAATTGTTGAAGTTAAACCCTTAAGGGGTTTTATGGAAGAGGTGGAGAACTTGTTCATTAAGAGTTCATGATGAAGAACTTGTTAATTGAGAATTCGTGTCAAGGTGGAGATTGTTAGAATTAAATGACCCGAATCCTTATTTAAATAAAATGCAGTGCTAAAATAAAATAAAAGTAAAATCTATATAGAACTACACTTCTTTTATTTTATTTTAGAATAAGGTTTTTTAAATCTTATTAAACTCCATCTATTTTATATTGATTAAAATAAGGTGTTTCAGTCTTATTAGAATATGGCTTTACAAGCCTATAAATAGACATAGTCTATTCCTCTTGTAATTATTCGAATTCGACATAGTGAATTTTCTTCTCCTCTGCCCGTGATTTTTTTCCCGAAAGGGTTTCCACGTAAAATATGTGTGTTCTTTATTTTATTTTATTTTATTTTTATACATAGATTAGCAAACGTGGAAGATCCTATTCAAGTTCCTTCATATGTATGTGTTTTGCTAATTTTTTATTACAAATCCGAGGTTTACGAAGTGGATTAATGTTAGAATCAAGCGATGCGATTTGGTAATGTTTTCAGATCATTTTTAGCTATAATGCGGGTGATGGTAAGGGCTTATGCATGGTGGTAAAAATAAATTTATGAGAAATTAATTAAAGCTTTAAAGTGTGTATCAATGTCACTTTCTTTAAGGTTCTATTCGACCTCACATATATTATGGTATGCAAAAGAGTTACCAACAAATGAACCTCGATGATAAAATGAAGCTTAATGACTATCTACATTTTGTATTGACGGAAATAATCCACTGAACATAGAGCGAAGCATAATAAGGATATCAATTTCTATAATAATAAAAAATTCTACAATAGTTTTTTTATAGAAAAATCTAAAAATATAATAGATTGTGGGAGAATAAAAGGAAACTTTATTTTTATATTTTTGGGTGTGTCATACAAATGAAAATTTCAACGACTTTCTCTCTTGTTTCTTATGTGGTTGTCTTGGTTATGCTGAGAGTTTTCATCCACCATAAGTAATTCATGGTAAAATGGAATTTTCCCGGGAATGGGGATTACCGTTGAATGCGACCAATTGGAGAGAAGCATCAACAGCAAGTTGTTTTCTAAAGGAGGAATGTTAATCTAGATTTCCATTATTTGGGGGATAATAATGGAATCAAAGAAATCTAGGGAGGATTTGTCAAATTTAAATTTCTTATATCAAATTAGCACCAATCTTGGGATTAATCTAGCTGGAAATTATGAAGGAATGGTGAGGCGGGCCAAGATCTTAGGCTAAATGGTACTTTAATAGGCTTGGACAATAAAGATAACCCAATCGAATTACTAGATGGGAAGAAAAGCATATTAATCTAGATTTTTATTACTTCTAGTGTTTCTAATTATTTTGATCCAATAGAAACTAAAAACAGGCAAGTAAATATTCACTCTTTTGTGACTTCAACGAGACTTGTAATGCAGGTCTGTCGAGGAGAAATAAGGCTAATAAAATGGAACTTTCATGGGCTTGGGAACCTAGGGACAATCTAACAAATTCAACACATGCAGAAAGAGCAAGATTCTCATGTAGTTTTTCTAATTGAAATGAAACTACATACGATTTATATGGAGTTAATTAGGTGAAAGCTTAAGAGTCAAGTGTTAGTTTTGTTGGTACTAATGGTGGTTTATCGATGTTTTTGTATTCAATGTGCACTATAAATCTTTGTAACTTCTCTTTAAATCATATCGATATGGAAATTTGGGATGATTATGATAGTAATAGTTAGAGGTTGACATGTTTCTATATTATTCTGGTTGAAAGTTTGCAAGTTAAGTTGTGAGATGCATTAAGACAACTTAGTCGGAATAATCCAGATTCGTGGTTAGGATTTAGAGATTTCAATGAAAGAATGTACTCTTTTGGAAGTAAGGTCAATGGCTACGAATGATAATAGAATGGAGGCTTTTCAAACCACACTTAATGATTATATATAAAACATTTAGGATCTAAAGGTCAATGGTGTACTTAAGAGTGTGGAAGATTACCCGAGCCAAATGTGAAAGAAAGGTCAAACAAATGCATGGTAAACCTAGCATGGTGGATCTTTTCCCTCAACATTTTGTTAAGCACCTACCTAATGTGATTTTAGATCATTAACCAATTTAGCTAAAAATTTTCATGATTTTTTAGGACACAAGGTAGGTACAAGTCAAACATTTCATTTTGAATTTACTTAGGTTTTGGAAGATTCATTTTGAGGTCAAAATCCATCGTTGTGGGCTGAAGATTCTTCAGATGTACCATCCAAGAATAAGACTATAGTTAGAGGCCTTTTAAAGTGGAGCTTGGATTTGAAAAATTCCCAAACTCAACATAATAAGGAATTGTATTAGAAACTTGCAAATTTGAATAAAATGACATGGATAGAGGATGATTTCCAATCATTGATGCAAAGTTGGAATTGAGTTTGGAGGTGAAGAAAGAGGAAATGTACCGGGAATAACAAGCACACGCTAATTACCTTAAACAAAGAGGTTAGAACATTATTTTTTTCATGATTATGTATATCAAAGATAACAGACTAATAAAGTAATGGGTATCGAAGATTCTATTTAATATGGAACCAAAGATCAATTTCTAAATTGAACAAACAATAAGTCAATAATATAAAAATAATAAAAGGGAGAAGTTCAAAAAAAGAGAGTAAAAAATCTATGAAAAACTTAATAATGGAAGAAAGTGAGCATATGGAAAAAATTTGGGCTTAGGAGTTGAATGGATGCTGCCAAATTTTGAAACTTATCTAACTTCAAATTTGAATTTGAAAAATAATGAGTGAAGATAATAACAAGTCATAAAGATAAACAAAAATATTAAAAGTAGAAAATAAATTAAAATAGATAAGAAAAGCTTTGTGGAACCCTTGAACCACTTCTATTCAAAAACATCATTCAACGAGTGAACTTCCTATGAAACCTCTAATTGAAAAAAAAAAGAACTCAGACTCTAAAAACAAGTAAAGAATCTCTCCTAACTAAAAAAAACATTTTTCAAAGTGATAAAAGATAATTTCTTCATTCAACGATTCAAAATAGGTTACCTAAGCCTCTTTTTTGTAGGCTAGTACATGGTATTTGAAATATAAGAATCAAGTAGTGAGATTAGGACCCTATTAGTATCTACAGTTCAAAAAAAATGACATTGAAAATTGGTAAATGAGATGTTAGATGTTAGGATCATCAGAGATAGAATAAGTGTTTTCACGTCCCCTATAGTTATGTTGAAAAATAAAGATTGTAACTAGTGACTTTGTGTTGACTATTGCCAATTGAATCAAGTCACTATAAAAGACAAATTCTCAATTCCTTTTATTGAAGACTTGTTGGATGAATTGGCACACATAGTGTATATTTTTAAACTCGATTTATGGGTTGGTTATCATCAGATAAGAATGCATAAGGGTGATGTGCTAAAACATCATTCTAAATTCATGAAAGTCACTACAAGTACTTGGCAATGCTAACCTTATCAATGCTCCATCTACTTTCAAATGCTTGATAAACAAAATTTTTAAACCATTTCTCTAAAAGTTTGTATTAGTTTTCTTTGATGATATTCTTGACTATTTGCACTCTCTTACTACTCACTTAATGCATTTGGAAATTGTGTTTGAGTTATTAAGATCCCATAAACTATTTGTTAAACTTAGTAAATGTGTATTTCTTGCTCAAGAGGTTAAGTATCTTGGTCACATTATTAGTGCCAAAAGGACCTTTATGGATACAGGTAAAGTTCAATGTATGGTGAATTGGCGACCATCTATTTCGATAAAGCAACTTAGGACCTTTTGGGGCCTATAAGGGCACTAGAGGTGTTCATGAGTTGAGCCACCCAGCTCGAAAAGTGAGAAGGTTTAAGCAAAAATATAGGCCCAAAAATAGGCTTGGGCAAAAAATGATACTTATCTTTTAAATGGGTTAGGCCCCAGGTAAAAGTTTTTCAGCTCAGGCCCGGCACAACCTGAATAAATTTACTATTTTTTAAATAATAAATTTATATTATTATGGTCTAAGATGCCATTGAGGAAAACAAGTGGTTTCATTTGAGTTTGCTGGTTTTGTTTCCTGGTATAAGAAGTTTAAAAAATTACTTTTGCCTCATGTTGTGTTAGAATTTTTCATTTTTCTTTATGTTTTGGTTTCAGATAAGTTTAACTTTACATCATATTTCTGAGAAGTTTAATTTTACATCATATTTACTTTTGCCTCAATTATGTTTGTGTTAAAATTTTGCCTCAATTATGTTTTTTTTTCTTTTTCAGGAATGCCAGAATTTTATATTAAAAAATTCAAATTAAATAACATTATATCGTGAATATTCAAAGTCTATAAAATGAGATAATTTTTTAATTTGTTGGGAAACATTTGTTTTAATTTTTTTAGTATAAAGACTTTTTAATGTATTTTCAATTTGTTAAGAAACATTTGTTTTAATGTTTTTATTGTATTTAATATATTATATTTTAAAAAATTATCTAATAGATTTTTTTTAAATTAATACGAGTTGTGCCCGGGCTTAAGCAAAATTTTAGGCTAATTTTTCGACCCGAACATATCAATCAGGCATAACATTTTGTTATGGCTCAACCCAAACTTAACTCGGCCTAACCCACAAACACCTATACATGGCACTTTTATAGATTTACTAAAAGGTATGGTTTTCTTGAAAAACCCCTCTAACCAACTTTTTGAAGAAAAGGATATGGTCTCATGTATCCATGGAAGCTTTTGATAATCTTAAAATGATAGTGACATTTGCTCTGATCTTAGCAATGTTGAATTTCTCTTCTACAATTCTAGTAGATACGAATGCATTGGGTGTTGGAGTTAGAGTAGTACTCACACAAAATACGAGGCTTGTCACATATTTCTATAAAGGTTTATCACCAAAACATCAAGCTATGTCGATATAAAGGAAAGAAATGTTGGTTGTTCTTATAAAAGTAAAAAATAACACTCTTACATTGTAAAAAGGCACTTCATTATACAAGAAAGAAATCTTGTTGAATCAATAAGATATCACGCCAGTACAACAATTATGGGTGGCAAAAATGATAGGTTACAAATTTGAGGTGAAGTATAAAAAGAGGGTTTCCAATATATATTTGATGCATTGACAAGGAATCTTGAAAATCAACCTATTCTTATGGCTATTTCTGTGATGCATATTGACTTTCTAAAAAAAATTCAAGATTTATAACAACTTAATCCTTATTTGCAAAAGTTGACCATTGACTTAAGTAACAACTCTAGTACTACTTTGAAATACACTTGAAGCTATGGGTTGTTGAGAAGGAAAGGAAAAATCATGCTTGGTAACCAACACGACTTGAAGCATTAACCTATTGATTACTTCCCTGCTTGCCCAAAAAGGACATTCAAGAGTAACACCAACTATACAAAGGCTTATCTTCTAACTTTTATTGGAAGAGGATAAGAAAGGATGTTACGAGGAGAATTTAGAAGGTTTAGTTTGCCAACAACAAAAGCATGACATAGCTACTAGTTCCAACTTTTTGAAACCTTTACCTATTTCGAAAAAGGTATGCAGAAAATTAGCATAGAATTCGTAATGGTGTAACCAAATCTATCGATTTTGATACTATTATGGTGCTAGTAAGCAAACTCTTAAAGTATGCATTATGGTGCTAGTAAGCAAATTCTTAAAGTATGCATACTCCATTGCCTTATCCCACCCATATATAGCTTGAACTATGCATGATACATTTACTTCTCGATTAGATTTTCAAACTACATGGAATGTCATAGAGCATTGTTTCAGACAAGGACAATGTTTTCATTAGTCACTTTTGGCAAGATCTCCTCAATTATTTTGGGACTGAAGCTTTCAACTTTGTATCATCCTCAAGATTGATGGTCAATCTGAAGAAGTAAGTCGTTACTTAGAAACTTATTTGAGGTGTATGATAAGAGAGAAGCCTTGAAAATGGTATAAATGGTTACCATTAGTTGAATATTGGTACAAGACCTTAAACCACTCCTCCATACGTACATGACCATATGAGTTGGTCTATAACATCCTAATACCCAACCTGATCATTGGGTCCGAATTACGAGATGTCACATTTGTTTCCGGAGCAATTACCAATGAATAGACCACAAATTAATCATTAAACATTCAATCATGTCAAAACACATGCATATCAGGATACACAATTAAATCCAAGCCTTAGTCGAGCTTACTAAAGCTTTTTTTTTATTCGAGCATGAAATAAGACCAAATTGCAAGGTTTCCAAAATTTTAGAATAGGTATTGATACCCTAACCAAGTACTGATACCGATTTGAACTTTGATGTTTAGAGGAAATGAATAAAAATCAATAGTATCGATACTTCACATAAAGTATCGATACCTTTCTCAAAGTATCAATACTTTATTGTGATATTGATGCCATTTTAAGATTCGATGTTTGAAAAATTAAAGAAAAATCACTAAGTACCAATACACTCCTTAAGGTATCGATACTTTTTGGAAAATTTCCAGAATTTGCATTTAGTACCTACTTCATTTCCAACCATTATCAAGCCATACCAAGACATAACCAATTCATTTCCAACTCATACCTAAACATACACAATTGTTCACATTTATCCTTCAAACATTCACCAATTCAAGCACTCGTTAAACATACCATTTTTACCTACTAAAAACCACAATCAAACACCAACTTTGTATCAACATGATACATACCAAAAGTATATGCAAAACATATGCAATTAACCTTATACATCCTCTTACACCATTTCCTTTACCAAAACATATCTCAATCTCATATTTTAAAACATTCACTTTTTGACTAACTAAATTATTATTTTATCATTATAACCTAACCAACTTAAGTACCTCACTCCAATTTCATCCACACACATTTATACATGTATGCATATCTAATTCAATCATTCAAATCATTTAGCATACTCATCTAATTCACTAAATTCAATCGCCTTTATAACATTTCCTTCCATACTAAGCAACTTTCAAGCCTATTTACAAGTTTCCCTCATTTGACCAAAAGCATATATCATCATAATAACATATAAAAGCACATAACATAGTTTGTACAAAAATAACTTGTACCAAAATTACTCGACCTAAGTACATGCCCTTTATCACAAAATAAAATTGATATGATCTTTGTTGAGTTCGGGATTGATGATTGGATGCTAAGATGATAAACCATAATACATACATATTTTTATCCCATACTTGGTATATTTTTGGATGATTATCATAAGTTTTAGTGAATTTGATGCTCCTAATCCTTTAAGTTCATGTTTTATACTTAGGTGAGCATAGAAAGGCGAAAATAGCAAGAAACGAGCCAAAAACGGAAAATTTGGGCTTATCTCAGTATTCCACAAAGGTCTAGGTACTTCCACACGGGTAAATCACATGCTCGTGTGAGGCACACGGTCAGGATACACGCTCGTGTGTCATGGCTATGTCGACTAAAACCCAACTCAGAATTACACATGACCTGAGCACCTTCACACGGAAGTGTCACACGGCCGTGTCCCTATCGAGCCAAGTCTGATTCTACTCGAAAAAGGCTAATTTTGAGGGTTTTAAAGAATTCCAAAGTCTATATAAACACCCTAGAAGAGGATTAAAGAAGGGATGGAGAGTAGAAGGCAGAAAAGACTCAAGGATAGCCATCGAAATCAGCTCGAAAGCAGGATTTACTTCAAAACTAAAGATCTCCATTCAATTTCCTTAGAAGTTCTTTGGGTTTTTTTATGTTTTGTTGTTTTCCCAATTTTGAGATTTTTCCATTATTATGAACTAAACTCCCTAAATACCTAAGGGAGATGAAACCTAAGATGAATCTTATTAGTATTCGAATTATATGATAAATACTTGTTCTTGTTCTTAATTGTGAGTTTTAATCCCTACTTTAATATTCCAGGATATTAATTTAGGTTTTTTATGTGCTTATTCAGTGGAGCAAAAGTCCATGTTTAAGAGTAGATCATTCATAATTAAGTAAAGTTGCATGCAATCCTAGAGATAGGACAACATAAGTCTGTCGGATTAAAGTCAAATCTAATAAGGGAATCCATAGATCGAGTTAATGCGACAATAGGGGTTTTAATTAGAAAGAGATTTCGATTAATCAACCTAGATTCAGTTGTTTTTAGTCTCGAGAGAGATATTAACATAAATCAGGGATTTCTACGGATTAAGTCAAATGAATAAATCGTCTAATTCAGAAGTAATAAGTGAAGTCTAGGCGGATTCTTCCTCGGGTATTGTTTTCTCCATCGGTTTTTTAAAAAGTATTTTCCAACTTTAATCTCTGTCGTAATCTTAGTTAATTAGATAATTAGTTTTAGTTAAAAAAACATCCTTTAATTCTTAGGCTAAATAATAAAAAGATAGTAATTACTAGTACTTTTAGTCCTTGTGGATACGATATTTTCGGTCTCACGATAACTATACTACTGTTCGACGGGTGCGCTTGCCTTAGTCAAATTTTTTAGTTAGTTTAGAGACCATCATAAGCCGATATACGAAATCATGAACATGACCTAACCTGCGCACGGAAAACAAAATCGTACGCTGAGTAATAAACTCAGTGCAATTTCTATAATCCAATCAATAAAATGCACATTAAAATCTAGTACAATATATAAATGATATGTTATTTAAAACAAGCATTAAATAACATGTCATAATAAATATACATATATAGATACATCATTATACCATTTGAATCATTCCATTCATGTTTAACTACTAGTATATGAGTATAACGCATTAATACTGCATATTCCGAATCAAATTCGGTTACTTTAACATAATTCCATTCCTATCTTCCAGATTTATGAATCCAGTGTACATAATCTTTCACAATAGCAATCATTTTGTATATCAAATTCATTTCACATTTTAATTCCCTATCAACCTAACTTGGACTAGAATGGATACACAAATCCAACCAACATACCAATTTGGCACCTAGTACCTCATCGGACAATTCCGAACATAACTCAATTTCAAATTCAAAATTTTCATTTCATCAACCAATCATCAATATATATAACTATCAGCATAAATCATCCCAATATGAAGTCAATTTTACGTTTACACTAAGATACAATATTTTTCAAATCTATTCAATTTAGTCTTTTATCTCAAATAACAACCAACTCATATCAATTCGACTCGATTTATGAAATTAAGCTCACCTCATAATCTTACCATGCAAAACAGAATCTATACATGCAACAATTGAAGTGATTTAAATTATAGATATACAAACCAAAAGCTCGCATAACTCATTGTCGACTCTCGCATTTTCTTTCTCTTTCGACTGTCCTACATCACTCGTTATCGACTCTTATCTTTTTTAGTTACGAGTGATAATTCAGTAATAGTACAATAACAAATTCTATCCAAATCACATTCAATTACAAAGTCATACATATTTTTCAAATTATTCAATTTAGTCCTTAAAACTGAAATAACCATAACTTTCAAATTTCAGCTCTGATTTCAATCTCATCGATTATAATCCCTCTACTATCAATTTCTATCAAACTTTTATAACAATTTTTTCAATTTTTCAATTTATTCACTTTAGTTCCTATGTTACAAAACTAACATTTAAAATTTACAAAGTAGTCATTTCTCACATCTGAGCTCAAAATTTAACAATTTAACACCAAAACTTCAATAAATCAACAATAACAACTTTTGAAAATTTTAACAGTTTTGCAAAATACTATACGAGCTAGCTAAATCAAGCTCTCGTGATCTAAGAACTATAAAATTTATAAGAAACAGACTTGAATTACCTTAAAAATTTAGAACCAAATGGCAAAAGTTTTCCAAGGATTTTCTTCTCTTAAAGTTTCGCCCAAGGTAGAAGATGAATAAAATATTACAATTTTTTTCTTATTTTTTTCTTATATAATTAGATTAATGATTAGTTAAATATGTTTTAATTAATTTAAACATTAACATAACTAATATAATCATATTATTAATCAAAATTGATGGAGGATGTCACATCATCCACCGCCATTCATTATATAATGGTTTATTTTCTATTTTAGTCCTTTAACAATTTAAAAATTTATAGCGATTTATTGGACCAAATTTTAATATATTTCTATATTAACCTTGTAAATATTACTATTTAATATTTATAAGTTCAGTTTATGAAAACGAGATCTCGAAACTATATTTCTCGACACCATTAATTTTCGAGTCGTTACATGATTATGACTACCTTCCCCTTACATACTCCTTATTTACCTAGTGATTTATTAGCTTTTGTTAGATTAAAGCTTTCAATTAAGTAACATATTAAATTAAAATCAAATTTATATTTAATATATAAAAAATTTAAACAAAAAGCATGGAATAACTTTAAAAAATTAAAAGGTTAAGAGTAAAAGAGTAATTCATCTAAATTATAAATAAATGCTTCAAATGGAAGGTACCATATGTCAAAAAAAATACTATAAACGTGACTATTTATTAACCTCGTATTGTTATAGTGTATATATATATGATGTTTTAGAAGGGTTTTGGGTGTTCATCTATTCATGCATCTTTTTTTATTGTTATTTTTATAAATATCTTTGATTTATTTAGTGTTATTTAAATCAGTTTTTTAGATTGAAAACCAACAAAAGTGTCAATTTAAAAAGTGAAAAAGATTGATTAATTTGTGAATCCATATAAATTCGATTATTGGAATTTTTTTTTCCAATACAAAATCTCCTTTCCCTTGTGAATTTCGATTCTTCACTTCTTCTTCTTCTTCGTTGAAATTATAAATATAAATATAGAAAACAATAAATGTAGTAAATAATTCGTACTAATTGCATTAAATACATTTTGAGCCTATCACTGGGCACATATAGAGTTCAAAAAAACATAAACTGAGAAGGGCTCGTATCCTTGGGCCTTGAATTCGGTTTTAGCACTAGAATTGTAAACTGGACCTCACATTTTGACGCCTGTACTGGTTTTGATTTCAGCATCAACCATTGCACCTAACTTGATTTGGGCCTTCTTGGACCGTAATTAGACCTTGACTGATCCGAATTTTAAAGTTTATGAAAATTGGTTTAATTTTTAATTAATTATCAACTTAAAAACAAAATAAAAATAAAATTGGATTATTAATCAATTTCTCCATTTTTTTCAGCAACCTCCAAAGACCAAATATTAATATTTAAATATTCACGCTCCTCTGGCCAGCTTTTTATTATTACAAATAATTAAAAAATTTTACCTGCTTATTGCGTTTAATTTTGATAAATTCTTAAATAAAATGTCATTAATTTTAAGTTTATTATTTAATTTTTAATTAGTTGTAAAAGAAAGTCAAAAAAGTAAAAACTGTTAGAAATTGGGCTGACGTAAAAGTTTTGGATCAAAAAATCAGTTGAAGGACCATGATATAATTTTGAGAACTTTATTTTGGGATTTCTTTGTAAATGAAATTTTACTTTTAATTTATGTTTAGGATAATATTTTAATTTTTTAATGTTTTATCTTTTAGCATTTTTAGTAATTTTTTTAACTTGAACTCAAACCCAAACTATAAATTTTGAATTCTGAACCCTAAACTTGGCCTTTTAATTCAATATTTAGGGTTTTGAGTTTAAAGTTTAATGTTTGGAGTTTAGAGTTTAGGGTTAAAATTCAAGGTTCAAGGTTAAGATTCAAGTTTTGAGT
The DNA here is from genome assembly GCF_007990345.1 of Gossypium hirsutum. Classification (NCBI taxonomy): domain Eukaryota; kingdom Viridiplantae; phylum Streptophyta; class Magnoliopsida; order Malvales; family Malvaceae; genus Gossypium; species Gossypium hirsutum. The sequence continues at coordinate 10,112,576 of NC_053429.1, forward strand.
TCAAGGTTTAGATTACAAAATTACCAAAATTATGTATCAATTATATAAGATAGGGACGCCACGTCTTCATATATTCCTTTTCAATTATTTAATGACATTTCAGCATGTCATTAATACATCATTTTGATAATTTTTTTAAACCAAACTCGGAACCTTGAACTCAAACCCAAACTTTGGGTCCTAAACCCTAAACTTTGAACTCTAATATTGAACTTGGCCTTTTGATTAAGGATTCAAGGTTTAAGATTCAGGGGTCGAGTTCAAGTTGAAAGTTTAAAATTTTAAGTTTAAGATTTAGAGTTCAAGTTTCAATGTTTGGGTTCAATGTTTAGAGTTCGGGTTAAAAATATTACTAAAATTATATAATAATGACAAGAAAAATATTATTAAAATACTATTAAATAATTAAAAAGAGTAACATCCCTATTTTTTACCATCCTTTCTCTTGAATTTATAATTAGAATGGATGACAATAGAAAAACAAATAAAATAAGCACTATCATGGAATGAAGCAGTGATTTCTGTGACATAAATGTAAAATAATCAAGAACTAAAATAATAGAATAAAAGTTAAATTATCTCTGTTGAAACCATTTTTTTAAAAACAGGAAATCAACTTTTGAAAACAAAAAGTTGGGAGTCGCCACCAATCGTTTTTAATAGGGTGTGATTGGATCACCTCAAAACACAGTCGTTTTTAATAAATAAATAAATTTTTCAAAACAACGATTTTGGTCTGCGAAAATAGAAAACCGGTTCGGGAGTCAGTTACGTACGAGGAAGGATTAGCACCCTCGACATGCCCAAAATTGGTACTTGATTGATTATTTAGTGTCTTAACGTCAAAAATTAAAGATTTGGACAGAGTTTAAAACGCGATCCTCCTTTTATTGGCTTTTAAAACATTTAGGTAAGTCAAATGTGTATTAAAGACCATCTCACCTCAAGGTAAAACATTACATCCAGTACGTTAGGACACAACATTTTTGACCCTCAATTGTGAGCTTACCTTTAAAACGTGCGCTTTAGCCTTAAGAGGATATTCGAATATTCAAGACAAACAAAGAAAGCGAAACCCAGTACGTTAGGGCACGATTCTTCGAATTCTTTAAATACCGAACATTGCCCTTATTTTGAAAATTTTTTGAGAGTGAACTGGTAAAAGGATATTCGAATATTCAAGACAAACAAAGAAAGCGAAACCCAGTACGTTAAGGAACGATTCTTCGAATTCTTTAAATACCGAACATTATCTTTATTTTGAAAAATTTTGACAGAAGATCAATGGATAAATGAATTAAGGACATAAATTTTTTTAAAAATGATGATAATAGACAACATGAAAATAATAATATGAGAATAATGCCAACCATATATAAATAATAAATAATAATAATAATAGTAATTAATAGAAATAATTAATAAAACAACAATAATAGTAAATACAATAATGTAATAAACATTGTGCTAATAGTATTAATAATAATATTAAAAACATAATGATAATAACAAAAAATATGTTGACGACAACATTAAATATGGGGGATAATAGTAAAAAAAAATAAAATTGGAATAACAATGTTAAATTAGTAATAGTGAGAAATAGTAAATAATAATAATTTGATATAAAAATGGTAACCGATAATAAACAATGGTATAAAAAATAATATAATAAGTCTATGTATAATAGAAATTTATATTTAAAATAATTAACTTCGCTTAAAAATATATATATATTTACATAATAAATATATAATAATAAATAAATAATATAATAATATGAAACATAACTCAAATTAATTAAATTAATAGAAAATAAAAAAAACAAATATAGAAATAATGAGAATAAAGCTCAAATTAATTAATTTAACAGTAAAATAACAAAAATAAAAAAGGGTTAAATTGAATTAAAAATGAAAACTTTGGGGCCAAATCAGACAGGAAATAAAATCAAAGGTAAACTCCCTCTCTTTTCCCTTCTTTCGTTTGTGTAAAGAAAAAATGTAAACGCCAAAGTAAACAAAATTGAATAATATAAAAAGTTACCTTAAAATTTTGATTTGTATTCTCTTTGATTTCGTATGTGTGTTCTCTAAAAAATTCCTCCAAAAATCCTCTAAAAATCCTCTCCAAAATCCCCCCTCATACAATAGTTTTTCCTTGGCTTTTATAGCCAAATTTTACAACTTATAACAAGTAGGGTGATGGAGGTAGTGGGGGTGATAGAGGTAGTGGACGGTTTAGTAGGGTGTGGGGGTGATGGAGGTAGTGGATGGTTTAGTAAGGTGATGGAGTTAGTGTTCGGTTTAGTGGGGTGTTTAATTTGGGCTGGTTTGATTGGGCCCGGGCAGAAATTTGGTCCTACAATCTCGTTCTAACAACATGGTGAAAGAAAAGGTTTATGTAAACATATATATTGATAGAAATTTTACTAGTTTTCTTATCTTTTTGGGGTTTGATCTTTGCTCTCTCAATATATTCTTAGTTATTTATTTAAAGTATTTATTCAAGTAAATTGATGCTGAATGGCATTAACCCCATTAGCAGCTTTGGGTTTTTTTTAGTTCCATTTGAGAAATAAAAATGCAAAGAAATAGTAAAATAGACATCATTCTTATTTGAATATTACTATGCATTATCTGTAACAAAGTGTTAAATTACTATCTATACATACGGTGTGACAGCCCTAATTTGACCCTAGTCGGAAAGTGGTTTCAGGACCACAAAACCGAGTTATAAAAATAATTAACCGTTATATTCTATGCTAATTATATGTGTAAATGCATTTGTGAAAGTCTCATGCTTTGATTTTGTCATTTGTATGTGAAATTTTAATAAGGGACTTATGTGAGATATTTGTCAAAAGTAATAGGTAAATTTTAAAGTGATCTATTAATGCATAATGTCAAAAAGGTGGACTTGCATGTCAATTACTCATTTTTTTTGGTTAGTGGCCGGCCATGATATGATTAATATATATATTATGTAATTTTTATAATAACAATTTAATTCACAAAATGAAATAATGAATAAAGAATAATATCATGGGGTTAGTGGGAGGAGAAACCAAAGTAGGTTCATTTTGCCCTCCATTGCCGTAGCTTGAAGCAAGGAAGAAGAAAGGATTTTTATTTGATTGTTCAGCTTAGATGATGGTTTGAATGAGGTAAGTATTATGCCATTCTTGAAAATTTATGCATAATTGAGATGATTAGTTGAATTCTACCTATTCCATGGATTAAATTTAGTCTATTTGGAGGTTTGAAATTCGGCTAGAAGCTTGAAATTTTAGTTGAAGCTTTGATGTCATTAGATAGGAATATTATGTTGGATGTGTTAAGTTACTTGTTATTTTAACTTAAAGGTTGAGGTTAGTACTTGGTTTGTTAAATATGCCGAATGTGGATTTAGGGAGAAAAAAAATATAGGTAATCGGTCATGCTATATTCTTGAAAAAAAAATTGTTAAATGCTTCATATGTTATATAAATGAGATTGTAAGTGAATTTGAAGATTTGGAAAATTGTGGATGAGAAGTGCCGAATGTGATTTTTGGGTGTCACTTAAGGGATAAAAATATGGTGGCTTGAGTTTAGTAATATTCGGCCATATGTAATGATATAATGAATTTGGTATATCCGGTTATATAGGTTAGTATTTATGGAGTGTTCCAATTGAACTTGTAATTTCGACCACATAGGTATTTATATAGATATAAATATATATTTGTAAAGATATGTTTGATCTTGCATATTCGGCTAAATAAGTGATGATGGTATATGAAGTTAAATGTGGTTTTGTAAGCTTGTATAGATGTGTGAAAGTATATTTATAATGATATTTGGCTTTGGAAGTGGTTTGAAAACTTGCAAAATGCTAATCTTATAAGTATTCAGCCAAATAGGTAGATATGATAATCATGTGTGGTTATGGAATTGTTAAGTTAAAATTTATTATTCATTGATTTAGTAAATTAGCTTATGAAATTCGAATATGCAAGGTAATAAGTTAATAAAATGTTCCTTGATAGTTTTCATCTATTATATGGGGATAAATGTAGTTGTTGATTATAACCTAGTAATATGTTCGATTGTGTATGAGTAGGGCACATGTATGATGTTTAAATAGCTAGTTAGTAAGGTCATTTGTACCTTAAAATATGTGATATACATGTATTAAATTAAATTGCTTAATTGATAAGTAATTGAATAAATCTATTTGTTTTAAATCAAGCTCAAAAGCAAAAAGGGTCAAAATCAGATAAGGGAAAAGAGAAAGCAATCGAGTAGTCTATCCATAACCGTTCAAATATATCCGAGGTAAGTCTTTGAGTAATGGAACTTAGCTTATGATTTGATAAAATCATGATATATAAGGATAATATATAAATTGTGACCTAATGTTTCTACTTGAATTAAGTAGTGAGATAAGTAATTTGTACATATGACTTGTATCCGAATGGTTATAGAAATCATGTTGGATAGTGAAACGAAATCGGGTTCTTTGTATGTGGCTATTGAGCCGAAAGTGAAATTATTGATAAGCATGTTGTGCTTGTGTTCTAGCAAGGTAAATGAAATGCTAATGTATTATGATACATATATATGTGAACGATAATTGAGGATTTTAACCGGGCTAAGACCTGCAGGCCTTGTGTGAAATATATATCCGGGCTAATTCCCGAAGGCGTTTGTACTGGTGTTATATCCGGGCTAAGTCCCGAAGGCATTTGTGCTGGTGTTATATCCGGGCTAAGTCCCGAATGCATTCATGCTGGTGTTATATCTGGGCTAAGTCCCGAAGGCTTTGTGCTGGTATTATATCCGGGCTTAAAGTCCCGCATGCTTTGTGGTGGTGATTGAATTTGGGTTTTAAACCTAGCAGACTTAATGCAGATGATTGGAGTAAGATTTTGATTTCGAATGTTCGTAGTAAACTACCATTGAATGTGTTCAATACATTAAGTTGGTCAGGTATGTATTATATACTTTTATATGTTAGATTGATCGGAATTGAATCATGAATGCGAAATGAGAAGTATATGTAAAAATCTCATATGTGTATGTGTGTATTCGGTTATGGTGAAAGGTTATATGAGATTGATTCGGTGATATACATGCTAAATAATATGAATGCAAGAATGGGTAATAAATCCGCTTGGGACAGCAGCAGTAATGTGAATTCGAAAAATCACCATAAATTGTGGGAGTTGAGTTAGAAGCTGAACAAATTATGTCATGAAATCTTAATGAGTCTAGTTTCGTATAAAAGAAACCGTGTGAGCAAAAGAATTTCCAATAATGAGATATTTGAAGTGGCGTGGAATAGAGTCAAAATGACTTCGAGGTCCCCAATTCTGTTTTCAGAAAATCATTATAAATGGTACAAAAATGGTTATAAGATAAAATTTATATTCTTAGACTCCTAAATGAGTTTAGTTTCAAATGAAATAAACGATAACATATTTCAAATTCTGTATAATGAGAAATTTGATTCGTAGTGAAGAGTGGTCAGAATAGTCAAACAGTGAAACAGGGGAAACTTCAATAAAAATCTGGTATTGATTGGTCAAACTAAAAATTCTTAAAATTTTATGGATGGAAGATATATGAGTCTATTTTCAGGGAAAATTAACGGCACTTGATTTGGAGTTTCTTATCTCCAGTTATAAATAATTTAGTGACTGTTGCTTAGGAAGACAGCTTGTAGCGAATTTGTGATTTTGTTGCAAAAATGGTTAAAACTTGTTAATGACATGCTTTTCGAGTTCTTATGATCTTATTTGTGATTTCAATATTTGGTTTAAATTGAGTTCAGATTCAAGTGAGGTGAATTTGCTAAATATGTATTATGTTCATGGATACTTGGCCAAAATGGCAATTATCTAGGAATGATTTCTTGAAAATTTGAAATAATCGATCTATAAATAAATTAATTGTTTGCATTGCTTAAAACTTACGAAGCATTGAAGCTTACTCCATGTTCTCTTTTCCATTTCTTATAGGTTTATACTTTAGCTCGAGTTGGAAGGGTCGGAGATATCATCACACTATCGAGTCATTATGTGAGTTGAGAAGATTGTATATCATCATGGTTTAAGGCATGTATAGGATAGACTATAGGTAGAATGATATTTCGACTTTGTATACATTATAGCCATGCGAAGATGGCTTGCTCATTTTGTTTAGAGAAGCCTTATAATTGAACTAATGTGGTGAAATGTTTTAGTTATAACTTGACAGTAGTTAATTTGTTATTAGATATTCGGTTATGTTTTGATAGTGAGTCATTTTGGAAATTTATAAGAGCTCTTATGGAATGTTTGCATTGTTGATTATTTACGTCTGGTAAGTATCTTTGACCTTATAGAAGTTTTGTTCAGTCAAGTAATACCTCATAACCTTATTCCGACAACGGATACGGGTTAGAAGTGTTACATACAGTCCCTCAAAAGGCCTCGATGATTCTTTTAGGATCCAAAATTAAAGAAACAGAAACATGGTGAATGACTTTTGATAATTTGACGTGGAACTCGATTGCTACAGTCTGCTTCTAATAACGACTTTAACTCGTTGATCCATCTTCCATCAAATCATCTATTTCATATGTTTAAAACGAAAATATTATATAGAAAAAAAGAGTACGAATTATTGAATAACAATAACAATCAAATTTACTTCAACTAATTTAGTTTGTTGAGTCAATTTTTGAAATTCAAGTCTTTAATATAAACAATCTTTTCATTATATAAATCTCTATATGGAATTTTAGCATGGAAATTCTCCAACAGAACGGTGACTCATTTTATAACAAAGACTACCCCCGAATATCAAATATAACTTCAAAATGTTGGAAAAGATTGGACATAACAAGTCTGAGTAGTTTTTAAAAACTGCGTCTTCCTAGAAGCGTTTTAAAAAGTTTTTGGGCCTGGGATGTTTCAAAATATCTCAGGATTCATGAGATGTTTGAAAATTATCATAGCCACCTCAGCTGAAAACGCATCTTATAAGGTGCATTTTCTTCCTTCCCATTTTCAACCCTATCCTTAACTTGTGAAAAAAATTCAGAATCCAGGATAAATTTCAGACATTTTGCAAATCCCGGGATAATTTTCAGACATCTCGGGCCAACATTGTTTTTTTTTTCAGTTCGCTCCTCTCTAGTTGCCTATATAGAGGGGGTTTTGCTCCCCCAATTCCATCAATTCTCTCGGCCAAAAACTTTTTTCTTATTACAAAATGAAAAATTCTCTCATAAATTGTTTTTTTTAGTGTTGAAATTTTTGGATGGAATGATTAAATTGTGTTTGTGTTTGAGGGAGACAGTGTGATAGTTTTAAGGTTTGCTTGAGTTCACGATGATGCAGTGGCACTCGGAGACCCACACATTTCATTTTCTGTGTCAAGATGGAACCATCGCCTAAGAAGCCTATCACATTGCAACTCAGGCTCCAAATTCATGGTGGTTATACGGTCACGAGTTGAAGTATAATTAAGGCTCCTAGTTGATAGTGGTCATGCGGTCACGGGTTGAAGTATAACTCAGGATCCAATTAAGGGTGGCTATACGGTCACGGTTTGAGTTTCGTGATACTTGAAAAGGCTGCTTTATAATCCTGGCACATAAGTTTAAGATCATAATCATAGGGAAAACTAAGGGGCTTTTCAGTATGATTAACTTATTCTTTTTCTCCATCTCCATCAAAGACAGTATTGTCAACCTCTCTCTTATCCAAAACCGGTAATCGAGTTGGATGCAAAAGGACTCTCAAGGTGGAGCGATTGTGACAGATGAGAAAAGCTGAAGGTCCTTTCGGGTCGACAATGATTGTTGTGATTAAATAACTTATTAATAACTACAACTGTTGCCTCATCAACTCAAGCTTTAGCTTCTTTCCATCGCCACCATCGCTCGCCCCCTAAGAGTCCTATTGTATCCAACTTTGTTGTAGGTTTCAGACAATAGGGAGGTTAAGGATACTGCTTTTAGTGGAGATAAAAAAAATATTAAATTGATTAGACTGGAAAACCCTATAATTTTTCCCTATTATTATGGTCTCAACTTTATGTATGTGGTTTATAAAGCATTCTCTTCCGGTATTATGAAAGTTGAACATGTGACCACATAACTACTGTCAACTGGGCTCTCGAGTTATACTCCAACATGTGATTGCATAACCAATGTCAAATGGGCTCCCGAGTTATACTCCAATCCGTGACCGCATAACCACCGTCAACTAGAAGCCCTAATTATATTTCAACGTGTGACCCTATAAACACCGTGAACTCGGAGCTTGATTTGCAATGTGATGGGCTTCTAAGGCAATGGTTCCATCCCGACACGACAGATAAAATGTGTGGGTCTTTGATCTCTATCGCATCATGGTGAACTCAAATATACCTTAAAAATATCATAATGTCTACTTCAAATACGAACACAAATAAATCTCACCCCCAACTTTCCAACACACACAATTTAGGAGAGAGAAATAAAAAAACACGTCTAGCAAAGCACAATTTCAACAACCTCAGTATAAAATACGTCTTCCTAGACGCATTTTTTATTTCTATTTCAAAAAATTACCGATTTCCTTAAAAATCACTAAAATCAACATATAAGTAAAATTTAGGCAATTGGAAATGTAAAAGTTAAAGGTATATTTGACCTTAAATCAATTTGGATTTTTAAATACCAATTGAGATAAGAATGTAAATCTATGCGTAAGAAAAAGGTAAATAATAAGAGTATTTATGTGTGGATTTAAAACTTCAATGGATATTGATTTAAGGTATTGGGGGAATTCAAAGTTCTAAAAAGAAAATTCAAAAATGATGTCAAAACTATCCACAGAGGATCGGGTACAGAAATCAGGTTCACACGGGTCCCACCACGACTTCCTTTTTTCTAGTTTCTTCCTACTCTTTCCCACTCTCGTCTCCTTTCCCTTTTCTTCGTCTCGAAGGTAAACTAAGAGAAAGAAACTAATAAAACCAATACTCAGCGTTCTCTCTAAAAATCACTATTAAATCGAAAAAGAAAATCCCTAAACGATGCAAGAAGCAGAGCTTCACGATTTATCAGACGACGCCGATTACGCAGCGTCTCAACAACAAGTAAGCAAAAAATGAATATCGCATTCTATGTTTTTTCTTTTTTTCCCTTTTCTTCCCTTAAGTTTTCTTTAATTGAATTGATTTTAATCATTCTTTCTGCTCGATTCCCTCTCCTAATTATTTGTTATTTTTATCAGATTCCTTGAATTTAATTCCCTCTTTCTTCTTTTATATTCTTTATCTTTTTAGGGATCAGCGAGTATAATGCGGTGCGACAGTGGGAAAAAAAGCTCGTCAAGTGAACCCGAGGGAGCCCAGATTGTTTATTTGAAGGATAATGTTACAATTCATCCTACTCAGTTTGCCTCTGAACGGATTAGTGGAAGATTGAAGTTAATTAAGCAAGGCTCTTCTCTCTTCATGGTAATTAGTTGCACTTTGTTTACTTATATGTATAGTTGCTGTTAGCCTTACCTGGTTATCAGAATTAAAGAAAAAAGTCGACTATTTATGTAATCATTAATGAATTGCTGAAATAATTATTTACCATTTAACTATTTGATGGTTGACTCCCCCCCCCCAAAAAAAAAAAAACTGATTATGTGACATGGTTTGAGTGGAAAGCATATATTATGAAGTGTTTCATACGATCCTTTATTACCTAATTTGTGCTAGTTAGTTCATGGACACGATAAAAGTCAAGGGAGGCAAATAGGATGTACAAAAGTATTGTGGCAAATATAATTTTTGTTTGTGTTATCTACGCATGAAATAAATGTTCTTTTATTGTATTTGATTGTAGACATGGATTCCATACAAAGGACAAAGTACAAATGCAAGACTATCTGAGAAAGGTTTTCAGCTTCAGACTTGTGATTTGAATGTATTTTATGTACTTATCAATTCATAAGGCATGTATAGATTATATGATTTGCTGAAACTTTTCTTGCATGCATGCTTTTATTATGCAGATAGGAATCTTTATACCATTAGGGCAGTGCCATTTGCTGATGTGAGATCCATCCGGAGACACACTCCAGCTCTTGGGTGGCAGTACATTATTGTTGTTCTGTCATTTGGTAAGGAAATTTTAGACTGTACTGCTTTTACGATTTTTGGTTGTCTTCAAGCGAATTTTCACCCTCCTGTGAGGGACAAAAATAAGAAAATAAGTATTAAAAATGAAAACTATTTCATATATTTAAGGCCAAAGTTAGTGGAGATATGTTTTATCAAAATCTCTTAGAGTTACTAAATTAAAATTTGGCTCCATGGACATGGGCTATTTCTTTATTGGCATATATCGTTTAATTCATACTTAATTCTGTGCAAACATAGAGACGGTAATAAAGGTGGTGTGATATCAATTGTGTGTCAATATATGCTTAGAACGCTCTCAAAGGAAGATGGTAGGTTTCCCTACCACACTTGTGGTAACTTTGGTTTTGGAAACTTGTGTATAAAACCACTGATCATAGAAGCTGATAATCTCTTAATTTTCCTTTTTATTGTGTTTTTTAAAATTGATAATGAGCAAAGTCTTTGGAGATTTGGTGTTAATCAATTTATGTTTTCCATCTCTTTCTTGTTTGATTTCCCTCCTAGAGTTGGCTGCCTGAGATGAACAGTAGAAAGTTAAGAGGTTAAATCATCAGACAACTTTATAACTCAATTAAATTAACCAAAAGGAGATTATAGATTCCATAACCTCGAATCATTAATTATGTAATGAAACCAGTTAAACTTGACTCTGAAGCATTATATAATAGATATTCAACATCTTACAGAGCTGAAGCTTAGAGAAACCTGGTATCATCTAAATTTCTGTAAGATGATTCATGTATGGAAATTGTTGCTTTAAAGCCTTTACTAGGTATTGACAGCCATTTCTTTCCCTTGAATTTTAAAAAAGCTTTTTCCTAAGCATGCTGATTTGCATGGTTACTTTAACTGGCAGTTGAAAAGACTACTAGGCATATAAACCTCTCAGTTCGACTGTTCCATCTTTGTGCTACTTCCTGCATCTTGTTTGTTCGTTTACAAGTTTATGGTTTGTCTTGAAGAACCACTTATTGACTAGCTGGAATGGTGTCAGATTACTAATTAATAGTTGATTTTTTCTGCTTGCAAGTCTTTGAAATTCCTTGTGATAGTTGTTAAAAGATGATGTAAATGGTCTAATCTCTTGGATTTATTTCAATTTTGTTTTAATGAAGATTTCTATTTCTACTCTGTGACTATCCTTGTATTTAAATTAATGAAAAACTTTGTTTTGCAGGACTTGCATTTCCTCCACTTTACTTCTATAATGGAGGAGTTCGAGAGTTCCTTGCTACAGTAAAGCAACATGTTTTACTCGTGAGGTTGGTTTTGTGCATTTTAAGTTCCAGTTCAATGGTATTTGTGTGATAACTGATTTGAATTCATCTTCAAGAGTTTGAATGTACTTGCTATAGCATTTTGACCAAGACTAAATCTTGAATTAACCAGGTCTTGTCTATCATATGTTTATTGGAACAAATAGGAAATAGATAAAGACTTTTGAAGGAAAAAATTTGTAAGAAAAGCATTTTCATTTTGTTCTTGCATAATCAATGGTATTAATCTTTTTGGGAGATTGTGGAGTTTTGTTAATTTATTCATTTATAATTTGGTTTTTTTGTTAGTATTATGAGCTTTATTTTCTGTGATCACATTTATTCTGAAATTCAGGAGCTTTGGTAGATTGTTGGAATCTCTAATGTATGATTTTTCCTTGATTTGGGTAAAGAATGTCTTATGTCTTATTTGTTTATGGTACAGGTTTTTCTTTAAGAGAATTTGCTACCACAAGGATTTTTTCTTTTGTTGAATGTGCCATAATTAATGATTTACTATATTTATTGATACTTAGCATATAATAACGTATTGGTTCTTTCGCTTCCAGATCTTCTTAATTAGGAAGTTTCTCCAGAAACAATCAGTATCACACTGCAATTATGTGTGTTTGTTCTATATTTTTTGTGTTATGTATGTCTTTAGCTCACAATTTGTAGATGTCCTTATTTTGCATCTTATTTTCAGGTCAGCTGAAGATGCTAATGTATTTCTTGTTAATGACTTTCAAAATCCTCTGCAGGTTTGTATAATGCTAATTACCTGTTTGGTTTGTTTTTATCCCAGAATTTATTTTACCACAGGTATTTTTAATCAAAATTCTCTTCAGCAGCAATGCTTCCAATAACATATATCCAACATGGGAAATAAGGAACACTTAAATTGCGGAATAATTTACTTCTATAGGGGATAGTGTAAATTGTGTTGTATACTGATAATTTGTTCTGAATATTATAATGCTTGTTGCAGCGAACTTTGTCTTCGTTGGAACTACCTAGGGCAGTTTCCATTGCTAGTGTGCCATCAACACCTGTTTCAGTTGGGGAGTCTTCTTCACAACAAAATGAAGAGAGGACCGATGTAAGGGCTAGTATTCCTCAATATAATGGAACGCAGAGGCAGAAAGGTCATGATCCTGCTCGAGATATTTCCATTCAAGTTTTGGAGAAATTTTCTCTTGTAACAAAGTTTGCCCGCGAAACAACTTCACAGCTTTTCCGTGAGACTCATAGCAATGGTTTTGGCCCTTTAGAGAGGAGAAACTCTAACCAGTCTGCCCTTGATTACAGTCACAAATCATCTGAGTATAAAGAGGATGTTCCTGTTCAAAGCCCTGTTGATCCAGATCCTCTTGAGGTAGCAGTTTGTTCCCTTCGTCAATTATTTTCACTTGCTCTTACACACTTCAATACTTGCACTTACTTATTTGAAGGTATAAAAATGAAAGTGCATATATTTCTACAGAAGCTCTTGATTTTCATGGATCAATCGGAACTCAATATAGTCATTATCAATTTTAGGGGATCAAGGCTGACATGGTAGATCAGAGAAAGCCTATATTTAAGATATAGGATGGAAATCCTTTAAAATTTTAAAATGATAAAACTGATCTGCTTACGACTTGGTGTTTATGATAGTGCTACATATAAAACTAAATAAGATACCTTGACTGTTCCATTTGATGATGTAAATGATGAATAGCTTGAATCTGGTATTGTTCTTGGAAAGTCATCATGATGTCTGAATCTTTCTATATTTTCACATTACTCGGAGAATTAAGTATTGTTGTTAATCTAAGCATGGTCCAGAGTTCTTTATTTAATTCATGCTGCTTGCTTTATTTTAGCTGGGAACTTTTCAACTTCTGTACCAGGGCAGCCTGATACCAACCTTATCCTTGTTGAACAGAAAGTCCCATTTAGGAAACACAATCATTTTGAAAAAACTGCTATCAATGTGGAGGCCTTTGAGCTAATCAGGTTAAGAATGTACAGAAAGGAGCCTTAGTTCGTTTTAAGTTGTTGGGTAACATTTCTACCCTTTCCAACTTCAGTCTTGAGTTAGATATAGATACTTGTGAATGAAAATGGCTTATAGAACCTGCTTCATATTCCAATATGTCTTTTGGCATATGATTGCTGAATGAGATTGCATAGCTTAAGTGAATGATGCATGAAGTTGGAAATCCAAGTGGGGCTAGATGGACAGGGAAGATTGGTTTGTGAAGCATAAAAAAGGAGAACTATGTTGCAACGTTGACGTTCCTTATATAGTTTTTGTTTGATGGATGATGGATCAATTAATGTTTGGTCCTCAATTTAGCCTTACAAAACACTTGTTGCTACTCTCCCACCTGTTGAGAAGATTAGTTTCTCTGACTGCATCTAGCAGATAGATATACAACTTCTTTGTAGTCTGTAGTCTCTGCTCTTTGAGATTGAGTGTGTCTGGTAACCAACTTTCCTTCTTTTCTGTTGATGTGATTGGAGTTTGGCGCTTGTTCTGGGGTCTTTTCTCTTCCTGTAGGATTGAGCAATTGTGAAAGTTGTGGTGAAGTAATCATAAATTAGGATACTGATAGAACCAGAGATGGATCTTTTGGTTCTGTGTTGGAGAAATCTGCAACATGGCTATTTTGATTGTATTTATATTTGTAGGGGTCTTTTCTTTAACCTAGTTTGGAGGAAGCTGGACATTCTTACAAGTTTTACAGGGCTGCAAAGAAAATTTGGAACATTAATTTGTTACATCTATGACTATTAAGAAGTGGTTGTACTTTATCAAATTAGACTACTAAAAACTGAAAATAAATCATTTTGCTTGTGTCTATTTGTATGTATGCAACCTTCTTTTGAGTAGTTGAAATGGATGGTACAGAATCGTAATTTATTATATTACTTGTTTGTGGTGATAAAAAATGATTTCAACCTTGTGCTAAATATGTACTTGTGCTATTTTTTAATAATGATGGCAGGAGAGGGCCCAGTATTTGGTGTGGTTCAATGTTATTTAAATTCCATAACATTTTTGAATTGTTTCACTTTTGGAAACAGATTTTGTATCGTAAGCTAATATATATTTTTCTCTTCCTATTTTGGCAGTTTGACAAACTCTCATTAGTTTGGGGAAAACCCCGACAACCACCTCTGGGGTTGGAAGAGGTAAGGAACCATACGCAAACTATGTTATTCTGTGTTGTTTCCAATTTGCTTATCTATTTCACATCTCATTCTGCCTATGTCCTACCTCTCCAGTGCATGTCTCTATCACCAATCTCTTACTATATGAAACGAAATAGATTATTAATAAATTTCTTCATTTTTATATCAAATCCTTCTTTAAGCATGACCTTTGAAGTTGCTAGATGTTTCTTCAAATTTCCCTTTTTTGTAATTGGTGTATATTGCTCTTTTTAAATTTATTTATTTATTTTTCAGTGGGCCACATTCTTGGATTTTGAAGGGCGAGTGGTGGATCCAAAAGCTTTAAGAAAAAGAATATTTTATGGAGGAGTTGAACACAAATTTCGAAAAGAGGTTTGTATTAGTACCTGGCAAGGAATCATTGAGTGAATGGTTCTTTTGATTAAAAATGATCTTAATCTTAGAGTTATTACTTTTGGTTTTAGGTCTGGGCAATATTGTTGGGATATCATTCATATGAATCAACGTATGCAGAGAGGGAGTATCAAAAGTCTATCAAAAAGACAGAATATGAAACAATAAAAAACCAGTGGCAGGTTTTCACTATTCTCTGTGTTCTTTGTCATTCAACCCTCTTTCCGTTCCCTACGTTGAATCCAAGTTGGCGTTGGATATTAATACCATGGTCAATACTCTTTATTAAAAGCTTAAACTTTTGAGTTTTAGAAGAAAAACTTTTGTTTTCAACCAAAGACACTTTTGGATGTTCTTTATTTACATAATACATTCTTTTAATCTAAGTCTCCTATGACATGTGGTCATCTGGTATCTCTCTTAGACTAGGCGTTCAACCAAAGACTTGTGTATGACTTTAAGGTTTCTTTGACAAGCCTGTGTGCTAAGATTGCTGGTCTTCTTTGAGGTGTATGGCATGTTGCAGAATTTCCATGCCTCCAAGATGTGCCTCTGAATGGAGAGGTGACTGCTAAAGTGTTTTTCTATAAGACAGACTCAATTATCTTGTAAGGGCCAGTTTATATAGCTTGTTGGGAGCTCTAAGAAAACCAATGACTAAAATGAATTCACCCTAGAGATGACATGTATTTGGGGTTTTTCAAGGTTGGAAAGCTTAATGCTGTTAAACTTGTGACATTTTCTGTAATAATGGACTAATAGAAAAGTATAAATACAATTCCTCCTGTCAGTCTTGTTATGTACTGATACTTAGTTGGGTTGTATAAGAGTATTGGATGTAGCTGCATGATTACTCAATGGAGCATACAGATAATAGATGCTAGAATAAGAAATACTGCAACAGGGTGCTAACATCTGGAGCTAACTGTTTTTGTTAGTTATCTTTATCTCAATAAGTATTGGCTTGATTAAAATGGGGGCTGTTAGTTGTTTGTGAGTTGGTAGTATTATTTTTAGGTTTTGTCTGTTGTCATGCTGTTTTCTTTGTTAAAGAGTAATTTTCAAATGCTGGCAAAACTTTTCCATGTATCTTAGTACTTCTTTGGTGAACATTTGGACAGAGTATCTCTCCTGGACAGGCAAAAAGATTTACAAAATTTAGAGAGAGGAAAGGCCTTATAGAGAAAGATGTGGTATGCATGAAACCATCACATGTTTCAGTTTGGAGATTCATATATTTATTTTATTCTTTGAAAAGTGTAAAAGCACAATCCTGAGTTCAATGCAACGACTATGTTTGTTGTTTTTAAGGTAAGGACAGACAGATCGCTCTCTTTCTATGATGGGGATGACAATCCAAATGTGAATCTTTTACATGATATTCTCTTGACCTACTCTTTTTACAACTTTGATCTTGGTTACTGTCAGGTAACTACTTCGTTAAGCTTTGTTTTTAAGAATCAGTTGGGTGTCTAGCAGGGAAAAGAATTACAGTCATGCTGAGTTACAATTTTGATGCTGAATGTTTTTTTTTTTTTGATTCAATGAAAAAAATCTTGTGTTTAAAAAATTGCGATGAAAGTGGTGTTTTAAATTGGATGCGCATGCATGTAGAAATGGAATTAGTCTGATTGAAATGCTTGTGTGCACGGAATAAATAACTGTCTTGGTGGTAATACAAGTTCAAAGTTCACTATGTCATTTCATATAATCTCAGGGTGACCTGCAGGCATGCTGGTGACATGGCTTGTTGAAATATGACATAAGGATCTCATAAGCAACTAAGCAGGCAGTAGATATGATGTCCCAGGTCACATGCTTTGAGAGCATTAATCAATGAATGGATTTGAAACAGTTTCTTTCATTTTAGTATATTTTAAGTGCCTTTCAGTGGTCCTTATCACCAAAAACTGTATTTAAAGTGGATCATAATTGAACATGCATGTTATAATTTTGTTTTCTTTATTACATGCCATAATTTAGTTGCAAAATATTGTGAGGCTTTTGTCCTTTGATGATGATTTATTCTGATATTTTCTTCTCTCCTGTTAAATTTTACCATGTCGAAGAGATGGCTGTTTGTATGTTTGAATGCATTCCGTTTATCTTTTCATGATTCTAGCAAAATAGAGACACATACACACGTAGAGATGCACATAAGAGTGCAATTTTCATATTCCAGTTTCTACATTTTGTTGTAGATAATTTGATCAGGCGTGTAAATGTTTAGGCATATAGCTTGTTTTTATTTCTAATGCATGAATTTCTCAGAAGTTTTATGTACATTGTGGCACTTTTCTTCTATATGGTTGTGTGCTTCATCTTTTCCTTTCTTACAGGGGATGAGCGATCTGCTATCTCCAATTTTGTTTGTGATGGAGGATGAGTCAGAATCATTTTGGTGTTTTGTGGCTCTGATGGAACGCCTTGGGCCCAATTTTAATCGTGATCAAAATGGCATGCATTCTCAGCTTTTTGCATTATCTAAGGTCTCTCTCTCTCTTTCACAGACGCACACTCACACACACAAACATACTTAAGTGATGGACTTGTTATGGTTTTTGTCAAAATGACCAAGACCTTTTTCCTTGTTCTAAACTTTGGGATATGACTGTTTAATGGTAATCTCATGCTTTTTATAACTTCCAACAACCTCCTGCCCCTGTTGGCCCCTTTGGCATGGGGTTAAATTTTCTCCTCCTCTATTGTAGAAAAGGGCAATAGTGTTTATGTTCAGAATTCTTGACCATAAGTTTCTGTATAATTAAGACCGTTTAACTTTGTAAGTGTGTCAGTTGGTCAGAGATTTCTGGCAATTGTTTTCGAGACTTCTTTAATTATTAGAATTTTTGTTCTTCTTCATCTTGTGCGGCTCCCTGAAATTTCAGCCTTTGCATTGTTGTAAAGTTAAAAAGCAATAGTAGTATTGATATGATATAGATCCAGTCTGAGTTTGTAAAGCTTCAAACTCTGAATCAGAGTTTGTGGTGCGGCTTTTTGGGAGACTTCCACAAGATGATATAGCTGGCCTCAGAACTTTGTTTTATTGTGAAAGATTACATGTTTTGATGAGAATAGAGCATCATAGTTCCCATTCTTTTCTTGAGTTAACAACTACGATATAGAAACTGGTATAACATGACCACTTTTGGTTTTATCAGTCCTTGAATAGAAGTCATCAAACTAATGTTTCTTCTTGGAGATCTTTGGATGTCATTTGTGTTCCTGGGAAGGAAACAACATAAAGTAGTTTATAACCAGCTAACCCACTTCTCCCTTGCCCATAAACAGCATAAAGAAGATTAAATGGTATCATGACACTATATTTTCTGACGAAGAATTTATAAATGGCTAAACCAAGTAAATCAATATTTCATGAACAGAGATTTGGTCTCTGATTTTGAACTGTACTACTTTTTTCAGCTGGTGGAGTTGCTGGACAGACCTCTGCACAAATATTTCGAGCAGAATGACTGCTTGAATTATTTCTTTTGTTTCCGCTGGATTCTGATACAGTTTAAAAGGTCAGGCTCTTGGACTTGAGAGTTCCTTACATTTCCTTCCTTGCTAACATTCATTTTAGGCTACATTTTCCTTTAATAATGCGCTGCACATATTTCCTGCTCTCACATTCCTGTTTTCTATCGTACCAGTTGAAATGGCTCATGTAAAGTAGAGTAGTTTGTGGGATAACTAGAATGTGGTTCAGAGCAGAGAAAAGTGGGAGGATCTAAGATAAATAATTTGCGAGGAAGGTGTAAATGGATGGAACATGTTAAACGGGTACCTCTTTGGCAAACCTTCTGGTTTGAATTCTCACCCAAGTTGGAAGGACTTAAGGAGAGCGGAGAATGGGGAGAGTAGATGAGAAATATTAACAATTTTACAAATTTCCCTGTCATATTGGAGACAAAAATTTGTCCTTTCTGTTGCTAGAATCATCCCTATTTTTGAGAACACTGTTATTATTTTTAGTATATGCGCTTTTCTCCATGTGTGCACGGCACCTTTTGCTCCACACTCATAATCCAACATGCAATTACTTATTTTAAGTCCATCGGTATCTGGTGAGGAGGGAGAAAGTGGTTTATGTTGATTGCTTAGAATTAAATAAAAGTGAGAAAAAAGGAGGCATTTCTTGATCTTGGTCTTGATACTGCAGAAAAAAGTCCTTTGATTTTTAACCCCCTTAAATTTCATATTTTGCTTGCACTTATTAATTACTGTCAAACATGAATTTATCCAGGGAACTTGAATACGAGCAAACAATGCGATTGTGGGAAGTATTGTGGACGCATTATTTGTCGGAGCACCTCCAACTGTATGTGTGCGTAGCTATCTTGAAGCGCTATCGAGGGAAGATAATGGGAGAGCAAATGGACTTTGATACCCTCTTGAAGTTCATCAATGAGCTGAGTGGGCAGATTGAGCTTGATGCGATCCTCAGGGATGCGGAAGCTTTATGTTTATGTGCGGGAGGATATGGAGCTGCTTGCATCCCACCTGGAACTCCACGTTCATTGCCAGTTGACAATGGTTTATTCTATAGTCAGCAAGATGATGAAGTACTGTGAATTGATTCACCATTATGTTTTAGTGTGAAACAGATTCATTGACCTTGTATTTAGCTGTTTTTTTAACAAAACATTAATGCGAATGGATTGGATGAATCATAATATAATTTCTTTTTCGTTCAGAGGTAGTGTAACATGTTTTATGTAAACCTTTTCGTTATTTTCTAAGATTTCCAAATAATTGTCTTGTTCTTATATCTGATTATTTGGTGGATTTTTATTCTTTTATCAAACCTGAAAGTTTATAAAATTTGTTGTACGTTAATTGTATCTGAGATATTTTTGGTATATTGGTGGTTAAAATGTCATCATGTGTTTTATTTTTTATATTCTTTTTGAAGTCATGGTTTCTTAACTTCATATCTGGGTGGAATTTTAAAAAAATAAAAAATTGTAGTGTATCAAATAATATTCTTTTGTGTATATATATATTGATGTTGAATGTTATTTGTTTATTTGGCATTATATATATATATGTGAAGATATGAAAAGGAATGAAGTATAAATTTAGCACCATTGGGATGAAATTATAATCCTCACATCACTTGTTTACATTTAAAAGTCCTCATTGCTAAAGCCTGGAAGCCCTTTGGGAGAAAAAGAAGGAAAACAAAATGTATATACTATTGTATCCCTACCAAATGCGTCAAACAGCACAAAAGAATTCAAGTCATCCCTTCATCTTGTTCATTGCTAAGTTAGAGGATTGACTCACTCTCGTTTCTCATTTTTCTTCTAATTTTTTGCCTTCTTTAAGTTTAGTTGTTGCATTATTTTTCCTCATAAACCTAACTGGAACTAAAAATAAACATATTTATAAAATATATTAAAAATTAGAAAAATAATTTATTAGATTAAACAAATTTAAAAGTCCTGTGGGTTAGAATGTGCTTTGGATAAGTAAGAACTTTTTGTTATCCCAACTTGGTTTGATCCCACAATTAAAAAATTGATTATAAAATATTAAATATTATATAGTTTTATCACAATGAAATAAAAAGTTAAAATTTTAAATAATACTAGTTTCTATTGTCATGTAATTGCCTATTTTTACTACTTTAGTATAATCCCAGTTTAGACAAATTAATTTATAGTGGTTTGTCTTGTAATTGCCTATTTTTTACTACTTTAGTATAATTCAACAAAAAAAATTTCAAATTCACTACTAGAAATGTAAATTTCAAGGAGAAAATATAACTTTTACAATTCTTAACCTTTGAAAGATTAAATTAGAACCTGTTCCCGCTCAACTAAAACTCTTTAAAATTTCAAGGTTAACTGGAAACCACTCTAGTTTTTATAGCTCAATTAGAAATCCTTTCAACATGCAATTAGTGAAATGAAGAAGTAAACAAATGAATCTTTAAGAAATTATGTGACCGAACAAATGGAAATGAGACTAAAAAAAAAGAAATTATAATAAGTAGAAAAACTATGTAGGAGAGAAAAATAAAGAAATGAAGAGCTAAGGGTTTTTCTCTAAATTCATGCTTGGATGCTGCTTTCTTGTAATTTTAAGCGTCTTTGACTTGTGCTTATATCAAACAACTACTTTGTGAATGTTTGAAAGCATTGGGGATGAATTAAAGCAGTTGGAAACGTTAATTTTAAGCTGAAAAAGTGGCATTACAGATCAAGTATTGAACCATACCATTTACTTTAAATAATTAAATAATGAAATCTTATTTAAAATAAATTTATTTGGATTTATTTTACAACTTGCACCATCATTTAATTTACTGATGAATAAACTTCAATGGATATAACATTACATCAATATTTTGTGACATTAGTCAAAGTAATATATAATATAAACATGTATTTAATGTATTATTTTAAAAAAATTTAGTGAAATGATGCACTAAATAAAAAAAAGTTGGAAATAATTATAAATATATTTTTTTATCCCAAGATATTCATTAGAGTGAGTTTATAAAGGGATAACACTGGCCATGAATTGTAAAGCTGCTCCATATCCAAGGAAATGATTAACCCCCTTGATTACAGGTTAAGATATGAGAGATCCTTTCATCTCATCTACCCTCTTGATTATAAATTAAAAAAAAAGTTTTAACTCGTGTCTATAATCACATTATTTAAGCGAACCTTAGTAAAAATGAAATAGTAAGCATTAAATATTATGGATAAATTACACTAATAGTCACTCAACTATTAGTATTTTCTTTTTCACCCAACTATAAAAAGCTACAAAATGGTTACTGAACTACTAGTAAATTTCTTTTTTGGTCACCAAAGTATGAAAAGTTATAAAATAATCAGCCAACTATTTAATTTTATCTTTTTTGATCACCAACTGGCTAACTGTGACATTTTAAATTTTACACTATAGCTACTTCAAACCTCAACATTTATAAATTATGCCAATTTAGTCTTGATTTTAAAAAGAAATTAACCCTCAACTTTTGCACATCGTGTAATTTGGTTTTTTTTTCAGTTTTACTTTTTTTTTGGTGACATTGAGGGTTAATTTTAAAAGAATGAAAAAAGATGAAAAATTATTATCTTGAATTTTTGGGTGTTTCTATTTTTTTTTATATTTTCAATTAAATTTAGTTGATAAATTTATTTTTTTAGCATTTTAGGTGAAATGGTAAAAAAAAAATAAAAATGAAAAAAAAAAGAAAAAAGAAAAAAACCAATTTACACAACGTGTAAATGGTATGGGCAGTTTTGCTGTGGGTTGCATTCTCATCATGCTTTTCTTTCATTCTTTACATTCTCAAGCTAAAATAATTTTAAAACCAAAAATATTTTTTATTTAACAAAAAAATTACGAATTGACAACAGGTTGAGTATTTGTAATTTTTTAAATTTTTTGAATTTAAATTTATAAATTTATCTAAAATTTAGAATTTATTTATTATATTCAAATCCTTAAAAAGAACAATTTCAAAATTTTGAATAAATTTTCTGATATCTAATTTTGCCAAAACTAAAATTTGAATCTATTAAAATTCATTTTATACATATAAAACTAAAATTATATGCATTTTGTATTATATATTCAAGTAATTGAATTTAAATCTACATCTATCACGCGAATAAATAATACGAATTTAGATAATATATATATATTTAAAGTAGCTATCAACATTCACTCTAAATCTACACTGAATAATAATTTTAAAATTTAGCTAGTGGAATCTCTTAAAAGAAAAACGTGATTTGGCGGGGAGAAGTTTTTGAATGAATTAATTAATTATAGGAAAATCGTAGTTTAGGTCAGGATTAAGTACTACTAATAAATTATATATGTTGTTGTGTACCATTGAATTATTTATGAATGAAAAAAAAATTGCGTATCTGAATTCATATCTTGCAACAAATTAAGCTACAGCTCAACAGATACTAATAGCATAAATAGAAACTTGGAAGTTTATTCCATTTCATTTACCCAAAGTTTTAGTTCCAAATTCTCATTGTCAAAACCCTTTTTTGAAAACGGGAAGTCGACTTTTGAAAACGAAAGTTGGGAGTCGCTACCAATCCTTTTTGAGGTGCAATTGGGCCAACTTATAAAACATTTTGGTCCACGAATTTTAAGAAAACGGGTTCAAGAGTCGGTTACGTACAAGGAAGGATTAGCACCATTGACATGCCCAAAATTGGTACTTAATCGACTAATTCGTGTCTTAAATGTCGAAAATTAAAGACTTAGATAGAGTTCAAAATGCAATCATCATTTTATTGGCTTTTAAAACATTTAGGTAAGCCAAATGTGTATTAAAGACCATCTCACTTTGAGGTAAAACATTACATCCAGTACGTTAGGATACAACATTTTTGCCCCTCAAATGTGATCTTGCCTTTAAAACGTGCGTTTTAGTTTTAAGAGGATATTCGAATATTCAAAATAAACAAAGAAAACGAAACCCAGTACGTTAGGGCACGATCCTTTAAATTCTTTAAATACCAAACATTGACTTGTTTAAAATTTCAAATAAAATGTAATAAATAAATTAAATGTATTTTTATAAAAAAACTTGATAACATAAGGAATAAAACACGTGACAATAACATCTCATGAATAATATAAAATAATAGGGAAATGCACAAGAAACCAATTTTAAAAGAAGTTTCAAATAAATCACCCAAATAAAATATAACAAGTTTTTTAAAATAAAATCAAATAAATAATAGGAAAAATAAAATTTGGAAATATAACTATATAAACTATAAGAAAATTTTAAATAGGTAATAAATATAAGAATTTTAAAAAAATAAATAGGGAAAAAATAAAAGAAATGATATATCATATAGTAATATATAAATGATTTTTTTAAAAAAAAAAATTCTAAGGTAAATAATTTGAATGAAAGCTTGAATTGTATCAAAATAAAAATAAAGGGGAAAAAAATAATATATATGCATAAAAGATTAAAAATAAATAATATAAAAAAATATGGAGGTATTTAACAAACAAAATATACAATCAAAATAGGATCCCAAAGGACCCAATTGTACATGAATCAACTTAAAAAAGAGGGAAAAAAAAATACGTATACTAAATTTAAGAGGAAAATATATATATATATATATAAATAAAATAAATATACAGAGAACATTTATATAGAATAATATGAAAGTAATAATTTATTTGGCACAGAGTTAATTTTATCATAAATTATATGTATAATAACACATAAGAGCTATTTAAATGTAAAATCATACAAAATTTTAAAATAATATTATATAAAAGAAATTTAAAAAAAGAAACTTATAATTTAAAAAACAAAAACAACTTAATTCATCAAAGTAATTTAAAATGTATGTATATAAAAAAATAAAAAAATAAAAAAATGAAGCCAAATGAATTTAAAGTAATAATTAATTGTATAAATCAAAATAAGGGAGGAAAAAAAACTTAATTGAAATAGAAACAATCAACAAACAAAAACATTGAAATTGAAAAGGACTAAAGAGCAATTCGTGCAAAGATATAAGGGCTAAAAAAGAAAATATTCCCAGCCCCAAAAGCAACACTCATGCGCGGACTAAATTGGAAAGGTGCGAAAACTTCAGGGCGAAAATGAAAAACCAAATAGGGTCAAAATAAGAATGGCGCAAATATGAAGGACTGGCCACGCAAATTACCCATTTAAGGGTAAAATGCGTGTGGACCCAGTCAAAACACGCTATCCCTTTACCCTTCCCCATGCTGTTTCAACTTTTTATTATTTAAATCATTTTTTATTTTAAAATACATTTTAACCTTTTGTCTTCTTTTTGAAAAAAAATTTGAAAGCTTACAACTTTCTCAGCTTCACCATTTTTCCCCTCAGCCGAAAGGCTGATATTCTGGTCTACAACCGCCCCCCAGGATCTGACCGCGACGAATGGGACAAAGCCCACCGACGGTGCGAACGTGATATAACTCCGGTAAGCCTCTCGTTCTCTCTTTGCCTCGTATTTGTGTCGAAATAAAAACAGAATAATAAAATAAAAAAAACAAAAAAAAAGAGTCACCTTTGGAGTATTCTTGACTGATCTTGATTGATTTTAGTTTGCTTATGGTACTCAAAAACGTAACTCGTTTCTCTAGAAAAGAAAGTGAAAACAAAACCCAATAAAAAAAAAGTCCCCTTTACAATACATTTCTAAGGCTTTTATAGCCGATTCACAACCTATTTCACTTGTTTGCAGGTTCATGGGCGTGTACGTCTCTGACGTGGCGAGGTGGAGTGGCGCACGGTGCGGAGATTCGCGCGTCGTACGGAACCTGGGGACTGCTTCGGTTGCAAATAGCAACTCCTTTGCTTGCTGAAATTTGTTTGCTTGCTGAAATTTGTTCATGCCTTGGGCCTTGTAGTTTGGGTTTGTTTTTTTATTTAATTTTGTATATTTGTGGGCCTGGGCATAAATTGGGCTCAACACTCATTTTATAAATTAATATTTTTAATGGGCATTTGGTTCCAAACATGTAAGATTCTCTTTAATAATATGATTATTGATATGTAAGATTATTTAGCATGTAATCAAATATGTTATATTATCCAATTTGATTCATTTGATTAGAACACGATATTTTGATATTTGGTTGATAATGTATCATTGTTTAGAAGCACATTTTACTAAATTTATAAGATATTTTACCCATTGAACGTCGTTCTCACAATTTGATTCAATGACAAATTTATGGGTTCCACTCCATTTATAAAGGCACATAAGTATCTACTGTTGGAACATTTTCAAATATTTATAATGCTTTATTAAATAGTTATAAGTGATTCAAAAGTTATATCACTTGATTATTAACCAAGAGTTGTCACTATTCACAGAGATGAGTTAGGCTCTTGTTACCAAAAGTTATGCCACTTGATTATTAATAAAGAATTCTGATTATTTAAGTAGACATCTATTGAATAATTATGTATATTATTAAAAGATATGACTATCCATTAAGATATTTATTCACCTATGAAGAGACACAAGAACTCCTATAAATAAGAGAGAAATTTCATATTAGAAAAAACTAAGAGATAAACCAAAAACTTAGAAATAAAAGTATTTTTCTATTCTCCTCCATATTCCAATATTCCTAGATTGTTCTTGTTGAGGGTTGATTTACTATTTCGGAAGCAGCCTTCAAAGTTTCGTCCTTAGGGATGCTGATCTGGCCCTTCAACAATGAAAGGTATTATCTCCTGAGGGGAGGGTTTTGTGTCCCTTTTGCGGAGAGCCATGTATGGTTCACGGAGGGAGGTGCCTCGATCGTATGTGGATGTACAACCACTCACCAAGAGGCGACATAAGTGTCTCACACTTGGTGGGATTCAAACCCCTAACCTATTGAATATAGGTCACTTGTGGTATATGGTACCACTTTGCCTAGCTTTTTATTGTTGACGACGAAATTGACTCCTCTAGGAGAAGTCTTCAAAGTGTCATCCTTTAGGATATTGACTCGACCGTTAACAATAGAAGGTATTGCCCCTCGGGGAAGGGTTTTTCCCCCTCCACGAAAGGAGGCACCTCGACCATATGTAAACGTATGACCATTCACGAAGAGGCAATGTGAGTGTCCACCCTTGGTGGGATTCGTACCCCTAACCTATTCAATTAGGTCACCTGTTAGGGTATATGGTACCACTTGAGCTGAAGTGCCCCCTCTATGAACTGTACACGACTCTCCATAGAGGGGGCAAAACCTTCCTTTGAGGGACAATACCTTCTGTTGTTGAGAGATCGGATCTACGTCCCCCGAAAGGGCCGGTCCTCCCTAAACAATTTTATAAAGAATTATTGTAGAAATTTTTTTATAAAAATTGATTCTCTTGCTATGCTTTGTTCAATGCTCAGTGGGTTGTTTCCGTCATCACAAAACATCGATAGTAATTGAACTTTATTGTATCATTGAGGTTAATTTGACAACTCTTTTGCACACCAAAAGATAGGTGGGGCAAATAGAAATGACATAGTTACACACCTTGAAGCCTTCGATTAATTTATCATAAGTTTATTTTTATTCCCATGCATCAACACCTATTGGTGCATTATAAGTAGATCTTTGGTTGGAGTTGAATGTGAGAATTTATTCCATTAAAATTGTGAGTGAACTTATCACTACAAAACTTTTCTTTTTTTCTTAAGTGCAACTCTAGATTTTAGGTTAAAACAATTCGTAGTGTAATATGAATTGTTTCATTCAAGTAAAGACATTATACTGCAAAGATAGTACTTCTTGATTGTTTTGCATATAGCTAAGATCTAAAAATGTCACATCAACATTCTATTATTGAGTTAATCGATGAGTGACAAAAAAAATTCAATTTCAATAATGTTGGTGATGAAAATAAAAACTTTTATAATTGAGAGATACAAACAGTAAAAGTCAATTTAACCTTTTTTTTTTGTAAATTTATTATATAAAATTTTCCACCATTTAAGAGTGTACTATACTCTAATATAAAAGAATGCCTCTGTAGATCTTATATATGAAATTCTATCCAGAATGTTTAAAATATGTATACATTGCAAATTAAAAGGACTAAAGATGTTGAACCCAAGTTTTTTTTAATTAATTTACTTTCATACTAAAGTGATTAATTTGTTGTGTATGAAAATTCCAATTTTCCTAACTTAATAGACATCTGAATCATAAATAGATTCCCTGCAAAATCTTTGGTCCCCTTCTCCACCGTCAAAAACAATCCCAGTTTTGATGGGCGTAAAATCTTAGGGATTAGCGTTGTAGTTAGAAAAGACGCAGAAAACAATGGAAAGAATCAAAGGAAAGCAGCAGAAGGGAACAAATGGTCGGCTAAAAGTGAAGCAAAGCTTGGACCCACTTCACCAAATGTTTACCTTCTGTCTGCTAAATGTTCCCCCATCAATATCTGCTACCATTTCATCTTCTGTTAATTAATATCCCAACTTTGATACCAAGTAACCCAGATTTCCTTCTTTCTTTTGTTGTCTTCGCTTTGATTCTCTCACGCCGTAGCATATACATATATATATATAATAGCAATTGCACTTTCCTTGTTTTTAAGATTTCTATTCTATTGTACTTAAAGGGCTATCTTTGTTTTTAGTTGTGTTAATGTGCATGGAACTCCAACTGGGACTCGCTCCTCCAGGTTCCGACACTTGGAGCCGGCCTCTGCTAAAACTGGGTTTATATGAAGACATTAATGTTAACAGCAAAAACGTGGCTTTGATCATGGATATCTCGAAGACGAGTTTTCCGCTGCCAGTTTCAAGTGATTCCCTTTGCAAATACTTGTGTATTGTTGTTTGGGAATTTTTCGTTCATTTATGGGGTTTAAAATCTTTTTTTTTCTTTTTTACAGGAACTATGAAAAGGGTCTAGTGGGGTGGCCGCCTGTGAAAACCTGGAGGAGGAAGAAGCTACGCTGCCAAGTTCACAACCACATGACAGCGGCGGAGAATGGGTGCTGCGGGGGTAGGGCTTCAAATTCCACGTACGTGAAGGTAAAGATGGAAGGAGTTGTAATTGCCAGGAAAATTGACATCAGCATCCATCAATCCTTTGAAACGCTTACAACCACACTCATGACAATGTTTGATATCTGTAAGAACCCAAAATGGAAAAATCTTGCTTAATTTCATGAATTGAACTGTTAGTTTCCCACTTTCCCTTCATTTTTGGATCAGTTGATGAGAACCGGAGGAGCTTTAAACTGACTTATCAGGACAAAGAAGGTGACTGGTTGATTGCTGAAGATGTTCCCTGGAGGTAATTGTTTTTTTCCTTTTCCCGGCCTTTCATCTCTGAGATACTTTCCTCCTGTTTGATTAGATAGAAAATGATGGGAAAAAATTGTTGTTTCAGGACCTTCGTTCGTTCATTAAAATGCCTGAAATTAATTAGAAGCAGAGGGTACCAATTGGGTTCCACGTCAAATTATAAAAAATCATCCGCCATGTTTCTGCTTCCTTAATTTTGGATCCTAAAAGAATCCTCGAGGCCTTTTGAACGACCGTATGTATATATAGTAATTTACTTTGTTACAGTTAATGTACAGTAATAGTCAAATAAAATGATGTCTATTTTATTTTTTTCTTTGCATTTTTATTTCTCAAATGAAAAAAAAAACAAAAACCCTAAAGCTGGTAATGGGGTTAATGCCATTCAGCATCAATTTACTTGAATAAATACTTTAAATAAATAACTAAAAATATATTGAGAGAGCAAAGATCAAACCCCAAAAAGATAAGAAAACTAGTAAATTTTCTATCAATATATATGTTTACATAAACCTTTTCTTTCACCATGTTGTCAGAACGAGATAACTTAACTTTTATTCTATTATTTTAGTTCTTGGTTCTGCATTTATGTCAAAGAAATTACTACTACATTTCGTTATTTTATTTTATTTTTTTAATTATCATCCATTTTAATTATAAATTCAAGATAAAAGATTGTAAAAAATAGGGATGTCATGCCATCTTATATCCCTTTTTAATTATTTAATGATATTTTAACAATGTTTTTCATGTCATTGATGTATATTTTTAGCAATTTTTTAATCCGAACCTTAAATCTTGAACCCGAATCTTGAAGCTTGAATCCTAAACCCAAACCCTAAATCCTAAACTCAAAATCTTAAACCTTAAACTTGAACCTGAACCTTAAATTTTAAACCTTGAACCCTAAATCAAAAGGCCAAGTTTAGGATTCATAGTTTAGTGTTTAGGGGTTCGAGGTTTAGGATTCATGATTCAAGGTTTGGGTTCGAGTTTTGGGTTTAGGGTTTGAGTTTAAGGTTTTGAGTTCGGGTTAAAAAAATTACCAAAATTATGTATCAATGACATGTTGAAATGTCATTAAATGATTGGAAAGGGATACATGATGATGTGGTGTCCCTACTTCGTACAATCCATTCTCTATCTGGGAAAGGATTGTATGAAATAGTGTCGCCACATCATCTCTATCTCTTTTCCAATAGTTTAATGTCATATCAAGATTTTCGTCCTGAAAAAAATCAAATCTAAATAAAAATCTTGAAATTTAGGATGAAATTATTGATATCCCTATTAAACTATTGGAAAGGGATAATATCCATAATAGTTTAATGCCACATCAACATTTTCATCATGAATTTTAGGATTTTTGTTCTGAAAAAAATCAAATCTAAATAAAACTCTATTAATTTCGGATGAAATTACTGGTATGGCATTAAACTATTGAAAAGAGATAATATCCCTATTTCATACAATCCTTTCTCTATTCATATATTAATGGGAGAGAGAATTAGAAAGCCATAATTCCTCTCTTCAATTTCCTTAGTCGAACTAGTAAATGAGAGAAAGAAATTTTGTAACGTTCTAAATTTTTTAACTTTGTTTCTGCAAATTTTGACAAATATGTATTTGCTTCTGTGGTTAAGTGTTCTGGGTGTGTGTATGATGTCTTGGGTTCAAGTCTCACATTTGACAAATTCTATTGTTTTTTATCCAAA
The DNA here is from genome assembly GCF_007990345.1 of Gossypium hirsutum. Classification (NCBI taxonomy): domain Eukaryota; kingdom Viridiplantae; phylum Streptophyta; class Magnoliopsida; order Malvales; family Malvaceae; genus Gossypium; species Gossypium hirsutum. The sequence continues at coordinate 10,143,084 of NC_053429.1, forward strand.
CCTTATCCTTGTGGGGTGGGCTTATGTAGTATTGTTTGTAAACTTATATCAGAATGAGCTTGTTAGTTTGAGTGGTAAAGAATTAGCTTGCTTGAGGTCTTGTGTTCAAATCCTTGAGCAAGCATGAGGTGTTATCTGTTAAAAGGTTCGGTGGAGTTAGGAGTCTGAAGTAATTAGATGTGGTTAGTGGGGAGGATATTATGGGATGCGATTGTTAGTGGGGAGTTGGGGATATTAATCAAATTGGTTATATTTATTTTATTTTATTTTTTAAAAAATTTTCTCTCTCTTCCCAAAAATCTAACGTCAGTTTCTACCTTTCCTCTATTTTTTTCTGTCGTTTTCATCTTTTTATCTCTCATCTCCTCTACTTTTTTCTTCTCTCTTTTTTTCATTCCCCTTCAAGTCTGTTCACACTTTTTCTGTTCTTCGCGTTGCACTTCGGATTTTGGTGTTCTTCGTGTGATTTGGGTAAGAGTGGTTACTTTTGTCTTTAGGTAACGGTTTCGATAAGCTGATTTGATTCATTTTCGTTGTTGTGGCATAATGGTGTTATAGGGAATTTGATTTCTATGAACTTGTTGTATAGGAGAAGGTTGCAAAATTGGTTATATTTATTTTATTTTTTAAAAAAATTTCTCTCTCTTTCCAAAAATCTAACATCAGTTTCTGCCTTTCCTCTATTTTTTTGTCGTTTTCATCTTTTTGTCTCTCCTCTACTTCTTTCTTCTCTCTTTTTTTCGTTTCCCTTCAAGTATGTTTACAGTTTTTCTGTTCTTCGCGTTGCACTTCAGATTTTGGTGTTCTTCGTGTGATTTGGGTAGGAGTGGTTACTTTTGTCTTTAGGTAACAGTTTCCCTAAGCTGATTTGATTCATTTTTTTTTTGTAATGGCATAATGGTGTTGTAGGGAATTTGATTTCTGTGAACTTGTTGTATAGGAGAAGGCTGGGAATAGTGAGTTCCACTCTATTTGCTTGAACGGAGTTGGCTGTGGTTTTCGTCAACGGTAAGTCGAGTTATTGTCAGATTATTGTTGATGAATTCGTTAATTTAACTGCTAAATCAGTTTCTGGTATTCTGTTTTTAGGTTGCAGAGGTCTAAAGATTGCCTTCTCATAAAAAATGAATTAGGTGTGTAACGGAATCACGAGAAACAAAGTTCAGCGAAAGTAAAAATAGTAGCTTGTTGACGCCACACGAGTATGTGCCCAGTCGTGTGACTGGCTGTGTGCAAGACAGGATCCTGTGACGGTAAGAGTGTGGCCGTGGGTCTTAGGTCAGGCCGTGTAGGCCACACGGGCAAGGGCAATCTGGGCATATGGGCCACACGGGCGTGTGGGCCAACACAGGCATGTGGGTTAAAAATTTTAAAAATTTTCCTAAGATCACACGTGTCATTCAGATCGACTATAGGCCTTCCATAGGTCAGTAAAGGCTAACCAAACCCTGTTGTATAATATTTGTTATTCTGATAGACTGATGAGAGTTAAAACTGATATGTATGTCTGATTGATTGTATAAGCATGTATGATATCTGTATATGACATGCGATATATGTTAATTCTGCTATATCTGTAATTTGTATTATGTATCTGTATTTGGGGTGGGATTTGTATATGTGGAGGAAATGATCTGTACGGCGACCTCTCGCTTATATTCTGCCAGCTTGGTTGCATATTTTTCTGTTATGTGTCGTATAGACACTATATGGTGTGTAGGGTTGGGTGGGCATTTTATACCCCACATGGTGTGATGGGATGGTCAGAGATGGTGTGTAGAGGATGGGGGTAGGATTTTGTATATCTAATTTGATTATCTGATTCTGGCATATATTTTTGTTAAGGACTTAAGTCTGTATCTGTATCTGTTCTGCATATGAGAATTCTGTATATATTTGCATGGCTATATCTGTCGGGTTACACATTGAGTTTACGAAAAATCACATCCGTTTCTCTGTTTTGTTGAGGTAATCCTCAGGTATAGGCGGGTTAGTGCGATGGAAGCTCAACGATGACCACTCGTCGAAAAACTATTTTTATTAGTAATAATGGTTTTATTTTAAATTCTGATTTTTCTTGAGAGTTTATAATTTTTGGGACTCTTTAGACTGTAGGGTTTTAACTTTTGGATTTGGATTTTGGTTTTGCTTTCTTTCCCTCAATGTTTGACAAAAACATTTTACATAAACAAATGGTTTTTTCGGAAACACAAGCTTGGTTTTTGAATAAAACAATTTTCAAACTTCTATTGCAAATTATTGATAACTTATAATGGTTTCAAATAAGATTATAAACAAAAATTTTTTTCCTGATATTAAGACTCCGTTTGGCAAACAAATAATACGATTCGGGTTAACTTAAAAGATGTGATTTTAAAACCTTCTTCGTAACACTCCCAGATTTAGCCATAACGTCTAGGCTGAGTTTGGGGTGTTACAAAATTCTTTGAGTTTTTTTCTTTCATTGCCGTGCATAATTCACAAGGCAAGAAGGAATTTTCCTTTAATTTTTTTATGGATTCTTAATATATGCTAGTAGATAAGTATGTCCCAACATTTGAATCTTGATATTATTAAGAATTTAATTAAGGTAGTTGAGAGTTTTAGTAGAATTGGAGTTGAAACTCAAGAAATTTGAATATTAAGTTACCTTGTGTAAGCACATCTTGAGATTATAATAAGAAGTGGTGAATTAAGTTTAGATTATGTGATTGATTGCATGTTGTTGGGGATTTAATTTTAAGGATAAAAACTTTAAGACTTAATAGAAAATATTAGTAATATGAGGTTCCTGAACTATATTTATGTAGTCAAAATTAGATTCGATTGGGTAAATCGTAAGATATGATTCTTTTAGATTTTTGGATCTTGAAGGACTAAATTGAATTTCATGTTTAAATGATATGTTTCAATGGTTGAGGTGTGGAACTAAATTATTCGTTTTCGAATTTATCGTACGTAGCTAAAGACAACATCAGTATGTTGAGAAACAAAGGAAAAGCTAAAGCCGTTAATGGTTAGCAATATTCTAGTTTTTGCTATCTAATTCATTTTCTTTACACGATTTATTAAGTAATTAAGCTTTATGTCAAGATTATTAATAATATAAAATGAAATATTATGTTTAATAACTTGGAAATGTTTGATGTGTTAATAGTTGTTTTGTATATGTTGGTTGAGATGAAATATCTGATGGAATTGATAATGTTAAACATGAAAGAAAACAATGATATATTCTTGATGACCATGTGTGGACTATTGGTATGTTATTGAGTATGAGAACTATGGTTGAAATATGATTTTCGAAAAATTTTAAATAACGTAAATGTTAGAATATGATGTAATTTTCAAGTTCAATAATGTAATGAGATTCATGTATGATATATACACACACATATACAAATTAGAAATGAATCATGCCTTAGGGCCTAACATTTAGTTGACACGGTATTTTGGAGGGATGCTATATTGAGTTTGGCACTTAGGTGCTTTAGCGTGTTGGAGAGATAAATGGTGTATTGGAGGGACACGATATGGGCATCGAGTTTATAGCCATTTGATGAAAACCGTAATACGCAAGCTAATTGGCTAACATAAACATATATTATCCAAATTACTTGAACGAATTAAGTGTAACGATCAGGTTTTAGCATTGCCGGAAAATTTGGTTTAAGGACTGGATTTATTAAATTGAGTTAACCAAAATTAAAATAAATAATTATGTGTCAGATACAAAATTGAAGGAGTTATTAATTAGTATAAAGTTAAACCAGTTAATAAAATAGCACGTGGACTAAATTGATTAGTGATTAAAGTGAAGAGAAATCAATTTTAAAATTAATAAGTGCCTTAAATGATAATTAAACAAAGGTTATAATAGTGATTAATGTTAGATTTGTAAAATAAATCTAAAAATAAAACTGAATAAACCAAGACCTATCATGTCAAATCATTAAGAATAAATCAAGAACAAAACTAGATGCAAAAGCGTACCTGAATCCGTGAATTCCTTGAAGTTTTACCGAATCTTGGGGATTTGATCTTCCAATTTAGTACACAAGAAATTTAGAGAATATTTGCTCTCTCTTTCCTACTAATGGGATATTAGAAAAGATATCTTATGTGTAATTTGGGGACCATAGCCTTAATATTTATAACCTTGGCATATTTATAACCTCAATTACTAGAGTATCTACACATATTTGACTCATACTTTATTTAATAATTAAAGCCCAATAAAACTTTAACTAAATTAGATCACTTTTAATTTTGGCTAACCTATCATGATAGTAAATAATAAGTGTAATTACCCTTATTATATATGTGATGTTCATATTTTCCAACAATCTCCCACTTGGACCACATATATATACTAATTACTCTATAATTACATGTCATTATATAACCTTATGAGCTCAAAATTTAACTATCATATCTGTAACGCCCCAAAATTTTAATTTTTTGATTTAGTGTATGTGTGACACATAAGTGTGTATTTGCTTTAGTGGTTAAGTGTTCTGGGTGTGTGTGTGAGGTCTCAAGTTCAAGCCCTACTTGGGAAAATTTTGGTATTTTTATAAATAAAGTCTTAACATTGTGCAAATGGTTTAAGTTTAATTGTTGGTAAGTTTATATTAGAATGGGCTTGCTGGTCTGGTGGTTAAGTGGAGTATTGGAGTGTTGGAGATCCTGTGTTCAATTCTCTATGATGGCGTGGAGACAATATTTGGGGCAAAATTCTGAGTAGTTGTGTTTTAGTGGGTTAATAGGGAGTGATTTTAAGAGATAATTGGGGAGATATTATCAGAAAATAATCTGATTATCTTTTTGTTGCAAAAAAAAATAGAGTTTCGGTTTTCTCTCTAATTCCCCAAACTTTTTCTGACATTTTCTTTTCTCTCCTCTGTAGATTCTTTCCCCTAGTTGTTGCCGAAATTTCCATTATTTTTCCCCTTCCGTTTCTTTCTTTTTTTCCCAATTGATTCAGTTGTTCATCGTTGGTTGCACTTGTTCGGTAAGTAACGGTTTTGCCTATTGTTAATCGTTCTTGGTTAATCTCTAAAAGGGGGATTCCTTTTTGGTGTTTAGGAGTTAATCAAGGGGCTGGTGGTTTTGAATCGACACTGTGATTGCGCGAAGTCGTGGTTACTCAAGCGAGGTAAGGGTTTTGTTAGGTTTCTAGTTGAGTTCCTTCCGAAATTAGTTGATTAAAAATGAATTAAGTGATTAATCTGGAGATATGTTGGTCAATTTTTAGGTTCTGGAGGCTTAGAAGTGTTGACGCATCAAAAACGATACCAGGTGTGTACCCGAAACGTAGAAAACATGATTCAGCGAAAACCCGAAATTGCTTTCTATCGAGAAATAAGAGAAATAAGAGAAAATAATGCGAAAAAAATTGTAGAGAAATGAAATAAGGGTGTTATAAACTTGGAAATCAACATTTTGCACTAAAATAGTTTTGGATAGCAGCAGTAGTCTAATTTTAAAAAATGATAAAAAATAGTGCAAATTGAGGTAGAGGTTGAATAAAATATAAAATTAAAGTTTATATCTTTAAATCCTTAGTGAGTCTATTTTCAAGAAAAACAAACGGAAACATCATCCAAATTCCGTACTAAGAGATAAATAATTTTTAGTAAGGAAAGGTTGAAGTTGCCAAACAGTAGAATAGAGATAAATTTAAAGATTTTACTGTACTTATTTGATAAACTATAAAATTTGAAAATTTTATGGTAAAAATATATTTGAGTTTAGTTTCAAAAAGAAGATCTTAATTTGGAATTCTGTAGCTCGAGATATAAATAATTTAGTGACAATGACTCAAGTAGACAGCTCTGAATGAACATATAAGTAAATAGTAAAAACATATATGAATATTTAGCTAGCATGGGTTACATTAAAAATGGATCACACGGCCAAGGCCAATTTGGGCCGAGTGGGCCACATGAGTGTGTGGGCCCACATGGGCAGATCACATGGGCGTGTGAGCCCATTTTTATCAAAATGTTTCTAAGGTTGCACGGGTCGCCCAAGTCGACTATGAACCTACTGTAAGGTCGGTAAGCGCTACTTAGACCCTTATATGTATGAAATTGACTGAATGATATTTGTTCTAAGCATGTTAATATCTAAACTGAATATATGTACTGAAATTGCATAATAGCATATCATCCATTGTATGTTGCATTGTATTCGGTTGGGGGTTGTTATTCGGAGGCTTTAAGCCTAATTTACTTGCAGCTCAGCTACAAACTACTGTTTTGTGCCGCATTCGGTACTACTTGGAGTGTAGGGATGGGTGGGTTGATTCCCCACATAGAGTTTAGGGTTGGACGAAGATGGTGTGTAGAGGCTGGTTGGGTAGGATTTTGCTATTGCATAACTGTTACTGTTACTGATATTGTGATAGGCTAAGGCCCTACTGCATTTTTGACACTGTACTGAGATGGGCCAAGGCCCAAACTGTCACTGATATTGAAAAGGGCTTAGGCCCAAGAGTGTTCAACTATGCACTGTGAATACTAATTGTTTGTTTGTTTCTGCGGGATTACACACCGAGTTTACGTAAACTCACCCTTTTTTGTTTAATGTGCACAGGTAATCCCCAGACTTAAACGGATTGGTGTGACGGAGGACTCAGCGGTGACCACAGTAATTTTTGGACTTCAGGGTTTTCAATTTATGATTTATAATTTTGTTTCAGCCTATGATTTATAAATTGCTTCAACACAAAATAAGAAACGGTCTCTCCAGCGCATAAATGGGCAATAGAAATTAATATTTAGGGATAGATATTACCTTTCTTTTTCTCCTTTCAAATAAATTTCAATTATCTAGTTCGAGATAATTTGTGCGCTTGGGAGTCCCTGATGATTAAATAAACCAAGATTTTACCATGATTGCAATTTATTTGGGTTGTAATTTAAGGACCCTCTGGGACTTTGGTTTTAAATTTGGGTTTTTATTTACTTATTTTACTTTATGGATTTATACTTGCTGGTCGTAAGAAATTCGATTTTCAAAAAGTTAAAGTATTTTCTAAACACATGATCACTTCGACTGTTTTATTAAAGCTTCTGCAACAAGGGATGTTTCAAAACAAATGTTTTAAATGAATAAAGATGACTTCCTAAGTTATAACAAAGGTTTACTAAAGACACTAACATGGAAAGTTTCATCGTAACAACGAGGTTTCACAAACACTATCATGTGACATTGCTAGATATAGCCATAATGTCTAGGCCAGGTTTGGGGTGTTACAATATCCAAAAGGTATTCTGAACAATCTCGTCCATTATTTATGTTAACATAGAACCAAGGTGACTTTCGTTACATATATCGTAACTAAATCCATCCCTAATCATGTATATTAACACAATCAAATGACATAGATCAAGTATGGATGTGTAGCATGGAAATTATATGCAATATGATCTAAACATGTCTATTTCCAACTGGTCCTCCTTAGTGAGATCAAACCTTACCAAAATCAGAGTGTGAATAAACCAAATAAACTTTATTTCTGTAGAAAATAAACTTAATATCTTTAAACTGAAATAACTGAAAACATGTCTATAACATAAAAGCATTTAAAAATACAAACTCCCACTAAAACCAAATATCCTTTAAATGACATTACACCCATATGAGCAATGTGCTCTTATAAAACCTTAGGTGTAGTTCCTTAGTAAGCGGATCCGCAATCATGGAGTTTGTCCTAATATGATTTATAGGCACCTAGCCACTCTAAACTTTTATTTGAACAACCAGGAACTTAAAGTCTATGTGTTTTGACTTTGATGCACTCCTGTTGCTATTGGAATAAAATATTACAATTTGTTTTCACAATTTGAACCTTAGTGACAAAATTTTGTATCCATATTCCATCAAAATCGAAGTTTATATACCTGATGATCTCTAATTGATTAGACCTCTGATATGTGATCATGTAATCTTTTGTTCTCTAAAAATACCTTATAACCCTCTTGGATGCTATCCAATGGTTCAAATCAGGTTTGCTTAAAGTATCTGCCTAACATCCCAATAGTGTACACAATATTCCAATGTATACAAACCTGAACGTACATTAGACTTTCCACTACTAAAATATAAAAAATCTAATGCATTTTTGTAATTTCAAAATCATTTTTAGGGCATTGATTGAGGGTATATTTATTATTGACAAGCAGTATGTCATTACATATAAAACCAAATATAGAACCTTACTCCCACTAAACTTATGGTATATACGATTATCAATAAAATTCATCTCTAAACCGAATGAGATAATCATTTGGTAAAATTTGTAATATTATTGACAAGAAGTTTGCTTAAGCCCATAGATGAAGTTATTTGCAAATCATTAACTTTGCATCATTGACACAAAGCTTTCTAATTGCACCATATAAATGTATGATCAATGTTACCATTGAGAAACCATTAACTTAATATTCATCTGATGTAGCTTAATTTCAAAATATTCTACTAAAGCTATTAGAACCATTTCTCTAGTGGACCTTTTTAATGACATTCATTCTTGAGGTTGTCGAATTTGTTCTTTTGGAACAATTACCTCATCTTGAATAAGGAGTTGTTCAACATTGTTTTATTGAGGTTCTAGATTCACTTCTTAATCAATAATAGGTATGAGAGCATAAACATCATCAAAAGTGATAGTAGGAAATGAGTTAGAATTCAATTCCTCATTAAAAGCAATGTCTCTAACTTTATTTCTCCCTCCAAACTCAACATCCTAAAAGAATATTGCAATTCCCCTTTAAAAAATATTCCTAATTGTGGGATCATAAAACTCATAGCCCTTAGATCACTCAGTATTTTCTTGACCTTTATACTTTATAGACATCAAAGAAGTTAGAAATGATGTCATTTTAACCTTATTATATTTAGCAAAATGTTTCTCAATTTCGTTAAGTGAACCTTGGCCTGAGTAATCTTTTCAGATTCTATGCCCCTAAAGGCTTCTAAAATGTTGTGCTTCATGATAATTAGACTCATGCAATTTGAACGATCCCACCTCTCAAAATCCCTTTTAACATAAGGGGTGTTTTCCGCATTGAAAGGTGCGGGTTGTTCTTCCCTTAGTGCAATGTCTATGTTCATACAACCAAACACTATAAGTAAGTGCCTTTTCCATTTATTGAAATTATACCCATTAAGCATGGGTATAGAATTTATATTAGCAGATATTGTGGCAGTAGAAGATGAATTAGTTGAATATAGAACAAAAAATAAGCTCACATCAATATTCATAAGTAAACAATAATATCAAGATAATTGCTAATCCCATATCAAGATACCAAACACAACATTAATATCAAGTCTTTGGACAGTAATATTAACAGTAAGCGGTACTCTTGTTATAGCGATCAAACATTAATAATAAATTATAACAAACAATGAAATAATCTTTGGACTAACATATTGCTCACATAAATTACCTTATAATTGTCACACATTTATCACCACAAATTGTTGTTGAAATTCTACCAAATATTAACTTACCTTTGGGTCCATTAATAAACGCATGAATCACAAAAACATGTAATCATCTTAATATTTTAAACAAACTAATCTACGCAAAAGAGGTCACTTTGACGGCATTTTGTTTCAACTAATCTATTTAAAATATTAGACATCCTTAATTAAAATCCAAAGCCAAAATCTGAATTTATTTGTTTCTAAATATTTTTCTTAATTTCATCTTTCAATCAAATTAAAAGATAATAGTATATATATGTATATATATTTATCCCAAAACAACATACAATGATGTTGACAAATATAATAATAGTTGAATAAATCATAAACCATAAACAACCTCACATAAGGCTTTAAATTTAAACCAAAATAATTTGAATAAAGGTAAACCTCATCTCAAGATATCAGACACTCTATTAATATTTTATTTTTGGACAAAATATTAACTTTGTAAGTGATATCTTGGTATAGTAATCAAACATTGATAATAAGAACATATCGAACAATAAATGTTCCTTTCGACCAATTTATTACTCACATGTAAAACTGAATAATTGTCACATGTTTATTACCATAGTTGCACATGTAATATTATTAACTTTCATTTGGGTCAATCAATATTAACATAACTTAAGTTACATGCACACAACATTTTATATTTTAAAACAAAATAATTTATACAAAAAAAAACATTTTAGTGACTTTTTGCTTCAAATAAGTTATTTTAAAATATATATAAACATACCAATATTCATATTTAAAATTTCCCCAATAGTCAAATGTCAAAACTATTTTTTATTGCTTTATAGACTCCAAAATAACTCAAAATAAGGTTGTCTTAATAATGCAATAAAAAACCAAAAACCTTAATTTTTGACTATTTCTTTTTTGTTCCAAAACCATATATATTAAAACCAAACAAAAATAATATAGTGGTTCAAAGCCAAATAATTAACAAGTACATGTATTCATAATTTTGGCATGGATAAAAACACCAAAGCAATTCATACATATATATGTATTCATAATCAAATAGAAAAACTTACCCTAAATTTACCATGTAAATTCGAAGTTGTATTTCTGATTAAACAGATATTCACATGAATACTTGAAAATTATTTTCAAGCCAATAAATCTAAAAAAAAAATCATAATAGTTGGCATATCCCACAATTCATACAATAAACCATATCATCATAATTTAACCAAATATTTGGAACCATAAGATGCCAAAACCTAAAATTATAGAACCAAACTTAAAACCAAAATATTTAAATATGTATATAGTTGACATGAATTTGCACCAAAGCACCCATAAAGTTGAATATATAACCATAACAAAAAAGAAAAAAGAAAAAGAAACAACTTCAAGGATATCCATCAAAACATAATTTCACCAATAAAACTATAAAATATATCTTATTGAATAATGGTTATAAACACCTATTCACACAAACTATAATCATGTATTAATCCTCAAAATCATTGATATGCATATAATATACACACACACATAATATTTACACACAATTATAATAATATAAAATAATACTGGTTTGCCTTACATATTCCATGTAAACTCAAATTTATATTCATGACTAAAGACATTATTATAAAACTTCTTTATACGCACAAATACTTTAAAAAAAATCTATAACCACTAAATATAAAAAGAATCCCAAATTATATAAAAGCCTTTACATGCGCAACAACTTATGAAAATTCATAGCCACCATATTTTAAAAAAAAATCTCAAATATTTTAATTTTAGTCAGGTTCCATAAAGACTAAAACTTATATAAAGTAATTATTAAAGGAACCAAAAGTAATCATGCATATATATGAATTGAATTCAATGGTGAATATAATTCATCATGCATAAAGACAAAAGATGATAATTTCATATATATTAAACCACAAATAGAAAATTTAAAACAAATAGTGCGAAAAAAATATCTTACTACCATTCATTTATTCGATTATCAAGTGAATTAACTTTCAAAACTAATTATACAACCCAATTGGAATTCTTCAATTGCAAAAAGTTGTAAGTCTTTAACTTTAATTTAATAATGACTTTAACCAAAATTTATAAAATAATTGTGTGTAAAGAAGAGAAAGAAATCTCATAAATTAATTTTTATCAGTTGATTATTGATAAACCATAGTTTATAGATATTTTTTACCCCATGCTTGGCATATTTATGAATGATTTTTCCTTCGTTTTAGTGAATTTGATGCTCTTAATCTTTTAATTTCTTTTTTTATACTCAGGAGAGCTTAGGATAGCAAAAAGAGTGAGAAACGAGCCAAAAAGGGACAAGTTGGGCTTAAAACAGTGTTTCACACGGCCTAAACACTTCCACACGGGTGATCCACACGCTCGTGTGTGACACACGGGTAGACCACACGCCAGTGTGTTATGGCCGTGTCCACTAAGAACCAACTCAGTATTGCACACGGCCTGAGCACCTTCACACAATAATGGCACACGGCCGTGCCCCTGCCGAGCCTAAGCCTAGTTCTATTCGGAAAATGGCACTTTTAAGGGTTTTAAAGCATTCTAAAGCCTATATAAACACCCTAGAAGAGGATTAAGGGGGACACACAGAGTTGGAGGCAGAAAATACTCAAGAAAAACCATCAGAATCATCTCGGAGTCAGGATCTACATCAAGACTGAAGACTTCCATCCAATTTCCTAGAAGTTCTTTGGGTTCTTTATGTTTTGTTGTTTTCCATTATTATTATGAACTAAATTCCCTAAATACCTAATGGATATGCAACCTATGACAAATCTTATTATTATTTGAATTATATGATAAAGACTTATTCTTATTCTTGATTGTGATTTCTAAATTCTTGTTTTAATATTCCAGGGTATTAATTCAGGTTTTGATGTGCTTATTCAGTGGAGCAAAAGTCCCTGTTTAAGAGTAGATCATTCATAATTAAGCGGAGTTGAATGCAATCCTAGAGATAGGACGACATAAATCTGTCGGATTAGAGTCAAATCTATTAAGAGAATCCATAGATCGAGTTAATGCGACAATAGGGGTTTTAATTGGAAAGAGATTTCAATTAATCAACCTAAAGTCAGTTTTTCTTAGTCTCGAGAGGGATATTAACATAAATTAGGGATTTCTACGGATTAAGATAAGTGAATAAATTTTCTAATTTAGAAACAATAAGTGAAGTCTAGGTGGATTCTTCCTTGGGTATTGTCTTCTTCATCGATTTTTCCTAAAGTATTTTTCAAACTTCATCTTTGTCGTAATCTTAGTTAATTAGATAATTAGTTTTAGTTTAAAAACACACTTAAATTCTTAGGCTAGATAATAAAAAGATGGTAATTACTAGTACTTTTAGTTCTCGTGGATACGATATTTTCAGTCTCACCAGAACTATACTACTATTTGATAGGTGCGTTTGCCTTAGTCGAATTTATAGTTAGTTTCACGACCATCAATTATAAATAAATAAACCTTCATCTTTCGAATAACATATACAAATATTAAACTAGATTATATTTATAAAACTCGAAAACTTTATTTAAATAATCAAAACCCACAAATTTATTAAAAATATCAAAGATTCAACATAATATATAATTAAAATATCAAATCCATAAAATTAAAAAAGAAAAATGAATCAATCTAAGTATAATAAATAATCAATTCATTCTCCATGATTTAACATGATAAAGCACTGATACCACTTGTTAGATTTGTAAAATAAATCTAAAAATAAAACTGAATAAACCAAGATCTATCATGTCAAATCATCATAAATAAATCAAGAACAAAATTAGATGCAGAAGCGTACCTGAATCCATGAATTGCTTGAAATTTTACTGGATCTTAGGGATTTGATTTTCCAAATTAGCACACAAGAAATTTAGAGAATATCTGCTCTCTCTTTCCTAATGATGGGATATTAGAAAAGATATGTTGTGTGTCTTTTGGAGACCATAACCTTAATATTTATAACCTTGGCATATTAGTTCTAATTCCTAATTGGCCCATCATTAATTAGAATTTGATTAAAACTCAATTACTAGAGTATCTACACATATTTGACCCGTACTTTATTTAATAACTAAATCCCAATAAAACTTTAACCAAATTAGATCACTTTTAATTTGGGCTAACCTATCATGATAGTAAATACTAACATGTAATTATCCTTATTATATATGTGATATCTATATTTTGCAACAATTAAACCATTTAAACTTTAATAAATGATGTCATCATCTTCACTAATTAATGTTAAGATTAGTAAGCCTTTGATTAATAATTAATTAAGTTGATTAAAGTAGCTAATTACAAAAATTACAAAAATGTCTTCATCTCTCTCATTCTTCTCCGCCAAATATTCAAAGCAAACAAAGAAAATCATTTTCTTCCTTCTGTTTCACCATTGCCATGGCTTTCCATAGTTAATTTGGTAACCTTTTTTTTCAAATTCTAGTTGAATTTTTAATGAATGATGCTAATTAGTGAAAGCTCATGTAATAAATTTAAGAATTAATAAGATTTAATTAGGGATTCATGGTTAACAAATTTTAAAACCCTTGAAGTAAGTAGCTTAAGATTTATGCACGTAGATAGCAAATGAAATTATAATAGGGTGTGTTGAAAAATGTTTAAATAAGATTGAATTAAGCTTAGATTTGATAACTGGATTATATATCACTAAGGATCTAATTGAAAAAGGTGAAAATTTAGGGTTTGTTAGTGAATAATAAAATTTGGATGTTCTTGTACTATATTTATTAAAGCGAATTTAAAATTGATTGTGTGAATTGTGAGAAACGAGTGTTACAAATATTAAAGGATTTAGGGACTAATTCGAATAAAATGCTCAAGTATATAATGTGTTGATTTGTGTTTGAATTGTGTGATTAATGAATTTTTCGTATTTGGTTTTAGTTAGCTAAAGAGGATGCAAGATCATCTCGAGACAAAAGGAAATCCAAAGCCATCAACAAAAAGATATTCTAGTTTGTGCTCTCATGATTCCAGTTTATTAAATAATTAAATGTTTATGCTTGAATTGTTAAATGATCAAAAATAGAAAACTATCTATATGGTTTTATTTGAAAGGTACGTATATACCTAATTATGTGATTGTGATAATTGGTGTGTTAATTGTATATGTTTATGCTCGTTTAATATTATGTGATGATTAATTATGGAATTTTCCCTATTAACATTGTTGAATAGAGTCACGGGTATAGTTGGCATACCATAGGATCCGTTTTGATAGGTGGGAGATTCAACATTATGTGCATACATATTTTGATAGTTCTTTAATACCTTGGGGGTTGAGAACGTATCACCAGCTCAAATACCTTGGGGGTACAAGCGTATTTTGATGTGGTTGGTGGGATCAATGCATTTATGCCCAACTAGCACTTCAGTGCGTATTTAGTGTGATGGTGGATTGATTTGTGTATCCGTTCTTGTATCCAATTAGGTTAATAGGGATTAAAATGTAAAATTAGTAAGTTGAACACATGAAATTGAAATAATATATTATTGCTAGTATGATGTATGGTTTGGGTATGATTAGTCAGATGCAAAAACCCTAAGGGTGCATCAAGAATCTTATTATGTAAACGAGCATCTAAATGAAATGAATATGATTGAATAATAAAGGTATGTTTGGTTCTATGGTATATACATGCTAGTGAAATTGATATTAATTCAGTTATTGATTAATATGATATGTTGGATAGTTAGTTTTTTATATGTTTTACTTGAGTTCAAATTTGAATTTGAATTATGTTAGCACCATTGAGTATACTTTACTCAGCATACAGATTTATTTGTTTCCATGCATAGGTCTCGGGTAAAGCTAAAGAAATTTTGTGGTCAAGCATCCAATTCTCAAGTTTAGCTCATAAGCCATCACAATCCATTTTTTTAATGTATATTTATGTTTTGACACTTTTGGTAAGTAACTTATAATGTTATAATAGTTGAATTTTATCTTTTGATTACTAATTGATTACGCTTGATTAAGTCAGTTTGAATGTGTAAATAGGTTGGTTTAGTAATGTTGTATTGGAAGTTATCATTTGGAAATGTTTGAACATGTTTAGATAGATTAACTGGATGAATATGCTTTGTGATACACTTTAGGTATGTTTAGGTTTATTTGGGTAAGGCTTTCAACATTTAAAGGTGCAAAATTTTAACCATTTGGTCACTGAGTCTCGAGACAGAAAGAATATGTCTTGAAACCTCTAGAATAAATTTCATTTAAATTTTGCATTCAAGCTTATAGTCTCAAGACAATTGTTCCTAAGTCTCAAGACGAGTGGTCTTTGTCTCGAGACAAAAGAACATCAAAGCTAAATAGATGTTGCCTGCTCCAAGTCTCGAGACTTCTGTATCGAGACATTCAAACATCAAAGCAAAAATAGGAAAACAAAAGAGGTTGGTCTCCAGACCTAGCCTCGAGGCATAAAAGACCTTGCTTCGAGACGCAACATATAATGTCTCGAGATACTATATTGTGTCTCGAGACATGTTAAATTCAAAGCTAAAAATCCCAAAACTATTTAGGACTTGGCTTAAGACATGGAGGCCCCTATCTTGAGACATAAATTTAAAAATTGACATTTGAGTTCAGATTTGAGTCCTAACTTTGAAATTCACCCACATAACCCCTTAAATTGATGAAGTGAAATCAATGAGTATATAAATGCATGCATATGAATTACTTTGAAGATTGAATTGAATGTATTTGAGTTATAATAGCTTGAGTTGCTTTGGCAATGTTATATGACATCACAGACTCAGATCTGGTGATCAGGTCAGGAATGGGGTGTTACATTAAGCTTGAAAAGAATAATTGTATGCTAACATAAATGAGACATGAATGTAAACTTGAAATTGCCATGTACATTACGAAATGAGATTGATATATTAATGGTATTCTGTTTTAAATTTAATTGTTGATACTTTGTTTGATAATGATAATTCTTGGAACCCTATTGATAAATTTACTTAATATTGAAATTATAATTAGATTACATTTTTATTTTATTTATACTTTGTTTTTCGAATTATGTTAGCATCACTACATAGACATTACTCAACATACGATTATGTTTGTTTCTATGTACAGGTCTCAAGCAAGAATTGTTGTAGATTCAAGGTGAGAAAGCATCCAAATCGAAAACTCAGCTCAAAAATCAACCTGCTACTTATTTTGTATGTATATAAGTGTTTTAAATCATATGACATGTACCTAGGTTGGTGTTCTTGCTACTTAGTAAGGTTTTGGTATTTTTGGTAGTTAGGTTTATAGTACTTTTATGGTTGAATTTTCCTTTTGGAGAATTAGCTAATTATGATAGATTATGTGAGATTGAATGTGCAAGTTAGTTGGTTTAGAAATGATGTGTTTGAAGGTATGATATGGTTGAGGTTAGACTTGATCATGGGTCGGGCCACTGGGCCCGGCCTAATGGCCCGCCCGAATGTTTGGAGGGTTTTGGCAAAAATATAGGCTCGAAAAATAAGTTTGGACAAAAAAATAAGGCCCGTTTAAAACAGGTCAGGCCTCAGGTAAGGTATTTTTTGCTGGGCTAGCCCGAATTCACTAAAAGACAAAAAAATTGCTCTTTTTTTTAATGTTATTTTCTTGTTGTTTTCTTCTTTTTTTACTACCATTTTACTATTATGTTGCTACTATTTTATTGTTATTGTTTGGATATTATATAAAACTTATTTTATTGTTAAATTTGTTATTATTTTAAAGGCATTTGTTAAATTTGTTATTATTTTAGAGGCATTTGCTTGTTAAGTTGTATTTATCTTAGTGTTATTTAAGTATACATATTTTTTAAAATTTATTTTTAATTTGTTGGGAAATATTTATTTTGATGTTTTTAGTATTTTTAATGTATTATATATATTTAAAAATTATATAAAAATAATATAAAAAATTAACCGGCCCGGATTTTAGTATTTTTATCCGGGTCGGGCTTGGGCAAAATTTTAGGCCCATTTTTTGGGGCTGAGCCTGGGCCTAGTAAATGGGCTTGCATTTTTAGTTGAGCTCGGCCCGGCCCATGAGCAACTTTAGTGGAGGTATGTTTAAGGTAATTTTGATTCATTTTAATAAGGACAGGGATATTTGAAAGTGTGTTATTTTGGCCATTTGACCATTAAGTCTTGAGACGGGAAGAACTTGTCTCGAGACCGCTAAATCAAATGTCGCCTTATTGTGCATTCATGGGCATGAAGCCTCGAGACAAAAAGCCTTTGTCTCAAAACAAGGAAACAATTTACCTAAATAAGTGTTGCCTTACTTTAGGTCTTAAGACAAGAACCAAACATCCAAACATCTAAACATCAAAACGCAAATAGGAAAATAGGAGAGGCCTGTCTCGAGACTTAGTGTCTCAAGACATGTTGGCATTGAGGCTAGAATTTATAAAAATAAAATAAGGCCTATCTCGAGACACAATACTGAAATTTGACAATTGAGTTTGGCTTTGAGTCCTAACTGATGTCTACGAAACCAACTAAAAATACGACAAAGGCAAGTGCACCTATAGATAAATAGTATAGCTATGGTGAGCAAAGATATCGTTCTTACGAGGGCTAAAAATACTAGTAATTACCGTCTTTCTGTTCTCTAATCGAAAAATCGAAGTGACTGAATTAAACTAAAATTAACTAAATCAGTTAACTAAGAACTCGACAAAGAACAAATTGGGAAAATAATCGACTAATAAACAAAAAGTAAAACAATACCTAGGAAAGAATCCACCTAGACTGCATCTGTCATATCAATATGAATTAAACAATTTATTTACTTAATTTCTTGATCCGTAGAAATCCCTTGATATGCTAACATCTCTCCTCAAGACTAAGAGAAACTGACTCTAGGTTGATTAATTGAAATTTCTTTCTAATTAAAACCCTTATTATCACATTAACTCGATTTATAGATTCCCCTATTAGATTTGAATTTAATCCGATTGATTTATGTCATCCTATTTTTAAGATTGCATGCAATTCCACTCAATTATGCTAGACCTACTCTTAAACAAAGTCTATTCCTCCTCTGAATTAAGCACATCAAACATGAATTAATAATCCTGAAATATTAAATCAAGAATTAAGCACACATAACTGAGAACAAAATTCAAGTATTTATTGTGTAAAATAGAAATCAAAAGACAAAATTCATCATAGGGTTCATCTCCCCTAGATATTTAAAAAATTAGTTCATAATCACGAATAAAAACATCTCAAAGACAGTATAACCACATGAAATAGAAAAACTCATAATAAACTTCAAAGAAATCAAAAGGTGATCTTCAATATTGATGGAAACCTGCTTTAGAGTCGGCTTTAATGGCATTTCTAAGTTGTTTTTTTCAATATTTTTGACGACCCCTTTCCTCTTCTTATATTTGGTATTTATAGGTTTTAAAATGCCCGAAAAACCTAAAAATTACTTTCTTTCACGTGTCCAGAATACAGTTCATGAAATTGACAAGATCTGGCTCATGGCCATGTGGCTCATAACCAGCCCATATGGGGAGGCCTAGCACATGTAGCTCTTGAAATATGCTCCAATTGTCTAATTTTTGCTCCATTTTTGTTTGTTTTGCTCCCAAGGGCTCTCCTAAGGATAGAAACATGAATTTAAAGGATTAAGAGCATAAAATTCACCATTTTGCATCGATTAATCACCCAAAAACACATTAAGAACGGGATTAAAATATGTCACTTTTGACACTTATCACTAACCTTAAGTTTGACTTTGTATAACTCCATAAAATGATGAATTTGAATATTAAACTTCATGAATGTATATTTGTAAATATGATTTGTGGTTAAATTGAATTAAATGATAATTATGAACTAAAATTTGTGATTATGTAATAAGATAGCCTGAGTTGCTTTAACAATGTAATATGACATCTCATATTCGGATCTAATGATCGGATCGAATGTAAAGTGTTACAGGCAACTTTTTCTAGCTAAGAAACTTAAAGTATGAAAGGGAATACTAATGAAAACCAAGTTGAAAGGGAATACTAATGAAAACCAAGTCAATTCAGACAACTTTATGGAAATTGTGCATGCACCGAATTTGCAAGCAAACAACTTGGTCTTAAAAATAAATTTCCTAATTGGGACATTGACAAATTAGCTAAAAATAAAACAAATAAGTCTTTAAATTATCCAAATGAGTTTCAAATGGGCTAGTCTTCAAGGGATTGTGTGTATGGGGCATTTATCTCTCAAAGTGAATCATTCAAGCTTGTTAAGGAAATCTAAACAAGTCCAACTCCAAGGTATATGTATTGGGCTTTTTAAAATGCCAAATCAAAATCTTGACATATTTTAAGCTCTTGTTAGTTTCGAAGTTCTCTTGTCACAAATTCTTGGACTAAGATGTACAATTTCAACTGAAGTTGTTTGGATTTAGAATGAGTAATTTAGCATCGAGGGAAGTTAAGCTCATTAGCTCCATGGGCCTAAGTTTGGGCCTTGATGCTCGTATCATAGTATAAGGATGGCCCTTGAGTAAGGCGGTATAGAGGATTCAAATCAAGGTAAGAGATGACTTAAAGAGATTTAGGGTTACAAATGGGTGGGCTAATAGGTGTTGCAAATAGCCTGACCTTTACCGGCTTGACGAGGTCGGGATCAACAAGAAAGACTTCTCTCAATGTGAGGCTCCTCAACAAATTTCATACGTGTTTGCCTCTAGATAAATAACAATAATCTATTTTCTTTAAACCAAATCATGTATTAAGGATTTGCATCAAATCGATAATCTTGGACTAATTGTCTAATGAAATTCATGATGTCTCTACCACTGGCTAATCCAATCTAGATATTTATTAGGCTAATTTACACTTGGTCAACCCCACTTGTCACCATGTTGATTAGTGCTCAAATTCTTCAGCTTATTCAAAATTGGTTGCCTGATAAACTATAATTCATACATATTGCTATCCCATGCTTAGCACATTTTATGGATGATTTTTCCTTAAATTTGGTGAATTCGATGCTCCTAATGCCTTAATTTCATGTTTTATACTTAGGTGAGCATAGGAGAGTGAAAGAAACGAGAAACGGGCCAAACATAGAGAAAATGGGCCAACGTACGAAATCAACACGGCCTGGACTTCCTCACACGGGCAGACCACACGGCCGTGTCAATTTGGCAGAATCGAAGCACGACTCACACGGGTAGACCACATGCCCGTGTCTATTTAACAGGCTTGACCACGACCTGAAGTAATCGCACACGGCGTGTCCCTGTCGAGCCCAAGCAGAGTCCTATTCAGAAAAGGCCACTTTTGAGGGCTCTTAGGCATTCCAAAGACTATAAATACACCCTAGAAGAGGTGAAGATGGGGGACGCATAGGAGGAAGCAAGGAATCGCTCAAGGAAAGCCGATCGATCCATCTCAAAAGTCAGATTCACCATTAAGACTGAAGATCTCCCTTCAAATTCCCTCAGGAGTTTTGGGTTTTCTTATGTTTTGTTATTTTTATTCTTTTGAGATGTTTTCTTTCATTAGTATGAACTAAAACCCCTAAATACCTGTGGGGGATAAAACCTAAGACGAATATTGTTATTATTATCTGAATTGTATGATAAATATTTGACTTGTTCTTAATTATGTGTTCTTAATTCTTGTTTTGATATTCCAGGTTATTGATTCAAGTTAAGCTCTTATTTAGAGGAGGAATAGACCCTGTCTAAGAGCCAATTTGTCATAATTAAGCGGAGTTGATTGCGTGCCTAGAGATAGGGTGACAAGATTTTACTAGATTAGGGTGATACCTAATAAGGGGATCCATAGATCGAGTTAGTGCAACCCTAGGGTGTTAATTAGAAAGAGATTTCAATTATTCAATCTAGGGTTAGACGTTGTTAGTCTCGAGAGAGATAATAATATAACTTAGGGATCTCTACGGAACAAGTTGAATGAATAAATCGTCTGATTCAGAGTCAAATAACAAGTGAAGTCTAGGTGGATTTTTCCTTAGGTATTGTTTCAATCAATCGAGTTTTCCAAAAAATATTTTCCCCAAATTTCTTTTCTGTGATTTCTTAATTTAATTAATTAGTTAGATAAACAAAACCCTTTTATTTTTTTAGGATAGATAATAAAAAGAAAGTTGATACTAGTACTTTTAGTTCATTTGGGTTCGATAATCCGGTCTTGCTAAAGCTATACTACTGCTCAATAGGTACACTTGTCTTTATCGTGATAATAGTTAGTTTCAAGAACGATTCAATAGAAATATTTAAAACCTGTCACGAATATCACGTATCAAGTTTTTGGCGCCGTTGCTGGGGAATTAAGATATTAGGAACACTCGATTTTTATTACTTTAGCTATTTACTTTTACTGCAATTTAAATTTTATTCTAAATTTTATTACTAATTCTTCTTTTTCCTTTTTTCTGGCAGGTTCTTATAGTTTATGACTAGAAGAAACCCATCAGGACCATTACCTTTTGACAGTAAGATCAATCGCACGGTTCGCAGAAACCAAAGAGAAATAAGGCGAAGCTTCAGATACACAGAGAACGAGCAAGAGGACGATATTCAAACCACAACCAAGGATATGGTTGAAAGTCAGGAAAACTTGATACCTCCTGCAATTGCTGTTAATCCAGTAAATCAGAATCTTGTTCCGCGCACTATTTATGATTATGCTAAATCTTCTTTAATAGGAACTGAATCGAGCATAGTTAGACCTGCTGTAACTGCAAATACTTTTAATCTGAAACCTAACACAATTCAAATAATACAGCAATTTGTTCAGTTTGATGGTTTGCAGGACGAAGATCCCAACGCTCACTTGGCAAACTTTTTGGAACTATGCGATACATTTAAAATTAATGGTGTTTCTGATGACGCCATTCGCCTTCGGTTATTCCCTTTTTCTTTGAGAAACAAAACTAAACAGTGGTTGAATTCCTTACCACGGGGGTCAATCACTACTTAGGAACAAATGACCAAAAAGTTTTTACTAAAATATTTTCCGCCGGCTAAAACGGCTAAATTACGTAATGATATCTCTTCTTTTGTGTAGATGGATTTAGAGACACTCTACGATGTATGGGAGAGATACAAGGACCTTTTGTAAAGATGCCCTCACCATAGGTTACCACTCTGGCTACAGGTTCAAACTTTTCATAATGGCTTGAATCCTTCGACTCGACAAATGGTTGACAGAGCTGCTGGCAGAACCATCAATAGTAAAACACCTGAAGACGCCTATGAATTTATAGAGGAGATGTCACTAAATAACTATCAGTGGCAAGTTATGATGACAAAGCCAACAAAAACAGCCGGTGTTTATAATGTCGATTCGGTCACCATGCTCTCTAATCAGGTAGAACTCTTGAATAAGAAAATTGATGGTTTTCTTAGTTCTTCATAGGTTCGCCCAGTAATTCAGCGCGAAGCAAATGGAGGTGGATCGAGCAATTCAGAATACCCACCTTATGGCCACAACATGGAGAACGAGCAGTTAAATTACATTGGTAATAATCCTCGATCTCAAAACAATCCTTATAGCAATACTTACAATGCAGGTTGGAGGAATCACCCAAATTTTTCATGGGAAGGCCAAGGAAATCAGAAACCAGCACCCCCTCCAGGCTTTCAGCAATCACCATACCAGTAGGAGAAAAATCCGAACCTTGAGGAGATGCTAACCAAATTCATCTTGGTGTCAGAGACTCATTTTCAGAATATCGAGACGACACTCAAAAATCAACAAGCATTAATCCAGGGGCTCGAAACTCATATTGGACAGCTCGCCAAGTTGATTTTTGAACGACCACAAGGTAGCCTTCCAAGCAATACTGAATCTAACCTAAGGAAGCAACTCAACGCAATTGCCACTCAAGATGAGGAAGGGTTAGTGGCAAAACCAATGCCAGAACCCGTGGTAAGTGAAGGTAAGAATGAGGTAGGCCAAAACGAACAAAAATTGGTAAGTACAGAATATAAACCTCGTGTACCATACTCCAATGCGACAAGGAAAGACTGCACAGATGAACAATTTGGTAAATTCCTTAAACTTTTAAAGAAACTATATATTAACCTACCGTTTATTGAAGCACTTTCGCAGATACCTAATGCAGTTAAATTTTTAAAGGAGCTTCTAGCAAATAAACGAAAGTTAGATGAAAGGTCACATGTGGAGCTAAATACGGTTTGCTCAGCTATTCTTCAGAATAAGCTACCCAACAAACTAAAAGATCCAGGGAGTTTTACGATTCCTTGTTTAATTGGTAGTTTAAATGTTAATAATGCGTTGGCTGATTTAGGGGCTGGTATCAATGCTATGCCTTACAAATTGTTTAAGCAACTAGGTTTAGGGAATCCCAAACAAACTAGGATGAGCATTCAATTAGCAGATAAAACTATCAGATTTCCTAGGGGTATCATTGAAGACGTACTCATTAAAATTGACAGATTTATATTCCCAGTTGATTTTGTTGTTTTAGACATAGAAGAAGACAGTAATGTTCCTTTAATTTTGGGAAAGCCCTTTTTAGCAACTGCTAGAACAATTATTAATGTTGGCACAGGTGAACTCACACTTCATGTAGGAGACGAAACAATCAACCTTCAAGCTCGCAACCCGAACAACACATCAAAAAAATTGAAGGTGATTGTACAAATTGTTCTACTAAAACTAATCATACAGTGCAACCTATTTTGCAGGAAATAAGTTTGAATGACACACATGAGCCATGTTCAATCCACAACAAAGAATCTACCCATGAAGAACGAAGGTTACAAGTCGAGGTGTTAGATGAATGGATGACTTTTAAACTTAGAAAACACGATAAACCAAAACTACGCCAAAACGAGCTCAATGCCTCGCCAGAGATAAAGTTTCAATAGATGCTGCAGATCCTCACATTGACACTGCCAAACCGAATGAAGAAATTCCTCTTACGGTACTTAGCATTTTCTCATTTGGTACAGTCGAGGTAAGTCATCCCAAATTCGGCACCTTTAAGGTAAACAAAACCCGCCTAAAACCTTATTTTGATGGGATTCATAGTAGGAATGAGGAGTATAAACTCCTCAAACCACCATGACCATTCACCAGAGAGGCAAGTTGAGCTTAGACTATAAATAAGCGCTTTTCGGAAGGCAACCCGAGGACTAACAATATTAATTAATTTAAATTTTAGTTTTAACATCTAACATACTAACTGACTCATGGAACATAGGCTTTCTAAAGCACACACGGCCAGGCACACGAGCGTGCCTTAGGCCGTGTGAAAACAGAGCGAAATTTTCCCCACCAAGGGATGCGATAAGTCGCCATGGCCGTGAGTTAGGACTATGGGCGAATCTGCCAAAACAACACGGGTGTGCGACACGCCCGTGTCGTAGAACCGTGGTTGAACCTGAGAAAATAGCATGGGCATTCGCCACGCCCGTGTCTAGAACCCGTGGTCGAACCTGTCAAATTAACACGGGTGTAAGCCTACATACACGGGCGTGGGAGAAGTGAACGAAGACAGTCACGGCCGTGTGACACGGCCGTGTGCACCCACACTCTCAAGGAACATGGGCGTGGGCCAAATGTCAGACGCGCCCAAATTCAAAATTCGCGAATCACACGGGAAAAAAGAAATTGGGGAACACGTGCGTGTCCCCTAGCCGTGTGTCCCAAAATCTATAAATACCCTTCACTATTCATCTACTTCTTCATCCAAAATCCCTAACCCTAGCCGCTGCAAGTCCACACTGCCTCCCTGCCACACCCGTGCGCCGCCTCCAACTCTATTTTCGACACTCATTCTCATCTTTTTAGCATTTTTTTAATCTTTTCTCTATATTTTCTTCATCCCTTTTACTAATTTTATGGTTCTTATGGTTTTATTTGGCAAATTTTTTATTTATATTCGTAGTTCTCACTATAGTCATGTTTATACGTTTACTCTTTGTCATTTTAGCCGATGATTTCTGATACATTCATTCTTTTCGTGTGTTCCCATAAGAGTCTAGTTCAGTCATTTTATATTGAAAATAATCATGCTTTTATTATGTCAATTGCTATATAAACTTCTATCATTTAGATTAAATTACTGAGTATTGTTGGTTGGACTGGTTAGTTTAACTATATTCATGGTTACTTCTTGAATTATTTAGTTATGTTATATTCTTTGTTCTTCTTCCAGGTATACCATGTCAAGTTCACGTGGCAAGAAAATGTCGTTCCCGCTTCGAAAAAGCAAAAAGGGGCGTATTCTTCGGGCCCTACCGTGTAAATTCGCCACCCATACCTCTAATTTCCACCCGACAATTCGGAGGAACTATTCCAAATCCTATGGGCCCGACCTTTAGGTGTGGGCCGCTGCATTGACTGGACAGCACTTGAACAAGTCCAGTTGGCTGACGATATATGAGCACTCTTGACAACCGATCTATGGGACATCTTCTTTGCGATCATCGAACAGACGTGCCTTGAGCTCACACTTGAACTTTGCTCGACATTCCATATTCAAGACGTCATGACCAACTTTGATGATCTTGGAACAGTTCAGTTCCGTCTTGGCGGTTTTGTCCGCCAGTTGAGTGTGCCCGAGTTTGGTATAGCTTTAGGCTTGTACATAGAGGAGTTCATGGATGAGAACTACTCTCCCTCGAAGTGCTGGTACGCTTTGGTCCCCGGTTCAGCCACTTACGACCCGAGCCGCTCCAAGGCATCAGCTCTCTCTCCCTCCTTGAGGTACCTACATGTCATCTTGGCACATACTTTGACAGGACGTCGAGAGAGCAGTAGCACCGTCAACACTCACGACGCCTACTTTCTATGGAGCACTGCGAACGGGGATGTACTCCACCTCGCCTACTTTATTTCCCTCTCCATTCGCCACCAGACGGAGCGGCATCGGAGGGAGGTCATCTCTATTGGCCCCTACGTGACTCGACTGGCACGGCACTTCGGGCTCCTCAACACAGCAGCCCAATCATCCTCCCTTACTCTTATTGGCCAGATGTCTCCATACGGCATCTTGAGCATGCTTAGTATGAGGATGATCGAGAAGCGCTGAGGAACCCACCCTCCTCAGTATCGCCTCGCCCAATCAGCCGAGGAGGGAGACCTTGAGGACATTACTGATGATGTCCCTCCACGTCATGAGGACTCACCGTCTCAGCCACCACCACCCTCTCGTCCAGTTCATGCGACGGCTTCATACACTGACATCTCTGAGTGCCTTACCCGATTCGAGCAACAGTGTTTTTAGCGCTTCGATAATATTAATGCTACTTTATAGTAGATTCGTAAGCACTTCCACATCTCATCGCCACCCTCACCTCGCGAACCACCTAGCAATGAAGATGTTTAAAAACTTTTATTTATTATTTTATGTTTTTATTTTTATTCTATTTTAATACTACTTTTTATTTTTCTCTAAGCTGATTTCTATTAGATTTTATAATTTTTATTTTACAATTATCAACTTCGGTTATTCCATTACGAGTATGTTGTAGGCCAATCTTGGCCCGTTTACATCAAAATCCCATTAATACCCAAACCCCCTTTCAAAATCCTTAAACCCAATACAAAAAAACCCACCAGCCAACCCAATATCCACCCAATTACATCAACCCAATAAAACCCAACCAACTAAACAGACCCCAAACCCAAAACTAATCAGCCCAATTTAAACCTAACAACCCAAAAAAACCCAATGCCTAACCCTAGCCCATTTAGCCCAACTAACAAATCAGAAAAATAACAAAAGAAACCCAAGGTGCGTCGCACCTAGGTTTGCCCTTGTCCCATCCACCGCCGACGTCTGCCACCACCTTCTCCACCTGCTCCACTGCCTGTGTCAGCACTGCCCATCTACCTGCAAAAATTAAATAGAGAAAAGACAGAAAGTAATAAAGAATAATGTAAATGGCCTTTTAAAAAGCCAAAGACCGAGATCATTTGGCTGGTTCGGCTGGATCTGTTTGGCCATTTTTTTCATCAATGCAAAAATAGTTTTAACACACATACAAGCAGTGATCCGAAGAAAATTAAAAAACACCAGAACAACACCAAATCGGGCAACCAAAACACTAGAATCACAACCGAAACTTAAGGTGATTTTTTTAATTTATTCTTTTTTTTTCGGGTCCATTTTCCCACATATACATATATTAAAAATATTAAAAAAAACAAAAAAACAAAAAAATATACACCTTTTCGACTTTTCGGTCACCGTGTACGGTGGCCGGCGGCAGTAATCGGCAGTGGCGATCGACCAGGGACCTCGCCGGAACCTGGACCTGCAGAAAAAACAAAGAAAAAATTTAGTTTTTTTTTTAGAAACAGATAACAAATGATTTCAAAAACGAAAACTTTAACTTATATAGATGTTACAAAACGACGTCGTTTTGGTCGGCACCCATAAGCCCCAAAACGACCCCATTTCACTCTGCCCTACCCGACCCGACTTTGACCCGCTAGGATCCGTGTGTTTTTATTACGGAAGGGCTATTTGCGCATTTAGCCCTTCCTCTTTTTCAAGCTTTTACAATCAAATTTTCTTTGTATTTTAATTTGGCCCTATAATTTGTTATACCTTCCAATCTGGTCTTCAATGCTGCTGCGTGTTTTGGGTTGGAGGGGTTTATTTCGTTTTTAGTCCCTCCACTATTTGTGCGTGTTGAAATAGGTCATTTTCTCTTCTTTTTTATTTCAGATTTTCCCTCAAACTCTATTTTTAGTTCAAGTTTAGTCCTTTTTATTTATTTTCATTACCTTATTATTGAATTGATTACTTTTAATATTATTTAATATTATTATATTTACCATTATTTATATCATCATCATCATCATTATTATTATTATTATTATTATTAGTATATGTTTTATTATGTATGTATATATTTATGTAGCATTATTATTAGTCATTTTTTATTTCTAATATATATATTATGTAAATATTTTAATATTATATTATATATATTTTTCATATATGTCATGTATATTGTTTTTAATATTATATTTTTTATATATTATTATGTATATATTTTAATATTATTAGTTATACATCTTTTATATTATTGTATGTATATTTCTAATACTATATTGTATATTTCTAACACCATTATTATTTATATATATGTACGTATTTATGTAGCGTGTGAATAGTTTTTTTATATTATTATCATTTCTAAATATATGTATTTATTGTATATATTTTATATATATTATATATTTTTAATGTTATTTGTTTTATATTTCTTTTACTATTCCATGTATATATTTTTATATCATCTCATGTACATATTCTTGAATACTATGTTATATATATATATATATTTTTTTTTTTAATACCATATTATGTATATATTATTATATCTATTTTGTCCCTATTATATTTATTATTAATATTAGTACATATATTTTATTATATGGATATATATACTTTTTATACATAGTATTATTTTCATATATCGTTATATTTATTATTATACCTACTATTTTCTCTATTGTCACTTATTATTTTATTTTAATATTATTATGTTTTATTTGGTGTACATACATCTTATTATTATTATTATTATTATTATTATTATTATTATTATTATTAGTATATGTTTATTATATATGTATATATCTTTAATATATATATGTATATGTTTATGCAGTATTATTAATAATTGTTTTGTAACATTATTATTATTTCTAATATGTATATATATATATTTTAATAACTATATTATGTATTTATTTTTAACACTATTTTATGTATATACTTTTAATATTATTATGTATTTATTTTAATATATATGTACATATTTATGTAGTATTATTAATATATATTTTATGTTATTAGCATTTCTAATATATATTGTATATGTTCATTTTATATATATTGTGTATATATATATTTAGTATTATTATGTATACACTTTTCATTCCTATTATTACGTATATACTTTAATATATATATATAGCACTATTAGTATTTTTAATATTATGTTTACGTCACTTCACTTATTATTATATGTTTATATATATGTTCGTCTCTATTTCGTGTTTAATACTATTATTATCATGTTTAATATCGCATATATTGTCATTGTTTTTAATATTATTGTCATATTTATTATTTGCTTCGATGTATTTCTAACTCTTTTATTTTTTGTTTTCCGCCCATTTTATATCATTTTGCTGTTCACTACTTTAAAGATTTTTATTCATGTTTTTTACTAATTTCAATAAATAAGGAAATGAACCGACTTAACATTAAGTCATCGATTTCATCGTTATGTTGAGTGAAATTCGTTCGTGTTAAAAACGGGACACCCTTCTAAAAAAATTGAAAACTAAAAATTCTCATTTTTCAATCGGATCACGATTAAATGTCAAATTGAATTCGTATTTTTGAAAATCAAGACAACACCTGTTTAATAAAGATACCAATTTTGGGCGTCGCGAGGGTGCTATTACCTTCCTCGCACGTAACCGACTACCGAAACCAACTTTACTTTGGTTTTTGACGTAGACCTAAATTCGGCCTTCTTTTTGTTTAAAAAAATGAATTTTCTTTTAAAAGAAGAGGATTTATTAGGTGTCCGATCACACCTAGGAAAAAAGATTTGTGGCGACTCCCCTTTTTTTTTAAATGTAAAGTCGATTTTCAAATTTTCAATAAATTGACTCAACTAGCGACCGAAAGCAAAAATTTTGACGTCGCTACAGCTGGCGACTCCACTGGGGATTTATTTTTTAGAGTCGAGTTGAATTAAACGCGTGTTGTTAAAATTTTTGAATTTCCTTGTTCAAATTAATATTTAGTCGTAATCCTCAAATTTTGTTTTCAAAAAAAAATCATGCATTTGCATCATGTTGTAAATATTTTTTCTAACTTGTTTTCTCCTTTTGCTTTTCAGCTCTAAGTCTTTATAGTTTTAGCTTCTTTAGTTTTAAATAGAAACGAAAAGGTTTGTGAGTTTCTCCCCACACACCGAGCACTTGCATTTTTGCATAACATAAGCTCTCTGCCCGAGCTCCGTCCGCTTAAGTGGAACTAAACGCTATGCCTTCGTGAGTTAACTCATCCCTCCGTACAGGCTAGTGAATACTTTCGGGTTACATATGACTTATGCTTTCGTGAGTTAACTTGTCCCTCCGCATAGGCATAAGTAAATGTAATCCCTCGAATTGAACTCGTAAGTCTGTGATGGGCTACGACCGAGGCTTCGTACTAGTTTTAGTAGACGATAGTACAAACAATTCGAGTACCTGTCTAGAACCGAAACCGCATATAGTAAACCATATGAGCCACCTAATTAGAGCCATGCCGAACCTCTGTCTGTTAATAGCTACCAAAATAAGTACACGGGATAAATGCCTCTTGTCTTTCATTTCCTTTACATTTACACTGTTTATGCAAAGAAATTGAACTGGGTAG
Organism: Gossypium hirsutum; assembly: GCF_007990345.1. Taxonomy (NCBI): domain Eukaryota; kingdom Viridiplantae; phylum Streptophyta; class Magnoliopsida; order Malvales; family Malvaceae; genus Gossypium; species Gossypium hirsutum. The sequence continues at coordinate 10,174,044 of NC_053429.1, forward strand.
CTTAATTTGTTAAAGTTTCCATAGTTTTTCTCAGTTTATATTTGTTGTGATTACTAACCAAGGTTGTTTGTCTTTATTTTTATTTTTCATCACACATCGTAGGCATCTTGATAAAGAAGGTGTTGATTAGGGATTGGTTGCCAAAAATGGGTTTCTAATGGAGGAGTCAATTATGCAAGTAACCGAGAAAAATGTCGTGGTTCGAGACTGGTCTTTGAAAACCCAGAAAATAAAATGGGACAGTTTAATAGAAGGATGTATCTTCAATCTTCCCGAACATGTAACTTCGAATGCTCGTTAGAATAACCTCGAAGATTTGACTCAGATTTGGAAATAGTGGGACTCAGATACTAGGGGCATCTTCACTAAAAAATACGGGGATATAGCTTACTTGATCGCCATCAACGTAGACGAACAGTTGATTCAAGCCATGGTTCGATTCTGGGACCCAGCTTATCAGTGTTTTACTTTCAATCAGGAAGATATGACTCCGACCATAGAAGAATATGTTGCTTTGCTTCGTGTTGACAATGTGCAATTCAACAAGATATATGTGAAAGAGCCTAAGCCAATGACCTTCAAGAAAAAGCTAGTAAGGTTGATCGGAATGACCGATATATGGGCTGAAAAACAGATAAAGAAAAAGAATGAAGTTAGTTGTGTTCCGTGGTTTTCTCTGTGAGGCTTAGTTCAAAACCATCCAGATATTGCGAAAAGAATGGATCTGTTTGCTTTGGCCATTTATAGATTGATCGTCTTCCCAAAGGTCTTGGGGCATATAGAAGTGGCGGTAGTGGATTTCTTCGAAAGGTCGGGGCAAGGGATCAACCCCGTCCCAACTATCTTGGCCAAGACTTTTAGATCTCTGAGTAGTTGTAGGAGAAAAGGGGAAAAACGTTTTATCGGATGCGCACAGTTACTCAATGTCTAGATTCTGAGCCATTTCTGGAAAGTAGAGCGCACACATTTCCACATGTTCTCAAAAATATGTGCCCCATTAAAGGCTTACTTTGAGAAAGATTGACTGAAAGATGTCACCGAGCAGCACTGGGTTTCGGTTTTTCAAAACCTACACGCTGAAGAGATAACTTGGAGAGCACCATGGATTCATCCTTCGGTTCTAATATATAAATGTGGAAGCCAAGAATGGGTGCCTCTATTCGGATTATGGGGAAGGGTTGGATATGCTCCATTAATGGTTCAAATGCAGTTTGCTTTACGAAAATTCATACCCGCCACCGGAGGGTTGGCACAGTCAGAGTTTGCCTTTACAGGTGAAGGTTACATGAAAAGAGTCTGGGATACTGCAAAAGCTTGGAATGAAGTTCACCTAATGGAATTAGCTCTCTATGCTGATACTATCACTTAAGATTATGACATATGGAGAAAATGACGAGTGAATAGTCAACAAGTCTCATCGACGAATTATACTTTCCAGAATCCTTTCTAAGAAGAAATGTCATCCGAGCCGGAAGTAACAAGACACGAATTTGAACGTGAAAAGGCTAAGTTGTTACGGGATATCAGTTCTCTTCAAGAGAAAAACTACCAGCTAAAGATCGATGTTCAGATTGAAAAGTCCCAAACCGTGAAAATCTAAAGAGAAGCTGAGATCGTGAGAAATGACTTAAGGGACCATCATTTGGAAAATAAGAAATTAAGAAGCACTATAAAATATAGTGGTTTGGGCAAGTCGTTAGCAGAATAGAAGGAAGAAATTAGCAACATCAAAGGATGGATGGAATTCTGAAAAGGGAAAGCAAAGAAAGAAGAAGAAAAAGCTGCGCGTGCTATGATAGAGTTAAGAAAGAAGAATGCTGAGTATGAAACTGTGACTACAGAATTTATGACTAGTGAGTCTGAACGTCAAGAGCTAAGAAGGAAAATACGAGATCTAGAAAATATGCTGCAATCCCGTCAACAACAGTTAGATACTCTTCTAAAAGCTTTAGAAGAAAAGAATGATCAGTACGACAGAGACACTCGCACTTACAAAAGAGCTCTCCAAGAAAAAGAAATGCAACTCAGCTTTTTGATCAATGAAATTCGTAGGGTAGTTATGCAAGTCGTGTAATTATCAAATGAAGCCGAAGCTCTCAGTTGCCAATTCCCTCCGAGCCAAAGATCAAGCATGTCAGAGTTCTTAGAGCGAGCGAAGAAACAAGGCGATGTGGCTAGGAAATTTGTGTAACTGTTGAATAAAAAATGGCAAAACGTTTTGTAATAGACTCTTTTGATGAATGAAAGGCCTAAGTATGGGGCTATCTTGAAATCAAAACCAAATTCTTGCATATTTATTCATGACTAACATTCATTCGTCATTTATTCAACATTCATTTGTCATTTATTCATTGAATTATTCAACATTCATTTGTCATTTATTCATTCATCCATTCATTGTATGTACATATCCCATAATCATTCACTGAGGTTAAAACCGTATAATCCGCAGTTGCGACACTACAAGTCTGGAATCACGCCATTCTTATAGGACGCGCCAAAAAGCTAAAATTATGGAAGCCGAGTTCAATAAGAGAATTGAAAGGATGGAAATGACCCAAAGAGAATTGCAAGAGCAGTTGACCAAGGCACAACCGGAAGCAAGAGATCTGATGTTAAGATCTCGAGAGGAATCACTCAAGCAAAACGATCAGATGACCAAAATGATGGAGATAATGACAGCTTTGGTCAAAAGAAAGGGACCTATGCAGAGCTCTGACACAATGGAGCCTCAGCCAAGAACTAATCATGATCAGGATCCGCTCTATCCCCCAAGATTCACTCCACCTCACGCACATGTAATGCAAAGATAACGTCCCCAAGGAGAACCTGCAAGCGTAGAGCAACGACCCGTACCCCCTACTCATCTAACGCAAGGTATATTCGTATCGAACCCTAGAGCTAATCCTGCTGATCTGAATGTTCCAGATTTGGATGATCCGTTAGAAATAGCCAGGTTGAAAATAGATGATCATGATGTTCAGGATAAGTATAGGAGTTTGGAAGAAAGACTCAAAGCGATAGAAGGTACTGAAGCCTTCTCTGCATTGAGTGCTAAAGAGCTCAGTTTGGTGCCCGATCTGGTTCTGCCTCCGAAATTCAAAGTACCAGATTTTGAAAAATACGATGGCACGAGATGTCCAAAGGCACATCTGGTCATGTTTTGCCGGAAGATGACTGGTTACGTGAATGAAGATAAATTGTTAATACACTGTTTCCAAGACAGCTTGGTCGGATCGGTCCTTCGATGGTATAATCAACTTAGTAGAAAAAGGATCCGATCATGGAAAGACTTGGCATCAGCATTTTGCGAACAATAAAAGTATGTATCCGACATGGTTCCTGATTGACTAACTCTACAAATGATGGAAAAGAAACCAACGGAGACTTTTAGGCAATACGCGCAAAGATGGAATGATATCTCGACCCAAGTAGAACCCCCATTGACTAAAACTGAAATAACGATCCTCTTCATCAACACTTTGAAAGCACCGTTTTATGATAAGTTGGTAGGAAGTGTCACAAAAGACTTCATAGATATTGTAATATCCGGGGAACTTATAGAAACTGCCATCAAAAGTGGAAGGATGGAAGGTTCCGAGAGCTCGAAAAGGACAGCACCTGAAAAGAAAAAAGAGGCAGAAGCCTATATGGTGGGAACTGAGAATCACTACACTTCTAATCTGTATCTAACCTAGTCACGACCTCGATATCGCCTACCTCCAAACTTCTATTATCCTCCCTAAAGCCCTTACTATCAAGCACCACCTCATTACCCTTCTTACCCCGTCTACGCCACAAATAACCAAAGACCAATCACTACGTTCCCACAGAATACCATGCCAGCTCAAAGCCAACCTAAAGATGAACAAAGACCGACAAGATCCAATCTTGAAAAACCCCAATTTACCCCAATTCTCATGTCATACGGAGAGCTGTACCCAAAACTGTTGGAAAAACAATTAATATCCCCACATTATATGGCACCCCTGAAGCCTCCATACCCAAAATGGTACGATCCTAATGTCAGTTGCATGTACCACACCGGAAACCAGGGGTATTTTACAAAAAATTCTCTGGCATTTAAAAGGAAGGTTTAAGGTCTTATTGATGCAGACATCTTACGATTTGATGGTACTAGCAATATAACTAGAAATCCTCTCCCTAACCGTACTGAAGGGTATGTAAGCGCGGTGACAGAGGAAGACAACTGGCGAACCAAAAGCTGCTTTTCTGAAATAAAGACACCTTTACAGAAGATATGGAAGGTGATGGTTGAAAAGGGGCTGTTCTGTCGCCTCTATAGAATTTTTAAAGAATGAAGTATAAAAAGTCAATGTTTTTGTGACTTCCATGGTATTGAAGGGCATGAAATTCAGTCTTGTGAGGAATTTAGAAAGTTACTTCAAGACATGATGGACAACAAGGAGATTGGGATCTTTAACAAAGAGGCCGATGAGGGAGAAGTATGCGCTTCTGACAATCAATCATCAAGTTTTCCTTATAGCGCCGATCGACCATTGGTGATTTATTACGATGCAAAAAAAGAACAAGTGAAACCGAAAATGATAATTGAAGTACCATCTCCTTTCCCTTACAAAGACAATAAAGCGGTACCATGGAAATAAGATGTCAACATTATCGCACCTGAAGGTGAAAAATTCAAAGTCATGACTGGAAGTGTTGGAGAAGTAGGACATTTTACTCACAGCGGGAGATGCTATTCTAAAATGGTTGAACCAATGAAAAAGACGAATGACTCGAACTAGAAAGGAAAGACACCGATGCATGTGGCTGAGGTCGAACTTAAGACTCCGTCCGAACAAGAAGTTAAAAGGCCTGTGAATAAAGAGGAAGTACATGAATTCTTGAAGTTCATCAAGCATAGTCAATATAACGTCGTGGAATAGTTAAGAAAACAACCGGCACGAATCTCGGTATTATCCTTGCTGTTGAATTCAGACCCACATCAGAATGCTTTACTGAAAGTGTTAAATTAAGCTTACGTGGCAAGCAATATATCTGTCGAAAAGCTTGATAGGTGGATGAATAACCTGAACGCGGATAATTTTATTTCTTTCAATGATGACGAAATACCGCCAAATGGTATGGGCTCCGTAAAAGCATTGCACATCACAACCCGTTGTAAGTGTTACATAATACCGAATGTACTCATTGATAATGGGTATACACTCAATGTCATGCCTTTGGCCACACTTTCTAGAATTCCAATTGATCTGTCTTATCTAAGGCCTTGTCACTCCATAGTAAGAGCATTCGATGGGACAAGACGAGAAATCATGGGAAAAATCAAAATTCATTTAGAAGTGGGCCCCTATATATATGACATCGAGTTTCAAGTCATGGACATCACGCCTTCATATAATTTCCTTTTAGGAAGGCCTTGGATCCACTCTTCTAGGGCAGTTCCTTCATCTCTTCATCAAAAAGTGAAGTTTATTATGGATGGTCTTTTGGCCACTGTCGTGGGTGAGGAAAACATTATCGTATCTATCTCTACTGATACACCATACCTCGAAGTAAGCAAGGATACAGTAGAATGTTCCTTCCATTCCTTCAAATTCATCAATGCTACGTTCGTTGCTGAGGGAAATAAAATTCCCATGCCTAAGCTGTCAAGGAATACCAAGATGGGAATTAAGCTAACTGTAGGAAAGGGAGCCCGAGCAAGGAAAGGTTTGGGAAGATATCAGCAAGGGATAGTTAGAGCTCTAAAACCAGTGCCCCATAAGGCTCGATATGGGTTAGGGTTCAAACCGAATATGCGACAAAGAAGAAAATAGTTGCAGGAAGATCGAGAAAAGTGGATTGCAAGAGCCAGAGGTCGAGAATTAGAATGGGAGCCCATAACGTACCCTCCTTTGTCAAAAACATTTACATCTGCAGGAATGATGTACCCCGGGTAAGATAATCCACGAAACACGCTGTTACTAATTGAAAGGGGTCTTTAGAATGTCAGTATAAATGTTATTAACAAAGGAAGTGATGCAATTAAAGATGTTTCAACGATACGCCCTTGTCCTCCTAGATTCGTTTTGAACAATTGGACTGCTGTTGATCTCCTTGTAGTTTTTAAGTCTTCTCGAGAGTAATGCTCAATGTTAACACTCTTTTTTTGTGTATGTCCCTAAGTAATAGTGGGATTCTTTGTAAGAGCTTATGTTTGCTCTTTATCATTTAAATGAACATTAATGGATATGCATTTTTTCATAGTCTTTTCATTCTCATTAAATTCATAATTTTTTCCTCTTCTCACAGCCTGTCATTGCATATATCTCACATCATGCCATGCTTGTTGGTCCCAATACTTTGATGCTCCTCTACATTTTTTTTTTCCATTCAACTTTCAGGTGCTCAGATATCAACGATATGAACAAACCCGTTACAAATCTTGAAATCGATTTCGAAAAGGCTATTTTCTTAGGAGAGTTTGAAGCTGAGGAAAATGTTGAAGACTATGTCTAGTCTTCGGACTTACTAAGAATGGTAGAATAAGAAGATAAACAGATTCTACCTCATCAAGAATCTGTTGAGACAGTAAACTTGGAAAATGAAGAAAAGAGGCAAGAAGTGAAGATTGGGATCTCCATTTTAGACAACACCAAACATAATTTGATCGCTTTGTTTCATGAGTACAAAGATGTATTTGCATGGTCATATCAGGACATGCCAGGATTGGATGAAGATGTAGTGGTCCATAGACTCCCACTGAAACCAGAATGCAAACCCATTCAACAAAAGCTAAGAGGAATGAGACCTGAAATGCTGTTAAAAATAAAAGAAGAAGTCAAGAAACAATTTGATGCTGGCTTCCTACAAGTCTCCAAATACCCACAATGGATAGCTAACATAGTCCCAGTACCGAAGAAAGACGGAAAGGTACGAATGTGTGTAGATTATCATGATTTAAATCGAGCAAGTCCTAATGATAATTTTCCTTTGCCACATATCGATACATTGGAGGATAACACAGCCAAGCATTTATTGTTTTCGTTCATGGATGAATTCTAGGGTTATAATCAGATAAAGATGGCTCCTGAGGATATGGAGAAAACTACTTTCGTAACAATGTGGGGAACATTCTTTTATAAGGTGATGCCGTTCGGATTAAAGAACGCTGGGGCAACATATCAGAGGGCCATGGTGATGTTGTTTTATGACAAATGCACAAAGAAATAAAAGTCTACGTCGATGATATGATCGCCAAATCCAAGGGGGAAAGAGAGCATGTTGGGAACCTCAGGAAGTTGTTCGAAAGACTAAGAAAGTTCCAGCTGAAGCTCAATCCGACCAAATGTACGTTTGGGGCTACCTCGGGAAAATTTCTAGGCTTCATCGTCAGCGAGAGAGGCATTGAAGTTGATCCAGATAAGATAAAAGCCATACAAGAACTACCACCTCTACGCACATAAAAAGAAGTTAGAGGATTTTTAGGGAGGTTGAACTACATCGCTCGGTTCATTGCTCAACTTACCAACCAGTGTGACCCAATTTTTCAACTCCTTCAAAAACATAATCCGAGAGAATGGAACGAGGAGTGCCAAGTGGCTTTTGACAAGATAAAACAATACTTATCTAGTCCCTCGGTGTTAGTTGTGCCAATTCCGGGAAGACCGTTAATATTGTATCTGACTGTGTTCGAAAATTTAATGGGTTTCGTACTGGGGCAACATGATGAGTTAGGGAAAAGAGAAAAGGCGATTTACTATTTTAGCAAAAAGTTCATAGAATATGAGGCAAAGTACTCATCAATTGAAAAATTCTGTTGCGCTTTGGTTTAGGTAGTTCGGAGACTCAGGCAATATATGTTGTATCATACGACATGGTTAATTTCAAAGCTAAACCCAATAAATTATATGATGGAATCACCTGCACTCTCAGGAAGAACGGCACGATTGCAGATCTTACTATCAGAATACGACATCGTCTATGTGAGTCAAAAGTTGATAAAAGGGAGTGTAATAGCTGATTTCTTAGCAACTCGAACAACGGAGGAATACGAGCCATTGAAATTTGATTTCCCAGATGAAAACTTGATGTGCATTACAAAAAAAGAGTGCGAGTTATCAAAAGAAAAGTCATGGAAAATGAGCTTTGATGGTGCATCGAATGCCTTGGGGCATGGGATTGGAGCAGTCTTGGTATCAGTAGAAGGGAATCATTATCCGCTCACTGCCAGACTGAATTTCTTCTGTACCAATAACATAGCAGAATATGAGGCTTACATCATGGGACTTCGTGTAGCTATTGAACGAGACGTCGAAATTTTAGAGGTGTACGGGGACTCAGCGTTGGTGATATACCAAATCCGTGGAGATTAGGAAGTGAGAGATTTGACATTAGTTAAATATAGCAATATAGTGGCAGGACTGATTAAAGAATTCAAAAAAATAACTTTTAATTACTTCTCACGAGAAGAAAACCAATTGGCTGATGCCCTGGCCACTTTGGCTTCAATGTTCAAAGCAAACAGAGAAATAGAAATAATGTCTCTTCAAATGAGCATATATGAAATCCCTTCACATTGTTTCAGCATTGAAAAAGAGCCAGATGGACGGCCATGGTTCCATGATGTCTTAGAATATGTCAAGAATCAAAAGTACCCCGAACAAGCAAATGAGAACGATAAAAGAACAATCAGAAGAATTGCAGTAGGATTTGTTCTTGATGGGGATATTCTGTACAAAAAAGGAAAAGATCAAGTGCTCTTGAGATGCATAAATGCTGCTGAAGCCAGGAAAATACTTCAAGATGTCCATGAAAGAATTTGTGGGACGCATGCTAATGGTTTCACTATGACCAGGAAGATTATGAGACTCGGTTACTACTGGTTGACGATGGAAAGCGACTGTATTAGTTATGCACGAAAGTGCCACAAATGTCAAATTTACGGCGATAAAATTCATGCAGCCCCTTCACCCCTTCATGTCATGACTTCTCCGTGGCCTTTTTCCATGTGAGGCATGGATGTTATAGGGCAAATTTTCCCAAAAGCTTCTAATGGACACTGGTTCATTTTTTGTGGTTATTGATTACTTCACAAAATGGATAGAGGCCGCCTCATTTGCCAATGTGACGAAGACTGCAGTTTGCAGGTTTTTGAAAAAGGAAAGCATGTGTCGATATGGTTTGCCTGAAAGAATCATTTCAGATAATGCCTTGAATTTGAACAACAAGATGATGAACGAAGTGTGTGAGCGATTTCAAATAAAGCATCATAACTCATCACCCCATCGCCCGAAAATGAACGAAGTTGTTGAAGCGGCCAATAAGAATATTAAGAAGATTATTGGGAAAATGACCGAGACATATAAAGACTAGCAGGAGAAGCTACAATTTGCTTTGTATACATATCGCACATCTGCGCAAACATCTACGGGAGCAACTCCTTTCTCCTTGATTTATGGAATTGATGCTGTGTTACCCATCGAAGTTGAGATCCCCTCTCTACGAGTCTTAATGGAGTCAAAACTAGAGGAAGCAGAGTGGGTTCGATATGACCAGTTAAACCTTATCGAAGAAAAACGTTTGAAGGCAATTTGTCATGGACAGATGTACCAGAAGAGAATGATCGCGGCCCATGACAAGAAGGTACGACCAAGAGAATTCCACAAAGGAGAACTCGTGCTGAGAAAGATTCTCCCAATACAAAAAGACCTGCGAGGAAAATGGGCACCAAATTAGGAAGGATCATACGTCGTAAAGAAAGCTTTCTCGGGTGGAGCTTTAATTCTCACCGAGATGGATGGGAAGGTATGCTTGAAAAAAAGAAAATTAAGATGAAAACCCGAAAAAGGCATCTTAAAAAAAAGATCAAAGTGAAAAACCGAAAAGGGCGTCTTGATTAACACAAAAGATTAGGATGAAAACCTGAGAGGGCGTCCTAATGAAGTCAACCTGGATTTAAAGAGCAAGGCGATTTGAACGGTGGGTCAAACGGCAAAGCTATAGTATTTGAAGCATCTCTGAAAGCTCAGAATCTTCTACGCAAGAAGCCATGCTCGAAAAGATTCTTGATTGAGGAACGTGGAAGAGTTCATGCATTGAATATCTAGAGCGTTTGTATCAATTGAATGTGATCCCCTTTCTCTTTATGATACTTTTTTATTATCATTGGTTAACTCTCTTTGTTTGCTACATTTGAAATAAATAAATGTGAGGTATTCCTTTCGTCCCTGCCTGATCATTTTCATTCATCTCATTATGTGGTTTATTTAAATGATAAACAGTGAAATGACATACTCTAAACAAAAGAAATGTTAAGCATTACCCGGATAAGAATTCGATAAGTACAAGAGCCTCAAAGCAATGACAAAGTTCAACTAGGGTCAAAAGAGTGATATATGAGAAACATTGATTACTCGCGAAGCTTGAGGACGGGTACAGGGCCTAAAGAGAAAGTCAAGAGCTGAAGTAATGAATGCAGATCATCACGAAAATCGTGACGAAAAGGACATACGACAAACATGCCTAAGGCGCATAGCGTAATCATGTAGGCATAAAGGCATTTAAGACAAACATGTGCATATCATGATAACATCATGCATGACATATACAGGTACTCCAGTAGAGCAAAAGGATGTGATGATAGCTATACTGAATCAAAGGAAAAGACACCTGAGTTCCACCAGATGACAGGTTTTGGTATTTTGATGTTTTTATTTCTGTTTTCAAAAATCCACTCATATTGCGAGAGGTGGGTTAAGCCTCAGGACACGCTGAGGTAATTTCAATAACTGATTGTCAAAAATCAACTCATATTGCGAGAGGTGAGTTGAGCCTCAGGGCACGCTGAGGTATTTTCAATTCTGCTTTTCAATTTCTGCTTTTCAAAAAAAAAATTAACTCATATTGCGAGAGGTGAGTTAAGCTTCAGGACACGTTGAGGTATTTTCAATTTCTGTTTTTTCAATTTATGTTTTTCAAAAATCAACTCATATTGCGAGAGGTGAGTTGAGTATCGGTCACATGTCGAGGTATTTTCAAAATCTGTTTTTCAAATTCAGTTTCAAAAATCAACTCATATTGCGAGAGGTGAGTTGAGCCTTGGCTCACGTGCTGAGCTATTTTCAATTTCTATTTTTAATGTCTGTTTTTAAAGAGTCAACTCATATTGCGAGAAATGAGTTGAGCTCAGGATTACATGCCGAGTAAAGAATAAAGATTGGAGCTGATTGAAGACACCAGATTTTGTCTCCCCGAAGCTGCAGAGGAGCTGATCGAAGATATCAGATTTACCTTTCTGAAGTCGCAAAAGAAAAGACCACAAACCTTATCTCACTAAAGCGGTAGAAGATCGGATTGAAGTTGTAGATCTTATCTTCCTGAAGTTGTAGAGAAGATCGAAGCCATAAATCTCATATCTTTGAAGTTACATTGGAGTAGATTGAAGCTACAATGCATATCTCCGAATTTGCAGTGGATTGAACCAAAGCTACAAGATGCGGTGGACTAGAAAAAAACTACATGGATGAGAAGAGTACCAAAGAAGTCCATACTTGGCAAGACTGGGCAAAATTGGCCTTTCTTTGTGTCTTTGCTCTATTCCCGTTACACGACAATGAGCAAAGAGGGGCAGCTTTTGTAGGCCAATTTTGGCCTGTTTACATCAAAATCCCATTAATACCCAAACCTCCTTTCAAAATCCTTAAACCCAATACAAAACAACCCACTAGCCAACCCAATACCCACCCAATTACATCAACCCAATAAAAACCCAACCAACTGAACAGACCCCAAACTCAAAACTAATCAGCCCAATTTAAACCTAACAACCCAAAACCCAATGCCTAACCCTGGCCCATTTAGTCCAACTAACAAATCAGAAAAGACAGAAAGTAAATAGAAAAAAGACAGGTCTGCCCTTGTCCCATCCACCGCCGATGTTCGCCACCACCTGCTCCACCGCCTATGTCAGCACCGCCCATCTACCTGCAAAAATTAAATCGAGAAAAGACAGAAAGTAATAAAGAATAATGTAAATGGCCTTTTAAAAAGCCAAAGACCGAGATCATTTGGCTGGTTCAGCTGGATCTGTTTGGCCATTTTTTTCATCAATGCAAAAATAGTTTTAACACACATACAAGCAGTGATTCGAAGAAAATCAAAAAACACCAGAACAACACCAAATCGGGGAACCAAAACGCTAGAATCACAACCGAAACTTAAGGTGATTTTTTTAATTTATTCTTTTTTTTCGGGTCCATTTTCTCACATATACATATATTAAAAATATAAAAAAAACAAAAAAAACAAAAAAATATACCTTTTCAACTTTCCAGTCACCATGTACGGTGGACGGCGGCAGCAATCGGCGGTGGCGATCGACTAGGGACCTCGCCGGAACCTGGACCTGTAGAGAAAACAAAGAAAAAGTTTAGTTTTTTTTTAGAAACAGATAACAAATGATTTCAAAAACAAAAACTTTAACTTATATAGATGTTACAAAACGACGTCGTTTTGGTCGGCACCCATAAGCCCCAAAACGACATCGTTTCACTCTGCCCGACCCGATCCGACTTTGACCCCCTAGGATCCGCATGTTTTTATTACGGAAGGGTTATTTGCGCATTTAACCCTTCCTCTTTTTCAAGCTTTTACAATCAAATTTTCTTTGTATTTTAATTTGGCCCTATAATTTGTTATACTTTCTAATCTAATCCTCAATGCTGCTGCGTGTTTTGGGTTGGAGGGGTTTATTTCGTTTTTAGTCCCTTCACTATTTGTGCGTGTTGAAAAAGGTCATTTTCTCTTCTTTTTTATTTTAAATTTTTCCTCAAACTCTATTTTTAGTTCGATTTTAGTCCTTTTTATTTATTTTCATTACCTTATTAATGAATTGATTACTTTTAATATTATTTAATATTATTATATTTACCATTATTTATATCATCATCATCATCATCATCATTATTATTATTATTATTATTATTATTATTATTATTATGTATATATTTATGTAGCATTATTATTAGTCGTTTTTTATTTCTAATATGTATATATTATGTAAATATTTTAATATTATATTATATATATATTTTTCATATATGTTATGTATATATGTTTTTAATATTATATTTTTTATATATTATTATGTATATATTTTAATATTATTAGTTATATATCTTTTATACTATTGTATGTATATTTCTAATACTATATTGTATATTTCTAACACCATTATTATTTATATATATATATATATTGTAAGTATTTATGTAGCGTGTGAATAGTTTTTTATATTATTATCATTTCTAAATATATGTATATATTTTATATATATTATATATATTATATATTTTTAATGTTATTTGTTATATATTTCTTTTACTATTCCATGTATATATTTTTTTATCATCTCATGTACATATTCTTGAATACTATGTTATATATATATATTTTTAATACCATATTATGTATATATTATTATATCTATTTTATCCCTATTATATTTATTATTAATATTAGTACATATATTTTATTATACGGGTATATATATACTTTTTATATATAGTATTATTTTTAGATATCGTTATATTTATTATTATACCTACTATTTTCACTATTGTCACTTATTATTTTATTTTAATATTATTATGTGTTATTTAGTGTACATACATCTTATTATTATTATTATTATTATTATTATTATTATTATTATATATGTATATATCTTTAATATATATGTATATGTTTATGCAGTATTATTAATAATTGTTTTGTAACATTATTATTTCTAATATGTATATATATATTTTTTTTTAATAACTATATTATGTATGTATTTTTAACACTATTTTATGTATATACTTTTCATATTTTTATGTATTTATTTTTATATATGTACATATTTATGTAGTATTATTAATATATATATTTTTTATGTTATTAGTATTTCTAATATATATTGTATATGTTCATTTTATATATATTATGTATATATATTTAGTATTATTATATATACACTTTTCATTCCTATTATTACGTATATACTTTAATATATATATAGCACTATTAGTATTTTTAATATTATGTTTACGTCACTTTACTTATTATTATATGTTTATATATATGTTCGCCTCTATTTCGTGTTTAATACTATTATTATCATGTTTAATATCGCATATATTGTCATTGTTTTTAATATTATTGTCATATTTATTATTTGCTTCGATGTATTTCTAACTCTTTTATTTTTTGTTTCCCGCCCATTTTATATCATTTTGCTGTTCACTACTTTAAAGATTTTTATTCATGTTTTTTACTAATTTCAATAAATAAGGCAATGAACCGATTTAACATTAAGTCATCGATTTCATCGCTATGTTGGGTGAAATTCGTCGGCTCGTGTTAAAAACGGGAAACCCTTCTAAAAAAATCGAAAACTAAAAATTCTCATTTTTCAATCGGATCACGATTAAATGTCAAATTGAATTCGTATTTTTGAAAATCAAGACAACACTTGTTTAATAAAGATACCAATTTTGGGCGTCACGAGGGTGCTAATACCTTCCTCGCACGTAACCGACTCCCGAACCCAACTTTACTTTGGTTTTTGACGTAGACCTAAATTCGGCCTTCTTTTTGTTTTAAAAAAATGAATTTTCTTTTAAAAGAAGAGGATTTATTAGGTGTTCGATCACACCTAGGAAAAAGGATGGGTGGCGACTCCCCTTTTTTTTTAAATGTAAAGTCGATTTTCAAATTTTCAATAAATTGACTCAACTAGCGATCGAAAGCAAAAATTTTGACGTCGCTACAGAGTAATTATGCTTCCTTATACTTCCTAAAAAGTTCCTGATTTTGTCACAGTTATAAAGAGCTCCTCAAGCTCATCATCACATATGAACTAAAAACTCCACCGGGAAAGGTTTTCCACGACTGCCATGTCCTGCTCGACCACGAACATAGCTACCACCAGATATAATATTCTTTTGGCGCAAGACTTATGGACTACTGAACCTCTAACACCATTGGAGTATCCTCCTCCACTCTGACGCCGATTATTCTCCAAAACTCCAGTTCAAGGAGTTCCTTCATCATTCAGGAAGTTTCACTTCTCTCCCTATCTTATGATTATAAATCTATCATTGTCAATATATCTATCTTTTTACATTGAGGGCAATGTACATCTTAAGTGTGGGGGGTCTTTTATATCAGAAAAATCCCTGAATTTTGTTTTATTCTCATGCGATCTTCTCATATCATTAGTAGAATGAATTCCAATTAGTCTATACTGTTTACTGATATATCTTGAATTAAAACATAGGCATTTATGCATTAATTGTTTAAACTTTAAGACATTAGGGAATCAAGCATGATAAGTTGATTTTTAAAGAATTAAAAACTTTTAGGTTGTTTTCCCAAGTTTAGGTATTATTTTGAGTTGGAATTCACAAGTTTAAACATCAAAAAGCCATAATTTTTGTAAGATCTTGAGCCTTTAGAGCATCTATTATTTCTTTCATGCTCACTTTCATTATGAGTGCGTCAGTATTGAATTGTTATTCTAGAATTTGCTTGATTTGATTTGATATGTCAAAATGATAAAGGCACTTAGGTTTAACCCACTCACTCCATAAAAGCCTACCTTCACAATTTACCCTTAGTGAACCCCCTTGAGCCTAACAACCCATTCATTGATTTACCCTCAATATTAACCCATAACTCATTATTGTTGAAATCCCCTAAATTAATTTGATCCATATTTTTGTCGAGATTTGAATTGGAATAGTTGCTTAGCTATGTTTTATTCTATTTTGTAATTTGACTTGTTCTTAAAAAAAATACATGTATACATATTAGTAGTAGTGATCTTCTGAGCTAAAGAAGTTAAATTCCATATTCTAAGAAAAAGCTCTGTTGTACGCAATTGATGACTAGTCATTTTTCTAGTTAGGCAATTTTTCAATTCAATCTCGATTCTAACCCTTTCTTTCAGCTTGTGACCACACCCTCTAACCAAAGCCACATTACAACCCTCCAATGACCTTTTGATTGATTTTCATTTCAATTTATAGTGGTGGAGATTTAATTTTCATGCAAGCCTATGGTAATGGCTTTTTATTATTGACTATTGAGTGCTTCATTTATTGTACTTAAACTCCTCGAGTGAATTGAGTGAATCTTTAATGAGGATGTGAAACTCTGTGATATTTTAAATCAAACGTAATTACTTAGATGAGGGGAGACACCTATGTTTTCATGATAAAATGCCTAACTTGGAATGTTTGAAACTTTAATGTTCTTTTAGTCAAATTTTCATTGTTTGATTACTTATGGAATAGTTTGAGATATTATTGATAAGAATTATAAGTTGAGAAGAATTTATTTTGATTATGAGTTGAGGATTTTGCTTGAGGACAAGAAAATGCTTAAGTGTGGGGGTATTTGATAAACCGTAATTCATACATATTTCTATCCCATGCTTAGCACATTTTATGAATGATTTTTCCTTAAATTTGGTGAATTCGATGCTCCTAATGCCTTAATTTCATGTTTTATACTTAGGTGAGCATAGGAGAGTGAAAGGAATGAGAAACGGGCCAAAAACAGAGAAAATGGGCCAACGTATGAAATCAACACAGCCTGAACTTCCTCACACGGGTAGACCATATGGCCGTGTCAATTTGGCAGAATCGAAGCACGACTCACACGGGTAGACCACACGCCCGTGCCTATTTAACAGGCTTGACCACGGCCTAAAGTAATCCCGCACGGGCGTGTCACACGGGCATGTCCCTGTCGAGCCCAAGCAGAGTCCTATTCGGAAAAGGCCACTTTTGAGGGCTCTTAGGCATTCCAAAGCCTATAAATACACCCTAGAAGAGGAGAAGAGGGGGGACGCACAGGAAGAAGTAAGGAATTGCTCAAGGAAAGCCGATCGATCCATCTCAAAAGCCAGATTCATCATCAAGACTGAAGATCTCCCTTCACATTCCCTCAAGAGTTTTGGGTTTTCTTATGTTTTGTTATTTTTATTCTTTTGAGATGTTTTCTTTCATTAGTATGAACTAAAACCCCTAAATACCTAAGGGGAATGAAACCTAAGACGGATCATATTATTATTATCTGAATTGTATGATAAATATTTGACTTGTTCTTAATTATGTGTTCTTAATTCTTGTTTTGATATTCCAGGATATTGATTCAAGTTAAGCTCTTATTCAGAGGAGGAATAGATCATGTCTAAGAGTAAATTTGTCATAATTAAGCGGAGTTGATTGTGCGCCTAGAGATAGGGTAACAAGATTTTGCCGGATTAGGGTGAAACCTAATAAGGGGATCCATAGATCGAGTTAATGCAACCTTAGGGCGTTAATTAGAAAGAGATTTCAATTATTCAATTTAGGGTTAGACGTTGTTAGTCTCGAGAGAGATAATAATATAATTTAGGGATCTATACGTAACAAGTTGAATGAATAAATCATCCGATTCAGAGTCAAATAACAAGTGAAGTCTAGGTGGATTTTTCCTTAGGTATTGTCTCAATCAATCGAGTTTTCCAAAAAGTATTTTCCCCAAATTTCTTTTCTGTGATTTCTTAGTTTAATTAATCAGTTAGATAAACAAAAGCCTTTTATTTTTTTAGGCTAGATAATAAAAAGAAAGTTGATACTAGTACTTTTAGTTCCTTTAGGTTTGATAATCCGATCTTGCTAAAGTTATACTACTGTTCGATAGGTACACTTGCCTTCATCGTGATAATAGTTAGTTTCAAGAATGATTCATTATAAATATTTAAAACCTGTCACGAATATCACGTATCATTGCCACATGCTGAGCTAGGGCAACACTCGATCATTATCCTACCATTTGATGATGTTGGAACATGTAACAACTGTGTAAGCCCTGCCAAATGTATACACCTAATGTGTCACTGTTATAAGTTGCATTTCTTGAATGTCCTTTGCCCTATGCAGTTTCCATCAAAACTACATTTAATAATTGCAAGTTAATAAAATAGTAAAAGATTATAACCATTGAAACCTTAGCCCTTTACAACAGTTGAATGAACTAATCTCTTGAGCAACATATCTATCACTATCAATTTGGATCCGTGTAATCCTAATAATACATGATGTGATCCAAATTCACCCTAAATCTACAAATATATTTAAAATATATAAGATATATTATAAAAAAATGAATCCTAAAATGTTTTCTAAACGTTGTATATAAATATCTTTTTGCCTTCTCTCCAATAGAAAGAGAATAGGTGAGAGGGGATCTGCACTATAAATGACATTCACATCTGGGCCCATACTTGAAGGAGGATGCAACAACAATTCAATTGTTTTGTATCCTTAGCGGTTGCATTTTTAAAAGCCTGGTATAAGAAAGCCAAAACCACATACCCCAACTATGACTAGAAACACGAGTAATCATTTATACTAGATGTTCAATTGTTTTGGATATAAAACCTCGCTAATTTTTTATGGGCCCTAAGACAATCGTCCTCTTCACTTGGCTTCAGATAACTTACATCACTCCAAATTCGAAGGTTTGTTTCCTTAACCTAGTACACGAATAAAAATATTTATCAATCTCAATTTCCTAATTTCACTATATATATATATCAAAATAAAAATAAAATATAAATGATGCATATATGTATGACTTAAGTTGAAAAGTATTAAAAACTACCATATTAACGACTACTTGCGCTATGTGATGCGCTTCCTTCAATAGAGCCATAATAGAATTTAGAAAATTGATTTTAAGGTTAAAAAAATATTTGGAGAGTTCTCTAGCTTACAAATTCGACAGCGATGAAAATCAACTTTAGCGTGAGTGAAAAACCTAAAATAGGGGAAAGATATTTATAGACACAACATAATAAAATAAAAAAAAATAAAATAAAAACATTCATAATAAGCCAGTGCCTATGGGCATTTACTATAATTAATTACGATTGATTTAGTTAAATGGTTAAAATTCATAATAACTCTAAACTTGATATTATTAAGTACCAAATTCTTTAAATGCATTTATTCAAATTATATTTACGATAAACTATGAAAATTGGTTACTCCACTTTGCATATATTGAGTTTAACTTAGTGCATTTATTAGGGTTAAGCTAACATTAAGTGCTTATGAACTTGACAGCTAGGAGTGTTTCGCACATTCTTTGCATTAGAGTTTATGATAAATGTTTAAAGTCAAACAAAATTTTTATCATGAACTCGGTATTAGGAAGTGTTGAAAAGCTTTAATCATTTTATAATTATTGATCACAATTTATTAAGGGATAAAAAGTTTACTACACTTAATTTTATATTCAACTCCACATCATTAATTACCAATAAACTCGGAGAAGTAACTTTTGCACAAAACAAGAAATAACTATAGCCGCCATGTCTACATTCTAGCTTAAACTACATGCAAAGTACGGAATGTGTTTCCCCCTTCATATATATTTTATCACTCAATTTATACTATTTTCGAATTTTAATTTCAAGTTTTTTAATGGCTATTATTTTTAAAGTTTTAGAATTTAGGTGATTTTATTTGATTGCATCACACGGAGTTGGATTTATCCGTGATTTTTTTTTTTTTGTCCTTTTTCAATTATTTAATTTTTTATATTACATATAATATGATTATCTGAAATGTAGGGTATTTTCTTCATGTCATGTAAAAAATGTAAAAAAGAAAAGAAAAATGATTTGCCTGATTGTTGATTTCGTTATGTTCAGGTTTCTAAGATTCATCCGTTGCTAATGAGAAATTTGATTTCTTGAATAGAGTGTCAAGTTGGATGAACCTCTGCACTTTCTTTTCTCTTTTGGTAGTCGATGTGATCATATTTGATTATGTTTTAGCATTGCAAAAGATTATCTTGATTTTATGTTTCATGCTATAATTGTTTCTAGGACTATTCTTCTATTTCTCCTGTTTCTGTGACAGTTATGATTCTCCATTCTCGCTCTTTCATTGCAGTTCAGTTTCATAATTGCAAGAAATGTTACTCGGTATAGTCCAAGTTTCTGTACAGCGTTGTTAAATCATCCCATTTTCTCTTTAATTCTTCATGTTGTCATGAAAACATTATTGAAGGTATAATCATCAGATAATGTATTACAGAGAAACACCCATAGGACTATATTCTACAAAAGGTATCTGCTTCTGTACCACCGAGGATGAAGAAAAGCGTTAACAGGTAGTAAACAGTTTTTATCGTTTGACTTCAAAAATCATTTTGCCTATTACCCAGTCTATTAATGTGCTTGCACTCTTATACTTGACTGCACCTTTTTAATTCTTAAAGAAGAGCAAACAGGCTTATGATTTCCAGTCATTAATTTGTTTTTACTTGAGGATGAAATCCTTTTTCAACTGTCCTTAAGTTTTTAGCTTATTAAGTATTGATGTTAATGTTGCTTGAATTCTGTTTATTTCAATTTCTTACTTATTTGAGCCTTGCACATGATTGAAGCTCAAAGCTGGTTATTATTTCCAAGTTATCTACCAAGCATAGTCTATGTTCAATTTCTCCCGAATACGGTTTGTTTGATTAACATTCTTTTGGACTTTGTAAAATTAAAGACTTGCAGCTCATTAGGTGTAGCACAAAGGCTTTTGATTTGTTACTGCCACTTTCATGCTTGTTTTTGTAGTCTGATCTGACACCCTTTTATGCGTTTAGCCAAGTTCTACTGTGTATTTGATTATTATTTTACTATAGGCTTATTATTGCAGCAAGAGACCACGCTTTGACTCTTCAGCAGGAGAGTGATCTGAGCCTGTCAATTGAGCTTTTCTGCTATGTAGTACTGTTAGAATCTTGGTTGCATCACAAATCTGATACAGATGTAATGCTAGATTTCGACAAACCGGTTTCAGCAGGAAGATTGGCCCTTGCTAACTTTTTATATTCATACATTAATATTGATTTGACATAATATACTGTTTTTTCTTCTTTTCTTTCTTTCCTGTTTTTGTATTTGGTTAAGACTAGGACATAAAGGCCTTCATTTCTCTTACTGGTTTGATGCTTAACTGTCATGAAGAGCAGTTGGCTAAAATTTTACTTTTAGACCTAATTTTTTGGTGAATTTCGTGCAGATGGTTAAGTTTGTCAAAGCCATGATTCTTTGCTAATTGAGTTATCAGAGCATGGAAATTGTTATCTGTCTTAAGCTCTCTACTTTAAAGCATGGCAAAAGGACTCATTCACCTACCAACAGAAGGCCACTGCCTAAGCTTGTTCCTTTCACCGTCTTGACACTTGTTTCAGTTTGTGTGATTGACATATTAACCGATCGCCAAAAGACATCGTATTTTTTTCCTCCCACTTTGGGACAAACCCCCTACCCCCTTCATACCCCTACCACACTATTACCCTGAAAATGTTTCAATGGAACACTTGTGCCTCCTATATGGATGGTCATACGTTTGCAACCACGATGTATATTTGACAGCATCATGTTTAGCCATGAATTAGACTTGCTTGATATCAGGTTGAGTGTGCTGAAGAGTAGATAGTCCATGGTGTATTTCTTGGCCCAATTGCATCCCCTAGCCCACATGAAAGCCCATTTGTTCTTGAATCACGGGAACAGATAGCTGTGAAAAGATTACTTCGCAATGCAGAGATATCCAATGGAGATCTAATAATATCAGATACAAATGAGCTGCCAAGACTGTTGGGTTTTGTGTCTAAGAAAGAGAAGATGGAAAGTATTTTTAGATTTCAAAGTTTAGTTTTTATTATAGTAAAATTATCTTTGCCTGTAATTTTTTTATCTTTTTTGGAGAAATTTTTTCACGTTAAATTTGTGTGTTTAATTTTTCAATTTCTTCCGTTATTTTTTTACTTTTTTGTTGCTTAATTGGGTTAATTTCCAATAGACAGATCAAAATTTAACAATCAAAATTGACTTCTTGTTCTTTTTATTCTTATTCATATGTTTACATACAAAGTATATACTTAAATAGGAAAACTTTACCATTGCAACTTACAAAGTTGGCATGTCTAAATACATAGGATTATTCATTGACTGATTTTTATCTTTTCAGCATCGTTTACATTTACCTAGCAAATTAAAGAAAAATAATCTAACAGCTTTTTTAAACAAGTTGACAACTTGTTCGCCTGTATCAAAAGTTTCGAAACAATTCGCAGTTAGACTGTCCCCCACTTTAGCTTGTACTTGTATTGTCCACCACTTTGACTTGTACTTTGGATTGTCCGCCATTTTAGCTTGTACTTGGACTGTCCGCCACTTTAGCTTGCACTTGGATTTTCCGTCATTTTGGCTCTCACTTTTGGCTTGTCTGCCACTGCTGCATGGTTGGCAACTTTCAACAAAGACTACCCACTCTAAAATTGCTACAACGGTGTGATGGAGTGCCACCCATGTTGCACCTTGAGTTGCAGCATTACATGTATTCCTTTGAGTTTCTTGTGGATTATAGCAGTTGGCGAGCCTCAGTTCATATCTATAACTGTTGGCCTCTCACGCTAGATCGATCTAATCTTTTCTGATGCAAGATGGCATTGCAGCTATTGCTTTCAGAGTCTTGAAAATTTCATATTTAAGATGACTGGTTTTATCCTTGCTGACAGAGTGATAAGCACGAACCATCTAAGTTATCTTAGGATACAAAGAACCATTTGCAGGGGTGACACTCTTTTCGACATGCTTCCTGAAAAATACACCTTCCGATGGTTGACTAAAAAGATGGATTCCAACCCCCTTCAGCTTCAGTAGTTCATCTTCCTACATATTTGATACAAAATGCAAATAGGTTTAGGTTCCTTCTCCCTGATGGATGTTTAAGAATTCAAGATTTTATAGCTAGTCCTTGAAGTTGCAAGTGACACTGACCTGAAAGCTCATTTATATTAGTCAGAAATTTTATTTTTGCTTGTTGCCTCCCTTTCTAAAGCTTTATTGATGTCATGTGAAGGAGGAGGATTGATTTTAGCATTGCAAGTTAAACAAACCATGGTTCGGGACACAGTTCGAACTTTGTTAATCCTCTCACCCAAGTCCAGCCTTGAGTTGGTTTGTGCATGTCTACTGGGCCAAGTAGGTAGTGCCCGACCGTTGGATAAGTATAGATGAGAATATAAAGTTGGCAATAGATACCATACTAGTAACATTTTTAGTTAGTTTAGATATGAGTTAAAATACTCTTCATTAATTTTTTAGTAAAAGAATAATTAAAAAAATCTAGGATATTCACTTGAGTTTTGAACAATTTATTCTTAATTATTTGATTTTTAGATATTTGAAAATATGATTTCATTTATTTTGTTAATAATTAGAAAATAAAGATAAATAAAAAGTGAAGTTAAAAGTTTCATATATACAAAAATAATGTCTAGTTAACTCTTTGGATTGGTGAATGTGATTTGAGTATACGTTTTAGTAATTTAAGAAAAAACAATCACAAAAAAAAGTGTGCTATTGTTCGAGGAGGCATAGGAAAATACCTAAGAATCCAAGTAAAAGCTTATTTAATAAGAAAAATGAATTCTTTCAACCCATTATTGATAAAATTGGGGGAAAATTAACTAATTGAGAAATCTAATTGTATCTCTCTCTTTAGTTATACTAGGAAAGTACATATGCACAATTGGGATATTTATTTGCAAACTTGTTGGATACTTGGATTAGGTGGGTAGAAAATTAGGTATATCCAACTCATGAATGAAGGGTTTTTGACAAGGCAAGTTTGGAGGATTTATTTTTCAATATTCTCCCTTGTTTATTAGTACTGCCTCTATTTTGTTATCCAAATATTTCAATAATTTATCTTTCCCTACTCTCAACATAAAACTTTTAGATTTGAAATAGAATTTTAGAAGAAGACACATATATATATGAAAAGAGATCCATTTATATCGAAGTAAAACTAACAGGATTTTACGCCCTTTCATAACTTTTTTTACTATTGAAATTTTAACAATCCAACTATTGAATTTATCAATATAATTGTACTTGTCATGCATGTAAAATCTCAAATCAATCTGATATCTTTATCACATTGATCTAAAATATTATTTATATTAATATATATTTAATGGTTGAAAGCTTTTTACATAGAACAAATCGTTAAAAAATTACTTCAAACTTAACATGCATGATCTATGTGAATGGAATATGAAATTCAACGATTAAATTATTAAAATATCAATTGTGGAAAAAAGTTATAAAATGGTCTAAAACCATATTCGTTTGACACTAATCAAGTGGATCCCTCCCATATATATGCTTCAATGGTTATGTTGTTGGAGCGGGAATCAAGCTCATATTATTGAAGGCAACTATAACTTATTTAACATGATAGTTTCTACCCTTGTAAATTGGATTTTTGTAATATGATCTTTTTGTTATTACTTTTGAATAAGTCTAATAGTTTTTAAGAGTAATGATATCTTAGATTCAGTTAGTTATTTTCTTGGAGTATGATTCTTAAAAGTGATTGAGCTTTTATGTATTTAATCTTTGCAATTACTTCAAAAAAATACACAACTCAATTTTAATGCCTTTCAAAATTTTATATGGTATCAGAGCATCTAAAGGCTTAAAAGCCTAATCCCATTTTTATTGTTTTCCTTTCTACTATCTCACGCACAAAATGTATAACATATTGATGCTTAAAATTATTTAAAATAAATATGATATGAACTTTCAAAATAAAGAGATATGTATAAAAGAAAACTTCAAAACACAAATAAAATTTTATAATAGAACAATTTAAAAGTTTATACAAATGAAAAAAATAAATTAAAACAATATAAGGTCTATGAAATAATTTTAAATACTATATCAAGGGGAAAAACGAATAATAACAATATATAGCAAATTTTTTTAAAGGGAAAAAAAAAGAATTACAAAGAATAAAGCATAAACAAAAAAACTCAATTGATACCAAAATAAAATTTAAAGGACAATTTACGAATTAAGAAAATTACTAAAACAAAGTTAAAGGCTAAAAAGAGATACGCTCATATAAACAGGGATTTAAAACGCAAATACCCCAAG
This sequence comes from Gossypium hirsutum, assembly GCF_007990345.1. NCBI lineage: Eukaryota > Viridiplantae > Streptophyta > Magnoliopsida > Malvales > Malvaceae > Gossypium > Gossypium hirsutum. The sequence continues at coordinate 10,199,065 of NC_053429.1, forward strand.
TCTTGAGATGCAGCATTTAAAGGAGGACCTAGATGAAGTAGCGCATAAATTCTAGAGAAGATTTAAAAATAAATAAGATGCAATCAAGGCTTGATCAAAAGTCAGCACAAATGACAAGGACCTAACGCAAAAATTTCCCTTTTGGTTTATGCATAAAAGAAAACTCCCCCATCCCCAAAGTTATCTGTCGCGAATCAAAAAAAGGAAAAAAAAAGTTTTCCTCCTTTCTTCCTCTGCCAGGGCACAAAAGAGCTACCCCCGATCGGCCATGCGTTTGCCAAAGGTGATGGCCGATTTCGACGCCTTTTGGGCTTCTCATTCCGGCGAAGGAGACAAAGCTCCGACAATGAGCGCGTGGGTCGATCAAGGTAAGTATTTCCTCTCTTTTAAATTTTGGATTGGATGCTTTTGATGGCTATCAATTTTCTGTGCATATTTTTGCTATTGTATTCGAAAAAAATCAAAGAAAGAACCCCCCTTTTAACACTTTAGTATGTATCTGGATCTGAATGAAAAAGAAAAAAGGAAAAACAAAACGGAATAGAATAACGATGAGTAACCACTTTTGAAATGAATTTTTTTGTCTGATCTTTATTGACTTTTGTGTGTATTTTGCTATTCTCTTCATAAACAAAAAAAGGTCCCGTTTACAATCGAAACTTGAAGGCTTTATAGCCAAATACAAGTAGTTTCTTGCTATTCTTTTGCTCAAATCGCAGATCGTGAAGACGCGGAAGGGCGCTCGAATGTGGGGCGCGCGACGTGCGGGCCTGGGGTCGTGCTTGGCGTGCTGACATGGGACGAACGAACTCTGCGGCGCAAAGGGGTAGCCTAAGGTTTGTTGTTTTTTGATTGCTTAGGTTAGACCATGGGTATTGGGCTTATGTAAACGGGCCAAAATTATTTGGGTTGTTTTATGTAATTGGGTTGGCTTTATGCTTTTATATGTGTAGGGGCCGAAATTGGGTATTTGGTTTATTTGGGTTTGTTGGGCCTGGGCGAAAATTGGGCCCTACAATTGTTTATATTAATATATATTTAATGGCTGAAAGCTTTTTACATAGAACAAATCGTTAAAAAATTGCTTCAAACTTAACATGCATGATCTATGTGAATGGAATATGAAATTCAACGATTAAATTATTAAAATATCAATTGTGGAAAAAAGTTATAAAATGGTGTAAAACCATATTTGTTTGACACTAATTAAGTGGATCCCTCCCATATATATGCTTAAATGGTTATGATGTTGGAGCGGGAATCAAGCTCATATTATTGAAGGCAACTATAACTTATTTTACATGATAGTTTCTACCCTTGTAAATTTTATTTTTGTAATATGATCTTTTTGTTATTACTTTTGAATAAGTCTAATAGTTTTAAGAGTAATGGTATCTTAAATTCAGTTAATTATTTTCTTAGAGTATGATTCTTAAAAGTGATGAGCTTTTATGTATTTGATCTTTGCAATTACTTCAAAAAAAAAATACACAACTCAATTTTATCACCCTTCAAAATTCTATATGGTATCAAAGCATCTAAAGTCTTAAAAGCCTAATCCCATTTTTATTGTTAAAAATGAGAGAATATTATTTTATTTTATTTATCTTTTGCTATCAATATTATTTTATTTTTGTCATCTCAACCTCTCCACAATATTGTTTTTGACATGGACGTTGATTAATCATACTTTAGAAAATAATAGAAATGAGCCAAATCCGGTGTTTTCTCTCTCTCATCGTTCATAATACAATAGTTTAAATCACAAGTACATGATGTGATGGAGAAAGCACAAAGTTCCAGAATGTGAAGATTGGTGGCCAACAAAGGTCAAGGCGCCAGGCAACTTCCTAACACCCGTTTAGTCATTTCATCTACCAAATCATCCTCATCTTATTCTATAATTTTGGTCTCATATGTCTTGGCTTTTCATACAACAATAATTATATACAATTTTGGTCTCATAAAGGTAAATTCATCCCTATCACTAATGAGAGAATATAATTCAAGATTTATATCTAATTTACTTTCCATTTTTTGATCCTTTAACATTGTCGGCATACCAAAATATGTCCTTCGCCTTTCATATTATTTATTAGATACCCAAATCTTCTTCATGGAGAGATTGAGAAATGTAATGACTGGTGAATGTAAAAAATGTCAAAGATACCTTAAAGGTTCAGTTGGAAGGCACATTTCAACACTTACTTCTCATTTGCTTCTTAATATTATAATATAAAATTTTGTTTAATATATATGTTTTAACATCACAAAAAATTAGTTCATCATTTGATAGATAGATTGTCATATGTTAATCAAATGTTATTTTATAAAATATTAATTTTGTTCTTAATGAAAAATTAAACTGTTAAAATGTTAACTTAATTTTTTTTACCATGAAATGATTTTTTCTAAAATAACCATTTTCGCTATTTACCAAAAAAAGATAAATATTTTTTAATAATAAATAAATAAATTGATTAAAAATTATTTTTTTTTTCACTTTTACTTCTTGTTTTACTAGATTTTTAAAACCCTATTTTAAAAAAAATCATATGAGAATATGAATTGTACATTTTATTTTATTTTGATTTTTTTTTAAAAATAGCAAACAATAAATAAACATATAATCTAAAAAACTAAATATACGAAGCTGAGAAAAAAAACACGTGTACTAAAAATATCTTAAAATCATTCACATCAATACTTAGATTCTAATATTTTAAGGCAAAGCATATTAGAAGCAATAACAAAATCAATATTTATGCCACTACTAATAATAGACTAAACATATTAGAATTTGAATACTAATAATAGAAACCAATGCTTTTTCTCATGTTTTAAAATAATATAGATACCATAATATTAGAATTATTTATCATTGAGGTATTCCCTAATTCACTCCAGCTTTTGATAAGCTGAAAGCATATCTCCAACATTTTTTACAATCTTTCTTGAAGCAACTATTACTTCATTTTTTTTTCTCTTGGCTTTTCAATTAAAGGAAGTTGAACCTTTGATATGTGTCTCATCTAAAGCTCTTACGTAATTCTATCATAATAATGAATGAATAATATAAAAATTAGTAATATAAAATTCAAAATGAAATTACCTTGAACATTTTCCTGTCTTTCATCCGAACAACTTTTCTGCAATGGGCTCAGGTCTTTTAAATAAAAGATGATGAATTCGCAATTAAGACTTTATTAAAATGCCTATTAGTTGACTCACCAAATCTGCCAATCCAATCCTTACAAGTAAAATTCTTTATGTGGTGGGATAAGATAAAAAGAAATATAGCAACTTGTTCATCAATTTTCATATATTTGGACATTCTAAGTTGGTCGATACAAGTTTGTTCATATAGTAATAATCAAGTGACCTATTTTTTTTTCTTTTCTTGAGGTAATTTAGGTGATATTTCTCATGGCGTGTCTAGGACTTTACATAATAGACTTGTAGCAATGACAATAATGACTCTATAGATTAATGCTAATAACTCGTATAAAGAACATAAAATAACTATTAATTTTTGCCCACATTCTTTGCTCCCTACTAAGTGAAATCTTTCCCTATCATTTTTATTCAAGTCGAGCCATCAAGACAACTTGCACAGTATTTAAATTATTATAATTAATTTAATTTTTCACAATATATATACACTGTAGAGGCCCAAATTTGACCGGGCCTTAATAACAACAGCCCAAACCTTAAACAACTCAAAACAAAATCAAACCCTAACCTAAAAAACAACACAACCCACCTAGCCCAAAAACTAAAGCAAAACAGAAACCCTAGTCTACCAGGCGTCGTTGCCCCATGTGCACCGTACGACTGCTCCTTCTGACCACCTACTCCACTGGCCACGCCTGCAGCATGCCACCATCCAATCGCTTTCAAAGACCTGCAAACAAAAGAAAAGGAAACAGAGCAGAGCAAGGCAGCAGGCAACAATAGCGAAAACAATAGTAAAATAGGGATTTGTATATCGGCTATAAAGCCGAAAGAAAACGAATGTTTTTTTTTGTTTTTACAAAAAAATTGTATTACATGAACATATTTTCAGAGAAATCAAAAGCAGAAAAGAAGCTGAAAAGGTGTTTGCTCTTATTTTTTTCATTTTCGGTTTTTCCTTTTTTTTTTGTTTTATCTATTTTACAAATCTTTTTAACAAAAAAGGGGATTGGAATAATAAAAAGAAAAGAGGGAGAAAAAACTCACCTAATGATTGGGTTTTCGACACCGTGAAAAACAGAGGTAGCCACCTCCGAGGATAGGTGGCCGAAAACCGAAAGGTTTCTTGGGTTTTAGGGGGATTTTGTTAGTTTTTTGGGGGTTTTGGTGTCAGAAATGGGCTCAGGAGGTCAAAAATATTAAGGGGGCTTTTTTTTGGTTCCTCCGGCCACCGTGGACAGCGGTGCCATTGACGGCGACCGGCGGCTGCCACGGTGGTCCGGTGACCGGAGACTTGGCCAGCCTAGAGGGGTTTTTGAGAGAAAAGGGAAAGAAGGTTCAGTTTTTTATTAAAGGAGGGTGAAATGATTTTTTTTGAAAAAAATTTGACTTAAATAGGGGTTCCAAAACGATGTTGTTTTGGCCTATTTCCCCAGACTTCAAAACGGCATCGTTTTGATACGACCCGCGCGCTGACCCTACCCGCCCCAGGGGATCCGCGTGTTTTTAATTAATGGGAAATTTTTGCATTTGGCCCTTTCGCATTTTTCACCTTTTTAAAATTTAGTTTTTTTTATTTTTTAATTCGCCCCTGTAATTTTCTTTCTATTTCATTTTAGCCCCGTGTAAAGTGTTGCGTTTTGGACTTTTGGGATATTTTTCCCTTTAGTTCTTCCTTGTTATTCGCGCACTCGAATTGGTCCTTTACTCTTAGTTTTATTTCAAATTTACCCCAAATTTTTGTTTTAAATTCAATTCAGTCCATTTTTTAGTTACTTTGCTATTTTATTATTAAAATTGATTAATTTTATTTTATTGTTAATTTTATTATTATTACTATTATTATTATTACTTTTATTCTTTTATTACCATTATTGTTACTGTTTCTCTTGTTGTTTTTATTATTATTAATATTATTGTTAGTATTATTATCATTCCTTAGTTTATTACTATTATTATTTTATTATTATTTTCTACTATTGTTATTATTAATATACTATTACTATTCTTATTAATATATTATTATTATTATTATTTGCTACTTTATTATTTCATCATATTATTAAACTAATTAATTTTATATTGATTTTGTTACATTATATATTTTCCTTTTGTATTTATTTACATTATTATTACTATTATTATTATTATTATTATTTATTTTTGAACATGTCATGTATTTTAAATTATTATTAATTTTAAAAATGTTACATATATTATTTATCTTAAACTATTATACATATTACCTATTTTGGATTTTTTTTTTCTTTTTTATTTATAATATGTATTTTAAAATTTTTGGTATGTAGTTCAGCTATACTAATTTATAGATTAATTGTTTTAAATTTCTTCTATTCTTGTTTATTCTGAACTTCCCATATGTCGCTTATTTTAAAATATTTTTCATGCTCCTTATTTTAAACTATTATATGTGTATATGTTACTTTGAGTTATATATATATATATTATTTTTTATATTCAAACTATTTTTTTTTATATATACTGTTTTCACATATATTATTTATTTTTGAATTTAATTTTTTTCACGTATTAATTATTTTAGACTTTCCATGTGTCCTTTTAAATTGTTATATATTATTTATCTTAAGATTGCATTATTTTATTTAAATTACTTCGTGTATTAATTATTTTAGATTGTATTATACTATTTACTTTAAATTGTTTTTTTATATTTATTTTAAACTCGTTTTTATGTATTATTTGTTTAAAGCTGTTCAACTTTCGACATTAAGGCGTTAATTAACCAATTTGGTACCAATTTTGGGCGTTACGAGGGTGCTAATCCTTCCTCGTACGTAACTGACACCCGAACCCGTTTTCTCAAATTTCGTAGACCAAAGTCAACCTTTTTAGTAAAACAAAATATTTCATTAAAACAATCAAATTACGAGGTGACCCGATCACACCTCAATAAAAAAGATTGGTGGCGACTCCCGTTTTTCGTTTTTATTTTTTAAAAGTAAAGTCTATCCCCGTTTTTCAAAAAATGATTTTGACATGCACGATGTAAATATATATATATTTAATTTTCAAAAAATAATTTTATCATATATTTATATATTCTGCAGTAAAAAAGAATACATATGTATATCAGAATTTTATTATTGATATATTATTATATGTTCCAACATATAATTGAAAAAGAGTAAAAATAGAGTTAGAAGGTACATTCTAATACCAAAAATTTCAAATTCGGTTTTTGTTTATATATTAATTTTCAATTTGGCTAGCAATTTATCTTTCGGTTGCTCTAAAATACAAAACCTTTAAAGATGAAAATATGAGTCAAATTGAATACTTAAGGTTTAATTCTATTTTTAGACTTAAAAGACCAAAATATTAATCAATACTTAAGAGTTGTCTTGGGTTGATAACCGGTTCTCTTGTCCCTTTGAAACTTTCTTTTCCTAGCGTCATACCGGAGAAAAAAAATAGCATTTGAATGATAGTGTTGAAGGTATGCAACTCACTACTAACCCTGTACCTTATAACCTATCTAATTTAAAAAATATATCTAATATGATTGAAATTTTAAATATAAAATAAAAAACCCATTTTATGCGAAAACAGAATAAAAATAAAAATAATCATTTCTTAGACACAAAAATTGATGAATAACGAGAAAGAGGCAAAGAATAAAGAACCCATAATAAAAGTCATCTTCTTCTAGCTCAGAACAAGGTTTCTCAACAACCACATTCTCTTCAATAGGGTTAGCAGCAGGTTCAGTAATATTTCTAACAAACTCATTAACAGCAGAAAGATTAGCATCTATATCAGAATCTTGTTCAACAAGGGTAGTATAAAATATACCTTGTTCTATTGCTGCTTGAATCAAGGTTTCTGTCCAATTTCAGAAGATTAGCATCTATATCAGAATCTTGTTCAACAAGGGTAGTATAAAATATACCTTGTTCTATTGCTGCTTGAATCAAGGTTTCTGTCCATTCTTCTGAAATTGACTCATGATCTAGAACAAGTGCATGTGCAAGAAGATCATTAGTTTTAGTTGTAGCCTTCTCAATTTTAGTCGAAGGCTTAATTGCATGATTAGGGTTCTCGCACCCTTGTTCTCTAGTTTTGGGATCATCAACATTAATTGGTCTCTTCAGTAATTGGACTTTGTTGGAGATTGACCCGATTAAGCAACAAACAAGTAAAAAATATCGAAAGAAATTAAGAATTTAAACATGCAAATTTAACATGGATGTCACTCTCCAAAATTGAGCCTAGAAGTTTTGAGGGTAAATTAGAAATTTTGGCTCGAAATGGGTTCAGAAATTTCGAATTATGGTAACTCAAAATTATTTTTGACTATAGCTTTTTAAAAATCAAATCAATTTTTGAAAATAATGCTGAAAATACCTTCAATTGTAAAATAAGGATTGTTTTGTAAAAGAGTTCAATTTAGGAGTTGTTTTAAAGGAATTTTACCAAAATTTAAAAAATACTCTATTTTCCCCCTTTTACCTTCGCAAACCCACCCTAGTTCTTCCCATTCTTTTTGTTTTGTCATCCATTGTCTTCTCAAACCCCATTCATTCACCTTCATTCTTTTGAAATCTTTCACCCTCTTAACATTAAACCTCTTTAGAATTTCATAAAAACCATCAAAAACACTATAAATTTCTCTATTGTTTAACTTTTAGGTTTTTTCAGATTTGTGACCAAACACTCGGTTCTTCGTCAATTAAGGTAACGATTCATTTTTCTATTAGTCTTAAACTGAGTTTTTACTCATTAAATTGCATGTTTTGAATAAAAGCCGACAATTGAGTTGTTAATGGTGATTTTGAGATTTTGGATAAAAACATGGTTTCAAAGTATTTTTTAATTAATTTTGATGTGAATAGAAGGTTTTTAAACCAAGCCTAAAGTTTCGTTAAAGATTTCTTAAGTTTTATTGGATTTTTATGAAAATTGTCATGATATATAGAAAATTTTCAATACCATGAATTGAGTAGTTTTGCATAATTCAAAGGTTGAGAATCAATCATAGGGAAAAATTAGATGAATGGAATCAGTTTTAGGCAAAAATATTAAGTATAGACCAAGATAATTGAGTTTCAAATTTTCTAATCAAAATTTCAATTTCATGAGGAATATAGTTTAGGTTTGCGTTTTTTGTTGGTTTAGGTGATTCTTTGGCTGCTAATTGATTGTATATATTCTATGGCTATTATGTGTGAAGCATCAGAACGTTGCAGCCTTCTATGAGCAAGGCGAAAGGTAAGGAAAAGTTAGTTTTAAGCTTTCGGCAATTAGGCGAAAGCATGATCGGTAAGTGTTTGGAATCGCTACTAGTAGACACGATTCATAGTTTTAATTGGGAGCTTAGGAATAGCCTAAACCCTTATCCTAATTTCCGAGTGTAAGTTTTCTATTCCCCTTGATTTATTTTGGCAAAATGTGTAATTATGTGAATAATTGTGAATTGAGTATTATGATCGACCGAGAAATCCATGAATCGGGATCCTAATGCATATAGATACAAATCGTCCAATGGGAGCAAGAATTTCCAGGAGCATTTGGAACATTTCGTTTTTGAGCAGAAGAGCCGTTTTCAAGTAGTGTTCGATCGATTACGTATTAATCAATATTCGATTGATTGGTCTGAGGTTATCGACAAAAAAGATTTGTCTAAGTCACTTCATTTCTTTTTGTCCAAGTTACTTCTCTTTTTGTCCAAGTTGCTTCTCTTTTTGTCTAACTCGCTTCCTTTTTTCTTAGAGTTGCTATTTGGAGAGCACAGTACGATGAAAGTTGTAAGCTGTGCTCCGGGGAGGGTGGAGTTATTGTCTATCGTTGGCCTCTATGGTAGAATCAATCGGGGGCCTGAGAGGCGGTGGTTTACCCTGTGGCAGATGTCAGCGGTTCGAGTCCGCTTATCTCTAACTCGTGAACTTAGCCGAAACAAAGCTATATGATAGTACCCAATTTTTCCGATTCGGCAGTTAGTTCGATCTATGATTTATCATTGTAACATGAGATGTATGTGATGGATATTGTGAATTGTGTTGTGTTGTGGGCATGATACAAATGCCAAATTACAATGATAATGATATGTTAATAATTCAAATATGGAGCAGAAGTGAGTAGAATTTCGGCAAGTACATATGTGTTAAATTGTGGAATGTGATATTATTATGAGAAGTAATATGTGAGAATACTTGTATGTGAAATATGATGTACTGATTTTAATGCACACATGTGGTCGAATATGTTAGGGGCTCAATAAAAATTATTGTGGCACTTAAAGTGCAATTAAATGTGAATTCGATAAGCATGAATTGTGTATAAGTTTGTGATGTAAATTGATGAATATGAACTGAGATGATGTGCATTAAATCAGTAATTAAATTTGTGTAATTGTGGATATTTTGGCCTTATGATATCTTGAAACTGTTGGATATAGTTGGCATGTCATAGGATTGTGAGTGCTCACTTTTGTGTTTTTTTATTTGGGCAGTGAAGCCCTATGACAGTTTGAAGAGATAAGGGAATATGAGTTAAGCTCCATTCATTGGGACATGTTGGTGTGTTGGAGAGTGTTTAGCTTTATGCTACACTTGCAGGATATGTTAGACTCTTTGAGTCATTAGTGTGATGGAGATCCGTGTATCTAATGTGTGGTAATAGAGCCCATGTTTATATTTCATGTTTCCAAGTTGTCAAATTATCATAATGTGATTAATATATGAAAATGTTATGTGTAAATGCATGTGGATATATAAGCTAGGCTTGTGAGTTACTAAATCATGAATACGTTGTTTTGTCCTGATGAACTTTTTATTTTTTTAATTTTTTTTAAAGTTATCATTAAAAATATCTGTAATCAAAGTACCGAACTAGATATTTTAATTATGATTCAAGACAAAATTAGATACTAACCTTGAGTTAATGTGCTAAATCATCATTTGATTAAGGAATAATCACAATTAATAGATAAGTGATTAAAATGTTACAATTTAATATTATTTAGAAGCTGAAATAAAATTATAAAATTTTAAAGGGTTAAAATTATAAATCTTGAATTAAAAATTATTAATTTTTCAAAAGGACTAAAATCAAAAGTTTTTCATAACTTAAATTAAATATATAATGTGTATTTTATTTTATGTGATGAATTTAATTTTCGTATTTTTACCGTGTAAATAATATGTTGTTCAAAGTTATGAGATGAATGGGAAACCACGTCGAATTTACGAGGAGGAGCGTCTCATGCGATTGTACCTGTGTTTTTTTTTTTCCTTAAAATAAAACCAAAAAAAGAAAAAATTCAGTTTCTTTAAAAAAAAATGTCTTGCGTCACAGTGAATTGACGTGCGCTTGTTTTTCTCTTTTTTCGTTAAACGAGAAAGTTGATGAGAAAATGAAAAAGAAATATATATCCGACAAAAAATCAAAATCTCTCATCTCGCGATATAAATCTGATTAACTTAAAAGAAATTCCTCTCGTTTGTCACACACGTCTTAAGCTCCAAAGTGCTCTCAGGCTTCTTCACGCGCTCGAGTGTGATAAGGTTTTGTGGTACTCGCTCATCATGCAAGCTGCGTGTATTATATGGATAACCTTTTTTCCAGAGTTTAAAAAAACATATAATTTCAGCCATTGAAATGTAAATTTTAAACTTTGAAGGCACATGAAATAGAAAGTTGACACATGATTGATACTTTTCTTATTCCAAGCGTCTGCCTTTTCCTCTTTATTTTCTTTGCCTAAACTTTGACCATCCATATGCTACATATTATTGGATAACAATTTCTTTTCACACCCATTAAAAACATTGTTTTTAAATTTCATTTTTAAATGTACTTTTTTAATTGAATAGTTCTTTCTAATATTAGTTCTTATTAAAATTTAAAATATTTATTTAAATTGACTTTTTTTTTGTAATAAGTTGTAGCTTAATAGCAAAGTCCAAGCTTTTAATGCTTTTAGATTTTAAGTTCAAGTTTTACATTGGGTAGATGTGTGCAGAGGTGAAGTAAAAAAAAAATTTTTTAGAGGGTTAGAATTAAATTATCACACCCCAAAATATAGGGATTTAGTTGTAATAAATAAGTAAGAAATAAACTTTAGGCTTGATGGTTAAGTAGATTTTACATCCCTTAAAGGTCCTAGGTTCAATTAAGTCCCTAATAATATGAATAATGTTGGAATCCATGACCTGATTGACTGAATTGATGTTATATATATAATTGTATGAATTGTGAATGATATACATGTCTATTGTATCTATATTTGTGATGGTACATACAGCTTACATTATGTTACCGTTAAACCGAACACATGATGAGCATGTTTTTTGCTACTGAATCAATTTGTTATTAGCATAATATTTGCCATTGAATCAAACTATTATAAGCATAATGATTGCTACTAGAATTTTTTGTTAAAAGCATATTAAATGTTACTATATTGATTTGTTTTGAGCATGTCATATTACATTGCATAAGGTGGGACGATATGAATGGATAAAGTTGAGCAATCTATCTGCACTGTTTCAGCAGCTTTTATCTGCACCGTTTGAGTGGTTTAACCACATTGTACTAGCAGCTTTAATCTGAAAACATGTTGTGCATCCATAACCTTTTGGCAAATTGTCTGTAAAAACTTTTTTACTAAAAACTTCAGTGGTTCATCCACCCTTTTTATTACCAGTGGTTTATCCACAACGATTGGTTCGTCCACAATTACAAGTGGTTTATCCACAATGTTGTGTAAAAGTAGAGGAGTTCTAAGGAACTCCTAATGTGATGTGTAGTGGTAGGTAGGACCCCTTTTTTTATAATGAAATTGCGTTGCATTCCTAAGCATATACATAGTGATGAACATTGAAATATTGTGACAATGAATTGAATTACTGATATTCTGTATCACTAATCAATTGCGATTTATTTTACGTGTTGTGTTTTTTTTTTCTGCTTGAATAATCTAGTGGTTGCTCTGGTTTTCTTGTGATTGAACTCACATTGAACTTCATAGCTCATTCCCCTTTTTATTTCTCATCTTTATAGATAACCTATCAGGTTAGGATGCGGACTCGACATACGAAGGGCTCGACTTGGATTGACCTTTTTATTATAAAAGTAGTTAAATTTACTATTTGAAATTTCTGTTAATTTGGGAACTGTATTGCTTTAATTTAATTGTGGCGTAGGACTTAGGTTTGGGGTTTATATATCATGTATGGTAATTAAACTTGAATATAAGTTACTGAAATATGAATATTAATTAATTATACATGAACTTTGGTTTTTATTAGAAATACAAACTATTATCACTTTTCCGCTGCTAAATTTTATTTAAGATTTTGAGTAACAATCAAATAGGAAATTAACTAAGTTTTCTTAAAAGAAATGTATGCATCGTTACATAGTTAATCTAAATTGGTTTATTGATAACTTGTGAGCTTTTATGAAAATAGACTAAGTTTTCTTCTAAAAATAAACAAATGTTTTAAAATGTTTGTTTTATAAACTCCGATAGCTTAATGGGTCATCTCGGTGGCCAATGTAATTTCTCGAATTCAGGTCTAACGTCTAGGCCAGGTTGGGGAGGTTACATAAATTGTATATTTTTATAATAGTAAAAATACAATTTCACCATTTTAATAACATATATCTTTATAATTTTTAAAGTATTAAATTAAATTTTTATCATTTTTTGGAGCCAAATTGTTTTTTTACCATTACTAATTTAAATTTTTATAAATTATAAAAGGACCTAAATAAAAAAATTTCTATTTTAAGGGATGTTGGGCCCTACCAGCTCTCCTAATGTTTGGGTTCTCCTCTAGATTTATTTTGATTAATTAAAAATTGAATTAATTATTTAATTTAGTGCTTGTAATAATTGGTTAAATTGTAATTGTTGTTACTAAAAAAATTAATTGTGACACAAAATTCAGTCAAAATTTTATAATATTATAAATAATATATATTTTATTATTTTAAATAATTTAAATAATTATAATTTTTTACACGAAATAATTATAAATTATAGAAATATAAAATACATAAAATAAACCACAAGTTAAAGGTAGGCATGTCCTTAGATTGTAATAAACATGAAATAATAAATTGTTTTCTTATTATACCAAAGTTATTATGCAAAACTTTTTGTATTTTCTCTATATTTAAGATTTAGTTTCCATATTTTTATTTTTAAAAGTTTAGTTTTTTTTATTGTTCAAATTTAAAAAATAAAGTCTAATTACTTATATTATTAAAAATTTTATGTTAAATTCACTAGCGTGACATTATAAAAATAAAAAAAAGTACTCATTTGGTAGCCATTTGAAAAAAAAAGACACTATAAAATATCTAAATCTAAAATAAATTAACATTGTTTTAACAATTATTAAAATTCATGTCTTGATTTTAATCAGAATAAATTATATAAATTAACTAATGGTATTATAAATGTTGAGATATCAAATTATGTCAAGAATTAACATGCAAAGATTAAATCTCAAAATTGAATGTAATATAAAGATTGGCATTAAAATTTGATCATTTTATATGAATTAAAAAATAAGGTTAGATTTTTTTTATATATTTAAGATAGAGGATGAGATTATCTGAGATCGAAACCAGGCTTTTATGCTTAGAGCATAATACTCTTACTGCTAGGCCAAAAAATTATTAGTAATTAATAAATTAAAAATATGCCACAAAATTAAAAAAATTATCCGCAATAATGAAATTAGAATTGAATTAAAATAAATACACAACGTTTCATAAATATATGGTATATAAATTCAATTCAAAATATAAATTTAAATTTATCCAAATTTATTTTTCTTTGTAAATAGATGGTTTAGAAAATTTTTCTTTATATAATATGAAAAATGATATAATTGAAAAACAAAACAAATGGGGCTCGGACTTACAAACCAAGTCACAATTTATTTTTTAAACAAGCCCCTTTTTTTTTTCTTTTCCTAAATTCAAATTTCTGAATATAACATTTATTCAAAAATTTTAAAATGATTTTTTATACAATATTTTCTTTTTATAATTCTCAAATTTTATTGGAAGAAAATCTATTTAAGCGTTGTTGAACTCTTATCCTCTTTATTGCAATAGCAACAATGTAACCTCCTCAATCTGGCCTGGGCTAGACATTAGACTCGAATTCAAAAGATTACATTAGCTACTGAAATGTCCTAGTAAGCTATTGGAGTTTTGAAAACAATTATTTTAAAACATTTGTTTATCTTAAAATAAAACTTAGTTAATTATCGAATTACTTATTACTTAAATTTTTAATTATATTAAAGAAGTGGAAAATTGATATTTATTTATGTTTTTAATGAAAATTGGGATTCATGTATAACTAATTAATTATTCATAGTTCGATGTCCTAAAATTAAATTAAATGTCATGCAATGTAAAAACATAAATATAAGCCCAAATCTTATATCCCATGCCACAGTTCTAAATACAATAATATAATTTTTAAATAATAAAATGAATCAAATAATGAGCCTAAAATAATTTTATAAGTAAAAATTAAGTTGAGACCCTCTGGGTGCCGTGTCCGCGTCCTAACTTGGTAGGCAATAAATATATAAATTAAAGGAGAGTGAGCTATGACACTTAAGGTGGTTTTTGGTTCGCACGGTTACAGTCTGTTAAATGGCTTGGTGATACGGTTGTTGACCCTAAATTAGATGGCATCAGATTGTTGCACGGTTTGGAGACATGGATGTTTGATAGCCCCACACTGCCATGTGACCCATGCTGTAATGCCCTAACCCAAATCCATCACCGGAATTGTAACACCCTGAAAATTTCTATAGTAAGATATTATCCTTAATACAGTAAAATAAGGAAATAAAGTGACAAGAAGAGGAAAATTGAGTTTTGTCACTGGGAAGTATATTATGACATATTGATTCAAGAAAGGACTAAATTGTAAAAGTGAGAAAAATTTTGTGACCTAAGAGTAAATACTCAAAATTTGAGGGATTAAAGTGTAAATATAAAAAAAGTTGAAGGACTAATAGTGCAAATATTTTAAGGGTGGAATGATCTAAAAACCAAGGAAAATAATTGAATAGGTGAAGAATTATGAGGGACTAAATAGCAATTTTACCAAATTAAGTGATAACTCAAGAATGGAATTTTAAAAGATTACAAAGGGAAAAATGGTCAATTGGAAGAGAGAGAATCTAGAAAGTAATGATGATGTTGGTGATATTTTATAATTATTTAATTAGATAATTATTATTTATTTAATATTTTAATAAGATATTTATTATTTTATTTATTTTATTTAGTATATATATATATGTGTGTGTATGGAAAGAAAAAAAAGAAGAGGGAACAACACCATCCATTTTCATGCATCCCACGTTAGAAAGAAAAGAGAAGAGTAAATTTTCTTTTCTTTACAATTTAGTCCTTTCACCAAAAATTCGCCCTTTTTACATAAAAATCAAAAGAATTTTCATAGCTACCAAGAGAGAAAAATGCTAAGGAGACTAAGGGGAGTTGGAATATCAAGTTGGATTCAAGAAATAGAAGCTGGAGGAGAGAGAAAAATCAAGTTAAAGATTAAAATCAATGGGACAAGGTAAGAATTTTAAGATTTCAATATATTTTAAGTAGAGTTTCTCATGTAAGGTAATATCAAAAGCATGAAAATGATGTTAAGGTAGAGTTTTCTTATATAAGGATCCATGTTCTTGATATATTAGTGAAGGGAAATGAGAGAAAATAATGGGAAATATGGTAGAGAATGGAAATAAGAGTGTTATAAACTTGGTAATCAATATGTTGCACTAAAGTAATTTTGGACATCAACAATAGGCTAACTTTGAAAAATAACCAAAAATGGTAGAAATTGACTTAGAAGCTGAGTGAGATATAGAATTAAAGCTTATTGTTTTCATATAAAAGAAATAGAGAAAGTAAATGAATTCTGTATTCTGAGATATTTATATTTTTGTGAGACTGGTTCAGAATGATTTCGAGATCCCCTGTTCTAAATTGAAAAAATCATTAAAAATTATAAAAAAATAATTTTGGGACATAATTTATATCGTTAGATTCCTTAATGAGTCTATTTTTATAAGAAACAAATTATACCATCATTTTAATTCTTTTTAAAGATATAATTAAACTTTAATGAAGAGTGGTCAGAACTGTCAAATAGCAAAACAGGGGAGAATTTAATGAATAAACTGTACTAATTGGCTAAACCAAAAATTCTGAAAATTTTATGGTAAGAAGACATGTGAGTCTAGTTTCAGGTAAAATTAACATATCTTAATTTGGAATTCTGTAGCTCAAAGATATAAATAATTTAGTAACTATGACTCAAATGGACAGCTTTGAATATACATATAGGTAAATAGTGGAATTATAGATAATGTTACTTATAAGCATATTATATAAAATAAGGATGTGGAATGGAGAGGAGGAGGAGGAAAATATGTATGAATATTCAACTAGCATAGCTAATTTGCATGTTTTAGGCTCAGGGACTAAATTGAATAAAAGTAAAACTTTATGGGCAATTTTGTAAAAATATTAGAAATGAGCAATTTGCATGAAGTAGATTATTTTATTATTTAAAATTGCAAAATTGAATAAAATTATTAATTTAGTTCAAGATCGGGGAAAAACATTTTTTAAGGATTAAATTGAAAAATGTTAAAATTATGAAAAATTCTGGTATTTTATAAAATACATGGGTTGTTATCAATTTGTATGAGAATAACGGCTGGAAATAAGAATTAAATTGCAAGAATTTTATTTTTAAATGCATGAAATATCGATATAATGAATTACTTGATTTATGTTTATGAAGAAATGGCAAGAGAATGATATTTATCATGATATGCCAATATGTGATTATCTTTGATACGTTGATACAAGGAAATTAAGTATATTGAGACGAGTAATAAATTCAAGTAAAACATGTCAAGAAAAATAAGTATGTTTAAGGGACAATATGATTGATTTTAATTGGTTCCAAATATGAACGTTAGATGAAATTAAATATTTAATAAATAAATCGGTAACTCCAGTAATGCTCCGTAACTCTATTCCTGTAACGGCCATAAACATAAATTAGATAATTCATTATATCGATATTTCATGCATTTAAAAATATAATTCAAGTTACACTAACTTACCTCGTTGCTTGTACATGTTTATAATTTCATTAATCCGATATCTTTTCTTTTTCACGTTCAAGTCTCGTATTCAAGTCATCCAGATCTTTATAAATAAATTTGATCGTCGTTTTCATTTATTTCATGTTCTAATACATTCAATTAATGCTCTAAATAAAATTTCCATTTTACCCCTAAACTTTTAATTAATGACGATTTCATCCTTAGGCTCAAAAAAAAATTCTTGCAATTTAATCCTTATTTCCTGCATTATTCTCATACAAATTGATAGCAATCCATGAATTCTATAAAATATCAGAATTTTTCATAATTTCAACACTTTTCAATTTAATCCTTAAAACATGTTTTTCCCCGATCTTGAACTAAATTAATAATTTCATTCAATTTTTCAATTTTAAATAATAAAATAATCCATTTCATGCAAATTGGTCATTTCTAACATTTTTACAAAATTACCCATAAAGTTTGACTTTTATTCAATTTAGTCCCTGAGCCTAAAACACGCAAATTTGCCATGCTAGCTGAATATTCATTCATATTTTCTCCCTCCTCCTCTGCATTCCACATCCTTAATTTATAAAACATGCTACATGTAACATTATCCATTATTTCACTATTTACTTATATGTATATTCAAAACTGTCCATTTGCGTCATAGTCACTAAATTATTTATATCTTGAGCTAAAGAACTCAAAATTAAGATCCGATAATTTTTCATGAAACTAGACTTACGTATCTTCTTACAATAAAATTTTCAGAATTTTTTGTTTAGCCAATAAGTACAGCTTATTCTTTAAAGTCACCCTTATTTTGCTATCTGACAGTTCCGGCCCTTCTTTACTAAAAATTAATTATCTCATTCTGCAGGATTCGAATGATGTTCTCGTTTGTTTCTATTGAAAATAGGCTCATTCAGGATTTTAAAAATATAACTTAAGAACCTAATTGTTTTCTCCGATTTTTGATGATTTTCCAAAGTCAGAAAAGGGGAACCCGAAATCATTCTGGCCTTATCTCACAAAATTTATTATATCTCATGATTCACAATTCCATTGCTTACACAGTTTCTTTTATAAGAAACTAGACTTAATAAGATTTAATTTAATATTTTATTCATTCTCTAATTCAATTTATACAATTTTTGGTAATTTTTTTAAATCTAGGCTACTGCTGCTGCCTAAAACTGTTTTAGTGCAAAATGTTAATTATTAAGTTTATAACACCATTATTTCCTTTCTCTACAATATTTCCCACCACTTTCTCTTATTTCTCTTCACTAATATATCAAGAACATAGAACCATATATAAGAAAACTCTACTTTAGCTTCATTTTCGTGCTTTTTCAATAATATCAAACTTAAAAATACATGGAAATCTTGATGTTCTTACCTTGTCTTATTGTTTCCAATCTTTACCTTGATTTTCTCTCTCCTCCAGCTTCTATTTCTTGAATCTAACTTGATATTCTAGCTCCCCTTAGTCTCCTTAACATTTTTCTCTCTTGGTAGCTATGGAAATTCTTTTGATTTCAAGGTGAAAATGGTGAATTTTTTGTGGAAGAATTAAATTGTAAAGAAAGAAAAAATTCTTCTTCTCTTATTTTTTTTTCTAACGTGGGATGCATGGAAATGGATGGTGTTGTTCTCTCTCTTCTTTTTTTTCTTTCCACACACAGACATATATATACTAAATAAAATAATAAAATAATAATAAATATCTTATTAAATATTAATAAAATAATATTTTTTAATTAAATAATTATAAAATATCATCAACATCATCATTACTTTCTAGATTTCTCTCTCCCAATTAACGTGGGAGTCATCACTTAATTTAGTAAAATTACTATTTAGTCCTTCATAATTCTTCACCTATTCAATTTGGTCCTAATTCATCCATTTTTCTTAGTTTCTAGATCATTCCACCCTTAAAATATTTGCACTATTAGTCCTTCAAAATTTTCATGTTTACACTTTAATCCCTTAAATTTTGAGTATTTACTCTTGGGTCACAAAACTTTTCTCACTTTTACAATTTAGTCCTTTCTTGAATCAATATGTCATAATATACTTCCTAGTGACAACTCAATTTTCCTCTTTTTGTTGCTTTATTTCCTTATTTTACTATATTAAGGATAATATCTTACTATAGAAATTTTCAGGGAGTTACACATGTTTTAACTTTTTACCTATTTTAGATTGGTCCCGATTTAGTTCGAACTTGTTTAAAGGCTTTTGTAAGCTTGATTGAGACTTAGTTTTGATTGTAATACATGTTTAACATGAACTTAACTTGTATATATTGATTTTTTGAATGTTGTTGATACGTATTGTATATAAATGTTATGGTTTACTGTTGTGATACCTTGTAGCTTGGGTTCGACGACTGGACCGGATATTAGGTGTTACAGTAATATTAACATGCTTATAACAAATATATACATTAACAGTTATTATGCTTATATAACAATAGCAATAACTTGCTTAATGTGTTTTTAGTCATGTGTGGAATCTATCATGGACTCAAAATAGAGAAAATGGGGGACTTCGTTTCTGACTCTTTTTTTTTTGAGCTCTTAATATTGAAAATAGGAGTTTTTTTTAATAAAATAAATGGTGGTTTGTTTTAATAAAAGATGTTTGAAGTTTATTTCAAAAAATTGTAGAAATTTTTTTAGAGAAGATGAAGATGGAAGATGAGAGATTGAGAGATGATATTTTTTATTTTTAATTTAATTTTTATTGAATATTAATTTTAAATATTTTTATTTAATTAAAAATGCAATGTGTCATTATTTGATTGATTTAGAATTTTTTTAATGATAGTTAACGGTTGATACCAAAGTAGTAGTTGTATAAAACTTTAAATACCTACTTTGACAAAAAAAAACTTTAGGTACCAAAATAGAAATTGTTGCATAATTTGAATACCTATTTTTCATACAAGCCTTCTTTAATAATCATAGGAAAAATATGAATTTGCAGCTTGTACTGAGCTTCAATTGAATCAAAAAGAAAATTAAGAATGGGAATTGAGTAAGAAAATGAAAAAAATCATAAATTGATTGAAGTAAAATGTTTGGACGATTTAGAGAATAAAAGCTAAAAGATCGCAATTACTCGTATTGAATTCTATTTTGATAAAATAAAATTTAGAAAACAAATATTTATGAATTAGATTTTAAATTTTCATCTAATAATATCTCAAACTAATAAAACAAAACTCATTTTGATAAAATAAGTTCAAAAATCTGAATCCCAAAATTAGTATGAAAAATAGAAAGCTAAACTATCTTGAACGATTCAAGAAATCCAAACTGAACTCACCCTTGAATGGGATTGACTTCATTATCCCGCCTCAAATTTATTTAACAATTTAGCCCCAAACACCAACACTAACTCGAAAAAGTTTTTGCAATAATTTTGATATTACATTATGGCAACATTTGGTTTTTTTTTTTCATATTCAAATTTAAATGAAATGTGATTGTTAGAAATTAGATTGTAAAAAAAAAATTACAAAATTTGATACTTATGATAAAATGCTAATTAAAATACGAAAAAAGTTGCATTGAAACATTTGGTTCTCTGCATATTTACTAAGAATGTTATAATTTATTCCGGTCAAATAAAACCCAAATTTTATTAATTTCAATATATTTTAATGATATTTATTATTAACAAAAGTTAGTTTAATATTAATAAAAATGCAATTTAACTTACGTATTTTTTAAATAAAAATAATTTATCTTAAAGATAATATTTGATTAAGTTTAAAATAATTAATATTTATTCAAATCAGAAAATAAATTCATAGTTTTTTTTAACTAATTTACGTGATTTTGTAATTAGAAAACCTATATCTACATAAAAGTAAGGTCCAGAAGGTTTTGGTTTTGAGATTAAAATTGGTGGAAGAGAGCGGCGAAAATCCGCTCAAACGTGGCGAGGTATGGTCACCTCTACTCATAGCAGCCAAGATTTGGTCTTCTTTTTCATCTCATCTTGTTGCTTTCTTACAAGTGAATTACTTTAGTGTAATAAATCCTGATGGGCATGAATGTAAATTTTGTTTCTTATCATTATTATTATTTTTAATTCTCAGCATGAATAGGGTCTGTTTGATTGCTAGTAAAATGTTTTCCGTAAAATGATTTCTGGAAAATGTTTTACTTTTCTGTAAAATGATTTACTAGAAAATATTTTTTGCTGTTTGGCACATTTCCTGAAAATATTTTCCGGAAAAGTTTTTTTTACATATATTAATATATATTAATAAATTTTTATATTTTAAATTGTTTTTACATATATTGCAATGATTTATTTATAATAATACTCAATTATTAAGCTACGATATTAATCGTTATAAATTGAAAAAAAACTAATATCAAATAAATTATTTGTAATTGTGTTAAAAAAACAAGTATTGAATAATTAAAAAAATACTGGAAAATCGATAAACAGAAGTAGTTTTCTACCGGAAATGAAGGAAGGAATGAACGAGGCGATAGAGAGGAGAGCACGGAAAATGTCTTACGGAAATTGAAAGGGTAAGACATTTTCCCTAAAATGTAACCCATTTTCCTTTGTTTTGGAGTCCATTTTCCAAATGGAAAATGTTTTCCGCCAATCAAACGCTGGAAAAGTTGGAAATGATTTTCCGGAAAATCAATTCCGTCAATCAAACAGACCCTAAATGTGCATTTTGGTAATGTAGGATAGGTTGGGTTTGTAAAGTTAATAAACATTTGACTGGGCATTATCTGGATTTAAACATACCACATGGGAATAGGGTTGATTTCTTCTCACCTTAGATTTGTTTAATTCAGCTGTTGGTGGCAAATTTTTAGTCATTACAATCATAATGGTAAATTTTTAGTTTTGGTCCCTCTATTATGCATTTAATATTTATATTTTAATTTCATATAATTTAGTTTTCTACTTTTACAATCACGTCAACACCTTTAGCTATTTTGATTAAAATTTTCAATTTATATTTTTAAGAATTACTATTATACCAAAAAAATTGGAATAAATGTTATTAAAAAATTTCACATAAGAAATATTAAGGGTGCTAATTATTTAGATTAACTAATGACATAATTTTTTTAATATTTTTTATTATAACATAATAATAAAATTTTAGTTTAGATCTCTCTATTATGCTCACATTTGAGATTTAGTTTTTATATTTTAATTTGACATGATTTAATCTTCTACTTTTATAACGGCAATAGTTTGCCCAAATAATTAACATCTTTAGCTATATCAATTAAAACGATTACATGAATTTCTCTTAAAAACACCTTTCTAATGATATTATGTAGATAAACCAAATTATATCAAATTAAAGAATATATACTAAATTCTAAATTTAAACATAGTAGAGAGACAATAACCATAATCCAATCTAAAATAATCTGTGCCTAACACAATCATTTGTCATTTTTATAAAAAAAATGTTGTTGATTTACTTTAATTTAATTGGTATAATTAATTATATATTTACCATAAATGAATGGGGGATAGCAAACTAATATTTACTAAAAATAACAAAAAAAAGCTATTAAGAAAATGCACAAAAATCAATTAAGCCCCTGTATTAAATTCGTACTCAATTAAGCCTCTATCGTTAGCTAAAATAATCTCTCCATTATCGATTTCCGTCATTGACACATTGACCGTTAAAATAAATTGATGAACCAATCAGATAGTGACAAATAGAAAAAATATAAATATTAAAAAATATTAAAAATTGATATAAACTTATTAGAATTATAAAAAAATATAAAAACTTATAAATATTATAAAAATATAATAAATCCAAATAAGTTATAATAAAAATTATAAAATTCATAAAACTTATTTAAAATATTTAAAATTAAAAAAATATATATTTGAATTCTTAAAACTAATAAAAATTGTAAAAAAATTATAAAAAATATTAAAAATATTAAAATTGACATAAACTTAATAAAAACTTGAACTCGACCGATTAGCTAAAATCAGCAAAGGTACCAGTCCGAGGAAAGCCATTAGGTCAGTTGACCTGGAAACTCTGTGTTGAACTGATTTTTTATTTTTTAATATTTTTATTCAACTAAAATTTCATTATCCAACTATTAGCATATGTCAGAATGAAATATTCTAACCAAGATTTTCAAAATTGGACTAGTGCTCGAACTGCTCAGGCGACCAATATGCCAATTTGACTGATTTGTCCAGTTCAATTAAATAAAACACTAAAACATTAAAAAAAATAAAATATATATATTAAAGAAATCAGTTCAACCATCCGGTTCCTAGGTCAACCAGTCTAATGGCTTTCTTTCGATACCGTTGTTGTTTTTAGTCTAATCGGTTCAACCGATTGATCCGGTCTAATTCAATTTTTTATGATTTTTTGTAATTTTATAAGTACATTAATTTAATACTTTTAATACTTTTTATTTTTAATCATTTTAATAATTTTAAATAATTTTTATAGAATTTTAATACATTTTTATAAAATCTTAAATATTTTAAATATGCTTTATTAATTTTATCATTTTTTAGAATTTATTAGAATTTTTTTTATATTTTTTATAAGTTTATATCAATTTTCATATTTTTTTCATATTTTTATAATTTTTATGATTTTTTTTATGATTTTTATGATTTTTAATCATTTATGAGAAAAATATTAGATCAAATTAGAAGTTCTCACGTGCCACAATTTAATTGATCTGTCAATTTATTTTAACAATTAACATGGTCAATGACGGAAACCACTAATAAATGGGTTTAATTAATTATTTTAATCAATGACAGGGCTTAATAGGGTACGGATTTTATATAGGGACTTAACAGAGTTCGAATTTTATACAAGAACTTAATTGATTTGTTTCCATTTTCTTAAGGGCTTTTTTTTGTTAGATATACCTTTACAAGTATTTTTGAATGAAAATTATTCATATTTCATTATTGATATTAATTACTTTTAGTTTATATCATTTGTCATTTATAAAACTTTAACAAAAAAAGTTATAAAAAGATTTCCTAAGGGAAGTTGGAGAATTAGGCTAGTTATTGTATCAAAGTGGTGAAAAAAATTTGATAATTTTGTCTCAATTAGTATGACAAAATTTGAATTATTTAATGTATTTTGAATTGATCCACTGTGAAGGATTTTTTTTTTTTGAAAAGTGGATGCAAGATAGTGTGGAATGAATTTTTTCTTTTAGATAGTGGGTATGGAACAGTTATGGTGATTTCTCACTCAAGCCTGCTCCACTCTGTGAAATATTATTTTATCCTTATATATATAAACTATTAAAAGGGTAAAAATGTAATAACATAACATTGAAAAAAAATCATATATTTATGTTTAAATATTTTTTTGAAGAATTATGTTTAAAAATATACATGACATTAAAAAGATTGAAAATATTAAAGAGGAGTAGCAAAATTAAATTGAAGCAGAGCAAGGTGGAAATGGATGATACATCCAACATCCATAGATGTGTCAATGGTTTTCAATATTATTATACATCCATAATGAAGCAGAGTGGGTGGTGAAGTAGAGCGTACCAATTATGGAGCGGTGGTGGATTTAGCAATATCCACCCTCGTCCCACTCCATTGCCATCCCTAGTCTCAATGGTACATTTCAACATTCCCACCTTTATTAAAAGGAAACATATTTCCATTTTTAAGGAAATATAATTCCCAAATAAAAATTAGTTTCTTAAAGTACACGTGTTTCGATGTGCTCAAACTTATATTCTCTTGCACTTATAATAATATTGATATCAACGAGTTAAAACTCAATCAACTAGTATAAAAATTTTTAATTTAACTAATTAACCCATTTAAATGCTCAAATTCTCAACTTCTTTTAAGAATTGAAACAATTAATTAGGATATCTAATTATATTCAATTAGATAAAACTTGAAAATTATAATAATTACTCAAACTTGCCAACCATTTATAATTACTCACCCCAAATGATGACCTACCTAACACTATTTTGCTTTCCATATATCTTCTACAACTGCTT
This sequence comes from Gossypium hirsutum, assembly GCF_007990345.1. Classification (NCBI taxonomy): domain Eukaryota; kingdom Viridiplantae; phylum Streptophyta; class Magnoliopsida; order Malvales; family Malvaceae; genus Gossypium; species Gossypium hirsutum. The sequence continues at coordinate 10,224,452 of NC_053429.1, forward strand.
CCTTATTTTATGCATTTTTAGGTTGATTAATCTAGCCAAGTTAGGTATCAATTTTAACTAAGATGATTTCTATGCTTCGCCTTGGGTTAATTATGTATTTATGTTAAATTAGGGAGTACAAATTTGAAATCTAGAATATACTACTATCCTATTTTTATTTTTAGAAATCTAAACCACCTACTCTTTAGATTTAAAAATTTAGATCTAACTATTACCACTATTAAAATCCTTCTACTAAATTCATTAGTGTAACATTTTAAAATTAAAAAAAAATTGATAGTCACATAAAAATAAAAATAACATTGAAAATATTTATATAAATTTTTTCTTAAAAACATTTATTCAAACTTGTCTTGATAAAATAACTTTTTATTTGAATAGTGTGCCTAAGAAAAATTGACATCAACATTTTAATTGAAATAGTTAATATTAAATATTAAGACTAACAAATGACATTATAAAAGTAGAAGGATCAAATTATGTAAAAAATAAGGTATATAGATTAAATCCCAAGTTTCAACATAGTATAAGAGCTAAAACTAAAATTTGATCATTATTTTATAATATATAAAAAAAGAAACAAGGCAAGTCTAAAAGAAATAAAAGACACATATCCATCTCTAAGACTCTTAGGCTATTCAAATTACTATAACCACATAATGCTTTAATTGAAAAATTAATGAAATTAGCTACTTGAACTAATTAATAACTACATTATAAAATTATAGGGACCAAATTACATTAGAATTTAAAGTTTAGCGGTTAAATATCAAATTTAAGCATACTAAAGGGATCAAAACTAAAATTTAACTACTTTTCTAAAACTACCAAAGAAAATGTAAGCACTTATGTAAACCTAAAATAAATAGGAAGTCATGTGTTTGTCTCTAAGACTTTTAGGATATTCAAATTATATATAATCATATAACATTTTAATCAAAAAGTTAACAACATTAACTATTTGAAATCATTAATAACGTTATAAAAATATATGGAACAAATTATGCTAGAAAATAAAGTATATAGACTAAATATCAACTTTAAGCATAATAGAGCGACCAAAGATGAAATTTAACTATTCTTTTGTAAAATGAAAAAGAAGAAGAGAATGAGTGAGAGAGTCAAATGTCATCACAAGAAAGGACCTTCCTTTAATATAAAGGTATTAGTACGATTCATTCAAGCTTTTTAAATTTGAAAATTAAAATATATTCTAAATTTTTAGAATTGGATTGATGGTCGAATTGTATAATTTAATTAAATAAATCATTAAAAATAATAAAATACTGATTCAATTTTAGTCTTTATAACATAGTTTATTTTGTTACAGATGCCAAAAAGAGGCATGATTTAGACACAACTTTAATATATAGTTATAGATTACCTAACTATTTTTTTAATGGATTTGTTTTTCAAATAAGGAAATATCTGAATATTATTTATGGATTTGTTTTTTAAATATGGAAAGCTTATAGTAAGTTTCATACAAATAGTAAAAAAGAAAAATTAAGGTCAGCTTACTTTTCCACATTTAATTACATATTTTTAGTAAAAAAAAAACAAAGAAAAGTAATGCATTAATTACCATATATATTACCTTAATCAGTTAATACTTCCCTTATCTTAAAAGGTGGCATGCTAATCTAATTCTTTTTTTTTATGGTAAAGTGTTTTTTAAATCCAATAATTATAAATAATAAATAATTTTTTATTTATATAACACAATAATTAAATTTGTTGTAAAATACTTTAATACGACACCATAACATTAATAAATAAATTAAATTGAAGAGAGCTCCACATAACATAAAATGTTAAAAAAATCAGAAACTGGAGACTTTAAAAAGTGTTTGAAATTACGATATGTAATGATAAATTTGGTAATTATGCCTTGGGAAGTAGTCCATAAAATACACTCTTATAAGTGCTTCTACTTATCACTATAAGTAGCTCAACTTATGATTTGAATCCCAATTTCTAGGGAAATTATTTATATACCCCTTTCTTATTATCTTATTTATGGTTCCAATTTTTCCATGTTAGCTTCTAAGTCAAACTTTTTTTTTAATGATAAGATTGCATTTAAAAAAAAAACGTAAATGATTAGAAACAAAAGGAAAAAAAAATCCCCATTTTCGTCTCTCTATTAAAGATTTTTTTTCTTAATTTCTACTCTCTTTTTTTTAAGAAAAAAATTCTAATTACATTGAATTTTTAGCTCACCCAAAATTTAATATGTTTGAATAAATTTACTAGTTTTTGTGATTTTATTTTAATTTTCAATATAAATGGAAAAAAAGAGAGAGTTTAAGTTGGAAGGTTGCATGAAAAAAATAATTGACTAGGGAAGAATTTTGATTGGTTGGGAGGAAAGGCCTATATAGTATTTCCATATTAATAGATCTCGTTTCTCATCTCGTCTCGTTTACGGTATTTGATTTGTCTGCTGCTAGCATATTTATTAATTTCATTTTGTTTGTTTCTTAATTTATTTTCTCATCTTTCAAATCCTAACCCTTTTCTCTTCTGTATAAATACTTCACCAGAAACATCAACCCAGAAAAGAGAGAGAGAGAGAGACAGGCGAGACAAACAGCTCTAAAAGGAGAAAAAAAAAGAAAAAGAAAGAAGAGAAAGCAGTAAAACGACCTGCCGTTCTCTTCGCTTTCTCCAAAAATTTCTTCCGATCTGTGCAATTAATCTGGTAAATTTTCATTTCATTCTATATTTTTTTATATACTTTTTTTTTAAAATTTCGGATGATATTATTCGGTTGTTGAATTTTAAGAGTTGGGACTGTAATTTTTTAGGGTTTTTTAGGTTATTTTTTGAAGTATAATTGATTATGAGAAGCTCAGATCTCTTTGTTCTTTTATTATTTTTTTGATTTCTTTTTACAGAATTAGAATCATGTCCTCGCTTAGCAGAGAACTTGTGTTCCTTATACTTCAATTCCTTGATGAGGAGAAATTTAAAGACACTGTTCATAAGTATGCTCTTATCTTTTTACTCTTTTTTATTTTTCTTTTCTTTTCTTCTGTCTTTTTAGAATTTAAAATTTTTAATCTGTTCATGCATTGTTTTGTGTATTTGTTGATTAATATATTTGAATTTAATAGATTGGAGCAAGAGTCGGGGTTTTTCTTCAATTTGAGATATTTTGAGGAAATGGTGACAAATGGAGAATGGGATGAAGTGGAGAAGTATCTTTCAGGGTTTACAAAAGTTGATGATAATAGATATTCCATGAAAATTTTCTTTGAGATTCGAAAACAGAAGTACCTTGAAGCACTGGACAAGTAAGCCCTTTTTTTAAAAGTTCATTTTTGATACGTCTTCTAATTCCGTCCTCTACTTGGTCAGCCTTGTGAGTTGGATTATCAAATTTGCAAGTTAATTTAGTTGTCATTATAAAGCGAATGATAGTAAGTTCATCTGTATTTTCCTGACATAAATGCAGGCGGGATCGCACCAAAGCCGTGGAGATTTTAGTTAAGGACCTAAAAGTGTTTTCAGCTTTTAATGAGGAACTTTTTAAGGAAATTACACATCTGTTGACGTTGGAAAACTTTAGGTACAACTGAAATATTAGTTCTCCTATTCTGCTTGTCTAATATGGCAGAACTTTGTCTTCTTTGTGTTTGTGTTCATGAGATTTGATGGCTTATGTTAATACACAGAGAAAATGAGCAACTATCAAAATATGGAGATACAAAATCTGCTAGGGGTATAATGCTTGCTGAATTAAAGAAGCTAATAGAGGCTAACCCCCTTTTCCGTGATAAGCTTCAGTTTCCTACGTTCAAGAATTCAAGACTGCGGACACTAATAAATCAGAGGTCTCATATTCTGGTGTCTAGATTCTATACCTGATTCCTTCCGTCTGTGAGCTTCCTAACGGTTATTTATTGTCGTTAATGCAGTTTGAACTGGCAGCATCAGCTTTGTAAGAATCCAAGACCTAATCCAGACATAAAAACTCTATTTGTAGACCACAGTTGTGGGCAACCAAATGGTGCTCGAGCTCCATCCCCTGTCACTAATCCTTTAATGAGCGCTGTTCCAAAGGCAGGGGGTTTTCCTCCACTGGGTGCTCATGGTGTAAGTTAATAGAAGTCATAAGTAATTTGGCTGTTTTTGGAGTGTGTATTTCTTTTGACTTCATGTACATGTATTTGCAGCCCTTTCAGCCCACACCTGCTGCTCTTCCAACCTCTCTTGCGGGATGGATGGCTAACCCAACTCCTGTGCCTCATCCTGTGGCTTCTGCTGGACCAATAGGACTTACTGCACCTAACAATGCAGGTGGTTATTGATAGGATGTTTTCATTGACTTCAAAGTGCTTTTGCTTTACTAAGTTATACATTTTTCATGTCGGGGGCTGTTTTGAAGCTATATCTGTATTTAGAATTATGTGGCCTCTGACAGGACATGATACGTGAAACTGTTAGGTAAAGGCATATTTGTTGCTAGTATGTTTTTAAGATGTAAAACCAAGAAACACTGGAAATTTGCCAGAGCATGGAGATTTTAGGATACAGGCTGCATAGTGCTTTTAGTGAAATGCATATCTTGATGGACTATCATCTTACCTTCTATATATTTTAAAAAATGGCAGCTGCAATCTTGAAACGACCTAGAACTCCTCCAACCAATAACCCAGCTCTGGACTACCAGTCAGCAGATTCTGAACATGTTTTGAAGAGATCAAGGCCCTTTGCAATGCCAGACGAGGTATCACATACTAATAATACCCATTGTTCTTGTTCTCAATTAGATTTACCTGATGACCTCTGTGTAAGACATGCATATCAATTTTTTATATCCATCAAATTGTACGGCTTTGAGATGCATGTGATGCAATTTGTTGAGGTTTAGAGGAAATTAATTAATTCATGTAATGATTTAGATTTATATAAAACCTTCTTTTTACACTAAGTTGAAAATTTTTGTTAATTAGTTGCTGCTTTCCTCGTTTTACGTAAATTATGAGTAATCAATGAAATGTGGTATAACAGGGTCCATGAGGCAGAATGAAAAATTTTATTTGCTTTGCTTGGTTTTTGAGTTCCATTCTTGGTTACTTTTACATTTCTGTCATTAATTGCTCATAATTGGTTGCTCTTTATCACCAGAAAGGGAAAAACTGGTAATAGACAATTTATACAGTTTCGACAATTTTGTGGATTTTTGTTGGCTTGTATATCACCTTAAGGGTTTTTCTGCCATTAGTCTTATGGCTGCAATTCTGAGTAGTATGAGGTCTGCTCCATCTTGTAACATAGCATCATCCTTCCACCTTTTGCATGAAATGATATTTAATGAAGGGCATCTGATTAGCTGCTCCTTCAGCAGGTCAATAATCTGCCAGTAACTATTTTGCCTGTTCCATATGCTGGCCAGACCCACGGTCAGAGTTCATACTCACTTGATGACTTGCCCAAGACTGTTGTTATGACTCTAAGTCAGGGGTCTGCTGTCAAGAGCATGGATTTCCATCCAGTACAACAAATTCTACTTCTAGGTGAGCCAACCCACCGTGATATAAAAATTTTCATGCATGCTTAGATTTCATTTCCTCTAAATTGCATACGTTTCTGTATTCTGGTTTTAGCTTCCCTTTCATGTTGTGTGCTAATTGTATTTTCTCTGTATTTGGTTTGTAATTTCAGTGGGAACAAACATCGGTGATATCATGGTGTGGGAAGTAGGTAGTGGTGAAAAGATAGCTCATAAAACTTTTAAGGTCTGGGACCTTTCAGCGTGTTCAATGCCTCTGCAGGTATTTCTTTGTTTCACCTCTTAACAAGATATACTGAACATGAAGTAGTTATTTTGTGCTTCTTAAAATGTAACCTTCTGATTCTCACAGGCATCTTTGGCGAATGATTATACAGTCTCGGTCAACCGTGTTGTGTGGAGCCCTGATGGAGCTCTTTTTGGTAATTCTTGGAGCTATAACAATTGGACTTCTGATAGCCTACTTCTGTACATAGGAGATTTTTTCATGCAAATCAAATACTAGATTTGGGATTTTCTCCCTATTTCAGGTGTTGCATACTCCAAGCATATTGTGCACATATATTCCTACCATGGTGGTGATGATCTACGTAACCGCTTAGAGGTTTGTCTGATCAGTCAATTCGATTAGGCTCATCTAGTTTTAAGTTTCTAATTTAAATTACTTATGTGGCCTCAGACAGGACATGGTGCTTTCTCCTAAATATATTCACTGAAATATTTTTTATTTTAGATTGAGGCTCATGCTGGAAGTGTTAATGATCTCGCGTTCTCCTACCCCAACAAGCAATTGTCTGTTGTCACTTGTGGCGAGGACAGGGTTATTAAGGTTGCTTGTCATCTTTTTATTTTTATAAAATAATCTGACTCCATCTGTTTGATATGGCTTTCTAACAGGCTCACATCTTGTAGGTATGGGATGCAGCTTCTGGGGCCAAACAACATACTTTTGAGGGTCATGAAGCACCTGTCTATTCCATATGCCCTCATCACAAGGAAAATATTCAGGTAAAAAACAGTACCTTGGAGATTGATACTCACTTGTTCTTTAGTTTAGATTTCTTTTCCATTTCAACAGTGAGACCCAAAATCCTAAACCCTGAAAAATGTACACTTATTTTTTTCTTAGTTTACAAAAAAAAGCCAATCATTTGTTTAGGAAACTAAGCTAAAATTTTTTCACCATTTTATCCAAAGAATCTTAACAGATGGAATGCATAGAATTAGATAATTATGCATTTAATGTTATTTATGTTTAATCCAAGTCTGCTTTTAGCTTTTCCTCAATCACTTGTTTTGGAGTGGTTTGTCTTACAATGTTCTGGAGCAGAAAGGCAAACTTTTTTTGCTTGAGTTCTAGCATGAAAACTGCAGTTTCTGTTTGTAAATTCAGTGGCTTTACCTCCAATGACCTCTTCTTTCTGCTTAAGTCATGTTTAAATAAATATAGGAGGGTTGTAAACATAATCTTCACTACGCGACATGGAAAAAATATTTCAAATATTGGGATATTGAGCTTGTTATGGAACCACCACTCCCTTTTGGTTTCTTTCACATTCCTTAAGAACTTATCTACCTTTCTTTTGGGGTTTCTTTTTGGGGGAATTTATACATTTTTAATCATTGGTTTCCTGTAAGTTTCATGTTTATTTTGCTGTCAAGCTTAAAGACTTCCGTTTTCTTCTGTGTTTTCAGTTCATTTTCTCAACAGCAACTGATGGGAAAATAAAGGCATGGTTGTATGATAATATGGGCTCAAGAGTTGACTATAATGCTCCTGGTCAGTCATCCACAGCAATGCAATACAGTGCTGATGGAACAAGGTTCATGTCTTATTTGTACTCCATAATTCTGGTCTTTCTCTTTTGGGGTTGTTCTTTTTCTTTCTAGTCTTTAACAGTAATATTAATCCTTTAATTTATATCTGCCACTTATAGGTTGTTCTCATGCGGGACAAACAAAGAAGGGGAATCATTCTTGGTGGAATGGAATGAAAGTGAAGGAGCTGTCAAGAGGACATATTTTGGTCTTGGAAAGAGACCTGTGGGAGTTGTTCAATTTGACACAACAAAGAATAGGTTCTTGGCTGCTGGTGATGAGTTCTCTGTCAAATTCTGGGACATGGACAATCTTAATCTATTAACAAGTACTCCAGCTGATGGTGGATTGCCGGTACATAAGCGTATGCCTCATTTCATGTTAGGCTGTCTGATGCTTACTCTCCCTACTAACCTTAATTGTTATAACAAAATGCAGCCTTCTCCTTGCATTAGATTTAACAAGGAAGGAACATTGTTAGCTGTTTCAACTGATGATAATGGGGTTAAAATTCTAGCAAACTCAGATGGGGTTAGGTTCCTAAGGACGGTGGAGAATCGTTCATTTGATGCTTCTAGAGTTGCTCCTGCTGCTATAGTAAAGGTAAAAGCTCTTTATATATACAAATACGTACAACTATGCAATCATTTATGCATATTTGTTGTATGAAAATATATTTCCTGAGTGCCTGATTTATGTAATAGGCTCCTAGTGTTGGTCCATTTGGCTCTAACAATGCAACTATTGGAACAACCATTGGTGATCGGGCTGCACCAGTAGCTGCTATAGTTGGAACGGTGAGTTACCTTTCATAATCTTACCCTAAATACATTTGGCAGAAATTTACATAATCTTTTAAATGCAATCTCTAACAAGTAATTTTTGTATGAAACAGTTTATGATCTATTATGATCTAACCTTTGCTGTTTTGTGTCTCTCCAGAACAATGATGCTCGAACTTTGGCTGATATAAAGCCCAGGATTACAGAAGAGTCAGCGGAAAAATCTAGGATCTGGAAACTTACAGAAATTAATGAACCATCACAGTGCCGCTCCTTGAGGCTTCCTGATAGTTTGACAGCAATGAGGGTAAAGCTCAGTCTCTAGTTGTGTAACACTATAGAACTTGGTCATAGTTGTGCCTTAATATGCCTTTTTCTAAAATCAGCTTCTCATGAATAGTTCAATAAGATTTTATCCTCTTCTGTGTGGCAAACAACTATTGTGTTTTTCAGCTATCGTGGTTAATACTTTGGTACCTAAGTTAACTATATAAATATTTGCAGTTTGGTTAGGCTGTGGTTATACTCTTGAGTAGAGTATGATAAATAAACATAAAGAGTGCTCTATTTAATATGGTAATTTTCAATGACTTGATGAATGTAGATGCTTAAAATACCATGAGAGAGTATCGTCTTATGCAGTTAGTGATTTGAAATTTAACGAATTTTTGTTGATAATATGTACTTATTTATTTATAGAAAAAGGACAAGTGATTATTTTTTTTTTTTGCTTGATTTCAGGTTTCAAGACTAATATATACAAATTCTGGAGTTGCCATATTGGCATTAGCGTCTAATGCTGTACACAAGCTCTGGAAATGGCAGAGGAATGATCGCAACGTAACTGGGAAGGTGTTTTAATTTCTTTAACAACTCTTTGCTAGGTCGCATATCTGGTTTCCTAATTCTATTTTTAGTTGATTTTGTTTTCTTATTGTTATTATAAGCTAGATATTAACTAAGTCCTGTCTGTTGTAGGCCACAACTAGTGTAGCACCACAATTATGGCAGCCTTCAAGTGGAATATTGATGACCAATGATATAAGTGATACAAATCCTGAAGATGCTGTTCCATGCTTTGCACTTTCAAAGAATGATTCTTACGTCATGTCGGCTTCAGGGGGTAAAATTTCACTATTCAATATGATGACATTTAAGGTAGGGCATTCTCCACTCATCTCATTCTTTGGACATGATTACATTTTTAGGAAAGCTTTGGATTTTTAGGTTAATAGGCCATTTAAATGGATAAGTGTTCATATTATAGTCATGAAGTTTAAGGAATGCTGATTAATTGAGACTGTTTAGTTGGTTAGATTTTTAGGTTGAAACAGACTGACAATGAGGTTATTTTTTGTGATGATCGTTGTTTGCATAATCTGATTCCATACTTCTTTATATTCATTGTTGTATCTTTGTGCTTTCTTAATATGCAGACAATGACAACGTTCATGCCCCCACCACCAGCAGCTACATTTCTTGCATTTCATCCTCAGGACAATAATATCATCGCCATAGGCATGGATGATTCATCGATCCAAATTTACAATGTTCGGGTGGATGAGGTCCTTTTAATTGACTTAAAACTTCGATGGTTGTTGATACGTAAGTGGAAATTATTTAATTAACTACGTGCTCTATTTTTAACAGGTGAAAACAAAGTTAAAAGGTCATCAGAAAAGAATAACAGGTCTTGCCTTCTCTCATACTCTGAACGTGCTTGTATCTTCGGGAGCCGACAGTCAGGTACAAAATATTAGCTTCTTTCCCACATGCTTGTTGTATCCTAAAGCAGTTCATCCACTTTGAGAAAGCTAGAATAATTGATACTTTGAGATATGGTTAAGCTGAAGTTTAGAGTCATTGGCTTAGATCGGGTTAATCTTGTTAAGGACCATAGGGAAAGCTTGGGTAGGGAATGATTCCATTGAATTTATGCTTGTGAAAACATATTAATTTATTATGCTTATATAAGGTCTTTCCTACTTATTTTGTTGGTAGTTTTATCATATTAAACACTACACAGAACTTCATAGGACTTACCATGAATAGGATGTCTTATAAAAATGATTTTAGCACTTTTTATGGAGTTAACTCTCCGTTTGTCTGCTAATTATTCCACGTTTGTTTTTCTCTACAGCTCTGTGTATGGAGCACAGATGGATGGGAGAAGCAAGCTAGTAAGTTCTTGCAAATCCCAAATGGCCGGGCAGCATCTCCTCATGCGGAGACTCGTGTTCAGTTTCACCTAGATCAGATACATTTGCTGGCAGTTCATGAAACACAGATAGCAATATTTGAAGCACCAAAACTAGAATGCCTAAAGCAGGTGTCTGAGCTTATTTGCTGTATAATATATATTTTCTAGATTTTTATTGCTTACAATCTATGTTTAAATCAAGTGCACTTCAGGAGGTAATTGCATTTAGAATATTTTCATGCATGTATTTAGGAGTGGGCTGGCAATGCCAAATTCAACCTTTTAGAAATCGTTTTGCTGCTAGTACAGTCTGCTATTTGTCAATAGAACCTTTTTTTTATTTTTTTTTGGGGGGGGGGGGGCTAATTTTGAGGTTATTAATATTGTTTTGGAATTGTTTTCTCAAACAGTGGGTCCCTCGAGAAGCCAGCGGTCCAATTACTCATGCAACATACTCCTGTGACAGCCAATCGATATATGTGAGTTTTGAAGATGGAAGTGTTGGTGTGCTTACTGCTTCAACACTCAGATTGAGATGTCGAATTAGTCCCGCAGCATATTTACCTCCAAATCCAAGGTGCTTTTTCTCTTTCTATTTATTAAAACAGTCATAAACACAATTTTGAGTTAATAGTTAATTATCATATCTTGATTCAATCCAATACGTTTTGTGGTGGAAGTTTCTAACAATGCACCTTGAACAGCTTGAGAGTTTTTCCACTTGTCATTGCGGCACACCCATCCGACCCAAATCAATTTGCTTTGGGATTAACAGATGGTGGAGTCCAAATTGTGGAGCCATTGGAGTCGGAAGGAAAATGGGGCACCTCTCCTCCAGCTGAAAATGGTGCTGGACCAAGTACCACATCAGGTGTAACTGGTTCAGAACCTCCCCAGCGGTGACCAGCACACGTGCAGGTATTGATAGAAAGGATATAACCAAAGCATCCATCTCTAGCATGCATTTTTATCATATGCTCCCTGGTGTCATGTTAAAAAGAAATTCTCAAGGGGAAGCTTCAGAAGTATAATGGATTGGTATGAATCGCATGACATCCTTTTTGCAGCCAAGGCATATAGTGTTGATTTCAGGGATTTTGGTGTAAATTTAGGAGATGTTGGCTTAGAGAAGGTGGGTCTGTCTGACTATAGACTTGAAAAAAAAAGAAGCGAAATCAGACAAAATTTCTGTTGGTTTATAACTAGGAATCCTGGCGGGTTTCCCATTATTATTTAGCCTTCTAGAAACTATATTAATTATGTTTATTTTTTTGCTTATGCTTCGGGTTTTTTTTTTTAAATTAAGAAATTGTTTTAACGGCTATTATTTGTCCGTACCGTGTAATATTTGGATGTGACACGAAATATGATACGGAAAAAAAATGATATAAAGACGACACAAACAAATAAGGTGAATTATAGAATGTTTATAAAGTAGTTGAGTTGAGTTGGTATTTCCCTTTAAGTGTGTTTTCATTTCTGATTTATTAATACTATGGATTGAAAGTAATTAAAGTAAAAGTTAAAAAGTCAAATAAAGTAAATCATATGTAAAATAAATAGTGGAAAAGAAGGGAAAAATTTAAATTATTTAAAAAAAAACGCATATTTAAAATTTGTTTTCTTTTACTTTCTTAATAAATTGAACGATATTTATTTTTCCTTACTTTCCTAGTTTATATTATAAAGTCAATCCAAATATAGGCTAATGTAATTTTTATTTCTTAAAATGTTAGTTTTGTGATTTTAATTTTATTAATTTGAATAGTTTAATTTAAATATAATAAAATATAATTTATTCAAATATAATATTTTTTTAAAGTAAAATCAAATTTACAATTTTAAGCCTTAACAATTTATTCTTATATTTTTTATAAGAAACAGATAGAAGGTGGAATCAGTTTGACTTTCAATCTCTTAGTCGGTTGAATTGGATGGTTCAAACAAATACTTATTATAAAAATTATAAATTTTAAAAAGATTAAAATGTTAAATATTAAAATATGAAGAAATTCATATTTACAAAAATTAAAGATAAAAACAGACTGAAGAATTGTTAAAAAAATAAAAATAAAAATTTCATAAAAAAAAGTTAGTTAACTAGAATAATCTTAAATATATAACCATCAACGTAACATCTATTATAAATATGTATTTTTTTATTAGTTAATGTGCGATAATTTCAATATATGATTAGTTGTATTCATAAAAAAATCTCTCTATTGAGCCCACGTGATAATACTAACCATAGGGTTCGACCAAGGTTAACTGGCTCAAAGTATTATTATGTTATCACACAATGATAATTGATAGAGGCGGTAGGTTTTGTTTAAGGACCTTCTCCCATTTAATATTTTAAAAACGATACAAGGTTTTAATTTCAGTTTCAACTAGGAATGATTAAATATGCAAACAAGTACACATAACATGCTTAATCATGTATGTATAGACACGATTCTCAATTTATCAACATTCAATTATTCATAATATTCATAAATACCAAAATTATAATTAAAATCAATCAACTCTATTCGTCCTAAGAAAAAAAAGTAAAATAATTAAAAATTACAATAACTTTTCAAAAGCATTATTTGGGTCTTCTACGTTAAACCCAAACACCTTGAATATCCGAAAAGAACTTGTGCACCAACACCATGATAACCAAAACTAAGAGTGAACAATCTTGTGAGCCCAACAGTTTTTCGTTATTGTTATGAACTCCGCTGATCAGCGATCGCCATTGTCAGATTGTCAATGTAATGTCTCGAGATAAGGCCTAGAAGTTTTGGCCTTGCAAGTGAGGGTTCGCCAAAAGAATATCAGTAAGGAGTTCACTGGAGGTACGGCAAAGCAGTGTACTCCAAATGATGTGGTAAGGGGGTGCGCTAAATTCATTGCAAGTTGTGTTCGCCAATCAAAGTCGAATCATACTTGAATTAAGAAATTAAGATATTGTGTATCTAAGACACTTTTCATGCACGTAACCTTCTTCTAAATCGATTTGGTTTTCCTAAGTCAAGTAGGGCATTCAAAGAATACTAAGACACTTGTTTCCTATAAATACAACCCTTATTCCATGAAAATTCTCTCATCGATTATTCTATTGTCAAGTTTCTGTTCAGAACCAAGTTCGTAGAAACCAAGGTAAGTCTTTGTCCTGTTAGAGTTGATTGTCCAGGAAGTTAGGTTTGCTCGTATATTTGTATATGTTTTGTTTATTTAGTAATTTGTATATATTCATGTATGTATGTTGCGAATCAGTCGGACCATCTACCAACAAAGATAAAGGCAAAACAAAACTCGTTTAAATTTCTCAGCTTTTCAGTGAGTGTTCAGGGTTCATTATTGTGTGCGAATTGCTATATTTTCCAAGAACTTTGGGTTTTTAAACTAAGTCCCAAGAGTAAGCTTTTCTATAAAACTTTGTTTTCAAGTTCTGAGATTCTGTTTTCAAGCTACGTTTTTAAAGTTATTTTTATGCGTGCTCCTATGTGAGTCTAAGTTTTAAGATATGTTTTTATAGTATGATTTTATAAACAGTGTTTACGAGCTTTTATGCGAGATCTATATGAACAAGTGCTTTTATGCGAGCTCCTAATACGAGCTTATATGTTGGATATAATGGCATGCCATAGGATTGTGAGTACTCATATGCAAGTTTCTGATTTAGGTGTTAAGGCCCTAGAACATGTGGAAGGATAAGGGAATGTCGAGCTATGCTCCATTCACAGGGATATGTTGGCGTACAGAAGAGTGTTTAGCTTATCACTACACTTATGAGACATGTTAATGACTCTCTGAGTCACAAGTGAGACACTATAAAGAGATCTGCTTATCCAACAAAAAACAAGTGCAAGTGATTATGAACAAGTTTTTATGAAATTGTTATTAACAACACAAGTATAAGAATAAGAACAAGCACAAGCACAAGCACAAGCAAATGTTTATGTTTTGAGTTTTCCTTTTAGAAACAAGCCAAGTTTTTAAGTATAATTTCTAGTAAAGTACATATGAATCTGTTTCAAAGTTATATGACAAGTATGTAACTGCAAATTGAGTCTCGCACCCTTACATCGAGCCCAGCTCACAAAACAGTTTTCGAACTAAGCTTCTGTTTTAAACACCATATTTCTTAAGGCATGTTTTATCGATTCTTGTATATCACTAAGTTCTCAATGAACTCATCCGCTCCTCTCTTACTTCCCAGGTAAGTAGGTCACGGATGGCAGTGGCGAGGTAGATGATCTAGGAAAGGCTAATTCCTGAACATAAATCTGTGGACCCGGGAAAAAGGCGATAGGTTTATTTGTGTGGGTTTAGTTTTATTAACGTTGCTACTGTTATTAAAACAATTTCCTTAAAGTTTAATTTTATTTTCGCAAAACCTTAAATTAAACCCTTGTTTTTAAATTCTTCTTTTCGGTACAAATAAAGTTTAATGTTCATTATTCCTCCTGGCATATATGCTATGTCATATTATTTTAATTGTAATGACCTGAAATTTATCGGTATCGAAAATCGAGTTTTTGGCCTACTATTTCAGAAAATTGGGTTCATAAATATTTATTAGAAATATTTACGAATGTTAGTTGGGTGATTAATTAGATATTGGCTAGGTGGATTAGCTTGAATTAAGGTTAATTTAGTACAAGGACTAGATTGAATATAGTGTAAAATTTTAATTATAGACTAAAGAAAATTAGAGGGATTAAATTAGTAAATAACCCATAAAAAGGAATAGTGCCAAATGTATGATAAGAATTAAATACAAGTGCAAAAAGTATAATACATACATTTGTAATATATGTATGTATTTACTTATTATTTAAGTAAATAATAATTATTACTAAAATATAATATAATAATAATAAAGCATAAAATAATAATAAAAGAAACAAAAGAAAAAGAAACAGAAGCAATTCGAAAGTGGCAAGGAAGAAAAAGGAAAGAAAAAGAAAAGGGAAATTTAGGGTTTTAAAGCCTCAAGCTTAATTTGGTAAGTCAAATAAGTTCATTTCTTTATAATTTTGATGTTTTTGGAGTTCTAGAGACAAATATTACTTGATGTAAATGGAAATTTTTAAAGTGAGGAGATTTTTAAACATGGGTTATGTTGAACAAATTATTGAATTAGGGATTTAATTGAATAAATATCAAGTTAGAATTGATTAAGGGATTAAATTGTAAAGGAAGCTATAAGTTTTATATTTGAGGGACTAAATTGAAAGAAACTTGAAACTAGGGTCTGACAATGGATATCTAATGTTTAAGGTGAATATGATAGGAAATTGAATAGTAATGAAGTATGAATTGAGTGATAAAAGTAAAAGTGTTAATTAGGATTAAATTGAAAATTCAAGTTTGAATCGAATAAAAATTTAATAATATTTATTGTGAATTATTGTTGTATTAATAGTATAAATTGTTTAATTTCCGTAGCTAACGTAATACCAGAGACATCGACAAAGAAAGGAAAAAAGAAAGTTGACGAGGAGTAATCCGAAAAATTTACGGTTTGTATTTCTATAAACCAAACTTAATAATTATTTTTGCATTTATTATATATATATGGTAAGTGGTATAGAGGGAAGTATTGTTATTATTGTATTGAATTGATTTGAGTTGTGAATATCTAAATTGAAATGTATATTGATTGTTATCTGAAAATTAAAGTGAAATGAATACCCTATTAACAGTGTCGGGCTAGGTTGGATATAATTGGTATGCTATATGAGTGTACTAGGATACTTCGACCATGGGTCGATGAGGCACTAAAAGTGTCGTACTGTTACTTCGACTTTGTGTCGATGAGGCACTTCGTGTGTTGTACTGTTTCCGATGCTTCGGTTTATCCGATGAGGTACTATGTATCGTACTGCTACTGTTTACTTCGGCAAAGCCGATAAGGCACAATGTGCCTACTGGTGCGTTGGTTGGATCTGTGTATCCACCAAAGTCCGAATTATGTTAATAGGGGTAAATTTACTGTACTGGACATCTGAATGATTGTGCTGCTGTACTGGAAATCTACTGTTATTGATTGATATATTGTTGAACTGAATGTTTCATTGAGGAAGAATTTTGAATATAAGTAGTGGTATTAGATTTGAAGTTAATAGCTTAAATGCATATTGTGTTAATAATGATTTAAGTGTTGGTTTATAGAAATACCACTGAGTGTATACTCAGCGTACAGTTTGTTTCCATGCGCAGGTTAGGTATGAAAGCGACTAACAACTCAGCATCCAAGCCAAGCCCGAACTCAAATACTTGGTGACGTATTTTATTTTGAGAAAGGACATGTACCTAGGTTGTTTTTTGGAAGTCATTCTGAATGTGAATGTTAATAGTGTAAGAATGTTAATGGTTAACTTATGAATGCAAAGTTTATGTTTATAATATGGTCATTTATATAGTTTAATTTGAATTGATTCAATTAGTACCAAAGTACACTGTCTGGAAGTTTTATGTTAAACACTTACTAATACACTCGAGTTGGATCGTAACATTGATGATTTTAATGTGAAATGGATGTATTTATTCATGTTTAGGATTGGTTGAAAGATTGAATTTTAAGTTGTTTGTTATTAAAGTTTGCAGGGTTGGTAAACTTGAACTATAAGGTTCATTTTGAGTCCACACGGCCTGACACACGGGAGTGTGATCAGACCGTGTGAGACACACAGCACCTTACACGGCATGTGAGTAGACTGTGTGTCCCCTGTATCTAAAATAATGTAAACAGAATGCTTAGGAATGGCCACACGGGCAGAGCCAAGGATGTGTGTCTTAGTTGTGTAAAACTAGTTTGTTCATGAGCAACAAGTTAGAGAAGTACACGGGTAGAGGACACGGGCGTGTCCAAGCCGTGTGCGTCACATGGGGTGACAACATGGGCGTGTCTTAGGTTCACACAGGCGTGTGGTACTGTTCATTAAAGAAAATTTTATAAGCCTCTATTTAGGTCTCGATTTATTTCTAATATCTTTATTGAGCCCCGAATATCTATTTATGAGTCAATAAGATAAATTACTGAACTTTATAATAATTAATTTTATATGATTTGTGATATAAACTGTAGTGATCGGTAATGCTCTGTGATAAACCGTAATTTATACATATTTTTACCCTATGCTTGGCTTATTTATGGATGATTTTTCCTTGGTTTCATTGAATTTGATGCTCCTAATCCTTTAATTTCATGTTTTATACTCAGGAGAGCATTGGAAAGCGAAAAGAGCAATAAACGGGCCAAAAAAGGACAAAATAGGCCTAATTTAGAATGACACACGGCCTAGGCACTTCCACACGGGTGATCCACAAGCCAGTGTATGACACACGGGTAATCCACACGCCCGTGTGTCAGGTCTGTGTGTTATGGCCGTGTCGACTAAGAACCAACTCAGAATAGCACACGACTTGAACCCCCTCACACGAGCGTGGCACACGGCCGTGTCACTGTCGAGCCCAAGTTTAGTTCTACTTGGAAAAAGGCTAATTTTGGGCTATTTTGGGCATTCAAAAGTCTATATAAAGACCCTATTAGAGGATTAGAGGGGACACGCAGAGTAGAAGGCAGAAAATACTAAAAGAAAGCCATCGGAATCAGCTCGTGTAATGACCCATTTTCAGTAAAATCGAAATAGTGGTTTCGTGACCACAAATCCGATCTAAAAAGAAAATTTATTTTAATATTGTGCCATATTCTATATTACGATAGGAATACTGCATGAAAATTTTGATAGGAAAAATTTTATTGATTATATACTTAAATTGATAAAAAGAGAAAAGAAAAAAAATGCATTCTCGGGACTCCGTTCCGATAAATCGGATTCGTAAATATTTATTACAAATATTTATGAAGCTAGTTGTGTGTCTAATTTAGTTTTGATTAGGTGAATTCGACTTAATTAGAAGTAATTAGGAAAAACGGATTAGATTGAAATAAGTGTGAAAGTTTAATTATAGATTAAAGAAAATAGAAAGGACTAAATAGGCAAATAAGCCATTATTATAAAATGAGGCGGTTTAATGTTGAAAAAAAATCTAAGATATTTTTGATATAAAAATATATATTATATATTATATTAACTTAATATTTAAGTATTAATATATAATATATTATATTATTATATTATATATAATATAATATATAAAACATAAGTAAAGTGAAGAAACATAATAGAAAGAAAAAAAAAACAAAACAGAATAGCAGGGACGAAATATAGAGAAAGGGAGAAAGAAAAAGAAAAAAAGAAAAATTTAGGATTTCAAGGGTTCAAATTCAATTTGGTAAGTCAATTTAATTCATTTTCTTATAATTATTGAGTTTTTATGATCCTAGAACAAAATACTATTAGGTATATGTTGAAATTTTGAGAGTTAGTAGATTTTTTTAATATAGTTTATGTTGAATTTATGGATAAATTAGAGATTGAACTTATGAAAAATTCAAATTAGAATTGAAAAAAAAAGATTGAATTGTGAAATAGATTGCAATAGGGAGTAGATTATAAGAAGTTTGAAATTGGGGTTTATTAGTGAAAATTTGGGAGTTAAACTAAGTTATAAGTAGAATTTAAATAAAAATTAAGTATAGATTGTAATAGAAATATAAATAATTTTAGTTATGGAATAAATTGAAATGTAAGTTAATGTAAGAAATGATGAATTTATTATATCATACATGTTTATTTTTTTTAATAGCATAGGAAAGTCATTTAATTATTTTTCTCTAACATATAAATGTTATATGTTTTATATGAAATTGAAGAGAAAGAAAAGAAAGGAGAGGACCTAATTGAAGAAAAAGGAAAAGAGAAGGCTAAGGAGTGAATGAAGACATCATCTCAATCTTTTTGTTGTAAGTACTACAAGATTTTTTTAAATTAATTTTATTTAGATGTTTATATTGTAGTATAAAATTATTTAGAAATAAAAATGTAATATATATGTATATATTTAAATTTATAAGTAAATAAATAATAATAATAATAGATTATGGAATTAAGAAATTTGAAAAGAAAATTATAATTGGAGAATATAAGAAGTTATATTGTTTGAACATTAAGTAATAATGTTGTGACAAAAATATACGTGTGAAAAAGATGTGATATTTGTGAATTGTGTAATATGCACTAAATTGTAATGATGAATAAATGAGAAATTTTTTTTGAGATATTTATGTAAAGTATTTAAATGTATGAAATTCAGTTTTAATGCCCAAGTAGATGAATTTAGAACTACTAGGATGTTAGTGGCATGCCATTAAGGAACTCTAGCCCGCTATCTGATTATTAGCACATTAGTGCTCTCCGTTCTATTATTAGCACATTAAGTGCTCTATGTTTAGCACATCTGTGCTCTCTGTATAGCACTTTAGTGCTCTCTGTTCGTTTGTGCATAATAATGCACTTCTGTATTTGTTCCGTATATCCAGTGTGTTCTATTAAGTCTACTTTGGGCTAAAGTTATAAGTTGTAAACCAAAGCGAATTATCAATGTACTAAGGTAAGTTTTATAACTTATATAATAATAAATTAAATTTTGTTAATATAAGACACAACTAAAGAAACTTATATGCATATAAATATATATTGATCAAATGGGATTATAATATTTTAATAGGATTTATTTGCCTATTTATTCTTGTAGTGCTTACTAAGTCTTCACCGGCTTAACGCGTTTAATTTTAATGCGTAGGTACAGTTAGTCTCGAAGAGGTAGAGTCGGCTAGAAGATCTCTCATCTCATCACATCCTCAAAAGCTTCATAAGTAGGTACCATATTTTGAAATTAAAAGTGGCATGTACATAGGTGTTATTTTGATCACATCAGAATGTTACAAGACTTTTGTTGTAAATAAAAATGGTAATTAGTATTTTAATGTTTATACTAATGAAATGGTACAAAAGTTTATATAGTATATATGGTATTGGTTGTTTTTGGTTTGAACTTGCAGGGGGTTTTATACAAAATAAGCAGAAATGCTGCCGAAATTTTGAAAAAAAAAATCGTTCCACTTCTAATACGTATTTTGGGCCTCGAGGGTCTATTATAAAGACTTAAAAGTTAAACTATGATATGAATGTTATTTATTTATGAATTATTTCTAAGTTATCCAATATGTCCGATAATGCTCCGTAACCCTGATCTGGTGACTGTTTAGGGTTAAGGGGTGTTACAGCTTGGGAGCAGGATCTACATCAAGACTGAAGATTTTCATCCAATTTCCTAGAAGTTCTTTGGGTTTCTTTATGTTTTGTTGTTTTCCAAACTTTGAGATGTTTTCCATTATTATTATGAAACAAATTCCTTAAATACCTAAGGAAGATAAAACCTAAGATGAATCTTATTATTATTTGAGTTATATGATAAATATTTGTTTTTATTCTTAATTGTGAATTTAACCATTGCTTTAATATTCCAGAATATTAATTCAGGTTTTTGATGTGCTTATTCAGTGGAGCAAAAGTCCCTGTTTAAGAGTAGATAATTCATAATTAAGCGGAGTTGCAAGCAATCCTAGAAATAGATGACATAAATCTCCCGGATTAGAGTCAAATCTAATAAGGGAATCCATAGATCGAGTTAATACGACAATAGGGATTTTAATTAGAAAGAGATTTCGATTAATCAACCTAGAGTCAGTTGTTTTTAGTCTTGAAAGGGATATAACATAAATCAGGGATTTCTACGGATTAAGTCAAGTGAATAAATCGTCTAACTCAGAAATAATAAGTGAAGTCTAGATGGATTCTTCCTTGGGTATTGTCTTCTCTATTGGTTTTCTAAAAAGTATTTTCAACTTTAATCTCTGTCGCAATCTTAGTTAATTTAGATAATTAGTGTTAGTTTAAAAACATTCTCTTAATTATTGGGCTAGATAATAAAAAGATAGTAATTACTAGTACTTTTAGTCCTCGTGGATACGATATTTTTGGTCCCACCATAACTATACTACTGTTCGATAGGTGCGCTTGCCTTAGTTGAATTTTGTTAGTTAGTTTCACGACCATCACTCTGTAATCCTATTTCGATGTCGGAAAAGGGTTAGAGGGTGTTATATTTAGTGGTATCAGAGGTATTCAGGTTTACCCGATTCTCAGACTAAATCGAGCTCAGAATTGAGTCTAGAGGTACATGCCATAGTTGAGTTAAATTTGAATCGGGATTGGATGCTGATATACATATACTGAATTATCGTTATTTTTGTTTTATAGTTAAAGATGTTTGGTGAAAATATTGAAGAATCTGATCAAGAAATGTTTAGTGAAGAGGATGAACCATATGATATGAATGAATCAGAATCTGCAACACCTAGTGTAAATCCGATAGGTAATCAACCACCAAATATTGAAAAGAGTGATACTAGAGAAAGAGATAATACAGAAATACTTCGAGTGATAGTTGATGCTCTTCAAATAGCATAGGAACTATACCTACTATAACTCTTACCCCTCTAACTCGATGAGCCCCGATTAAAGAGTTGTGAAAGTATGGTGCTATCGAATTTCTGGGATCGAAGGGAGTTGACCCGTTTGTAGCTGAAAACTGGATTGAAACTACAAAGAGAATTTTGAAGAAATTTGAATTACCCCACATGAAAGCTTATTGTGTGCTGTTTCTTTCTTACAAGGAGAAGCGTGTGTATGGTGGGAATCGGTAACTCAACATGTATCAGAAGAATAGATAGGTTGGGAGTTCTTTCTAAGAGAGGTTCAAAAGAAATATTTGGGAGAATTATATATGAAAGACAGAAAACAAGATTTCTTAATGCTGAAACAAGGTGACATGTCCGTAGCGGATTATGAACGGGAATTTTTGAGATTAAGCAGATATGCAATTGAATTTGTACCGACTGAAGCTGATAGATGCAAACGGTTTTTAACGAGGACTACATGATGAATTACGATTACAGTTGGTGTCCCTACAGATTACTGAATTTGCAGATTTAATTGAAAGAGCCAAAATGGTTGAACAAGTGTTAGGGTTGACAACAAGCCTAAAATTTCTCGTTCACTTGGGAAACGTCCTGGAACTACGAGCTCTAATCCACAACTTATGAGATCAAAAGAATTTCGAAGTAGTGGAAGATTTGGTTCTAGATTAGATAGAAGTGACAGAAGTCGTGGTAGACAAACGACAATTTCCACTAGTAGTGTCAGAGGGCCATCCAGAAATACTAAAGTTCCAGAATGACAACATTGTAGGAATAAACATCGGGGTAAGTGCTGGAGATTAATTGGAGGTTGTTTCCGATGTGGATCCACTGATCATTTTGTAAAAGATTTCCCAAAGATTGATAAAGCAGCACCAACAGTATCACAGAGATCTGAATCTATTTTCAGAGGTCGAGGGTCAAGCAGAGGTGGTTCAGTCAGTAGAGAATGTGCTAGAAGAACAAGTGAAGTTGCCACTCAATAATCAGAAGGAGATGCACACGATGTGGTGATAGGTATATTTCTATTGCATTCAGAACCCGTTTATACTTTAATAGATCCGGGGTCGTCACATTCTTATGTTAAATTCTTATGTTAATACAAAATTAGTTAAGACAGGAAAATTAAAACCGGAACTGTCTAAAGTAACAGTGGAAGTGTCTAGTCCTCTGGGGAAAACAATGTTAGTGAATCAAATACGTCAAAGAAGTCCATTAATGATTCAAGATAGAACTTTTCCTATTGATTTTGTTGATTATGCCATTTGGCGACTTTGACATTATACTGGGTATGGACTGGCTATCAGAACATGGTGTAATTTTAGTCTGTTATAAAAAGAAGTTCACTGTTCAGAATGAAAGCGGTGATCAGATTGAAGTAAATGGTATTCGGACCAGTGGATCAGTTCGTATTATCTCGACAATCAAAGCTAGTAAGCTTCTTTATCAGGGTTATGCTGCTTTCCTAGCATATGTTATTAATTCAGATTCGTTGGAGAGTAAATGTAGCAAAATCTGAACTGTGTGTGAATTTCCTAACGTATTCCCTGAAGAATTACATGGATTACCTTCTGATCGGAAAGTTGAATTTGTGATTGAAGTATACTCGGGTACAGATCCAGTGTCAATACCTCCATATCGTATGTCACCAACTGAGTTGAAGGAGTTGAAGGTACAACTGCAAGATTTATTGGATCGAGGTTTTATATGACCTAGTACATCACCGTGGGGAGCTCTAGTATTATTTGTTAAGAAAAAAGATGATTCGATGCAGTTATGTATTGATTATCGACAGTTGAATAAGGTGACTGTCAAGAATAAATACCCATTACCTCGTATTGATGATTTATTTGATCAATGGAAATGAGTTTCTGTGTTTTCAAAGATTGATTTAAGATCGGGCTATTATCAGTTAAAGGTAAAAGAAAGCGATGTACCAAATACTGCATTTCGAACACGATATGGGCATTATGAATTCTTGGTGATGCCATTTGGGTCAACAAATGCTCCGGCTGCTTTTATGGACCTTATAAACTGAATTTTTCAGCCGTGCTTGGATCAATTTGTAGTTGTTTTTTATTGATGACATTTCGGTATATTCAAAGTCTGAATCTAAACATGATTAGCATTTTCGAATTGTTTTGCAAACTTTACGGGAGAAACAATTGTATGGGAAATTGAGTAAATGTGAATTTTAGTTGTAAGAGGTAGTATTTCTTGGTTATGTGGTATTAGCAGAAGGAATTATAGTGGGTCCAAAGAAAATTGAAGCAATTGTGAAGTGGAAAACTCCCAAAAATGTGTCAGAGGTACGTAGTTTTCTCAGTTTTGCTAGATATTATCGAAGGTTTGTGAATGGATTTTCAAAAATAGCTTTACCGATGACGAAATTATTAAAAAAGAATGTTCCATTTGTTTAGAATGAGCAGTGTCAGAAAAGTTTTGAAACACTATAGCAGATGTTAACAGAAGCACCGGTGTTGACTTTACCAGAATCGGGAAAAGATTTCATTGTGTATAGTGATGCTTCCTTAAATGGTCTCGGATGTGTACTAATGCAAAGTGGGAAAGTGATAGCTTATGCTTTCCGACAATTGAAACCACATGAATGTAATTATCTGACTCATGATTTGGAGCTAGCAGCTGTGGTTTTTGCTCTGAAGATTTGGAGACATTATTTGTACGGTGAGAAATGCTACATTTACACTGATCATAAAAGTCTCAAGTATCTTCTGTCACAGAAAGAGTTGAATTTGAGACTGCGTCAGTGGATAGAACTTCTAAAAGATTATGATTGTGTTATTGACTATCATCCGGGTAAAGCTAACATGGTAGCTGACGCATTGAGTAGAAAAGCATCAATTGAATTGCGAGCAATGTTTGCATAGCTCAGTATTAATGATGATGGAGGTTTACTGGCTGAACTAAAAATTAAACCAGCAATGTTCGAACAAATCAAGTCAGCTCAGTTAAAAGATGACAAGCTAATGAAGAGGAAAAAAATGGTTCTGAGTGGTGTAGCAGAGAATTTCAGCATTGATGAACATGATTGTCTGAGATTTCGTAATCAGATTTGTGTTCCGAATATTTCAGAATTGAAAGAGTTAATACTCTGAGAAGCACATGACAGCCCATTTGCATTACATCCTGGAGGAACAAAAATGTACCGAGATTTACGGAAATTGTATTGGTGGCCAGGTATGAAAAGGGATATAGTGGAATTTATGGCTAAATGTTTGACATGTCAACGAGTCAAAGCCGAGCATTAGGTTCCAACTGGTTTACTTTAGCCTATTAACATTCCTGAATGGAAATGGGACTGTATCATAATAAATTTTGTAACAGGGTTACCATTGTCATCAAGCAAGAAAAATGTTGTTTGGGTGATTGTTGATCGGGTTACAAAGTTAGCCCATTTTATAGCAGTTAGAACGGATTGTTCACTTCAAAAACTTGCGGAAACTTATATCCAAGAAATTGTGAGACTGCATGGTCTTCATGTATCGATAATTTCAGGCTGAGATCCATGATTTACATCGAGGATTTGGAAACAGTTACATGAGTCTCTTGGTATTCGACTTCATTTTAGTACAGTTTTTCATCCACAGACCGATGGACAGTCAGAACGAGTTATTTAGATTTTAGATGATATGCTCCGAGCTTGTACCATTGATTTTGAATCAGGTTAGGAATGTTATTTACTGTTAGTTGAATTTGTATACAATAACAGTTTCCAATCAAGTATTTAAATGGCACCATATGAAGCTTTATATGGTCGAAGATGTCGGTCAATAGTGTGTTGGACAGAATTGAATGAGAAGAAAGTGATTGGACCAGAATTGGTTCAAGAAACAAAGGGTACTGTCAAGAAAATTTGAGAAAGACTGAAAGCAACTTTTGACTGGTAGAAATAGTATGCAGATCTGAAACGTCGGGGCATTGAGTATTCAGTTGGGGACAAAGTATTTCTCAAAGTTTCTCCTTAGAAGAAAATTTTGAGATTTGGTCAGAAAGGTAAATTAAGTCCACGATATATTGGACTATACGAGATTGTGGAAAGAGTTGGACGGGTGGCCTATCGATTGGCTTTACCTCTGAAATTACAGAAGATTCATGATGTTTTTCATGTCTCTATGCTCAGAAGATATCGATCAGATCCATCTCATATTATTTCTACTGAGGATATTGAAATTCAACCTGATTTGTCGTATGAAGAGGAACTGGTTAAAATACTAGCCTGAGAAGTAAAAGAATTGCATAATAAACGGGTTTTCATAGTGAAAGTATTATGGAAAAGTCATAATATTGAAGAGACAACATGGGAATCGGAAGATACAATGAGATCCCAATACCCCCATCTCTTTTCAGGTAAATTTCGAGGACGAAATTTATTAAGGGGGAGAAATGTAATGACCTGAAATTTATGGGTATCGAAAATCGAGTTTCTGGCCTACTATTTCAGAAAAATAGGTTTTTAAATATTTATTAGAAATATTTACGAATGTTAGTTGGGTGATTAATTAGATATTGGCTAAATGACTAGATTGAATATAGTGTAAAAGTTTAATTATAGACTAAAGAAAATTGAAGGGACTAAATTAGTAAATAACCCAATAGTGCCAAGTGTATGGTAAAAATTAAATATAAGTGTAAAAAGTATAATACATACATTTGTAATATATGTATGTATTTACTTATTATTTAAGTAAATAATAATTATTACTAAAATATAATATAATAATAATAAAGCATAAAATAATAATAAAAGAAACAAAAGAAAAAGAAACAGAAGCAATTTGAAAGTGGGAAGGAAGAAAAGGGAAAAATAAAAGAAAAAGGAAACTTAAGGTTTTGAAGCCTCAAGCTTAATTTGGTAAGTCAATTAAGTCCCTTTCTTTATAATTTTGATGTTTTTAGAGTTCTAGAGACAAATATTACTTGATCTAAGTGGAAATTTTGAAAGTGAGGAGATTTTTAGAGAAAAATAAAAGAAAAAGGAAACTTAAGGTTTTGAAGCCTCAAGCTTAATTTGGTAAGTCAATTAAGTCCCTTTCTTTATAATTTTGATGTTTTTAGAGTTCTAGAGACAAATATTACTTGATCTAAGTGGAAATTTTGAAAGTGAGGAGATTTTTAGACATGGGTTATGTTAAACAAATTGTTGAATTAGGGATTTAATTGAATAAATATCAAGTTAGAATTGATTAATGGATTAAATTATAAAGGAAGCTATAAGTTTTATGTTTGAGGGACTAAATTGAAAGAAACTTGAAACCAGGGTTTTACCATGGATATCTAATGTTTAAGGTGTATATGATAGGAAATTGAATAGTACTAAAGTATGAATTGAGTGATAAAAGTAAAAGTGTTAATTAGGATTAAATTGAAAATTGAAGTTTGAATTGAATAGAAATTTAATTATTTATTGTGAATTATTGTTGTATTAATAGTATAAATTGTTTAATTTTCGTAGCAAACGTAATATCGGAAACATCGACAAAGAAAGGAAAAGAGAAAGTTGACGAGGAGTAATCCGAAAAATTTACAGTTTGTATTTCTATAAACCAAACTTAATAATTATTTTTGCATTTATTATATATATATATGGTAAGTGGTATAGAGTTAAGTATTATTATTATTGTATTGAATTGATTTGAGTTTTGAATATCTAAACTGAAATGTATATTGATTGTTATCTGCAAATTAAAGTGAGATGAATACCCTATTAACAGTGTCGGGCTAGGTTGGATATAATTGGCATGCCATAGGATTGGAAGTGTACTGGGATACTCCGACCATGGGTAGATGAGGCACTAATAGTGTTGCACTGTTACTTCGACTTTGTGTCGATGAGGCACTTCGTATGTCGTACTGTTTTCGATGCTTTAGTTTAATCCGATGAGGTACTATGTGCCGTACTGCTTCTGTTTACTTCACCAAAGCCGATGAGGCACAATGTGCCGTATTGGTGTGTTGGTTGGATCTGTGTATTCGCCAAAGTTCGAATTATGTTAATAGGGGTAAATTTACTGTATTGGACATCTGAATGACTGTGCTGCTGTACTGGAAATCTACTGTTATTGATTGATATATTGTTGAACTGAATGTTTCATTGAAGAAGAATTTTGAATATAAGTAGTGCTATTAGATTTGAAGTTAATAGCTTAAATGCATATTGTGTTAATAATGATTTAAGTGTTGGTTTATAAAAATACTACTGAGTGTATACTCAGCGTATGGTTTGTTTCCGTGCGCAGGTTAGGTACGAAAGGGACTAACAACTCAGCATCCAAGCCAAGTCCGAACTCAAATACTTGGTGACGTATTTTATTTTGAGAAATGGCATGTACCTAGGTTATCTTTTGGAAGTCATTCTGAATGTGAATGTTAATAGTGTAAGAATGTTAGTGGTTAACCCATGAATGCAAAGTTTATGTTTATAATATGGTAATTTATATAGTTTAATTTGGATTGATTCAATTAGTACCAAAGTACACTGTCTGGAAGTTTTATGTTAAACACTTACTAATACACTCGTGTTGGATCGTAACATTGATGATTTGAATGTGAAATAGATGTATTTATTCATGTTTAGAATTGGTTGAAAGATTGAATTTTAAGTTGCTTGTTATTAAAGTTTGCAGGATTGGAAAACTTGAACTATAAGGTTCATTTTGAGTCTACACAGCCTGGCACACAGGCGTGTGATCAGACCGTGTGAGACATACGGCCCCTTAAACGGGCATGTGAGTAGACTATGTGTCCCTTGTATCTAAAATAATGTAAACAGAATGCTCAGGTATGGCCACACAGGCAGAGACAGGGACGTGTGTCTTGGCCGTGTAAAACTAGTTTGTTCATGAGCAACAAGTCAGAGAAGTACACGAGTAGAGGACATGGGCGTGTCCAAGTTGTGTGCGTCACACGGGGTGACAACACGGGTGTGTCTTAGGTTTACACTGGCGTGTGGTACTGTTCGTTAAAAAAATTTTTATAAGCTTCCGTTTAGGTCTCGGTTTATTTCTAATATCTTCATTGGGCCCCAAATATCTGTTTCTGAGTCAATAAGATAAATTACTGAACTTAATAATGATTAATTTTATATGATTTGTGATATAAACTGTAGTGATTAGTAATGCTCCATAATCCTATTTTGATGTCAGAAAAGGGTTAGGGGTATTACATTAATTTTTCAAGAATATGTCTTAAAACTAAATGCAAGTCAGTTGGATTGCAAAGTATCGTTTCATGCAACCCCTGAATGTTTGCAACCCTTAACATGCATGTGAACCCTTGGAAATAATAATCTTACTATTTAGTGAACCCTATAAAAAGTATAGAACCCTTAGATGAACGTCCCCTTTTGTTGCGATGCCTGTTTTGTATGCGAACTCATGATGTTTGTTTATGTGCGAACTTAGGTAGTATGCAAACCTTTGATAATTTGCGCACTTGTGTTATTGTGTGAACTCATGTTTGTGTGAACTCATGTTTTACGTTGTTATGCGAACCTATGTTGCCGTACAAACCTTGATAATAACTTCTATGTACTTGTATTTGTGTTTGAGTATGCGTACCCTAAAATTCCCTGTTTATCTCTTTCATGTGTACCTTTAAGTTTCATTGTTTAAGTGACATGTGAATCCATTCCCTTTTTATTTTTGTAAGTTTGCATGTTTTACATTCTATGCATGATTTAATTTTGCTGTTGTGTTATAACTTAGCACATTATATGTTGTATATAAGAGGTGTGTTGGAGGTTAGGTTGTAAGTTAATGGAGAGTCACCCTGATGGCTAATATAGCTCACCAGATTTGGGTCAAACCAATTCATCCGAGTTTGGGATGTTACAGTTGACTAGCCACCGTGCCATGCTGTCGCTGCCCATGTCCGTCTGCCCTATTAGATCCACTTGCCAATGCCTTTGCGTTAGTGCCGATAACTTGTTTGTTGGTCGGGGTAGCTGCACACTTGTTGTACTGGTGTCACGACTCCCATGTCCCATATGGCTCGAAGCCCTGGCATGCTACATTGTTCACTTGGTTGGTCGGTGTGTCATACCTTGGGTCTTCTAGTCATTGGTGTTGCTCTTGGGTTTTTTTAGATTGACTGAGGCACGGTGCCCTAAAC
Source organism: Gossypium hirsutum (assembly GCF_007990345.1). Classification (NCBI taxonomy): domain Eukaryota; kingdom Viridiplantae; phylum Streptophyta; class Magnoliopsida; order Malvales; family Malvaceae; genus Gossypium; species Gossypium hirsutum. The sequence continues at coordinate 10,254,343 of NC_053429.1, forward strand.
AGTCTCACCTGGTTAGTCGCCACTTGGCTGGGCATGATGCTTGGCTATTATCACGTGACATGCGTGCTTGTTAGGGCGCAAAGCCCCAACACTTGGTGTGCCTTGGGGCACCTGATGGGGCACTATGCCCTAACTGTTGCTTGCTTCACACATCCAACTAAGGTGCCACGCCTCGACCTCTTGTGCTTGTTGCATGCCACAGCTATTTTCCAAACTAAACGGAGATCGAATGATGAACGAATATAAAATAATAAATATTCATTTATCCAAAACATGCATATAATGCAAGAATGTCACTTCTCATCAATTTAACCAATCAAAAATGAGAGAGAAGTAAATTTGGTAATCCGATTTACACTATAAACATAGCATAGCTCGACTCTAATACCAATTATTGAAAAATTTGATTTAGAAATTGAATTTGTTGCGTAGCTAAAAAATAATTTTTTTTAAATCTTGTGTTTGTGTTATTCATAGCAAGAAACCTTTTACTAAAATTGTACATGTGTTTTAGGATAGGCGGTCTAGATTGTTTCCTAGCTTTTTACCAACATGATATTCTCTGCTATTCTCAAACTTTGACTTGCCTAGAATGTAGGCTCTATGTAACACCCCTAACCTGTATGCGTCACCGAAACAGGGTTTCGGGGCATTACTAGAATTTACATATCATTTAACAAAAACTTTCAATTAAATATTTACCGATTCAATGCATCATATAAATAAATATATTACTATTCAATCGATATCTTGGCACTTGTCTAAGCATCAAACAACAACATTGTTAGTATACTTGAACATATTTCATATAAATTCAACATTGATATACTTATTTTCTCAACATGTCACAATTGAGTTTAATAATTGTCTCAACTTACATAATTTCCTTGTATCAACATATCAAAGATAATCATATATGTACATGTCATGAAACATATCATTTTCTTACCATTTCTTCATAAGCATATATCATTCATTTCATTATATCAATATTTCATGCACTATCATTTCCATATATTTTATGTATATTTATTCCAGTAATAGTTCATATCAAACTTAACATAAATTAAATTCTATGTACCTGTACTTATTTCGTTTATCTAACTTCATAATTATTTCTTACAACTATTTTGTACATATATTTCCTTATGACCAATTCTTGTAAACATTTCACACAACCATTTTGTACAACCAATTCATATAACCATTCATCATCTGATACATATTACCTAGATATCAATTGTTCAATAGATGTCATAGCGTCTCTCATCCACAGTCTTATTTATCTTCGACATGATGCTATAGTGTTTTCCAACTATGGTCTTTATTCATTTATATCTTTCAACCATGGTCTTATTTATTTCCTGTCATGTTGCCATGGTATCTTTCAGCCATGGTCTTTTCACTTCCTATCATGTTGCCATGGTATCTTTCAACCATGGTCTTATTCATTTTCTGTCATGCTTCCATGGTATCTTTCAACCATGGTCTTATTCATTTCCTGTCATGTTGCCATGGTATCTTTCAACCATGGTCTTATTCATTTCTCATCATATTGCCATAGTATCTTTCAACTATGGTCTTACATATCTGAATCGTGATGCCATAACGTCTTTCAGCTATGGTTACTCGTCTGAATCACGATGCTATAACGTCTTTCAGCTATGGCCTTACTCGTTTCTGGTATGATGCCATAGTCCAACTATGGTCTTATACATGTATTGCCATGGCTCAGCTATGGCCTTACATTCGTAGTGTCATATCCCAAATATGGTCTTATCAGCAAGATGCCATAGCCTAGCTATGGTCTTACACATATACTGTCATGGCCCAGCCATGGTCTTATCCATCAATTCATCACTCTGATCACTAAACGATCATATTCAATTCAACGTTCTGCTAAATTTGAACTTTTGATCCGATTTCCATAATTTAACAATATTTATAATTCAATAGAAAATATATGAAATAATACATTATATCATTCCTAATTTAACAAATAATCATGAAATTTCAACCATATGAACTTACCTGACTAAATTGCAGAAATACCAAGATTCAAGGGCATTTTGGTAATTTTTCATTTTCATCGCTTTTCCATCCGATCTTGATCTAAATTAATAATTCCATTCAATTTATTAACTTAGACAATAAAACAATTCATTTCATGCAATTTGATCATTTTTTACATTTCTACAAAATTACCCTTTAAACTTTTACTTTTATTCAATTAGTTTTTGAATCTAAAGCATGCAAATTATCCATTTTAAATGTAAGCCCTTACCAGCTGAATATTCATATATTTATTTTCCTCCTCTTCCTCTCCATTCCACATCCTTAATATATATAACATGCTTATATGTAACATTATCTATAATTTCACTATTTACTTATATGTTCATTCAAAGCTATCCACTTGAGTCATAGTGACTAAATTATTTATATCTCGAGTTAAAGAGTTCAAAATTAATATTAGCTTGATGTTATTGAAACTAGACTCGAATATCTTTCTACCATAAAATTTCCAGAATTTATACTTTAGCCAATAAGTACAGTAAAATCTTCAAAGTTATCTCTATTTTTCTGTTTGATAGCTTCAACCTTTCTTTACTAAAAATTAATTATCTCTTAGTGTGAGATTCAGATGATGTTCATGTTTGTTTCTCTTGAAAATATACTCATTAAGGATTTAAAAATATAAATTTAAGCCCATAATTATTTTTATCCAATTTTTTATGATTTTCCAAAGTCAGAATAGGGGAACCCAAAATCATTTTGACCTTGTCTCACATAAATTGTTATATCTCACAATCTACAATTCTATTACATATACCATTTCTTCTAGGTGAAACTAGACTAAATAATATTTAATTTTACGTATTATTTAACCTTAATTCAAACTCTATAATTTTTTGTGAATTTTCAAAATTAGACTACTGCTGCTGTCCAAAATTGTTTTAGTGCAACATGTTGATTACTAAGTTTATAACACCCTTATTCCCTTTCTCTATAATATTTCTCATCACTTTCTCTTACTTCCCTTTACTAACATATCAAGAACATTAAACTTTATATAAGAAAACTCTACTATAACATCATTTCCGTACTTTTTCAATAATAACAAACTTAAAAATATATTGAAATCTTCATGTTCTTACCTTGTCCTATTGATTTCAATCTTTAACTTGATTTCTCTCTTTCCTCTAGCTCTATTTCTTGAATCTAAATTGATAATCTAGCTCCCCATAGTCTTCTTTTCATCTTTCTCTCTTGATGGCTATAGAAATTTTTTTGATTTCAAAGTGAAAATGGTGAATTTTTGGTGAAAGGACCAAATTGTAAAGAAAAGAAAATTTTCTTTCTTTTCTTCTCTTTTAACGTTGGTTGCATGGAAAAGATGGATGAGAATTCCTCATTTTTCTTTCTTTATATACTAATATAATAATAATAAAATATCTTATTAAAATATTAATAAAATAATATTTATCTAATTAAATAATTATAAAATATCAAAATATCTCTAATATCATTATTGCCTTCTAGAATTCTCTCTCTTTCCAGTTGACCATTTTTCCCTTTATGATCTTTTAAAATTCCATCCTTGAGTTATCATTTAAATTTGGTAAAATTGTAGTTTAGTCCCTCATAATTCTTCATATATTCAATTTGGTCCTAATTCGTCCAATTTCCTTAGTTTCTAGATCATTCCACCCTTAAAATATTTACACTATTAGTTCTTTAACTTTTTCATATTTACACTTTAACCCCTCAAGTTTTGAATATTTACTCTTGTGCAATAAAACTTTTGTCACTTTTACAATTTAGTCATTTCTTGAATTAATACATCATAATATACTTCCCAATATTGACATAACTCAAAATTTCCCTTTTTGTCCCTTTATTTCCTTATTTTACTATATCAAGGATAATATCTTACTGTAAAAAAATTTCAGGGTATTACACTCTAATTCACGAACCGATAAACACAATAAAAGCTTCATTGGTGTTCCAATGGGGAAGATCAATATCTCTCTATGGGCTAAAAACCCAAAAAAAATCTCTCAAAGTTAAAATTTATTTCTAGAATATATTTCACTAATTTGGCAAAGTAACAACACTTAGTGTCACATGTTTGATCCAACCCATAGTCTCTATTTATAGAGAACATCACAAAATTCTTAGTTCAATAAGAAGCAAAAAATAAAAATATTTTAGTAGAAAAACTCATATCCCTAATGAGATAATAGTGGTGGGTGGCAACACACCTTATGAGATATTATATGTGCCACCTATCCTAAGGCCAAGTAGGCCTTAATGGACCTTTCATGTATTAGATACAATTATATGATCCATTTAACCTTTAAACTAACTCATATAATTTAACCAACCCAATAAATTGTTTTTATATTTTCAAACTATTATTTTATTCAGTTAATTCACTAAATTAAATTATTTTATCAGTCCAATTCTAATTTCGTTTAAGTCGTGACAACTTTACCATACCAAAATCTTGAGTAAATAAATTTAATTGTCTTGTTCAATAAAATTTTGACGATTAATTAATTTAATTTCCACTTTGAACTTTAATTATTTAATTAAAATCAATTAAATAATAATTTGAAGAAGTTAATTTAATCTCCAAGTCATCTCTTGCTCATCATTGTGGATAGTGATACATGTTAGATTTCTCTAATTCATCATTTCTATTCATCATATATGTAACAACTCGATTTTCAGTGGTCCCAGAAATGGTGGTTTTGAAACCCAGTTCTCTGATGATCGGGTCATTAAATATTATTGAATAATATTTATGAGTTAATTATAGTATTATATTGAATTTTAGTCTAGTGAATTTGTTAATCAGATAGTAGTTAAGGTATAAGTGTATTAACCCTAAGGTCAGTAGTGTCAGAAAATGAGGTACCGGGACCTCGTTTCTTTAAACCAAATCCATAAATATTTTTATTAAATATTTACAGAGTTGTTATAAATGTGAATTGAATTTTGGATAGGTAAGTTTACCAAATTAGTAACAAATAAAGTACAATAACAAAATAATAAAGGTAGTAAAAGTTAATCGCTAAAGATTTTTATTTGTTAAAGAAGCTTATTTAATAATTAAACAAGGTTCCATGTGGCAATTAGGTAATTTTAAATAGTGATGGACGGTTAGGTGAGTTTATTAGTAAATTTTATATTAAAATTATAAAATAAACACCTTTTTAATTATGAAAAAAATAAGTAAAACAAAAAGATGAAATGCGTTCGTTATTCTTTTCATCTTCTTTCCACTGAAAGCTCATCCAAAGAACCAACGAATCCATGATTAAATTCTCAAGCTTCTGATGTCTTGAATGGTAAGCCAATTGAGGCTTGTTTTTCGTAAATTTTATGTTTTTGTAATCATTGTAGCTTGATTAAGCTAACCCGGTTATTGAATAATAAAATCCTCAAAGTTTCTAAAAGCTACCATTGTTATTTTCTTGGAGTTTTTGATGTTAAATGATTGAATATTAAGCTTAGATGTTAAATATGACTAATTTGTAAAGTGAAATTTGTTAATTTTGAGCATAGGGATTAAAGAGTAAATATTTCAAAATTTGTATTGAAATTCTATAATTACTGACAATAGAGGGCCGTAGAAGGATGAAATTGAGATTTATTTTGAAATCGAGGCTCAAATGTGAAGGATATTACAATTTTGGTTTTAGAGACTAAATTGAATAAAATAGAAAACTTGAGGAAATATTTGATAAGTGAAATTTGATTGATACATGTCTATAGTAGGCTGCTAAATAATGTTTTCTATTGATAATTGAGTTAAATTATGATATAGATCGGGATTTAAACCAACTGGAGGATAATTGCGAAAATAAAAAAAATACAGATTAGTCCCTGATATCTTATAGGTTGCTATTCTTGCCAGTTAAGTTCATATGGTGTATTTATATTTTTATTCCTCATGTATATTATATTGTGAATGTTATCTATATAATATATGTTTTAGTGAACTTTGTATTGTTTACAATTTAGTACAAAAGGGTGAAAAAGGATTAAATTGAAATGGAATAACATGAACTTACAAGATGGAATTAACCCAGTTAAACTTCATAAATGTATTGTACACATGGCTACAGGTTGATTTCTAATGATTCTGAGATCCAACATTTGTTGCAGACTCGAAGATACATGTGACACATGTTTAGTTCGGACAAGTAACTTGATGTCGTTTTAAAGGTTTAACCCAGATGGGTAACCTTAAATGTATATACAACTCTGGCCTAGAAATGTGTAGCCCAGACGGGTAACCTGACACAAATATATGTTCAACTCGGACAAGCAATAGATGTGATTAACTACTGATGATTACCGAGTTCCAGCACTTGTTGCGGAATCGAAAATACATGTGACACAAGTTTAGCTCGGACGAATTTGATGTGTCGATAAAATGTTTAGCCCGAATGGATAACTTAACACAAATGGATATGATTAGCTTGAACAAGCATCAAACATGATTTGCACCTGTGTATTGAGTTCCTTTACAATATTTCGTTGGGTAATACAAAAGATGTGAAATTTAAAATTGATAAGTTACGAAATAAACTTAATGTTCAAATAAAGTGGAATGAAATATTTAAGTAATAAAATTTTGAGTATACATAGATGAAAGAAATGTGGTTAAATGTTAGTTAAATATTATGAAATGAAAAGCTTTGTACTTGATGTATTTTTATGTTTGATAAATTATATAATCTCACCTTGTGGAATTGTGTTGGTATTATAGGTAAACTTAGCTTGCACATTAGTTTAACATATGATTCTTAGTTAAGGTAAGTTAATTGTTTACATTGTATGAGCTTACTAAGTATTTGTAATACTTACTCCGTTGTTACCATTATTCTTGTAGATTTTGGACGTTCTGAATGTGTCATCGGATCTACGAGAAGCTGACACCATTTGTTTCCTGATTCGGTTGACTTTTAATGATTTTAAACTGATTATATGTGGCATGTACATAGGATTGTCAAGTGATTGTAATGTTGAATATGTTTTGTGGAAAATTATGGTATTGTTGAATTTTGAGCTCCCATGGTAAATTATGGATGTGATGAATTGCTTATGCTCATATTTGGTTTATGGATGTGCAAATATAGGTGACCAAATATGATAGGTTATGTACATATGAATTAACTTGTGGTATGAATTGGATACGTGTTATGTAATATTATAAATAAGTGGAATGATTAGTATGGAACCATGTTTCATTGTTGTGATTTGGTATCAAATGTGGCATATTGGTTAGATGTTTAGGGAAATGTTGTATGTTATGTTTTGACATGGTATTGATATGATTTGAACAAGTTTATATTGGCCAAAATGCATTTTAGGTCACTTTTAAGAGTTGGATTTGTAACAAGCATCAAATGACCTATTTTTGCACCAGACGGGCCGAAACACGACCGTATATCACACATGGGTTGGTGACACGGTCTTGTGCTTATTGGAAATTAGGAAGCAATTGTACCATACAGTTCCTGATAGTCACAAGGGCTGGCCACACATCCGTGTGAGCATTATAGATTTGGTCATTTAATTTTCTCATAGACTCAATTTGTTACATGGCCTAGCCACACAACTGTGTGACTTTTGATGAAATTTTTGGTATATTGATTCACATGGATTCTGGACACATGGTTGTGTGACTCCTATTTTACATAAGTGCCTTTATAGTTTGAAAATATTGTAGTTTGATCCTGTTTGTTCCTAGGTAATTTTAGAGCTTTCGCAAGCTTAATTTAGACTCGGTTTTGTTTGTAATGCATGATATTTGTAATAATTGCATGTTTATTTGAAATTTATGAATTTAGTTTTGCTTGTAATTGTTCCATTGACTGTGGTAATATCCTATAACTCAGGTTTGACGACCGAACCTTGTGAGGGATGTTACAATATCGGTTCATATGCAAATCATACAGGGTTATATGAGCTAGCAGAGGGATCGACTGAGTATATAAATTAGGCTCAAATAATTTGTAATCATGTTCCAACTTTTCGTCTATTAATTACAACATTACGTAGTCATGGAGCCAATCCACTAGATGTACCATGATTGAACTCTCCCAATTATATATTGTTACAAAAGCTTTTTATCAAGTGCTTGTCCAATAACCTTGTCATATGTATGTTACACTCATAGGCTACCCTTAATCTCTTTGGGTTCAATATATTCACCAAATATGATTTTATTTTTTATCTCATGATAATCATTACATATTTCTTTATGAAAGGTCAATAAATAACACATAGTAATCAAATCATCCGTCTTAGAAAAAAGACCCTTGGCTATGTTACTTTTCCATCTATCGTATAATGCCAATGAGAGGATATCATTTACCCTTTAATGGGCTATGAATTTCGCTATTGTAAATGAAGTCATGTCATGAAGAAGTCGTATATCCAACGTACCAACTTTCGGCTTTATTACCAATTGAACTCAACCTTCCAATACATCAAAGTATATGAGTCACGCACACATAGTGCTCACTGACTTAGGATTGAGGTAAGTCACATTACAAACATCAGAAATGAATAAATCCGTAAACAAATATAGATTTATTTCATTTGGGTCATGTCCAATGTATTGTCAGTCCAGAAAACCATATCTATGTCTCTATCTTTTGGAAGTCATTCTCTCTGATACTTAAGACAATTTATCTCATTGCTTGGACTTGATAGACATCATAATAGTCTTTGAACCGATTTTCTCACTTTTTATTCACCAAACTATGGACCATTTAGATTACCTACTAATATAAGTTGACTTCTCACATTATGATCAGACCACATAATGCAACTTAATATTATTTAAATGTTAGGTAATAAGTGAACCAATATTTGCTTATTCATTTTACTTTGCATGCAAAATCTATTGAGGACAAATACAAATGATATTAATGTGAACGATGAAACTTTATTAAACCATACTATTCAAAAATTACAAGTACATTATGATGAAAAACTACAATAAGGATACTAAATCTCAAGATATTTTAGACATGTTTTTTAATAACTTTTAAAAAGTTATATGTTTTTGAAAGTTTTTAATTTTTAAATATTTGTTGATGTGGCAAAATGTGTAACATCCTCATGAGGTACACATGGCAGCCATGTGTCGCTATCTGGTTGCGTCGTCAATCACGTTATTACTTAAAAGTAGAGATGGATGAATTTTTTAACAAAATGACCAAATTGCTCTTTAATCTAAAGTATATGGATTAATTTACCCATTTTTTAAGTAGAAGGAATAAAATATAGAGGTTTCCATAGTACATTTACTTAATCTTACTCATCTTTTAATTTCAACTCACTTAACAACACATTTTTAAATAAATAGGACAAAATATAATTAGTGTCTCGGTACAAGAGTAAAGTCTCATACTTTTAAAAAAATAAGACAAAATACAATTACTCTTCAAATATAAAGGTCTATGTTGTACTTTTACCAAAATTTTAAAATGAGTTAACAAGTGTACACGCTAGTAGAACAGGATTCAGGACAAGGATATTAAATTTTATTATTTTAACAATAAAAATAAATCGAATTATAGAGTCAAATTGGTTCGTTCGTTTTCACCCCAATGTCAAACGTCGTCGTCCTCGATAACGGCGGTGGCCTGATTAAAGCGGGCCAAGGAGGCGAGCGCGATCCCGCCGTCGTAATTCCCAACTGTCTCTACCGCCCTCTGACCTCCAAAAAGTTCCTCCACCCCTCCACTACCACCGAAGAAGACCTTACCTCCGCCGCTATCCGCCGCCCCATCGACCGAGGCTACCTAATCAACCCCGATCTCCAACGCGACATCTGGTCGCACCTCTTCAACTCCCTCCTCCATGTCTCCCCTTCCTCTTCTTCCCTCCTCCTAACCGAGCCCCTCTTTTCCCTCCCTTCCATCCAACGCTCCACCGACGAACTCATCTTCGAAGACTTCGGCTTCAACTCCCTCTTCGTCGCCGATTCTCCTTCCCTCGTCCACCTCTACGAGTCCAGCCGCCGTCCTGACAGCCTGCTTTCCGAGGCGCAGTGTAGTTTGGTGGTCGACTGTGGGTTCTCCTTTACCCACGTGGCCCCTGTCTTTCAGAATTGTACCTTGAATTATGGGGTGAAGAGGATAGATTTGGGTGGGAAAGCCTTCACTAATTATCTCAAGGAATTGGTTTCATATCGCTCCATTAATGTGATGGATGAAACCTTTCTAATGGACGATGTTAAAGAGAAGCTCTGCTTTGTTTCTCTTGATGTTGAAACAGATCTCCAGATTGCCAGGTATAAAACAGAGATTACTACATTTTTTGATATACATATTTCTTTCAATGTCGCTTGCAATATGTGATGAATATTGTTTCTGCTATTTTTTTAAACGATGTAGACAAATCATTACAGGAAACAAGGAAAAGACAACCTTTTTAGATGTACCTATGTATTGCCTGATGGTGTGACACACAAAAAGGGTTATGTTAAAGACCCTGAAGCAGCCCAGAGGCATCTCAGAGCCTCTCCATCAGCTGCCATGGAACCAAACAAAGAGACATATCAGTTGGAAACTATCGCCAAGACTGAGGAGAGGAAGAGGGTGGATTTAACTAAAAATGTAGCGTTCCAACTTTCTCTTTCTTCTTAAGTGTTACATTTTTTGCCTGCACATTTTCAATGATGTTCTTGGCTTCCTTGTGTAGGAGTTTGACTTAATCAATGAACGGTTTCTCGTTCCGGAGATGATCTTCCAACCTGCAGATTTGGGTATGTATAGTTTTAGGTTTTCCATTTCATTTGGGAATCGATCAATGACGTGAGATCAATGATGTAAGAAATGCGGACATTGTTTTTTCATCTCTTGTTGCAGGAATGAATGAGGCCGGACTAGCAGAATGCATTGTTCGAGCTGTCAATTCATGCCATCCTTATCTTCGCCCTGTACTTTATCAAAGGTGGTTTTATGTTCTTCTAAGTGCAACCTAGAAAAATATACATGTCTTTCAAGTTTAATTAACTCATGCCACTTACAAGTGTTTTTTGTCCTGTGCTTGAACAGCATTATATTTACCGGTGGAAGTACATTGTTTCCTCGATTTGCCGAAAGACTGTAAGCTTGATCCCTGGACCTTTAGACTGTGTTAATCCCAATTTAAGAGACGACACTGTGATTTACAGTCATAGTGATATTCTAAATTTCAGACAAAAGGATCTTCGCCCTCTTGTCCCACATGAGTATCAAGTGAAGATAACAACTCAAAACGAGTAAATTCTCTAACTTGTATATAAGTTGTTAATATTTTACATGTCTCTGCAAAGTTATTTCTATCCATTTGGTAAAAATCTTCGGGGATATGCTTGTCAGTCCAATCCTAGATGTGTGGCGTGGAGGTTCACTTTTGGCATCGAGTCCCAATTTTGAATCAACATGTGTCACCAAGGCTGAGTACGAAGAGCATGGATCGGCTCGATGTCGGAGGAGATTCTTTCATTGAAGGTATGTGATCTGAACCAATGCAATGCATCTTTGTATGTAGTATTTAGGTTTCAGGTTTAAGGTTCTTGGATTCTCTTCTACTGTACATGAAGGAAGATGTTGCTGGATATCAACTGGCTGTTATAAGAGCTTGAGCATATCTTCCATGGTGAACAGCATTCTTTCCACGAAGGGCCGATCTCATATGCTCGCATCAAACTTGATTTGGTAAATTACTAAAATTTGAGCTCTTGAATCAATGTGTTTTCCTTGTGGAAATGAATTTCTCCACAATTAGCCAGGCATTTAAGAGGTTAGCTTTGTGAAAATGCAACGATGGGCCACAATCACTGAAGAATATATGACTCGATGGATGGACTTGTATCTATATAGATAGTTGCTCGACTAAATTGATGTTGAGTTAATTGGACATCAATTCAGTTGGGAAATGACTAGAAATTTATTTTTGTTTATAAAGTAATAAATATTATTATGAGATTTTATTTTGAGGGTGTTTTTGTTGTTATTTTCTGTTTTGATATTTTTACTTAAAATTTATAAAAATCAATTTAATTGGACTTGAATTATATTTTTTTATATAAAATTTTCACCCATATTGTGGTTTTCATCAGCAAATTTATTCGTTTGTTAGTCAGCTATACTACTTGATTTTTGTTCGTTTAATTAGCGTTTTATCAAGTAAAGTTTGAAGTGAATCTAATATTTTTAGAATAATTTTATTAGGTTAAAGCGTCTATAAGAGTCCTTGAACTTTTTTTCTTTTAAAAACTAATTAAGCTTTGCAAAAATATCAAGCCCTTGTATATTAAATTTCCATTAATTAAGTTTTTTTTTAACATTAATTTCATTATAGGTTATTATCATATTTGTTTTTTGTTACAATGCTTAAAATTATTCATAGTTATTTCTTAACTCTTAAATAAAAGGATAATACGTCGCACTCGAATCCACGTTTCTTGCACTGACAACAATTATGACGTTAATTTAATTAAAATTCAATCCACCTTTTTAATTATTAATTTAACAATTATTATTATGTTAACACTTTCTTTTGTGGTTTTTATGTATGTTTTTATCATAATTATTAATCAAAACATACGTAGAAACCACGAAAGAAAGTGGCGAAAACCAAGCTGAAAATGATGACATTATCATTGCTCCCAGTAACACTGTCATCGACGATATTGATGGGGGTTAATGTGGACGGGTGATACTGGGGAGGGAGAACCTTGGTGAACAAAGTGAAGATGGACAAGGGTGCAAGTTTACAAGGTCTGTGGCGGACAAGCACAAGGATCAATAAAACAATGGTGGTAGGGTTAAAAAGAACGTTTGGCCACTCCAAAGCTCTCTCCAACATTTTATAATTACGGAAGAGCACAACATAGACAATGGAGACTATATATAAAATTTTAAATATTTTTATATTTTTGTAATTTTTTTACGATTTTTATATTTTTTATATTTTCTTGCACTTTTCTATATTTTTTACATTTGTTATGATTTTCTATAATTTTTATGATTTTTAACAATTTTAAATAAAAAAATACTAATTTTCTTCATGTGGCACAATTATGAGTGACATGTGACGAAAATAACTCAAAAATGAAAAAAATCATTACACTTTCATAGTCAATCGTTAAAGTTAATAGTCAAAAGCTGTCTTTTCAATGGGGCTTAATTGATTTTTTTTTAAAGTTCAAAGATTCTCTTGAACTTTTAGCCCTTTTATTAATACATAATGGTGAAAAGGATTTTTTTTATTATATATTAAATACATTGTTAGACATTTTTAATATATAGTTAATAGGGTCGTTAGTCATAATGAAAACCTTATGCTGGAATGTCTGAGGCTGGAGAGCTTTTAGGCAATTAGACACCTTTAGCAGTTTTTGAGGGTCGTTAACCCATCTGTAATTTTCTTGATTGAAATGAAATTGCAGAGTTCGCTGTGAATAAGTAGGGATAAGCAATCAGTTAGTTGGTCGGTTTGGTTAGTTTTTTAAGAATTGACTTGAACAAATCAAAATCGAATCTACATTGATTTAGTTAGTTATTCGATTAATCGACTCAAATTTTAAATAAATTAAAAAATAAATATATTTATTATATATTATAAAAAATAAATATATTTTAAATAATTAAAAATGATATAATATAAGTCACTTTTTTTGGTCAATTTGATTTTGGGATTCAAAAATAGAGATTCAACTGAAAAAAACCATCTAAATAGATGACAAAACTAACAAAACCGCCCTAATAAAAAAAACCGATTGTGTTGATTTTTCTATTTTTTCGATTAAAACCAATTTTTGCTCTCCCCTATGAAGAAGGCAAGAAGGAAGTAGGGTTTTCCTCACGGTATTGATGTAAGTTCAAGTAGTGGTCTTTCATTGGGTTGGAATGTGTCTATATCACTTTTTAGTTTTTCATCTAGTTATATTGATATTGTGTTGGACGACAAATCGGATAGTCATATGTGGAAGCTTACCAATTTTTATGGCCCATTGGAGTAGTAGTCGAAAAAAGCGTTTTTGGAATCTATTGAGACAATTGCATGTTGTGTTAGAATTGATGTGGTTGGTGGTTGAGAATTTCAATGAGATTCTTTATTGATTTGAGAAAATGGAGGTAGGGCTCGAAGTAAATGAAGGATGGTTGAGTTTCACACAATGTTGGAGGAATGCGGTTTGATTAATTTGCGCTACCAAGGATCGTTGGGAGTGGGGTAGATTACTAATAAACCATAATATATACATATTTTTACCCCATGTTTAATATATTTATGGATGATTTTTCCTTAGTTTCATTGAATTCAATGCTCCTAATCCTTTAAATTTATGTTTTATACCTAGGTGAACATAAGAAAGTAAAAAGAGCAAGAAACGGGGCCAAAAACGAACAAATTGGGCCTAATTCAGTGTTTCACACGATCTAAGCACTTCTACACGCCCGTGTGTGACACACGGGTAGGCCACACGCCCGTGTGTTATGACCGTGTCGACTAAAAACCAACTCAGAATTACACACGGCCTGAACATCATCACATGGGCGTGCCACACGGTAGTGTCCCTGTCGAGCCCAAGTCTAATTCTACTCGAGAAAGGCTAATTTTGAGGGTATTGAAGCATTCCAAAGTCTATATAAACACCCTAGAAGAGGATTAAAGAGGACACGCAGAGTAGAAGGTAGAAAATACTCAAGGATAGCCATTGGAATCAGTTCAGAAGCAGGATCTACTTCAAGACTGAAGATCTCCATTCAATTTCCTTAGAAGTTCTTTAGGTTCTTTATGTTTTGTTATTTTCCCGATTTTGAGATGTTTTCCATTATTATGAACTAAACTCCCTAAATACCTAAGAGAGATGAAACCTAAGACGAATCTTATTACTATTTGAATTATATGATAAATACTTGTTCTTATTCTTAATTGTGAGTTTTAACCCTTGCTTTAATATTCCAGGATATTAATTCAGGTTTTTGATGTGCTTATTCAGTGAAGTAAAAGTCCCTGTTTAAGAGTAGATCATTCATAATTAAGCCGAGTTGCATGCAATCCTAGAGATAGGACGACATAAATCTGTCGGATTAGAGTCAAATCTAATAAGGGAATCCATAGATCGAGTTAATGCGACAATAAGGGTTTTAATTAGAAAGAGATTTCAATTGTTTTTAGTCTCAAGAGAGATAATAACATAAACTAGGGATTTCTACGGATTAAGTCAAGTGAATAAATCGTATAATTCAGAAGTAATAAGTGAAGTCTAGGTGGATTCTTCCTTAGGTATTGTCTCCTCTATCGGTCTTCTAAAAAGTATTTTCCAACTTTAATCTCTATCGTAATTTTAGTTAATTAGATAATTAGTCTTAGATAAAGCACTCTCTTAATTGTTAGGCTAGATAATAAAAATATAGTAAATTACTAGTACTTTTAGTCCTCGTGGATATGATATTCCCGGTCTCACCATAACTATACTACTGTTCGATAGGTGCGCTAGCCTTAAGTCAAATTTTTAGTTAGTTTCATGACCATCAATTACCCAAACACAATATTCAAGAGCAACTTGATCGAGGTGTCGGAAGTTTAGAATGGCGTGACTACTTCTCAAATTACAATGTTAACCATTTGGTGCATTCTATTTTAGATAATTGCCCTCTTTTAATTGTCATGGGTATCAAAGTTGAACAGTTAGGGAGAAGACAAAATAGATTTCGGTTTGATGCCAATTGGACTTTGGAAGAGACATGCAAATGAGAGCTCAAAAAGCTATACTTTAAAGCCTCGGGAACTATCCGGGAGAAACTGACGCTTATGGGACAATAGCTCCTTAGATGGGCAAAGAATTTGAAAATAAAAAATAATCGGATGTATGACCAATTGCGACATAGAGTTGAGGAGTTAGATCCTGATGATACTACTCTTGAGGAAATGATTAACACTAAGCTTTAGCTTAATATGGAGATTGATATAAGGGAACAATATTGGAAGCAAATGGCGAGGGTGAATTGGTTAAAGAATAGGGATAGAAACATTATTTTCTTCTACAAATTTGCATCCAATATGAAGAAAATGAATCAGATCACCTAAAATGGAGGATGAGACAAGGAACTCCACCATTGAGGCTGATGAATTCAGGCATGTAGCTTGTTTTTCCACTCTATTTATCTCTCAAGGGCGTAGGCTCTGGAGAGGGTTTTTTTGGGGATTGAAAATTGCATTATTGATGAGATGAATAGGTATTTACATAAACTTTTCAAGCGAAAGAGATTGTTAGCGTTGCTAGAAGCATGCATCTTACCAAAGCCTTGCGAGATGATGGTATGCTATTTTTATTCTGTCAACATCATTAACCCATTATTGGCTTTGATGTTATAGTTTTTTTTCCTTTCTATTTTTATACTAATATCATTTTGATCCCCAAACAATTTTGTCCCCAAAATATGACTCATTTTAGACCTATTAGCCTTTGCATCGTTATTTATAAGATAAACTTTAAAGTGATTGTCAATAGATTTTAGTTTGTTTTAGATATGTGTATCGATAAGACCCAAAGTGCTTTCGTACCTAGTAGGCTTATTACTTATAATATTATTGTTGTTATGAGTTGATGTGTTTTTTAAGAAAAAGAGAATAGGTTTAACATGGTATTTTACATTAAAGTTAGATATGGGCAAGGCATACAATCGAGTAGAGTGGAATTTTGTTGAGGATATTTTGCGAAACATGGGTTTTGCGAGTAACTAGGTGGATTTGGTGATAAATGTGTCAAAACAGTTACTTATTTCGTTGTGGTAAATGGTAAAGTATATGGCAACATCAATCTTTTTAGAGGTTTATGTTAAGGCGACCTATTGAGTTCCTCTTCTTTTTTTATTTGCATTGAGGGGTTTTCATCACTGCTAAAGCTTGCTAGAAATGCAGGGAGCTTTCTTGCACAATGAAAAATAAAAATTTTTGAAAATCAACCTGGTTTGTGATATTTATAGTAATAAACTCTAGACTGAAATTGTGCCTATGTTTTCAGATAGGTGGATCCTTCTCATTCCTAAATTCCAACCAAACGATCTTCATTTGTATTCTCGTACCATGAATTGCCTCGAGTGTGGACTCGATCAAATCGAATCAAACACAAAAACTAAAAATGATTTTATTTTCTTTTGGGGTGAAAATAAAAATTCTCTTCTCAAATAGAAATCGACAAAATCGTTATTTTGGAAAATATATTTAATTCTCAGAAAATAAAAGTCTTTCTCTTTTTGGGTAGAATAATGATATCTTAAAGTTGTGTTCATAGCCCTACCGACGACATCTATTTATAGGGAGAGAATGTAGAACCCTTGTTGAATTAGAGAAGTTTATTTCAAATAGAAAAACACTTCCAACTTAGAGTAGGATTAGGTTGGGCGGCACTCTATAGCGTTCCTACTAGGGTTTTCGTCCCTTCATATTCCAAGAGGAGATTTTGGGCTTTTCTCACACCGAGTCTAATTACGAGTACTTCCCAGAATTTTCGACCTAACACTTTTTAATCTGATCAAACCCGATTCTGTTTTTCTATTTCTCAAAATAAACTATCAATATTTATATTAAATAATTTTCTCATCCCAATTTTATCCTTGATAAAAATATGATGATTTTACCCATGATAACATTTATGAGAAAATATATTTAATTTTTTTCATTTTCGGGCTTTAAATAGCTTAAAATCATAAACTCAATCTTACAATAATTTTTGAGAACTCCTTGTTCATTTCTAATTGAATTTATTTCTCATTTTCATTTCCATTTTGATAAAACCACATTCATTTCCAAATGATTCCATTTTCTCCAATTTCATTTTTATTTTTGGAGAAAACCATAATCATTGTAACACCCCCTAACCCCAAACCGTCGTTGAAATAGGGTTATGAAGCATTACTGGACCTATCGGACAATTTACAATTAATATACACATAATTACCAAACATAGCATAAAATACCTATATTTAACCAATCTAAACACATTTAAATATACTCAAAACTTGCCAAATTTAGACATTTTATATATTATCCAATACTCAATTCTATTCACTTATCATATATGATCAAATAGTTCAGATTCATACTTATTACCCTAATTCTACCATATACCATTACCAAGCATAATTCTACTTATTTCTTTAATACATTAACAATCCAAAATGACACACACGTAACACATCCTAAGCACATGCCATTACCAACTATTAACACGTTTTACCTCATTGAGTTCTGGATCGGTCTGGATGCTGATTCAACGTTCTAGCTTTAATTTAACCTGCGTACAAAAACAAATCGTACGCTGAGTATGAACTCAGTGGTATTTCTATAATCCAAACATTAAAGAGTAAAACATACACTTAATATCATTTAATGATCATAAATATTCATTTATTCATTTCATGGATAAATTCTTTACAACTCATTCAATCTTTATCATCCATTAACCCAATTAGCTTTTGAAATAAATTCACAATCATTTAAATAATAATATTTTTCATTCATATGTCTCACTTATACTTCTGTTTACTATTCAATATCAGTAAATAATTTTTAGTATCGATCAATTTATTAGTTTCATTCAGTAACATTCAATCATTCAATAACAATTAGTGGTTCAATAATATTCAGTCACTCTTTAACAGTCAGTTATTCAGTAACGATAAATTATTCAGTAACAGTCAATTATTCAGTAGTAGTCAGTTATCCAGTACCTTTATTTATCCCTATTTACATGATTCGGACTTAGACGAATACACGGATCCAACCCACACACCGGGATAGCATACAGTGTTTCATCGGCCGGAGCCGGAATACACCGTAACGGTAACAGTAACAGTGACAGTAATAGTAGCGGTACATAGAGTACCTCATCGAAACAAATCTGGAACAGTAACAGTAACAATAAGGTACGGAGTACCTCTTCGGAACGAATCCAGAACAGTAATAGTAAGGCGACACTTATAGTGTCTCATCGACAGAAAGTCGGAATATCCTTGAACACTTCCAATCCCATGGCATGCCAACTATATCTGACTTAGCCCAATACTGTTAATAAGGTTTCTAATTCATTTTCCAGTTTCCAATCATTACACATCTCAACAATCATATATATTCATAATTCAATATAATTCATTTCACTTTTCAATAACAAATATTCAATTTTCACAATAATCACATATATCCGTATAAATTCAATAAATTTAACACATACCTAATCAATCCATTTCAATTATAAAACACAATATTTCTCACCTCAATTACTATCATAATATTCAATCAAAATCAACAATTAATAAATAATTTCACTTTTCAATTCTAACCGATATCTATTCTAATTCAAATATTCATCCCAAAGCACTTTATATACATATTAATTAATAAATTCAATAATTAAATATTAAGTTCAGATTATAGCAATACAAACTGTAATTTCTGAGCTAACCCTCGTCGACTTTGCCTTTTTCTTGCTTAGTCGAGATTTTCAGCACAATGTTAGCTATTAAACTTCCAAACCTTCAAACCCTAATTCTCCATATTTCTTTCCTTCCCCTGCTTTTCGTTTGCCTATTCTGTTTCTTTTCTTTTTCTTTCTTTATTTACTATATATATATAAAATATAATAATAACAATAAAATATTTATATTAAAAATCTATTTAATAAAAAAATATTTATTTAACACTTGTATGCATATATATTATTACACTTGTACATACACTTGTCTTTCTTTTATTTATTTTATTTGTTTCATATAAAAATCTATTTACTTAAATAAAAAGCAATTAAATAAAATATATTACAACTGTATAAATATATGTATTACACTTGTAAATTTTATTTACCATACATTTGTCTTTATTTAATTTATTTCATAATATAATATCAATTTAATAATAACAATAACATTAATATTTACTTAAATAATAAGTAAATACATACATATATTACAAATGTATGTATAATATTTATTACACATATATTTTATTTTTATCACACACTTGTCACAATTTAATTTATTTATCATATAAATATCCTATAATATAATTATAATAAATTAATTTAATATCATTTATTACTAATAAATATATATTTTATAATTAAAATCTAAGTAAAAATCTTAGATTTTTACTTTATATGCCGCCTTACTTATGCTAAATGGTATAATTGCCATTTTGGTCCTTTTTATTTTCTTTTAATCTATAATTAAACTTTCACACTTTATTCAATTTAATCCTTTTATCCAATTATCCTTAATTAAGCTAAATTCACTTAATTAAACTCTAATTAACCACTCAATTAACTTTTTAAATATTTTTGATAAATATTTACGGATCTGTTTTTTTAGTAACGGTGACTCGAAAATATACTTTTTCGATAACCGTAAAATTCGGGTCATTACAATCATTTCTTGAATGGTTCATATTTATTCATTTCTATTCATTTATGCTTATTTGATTCATCATGCAATTCATTTATGGTTTCAACAAGCTAATAGAGGGATCAATTGTACATATGCAATTGGAGCTCAAATGACTTATAATTAAGTTTAAGCTTTTTGCCTATTAATTATAAACTCATTTAGTCATGAATTAATTCCATTATAATATCACAACTAAGCTCTCCCCAACGACATGCCATTACGAAAGCAACTCGATTCATGCTCATCCAATGATTTTTTCATAAGTATGTTACTCTCATAGGATATCCTTAATCTCTTTGGGATAGCATGTGTTCTCCTAATATGATCCTATTTTATCTCATGGTAACCATTACATCTTCCTTTATGAAAAGTCAATCACTATCAAATGGTGATCAAGTCATCCATCATAAAGATGAATGACTCGTGATCACTTTTACTTTTCATCAACCATATAATGCCAATGAGAAGATATAATTTGCCCATGTATCAGGCTATGAATTCCACTATTGTGAATGACGCTACATACTACAGAAGTTGTACACACAATGCACCAGCTTTAGGTTCCTTATCTATTCGAACTCAGGCTTTTACTTACATCAAAGTGTACGAATCATGCATACATAGTCTATTATCACTTAGGATTTAGGTATGCCACACTATGAATGTCACAAGTGAATATATCCATAAACGGATTCAGATCTATTCTTCTTGGGTTTAGTCTGATGTACTATTAGTCTAGTCAATCACATCTAGGTCTTTATCTTCTGGAGTTATGTGCTTCGATTCCTAAGAAAAAACATCTCCCTAATTGGACTTGGTAGATGGCATATTAGTTTTTCAATCGGCTTGCTCATTTCCAATTAGACTAAGGACATATTTAGGTTTGTCTACTAATATAAGCTATCTTTCTGTATTACAATCTGACCACGTAATACTACTTAGTATTTATATAAACATTAGACAACCAATAAGCAACATTCACTTTCATTTTGCTTTGCGTGCAAAAACCATATTAGGAAAATTATACAAAGTATATTAATATAATCAACGAATTTGTTTTATTAACTAATCTGTTCGAAAAAATTACAAGTTTACAAATGAATATACTACACTTAGGGCACCAGATCTAATAGTTGAAAGGGACGAGGGTTGGAAGAAATGGACCATTGGTAACTCATCTCCTTTTTGCTAATGATAGCATCATTTTTGGTAAAGTTGTGGATTCAAGTGTTATGGTAATCACATTATTGAGGAGTATGAGGAATGATTTAAGTAGTCTATAAATTTTAATAAATCTCTTATTTTCTTTAACTTTAATATAAACGAACAAGACAAGATTCGAGTGGCCTAGTTTCTTGATGTCTAAAGGTTTAAAAGTCCAAAAAGATACTTGGGATTGCTTATTATGGTGGGAAAGAATAAGAAATTGGCGTTCCAAAGTCTTAAGGACAGAGTGTAGAGTTGATAAATAATTGGTGTAATCAAACACTATTGCAAGGAGGTAAGGAGGTTTTTATTAAATATGTTTAATAAGTGATTCTTATTTATGCTATGACTTTTTTTTATTTTATTAATGAACTCAATGTGCAAGGGGATGGAAACCATTTTGTTGCATTATTGTGGCAGAAATTCCATAGTAAGAATGGAACTCATTGGTGTTTGTGGAGTTTTTTATGAGATCTTAAGGAATTTTGATATTGACTTTAGAGGTCTGGGTAAGTTTAATGTGTCTTTCCTAGCTAAGCAGTGTAATACCACTAAATGTAATAATCTATATCCGACTCGATCGTCGGATCCAAGATATGATATGCCACATTTATTGTCGAAGCAACTACAATTCTATTTTAATATTTAACTAGTCATACAAGAAAATTCATTTTGATATTTAATAAAACACATTATATATTTATATTCAGGTTATAAACGAGCTTAATAAAGCTCTTATGAAACACCAGTGTTAATAGAGGGATTAAAATGAAAAATTTTCAAAATGTAGGGGGTGATGTTGTAACACCCCAAACCTGGCCCAGACGTTGTGACCGGATCCGACATGCCACATCGAAGCGTTCAAAATATTTTATATTGTTGATCCTGAAAAACTTACTTAGTGTTCTAAAAGATAATTTCATTATAGGTTAAAGTGAATGGAAGCTGTGCACCAGGTAGGAAACTGGAAAATAGGTGGTGAGTCCATAGGACTGCTTAAGTACCAAGCTCCCTTCGGATCCAATCCTAGACATGCATACCGACATTGCCACACCTTAACGTCATGGATATTTCTAGGAAACCGATTTGATTAAGTCATTTTTAGGAAAAATGATTAATTTTGGAAAATACTTTCATTGCGGAAGCTTTGTTTGTTGTCGTGTTATTTTGAAATCAATTGTTATTTTTGAAAACGCGCCCTAAAGCTATCCAATTTCAACAGTTAAAATAAGTAATACCTATCTTAGTAATACATATTAAAACCATCAAAAATAATTAAGCTGCCTTATTACATTTAAAAACCCAAAACTTCAAACGTAAAAAAAGGATGTCCAGTTCACCAGAAGAAAATCAAACTTTCAGAACGGGTGGCCACTCCGAATTCCTTCACAGCTCCAAGCCCACTATGGTTGGGGATTACCTGCGTGGATGAAAATAAAATGGGTGAGTTTGGGGTGTAAGGAAAACCCATTCAAAGCCCAAGTCAGCTCAAGCCTATTGGGCCTAAGCCCATTCAGGTAACAGTGGTACTGGACCAGAGCCCTTTTCAGATTACAATAAACTGGGCCTTAGCCCCTTATTCAGATAACAGTATGGCCCACAGGCCCATTTTAAAATACATGCAACATCAATAACATATGCAAGCCCATTTGGGGAGATTACTCAACCCACCAACCACTACACTCCACCCGTACTAGCCCTACACTCCATGTGGGGAATAGCTCAACCCACCCAGCCCAACACTCCACAGTTGCAGCCTTGCTGCTTAGTTAACAGTAAATTGAGGCAAAGCCTCCAGTACGTGGACAAGCCACTTTCAGTACTTCCTCCGTCAATATCCCAATCCCATGCATCAGATAATAACAACATGGCATGCAGTAAATAACAACAGTCAAACATGCATTTAGGTCAATTTAACCCTAGGGGTATTTCGGTAATTTATCTACTAGGGGTAAAACTGTAAATTTTCTACTTTTAAAAGGTATTTCAGTAATTTATCTATTTTAGGGTTTTTCATGCATATTCCTACTTTTCACGTACTAACAGAATCACGTACCGAGGGTTCTTACCGAATTGGGCCCGTTGGCCCATCATTCCAATTTTGGCCCATCAAGCCCAAAAATATCGAGGGCACAGAAATCATGCACTTTGCAGTCCAAATTTTGCAGCTTACCAAAAACATTAATCGATTTACCTCACGAGCATTCGCACACTCGCAAATCTACAAAATACCGGTTTTCGGCATTTCGGCTTTTTGACTTTTGCTGATCCAGACTAAGAAAGAGGATGTTAGTTACACACCTGTTTGTGACGATATGCTGACAAGATCTACACACGAACCGCCTACAATTGGATTACTAACACGTTAATCTAACTATTCAAATACAAACTACGTATTAACCCCTTACAATATTCGGCCAACCACACCTACAGATCATAGTAAGCTTATAAGAAATCAATAAGCAACTCATTAACAAATTTTTGTCAATGTTTACCACATAATCATAATTTCACTGCAAGCTGTCTTCCTGAGCAACAGTCACTAAATCATTTATAACTGGAGCTAGGAAACTCCAAATCAAGTGCCGTTAATTTTCCCTGAAAATAGACTCATATATCTTCTATCCATAAAATTTTCAGAATTTTTGGTTTGGCCAATCAATACCATATTTTTCTTAAAGTTTCCCATGTTTCACTGTTTGACTAATCTGACCACTCTTCATTACGAATCAAATTTCTCATTGTACAGAATTCAAAATATGTTCTCCTTTATTTCATTTGAAACTAGACTCATTAAGCTTTAATTACATAATTTATTCACCTTCTAACTCATCTCTCAGAATTTATGGTGATTTTCCAAAGTCACATTACTACTGCTGTCCAAAGCAGATTTATTACCAAATCACTCTTTCACACATAACTTGCATGCATGTTATTTAAACATGTATATCACCAATCAATCATCACATATCTATGAGTTTACTTAAGTATAGTCTCCATTTCATCATTTTAAAGCACAACATGTTAGCCGATTTTTCCCCTTAGCATCTAAGGCACATGCATGCTCATTTGTTTGGCTCAACTTCACCTATCTTCCATTTTTCATCAAAAGAACATGAAACAACAACCATTTCCTTCATTTTAATTCATGACCAAATGCTCACAACACAACCAAAAACCAAAATATGCTTCAAGAGTTAAGGTAGAATCAAGAAGAACTCATGAACATCAAGATAGAAGCAAACTACCATGAACTTACCTTCAGTTTTCTTCCCCAAGTGACCGAACATTCAAAAGTTTTCTCCTCTCCTTTCTCTTCTCTAACTTTAGGCTATGATGAACAAAGATGGACAAAACTTTGTTCTTTTCACCCCTTTTTCTTTTAATAAAATTTCATATTTCATCCATTTAATTCTTTAATACAAAAGACATGAAATGTCCAT
Source organism: Gossypium hirsutum (assembly GCF_007990345.1). Lineage (NCBI taxonomy): Eukaryota > Viridiplantae > Streptophyta > Magnoliopsida > Malvales > Malvaceae > Gossypium > Gossypium hirsutum. The sequence goes on from NC_053429.1 coordinate 10,279,460, forward strand.
CATGGAACATTTACCTAAACCATTATCATGGAACATTTACCTAACCCATTATCATGGAATATTTACCTAATCCATTATCATGGAACATTTACCTAACCCATTATCAATTTGTACCATGAATTACGGATATCAAGTGCTCATATTGTTTACAACAACATGATGGCTGGCCACTTCTTGTAAAATGGGAGGTTTGTCATGCAAATCCTCCTATTTTGCACTCCTATTTATTTGGCCACTTCAATTTAGCCTATAACATTTTCAACATTTTCACATAGGTTCTATTTCATAATTTCACCCCTTCTTTCTTATGGAACAAAAATTAACCAAAATTGCCGGGTTCTATCTTAAGCTTGGGCCTTCTAGAGGCCCACTAACATAATTAAACCTATGCCAACATTCACAGAATTCCTGAGAATTGGGGCGTTACAACTCTACCCTCCTTAAAGAAATTTCGTCCTCGAAATTTACCTGATCCAACTAGTTGAGGGTATTGTTGACGCATAGTCTCTTCTGATTCCTAAGTAGCTTCTTCCCTTCCATGATTACGTCAAAGTACTTTCACTAACGGGACAGATTTCCTTCTAAGAACCTTAACATCTCGAGCCAATATTTGCACAGGCTCCTCCTCAAAGGTCAAATCAATCTGAACTTCAATTTTTGCAACTGGCAGGACATGAGCAGGGTCAGCACGATAACACCGTAACATGGAGACATGAAAAACATCGTGAATCCTGTCTAACTCTGGAGGCAATTCCAATTGATAAGCCACTGGGCCTACTCGCTTCAAAACCCGATAAGGCCCAATGAACCGCGGACTCAACTTGCCCTTCTTACCGAACCTTAATATCTTCTTCCAAGGAGAAACCTTTAAGAAGACCATATCACCTACTGAGTACTCAATCTCCTTACGCTTCAAATCTGCATAGGACTTTTTCCTATCAGATGCTTCTTTTAACCGGTCCCTAATTATTCTGACCTTATCCTCAGTATCAGCTACCAACTCTGGTCCAAGAAATTGTCGCTCTCCTAGTTCGGTTCAACAACTAGGTGTACGACACCTTCGTCCATACAGTGCTTCATACGGTGCCATTCGAATACTCGCCTGGTAACTGTTATTGTATGCAAATTCTGCCAACGGCAACTAATCCTCCCAACTACCTCGAAAGTCAATCACGCATCCCCTCAACATGTCCTCTAGAATCTGAATAACCCTTTTCGATTGACCATCAGTCTGGGGATAGAAAGTCGTACTAAAATTCAATCGCGTCCCCAACGCCTCATGCAACCTTTGCCAAAACCGAGATGTAATTCTGGGATCCCGATCAGAAATAATTGAAACTAGGACTCCATGAAGTCGTACAATCTTTGCCACATACAGCTTGGCTAACTTTTGAAGTGAAAAGTCAGTATGAACAGGTATGAAATGGGCCGATTTTGTCAACCTATCCACAATCACCCACACTGAGTCTTTCTTTGATGGTGTCAAGGGTAGCCCACTCACAAAGTCCATGGTTACCCTCTCCCACTTCCAAAGTGGTATCTTCACTGACTGTAACAGTCTAGAGGGTAATTGATGCTCAGCTTTCACTTGCTGGCATGTCAGACATTTCCCTACAAACTCCGTTACTTCTCGTTTAAGCCCAGGCCACCAGTACAATTCTCGCAAGTCGTGATACAACTTATTCCCTCTAGGATGCATGGCACATTGTCCCCCATGAGCTTCCTTCAATATTGTCTACCTTAAATCAGAGTCCTTCGGAACACAAATTCTTCCTCGAAAACACAGAACTCCATCACCATTTAAACCGAACTCAGAAGTTTCCCCTTCCTTAACTTGTTGAAAACGAGTAACCAAAGACTCATTTTCCAACTGCTTTTCCTTAATCTGGTCCACCCAGGTTGGCCTTACTTGCAATTCAGCCAACAAACTGCCATCATCATATAGACTCAAACGAGCAAACATTGCTCTCAGATCAGATTCGGTTCTACGACTTAAAGTATCGACTACCACATTAGCCTTGCCTGGGTGATACTCGATCGAACAGTCATAATCCTTAAGCAACTCAATCCATCTCCTTTGCCTAAGGTTCAATTCCTTCTGAGTCAACAAATACTTAAGACTCTTGTGGTCTGTGTATATAATACACCTCTCCCCATACAAGTAATGTCTCCAAATCTTAAGTGCAAATATCACTGCCGCCAACTCCAAATCATGAGTAGGATAGTTCCCTTCGTGAGGCATATGCAACCACCTTACCCTCCTGTATTAACACGCAGCCCAAACCCACGTGTGATGCGTCACTGTACACAGTAAAATCCTTCCCAGACTCCGGCTGAATCAACACAAGTACTTAGTCAGAACTTTCTTCAACTTCTCAAAAGCTTCCTGCTGCTTCTCAGTCCATACAAACGGTACTCCTTTCCTTATGAGTTTTGTCAGAGGTGCTGCCATCATAGAAAAACCTTCCACAAACCTTCTGTAGTATTCTGCCAACCCTAGGAAACTTCAAATTTTTGACACCGTCCTAGGTGGCTTCCACTCCAAAATTGTTTCAATCTTTCGAGGGTCCACCTTAATCCCTTCGGCAGAGACCACATGTCCTAAGAAGGTTACCTCCCTCAACCAAAATTCACACTTGCTGAACTTCGTAAAGAGTTCATTCTCCCTTAACACTCGCAGCACTATACGGAGATGCTCATCATGTTTCGCTTCAGTTTCAGAATATACCAGGATATCGTCAATAAAGACGACTACGAACTGATCTAAAAATGGTTGGAACACACGATTCATCAGATCCATAAATGCTGCAGGAGCGTTCGTCAGTCCAAATGGCATAACCAGAAACTCGTAATGACTATACCAAGTCCTGAATGCTGTCTTATGGATATCTGCCTCCTTGACCCTTAACTGATGATATCCAGATCGAAGGTCGATCTTGGAAAATACAGAAGCCCTTTTAAGCTGGTCAAACAGATCGTCAATCCTCGGCAGTGGATACTTATTCTTAATTGTTAGTTTGTTCAACTGGCGATAATCAATGCACATCCGCATTGTACCATCCTTCTTCTTCACGAATAGCACCGGTGCTCCCCATGGAGACACGCTTGGCCTAATGAAGCCCCTATCCAACAACTCTTGAATTTGTGCCTTTAGCTCCACCAACTCCTTCGGTACCATTTTATACGGTGCGATAGACACTGGTGCCGTTCCAGGCAATAAGTCAATTCTAAACTCCACTTCTCGGTTCGGAGGCAATCTTGGAAGCTCATCCGGAAAAACATCTTGGAACTCCTTTACAGTCCTAACTTTATCCACTGACAATCCCTCCTCTTCTGACTGACTTACAAATGCCAAATAGGCCTCACAACCTTTCCGAATCCACTTTTCGGCTCTTAAAGCCGACACCACATTGGACAAATAATCCCTTCGCTCACCTATCACCATAACCTCCTCATACTTTGTGGTCCTTAACACTATTGGTTTAGCAGCACAATCCAGGGTCGCCTTATGCTTAACAAGCCAGTCCATTCCTAAAATGAGATTAAACTCTCCGAACGGTAACTCCATCAGATCTCCAGGGAAAATCCTACCTTGAGTTTTTAAGGGTACATCCCTATACAGTTTGTTTACCCTAACCGAGTGACCTAAAGGACTTAGTACAGATTCCCCACTCACAATCTCCTCAGAGCAGTCCAAGTTGTCCATAATCCGTTCTGTGGCCTCCAACCAATATTCTGTCACATTTGGGGCTATACCAGACACGCCCCTAAAGATCTCCGCTCCATTAGCCCGAATTCGTTCAGAAATAGATCCCCGAACTCCATTGCCCGTACTTGCCCCGACAACTCTTTCCAGAACACGAAGCACTGCCTGTGACAGGGCATTATCCTCGGCACCGCGTCATGAGACTCTACCTCTGTTGCCGGTGGTACCGGTGCATCCACCGCCGGCATATGTCTCGAAAACGAAGATCTCGCTCGAGCACTTCTTCGGCTCCGTCCACGGCCTCTTCCACGAACGGCTCTTGTACTCATATCGTATTATCTTGATTACGGATTTTTATGCATTAATTCAATATTCCAGTGTTTATTACAGATGTTTTATGAATCAGATAGTAGTTCAAAGTTTGTTTTCCCAGAATTGAAGTCTAGCTACAGTTTCAGTCTCTTATCAGATTTTCCTATGGTTTCAGTATCATCCTATCTAGAGTATCCTAGTAGGATTTCAGTACAGGCAGATAAGTCAGAAAAATATTCAGAAGAGTTCAGAGTAATACTTACAGGCTTGAGTCGGAGATTCGGAATGCCACCTTTTAAAGGTCTAAATTTTGAAAATCAAGTTTTTCGTATTCTTTATAAAATTTTCGTTTTCGAAAATCTTTGTTTTTGTAAACTCATTCCACAGCCGAGTTGTTGCAACCTAGGCTCTGATACTACTAAATGTAGCACCCCAAACCCGGCCCAGACGTTATGGCCGGATCCGGCATGCCACATCAAAAACGTAAAAAAAATTTCCATTCTAAGTCCAGAAAATCGTACTTGATGTTCAAAAGATTAATTCATTAAGGTTTAAGGTGAATGGAAGCTGTGCACCAGGTAGGAAACCGAAAAAGAGGTGGTGAGTCCATCGGACTGCTTAAGTACCAAGCTCCCTTCGGATCCAATCCTAGACATGCATACCGCCATTGCCACACCTTAACGTCATGGATATTTCTAGGAAACCGATTTGATTAAGTCATTTTTAGGAAAAGTGATTAATTTTGGAAAATACTTTCATTACGGAAGCTTTGTTTGTTGTCGTGTTATTTTGAAATCAATTGTTGTTTTTGAAAACGCGCCCTAAAGCTATCTAATTTCAACAGTTAAAATAAGTAATACCTATCTTAGTAATACATATTAAAACCATCAAAAATAATTAAGCGACCTTATTACATTTAAAAACCCAAAACTTCAAACGTAAATAAAAGGATGTCCAGTTCACCAGAAGAAAATCAAACTTTCAGAACGGATGGCCACTCCGAATTCCTTCACAGCTTCAAGCCCACTATGGTTGGGGATTACCTGCGTGGATGAAAATAAAAGGGGTGAGTTTGGGGAAACTCAGTGTGTAAGGAAAACCCATTCAAAGCCCAAGGCAGCTCAAGCCTATTGGGCCTAAGCCCATTCAGGTAACAGTGGTACTGGACCAAAGCCCTTTTCAGATTACAATAAACTGGGCCTTAGCCCCTTATTCAGATAACAGTATGGCCCATAGGCCCATTTTAAAATACATGCAACATCAATAACATATGCAAGCCCATTTGGGGAGACTACTCAACCCACCAACCACTACACTCCACCCGTACCAGCCCTACACTCTATGTGGGGAATAGCTCAACCCACCCAGCCCAACACTCCACAGTTGCATCCTTGCTGCTCAGTTAACAGTAAATTGAGGCAAAGCCTCCAGTACGTGGACAAGCCACTTTCTGTACTTCCTCCGTCAATATCCCAATCCCATGCATCAGATAATAACAACATGGCATGCAGTAAATAACAACAGTCAAACATGCATTAAGGTCAATTTAACCCTAGGGGTATTTCGGTAATTTATCTACTAGGGGTAAAACTGTAAATTTTCTACTTTTAAAAGGTATTTCAGTAATTTATCTATTTTAGGGTTTTTCATGCATATTCCTACTTTTCACGTACTAACAGAATCACATACCGAGGGTTCTTACCGAATTGGGCCCGTTGGCCCATCATTCCAATTTTGGCCCATCAAGCCCAAAAATATCGAGGGCACAGAAATCATGCACTTTGCAGTCCAAATTTTGCAGCTTACCAAAAACATTAATCGATTTACCTCACGAGCATTCGCACACTCGCAAATCTACAAAATACCGGTTTTCGACATTTTGGCTTTTCGACTTTTGCCGATCCAGACTAAGAAAGAGGGTGTTAGTTACACACCTATTTGCGACGATATGCTGACGAGGTCTACACACGAATCGCATACAATTGGATTACTAACACGTTAATCTAACTATTCAAATACAAACTACGTATTAACCCCTTACAATATTCGGCCAACCACACCTACAAATCATAGTAAGCTTATAAGAAATCAATAAGCAACTCATTAACAAATTTTTGTCAATGTTTAACACATAATCATAATTTCACTGCAAGCTGTCTTCCTGGGCAACAGTCACTAAATCATTTATAACTAGAGATACAAAACTCCAAATCAAGTGCCGTTAATTTTCCCTAAAAATAGACTCATATATCTTCTATCCATAAAATTTTCAGAATTTTTGGTTTGGCCAATCAATACCATATTTTTCTTAAAGTTTCCCATGTTTCACTGTTTGACTAATCTGACCACTCTTCATTACGAATCAAATTTCTCATTGTACAAAATTCAAAATGTGTTCTCGTTTATTTAATTTGAAACTAGACTCATTAAGCTTTAATTACATAATTTATTCACTTTCTAACTCATCTCTCACAATTTATGGTGATTTTCCAAAGTCACATTACTGCTGCTGTCCCAAGCAGATTTATTACCAAATCACTCTTTCACACATAACTTGCATGCATGTTATTTAAACATGTATATCACCAATCAATCATCACATATCTATGAGTTTACTTAAGTATAGTCTCCATTTCATCATTTTAAAGCACAACATGTTAGCCGATTTTTCCCCTTAGCATCTAAGGCACATGCATGCTCATTTGTTTGGCTCAACTTCACCTATCTTCCATTTTTCATCAAAAGAACATGAAACAACAATCATTTCCTTCATTTTAATTCATGACCAAATGCTCACAACACAACCAAGAACCAAAATATGCTTCAAGAGTTAAGGTAGAATCAAGAAGAACTCATGAACATCAAGATAGAAGCAAACTACCATGAACTTACCTTCAATTTTCTTCCCCAAGTGACCGAACATTCAAAAGTTTTCTCCTCTCCTTTCTCTTCTCTAACTTTAGGCTATGATGAACAAAGATGGACAAAACTTTGTTCTTTTCACCCCTTTTTCTTTTAATAAAATTTCATATTTCATCCATTTAATTCTTTAATACAAAAGACATGAAATGCCCATCATGGAACATTTACCTAAACCATTATCATGGAACATTTACCTAACCCATTATCATGGAATATTTACCTAATCCATTACCATGGAACATTTACCTAACCCATTATCAATTTGTACCATGAATTACGGATATCAAGTGCTCATATTGTCTACAACAACATGATGGCTGGCCACTTCATGTAAAATGGGAGGTTTGTCATGCAAATCCTCTTATTTTGCACTCCTATTTATTTGGCCACTTCAATTTAGCCTATAGCATTTTCAAACATTTTCACATAGGTTCTACTTCATAATTTCACCCCTTTTTCTTATGGAACAAAAATTAACCAAAATTATCGGGTTCTATCTTAAGCTTGGGCCTTCTAGAGGCCCACTAACATAATTAAACCTATGCCAACATTCACAGAATTCCTGAAAATTGGGGCGTTACAGATGTTATAACCAAAAAGGGGATATGTCGAGACATTGAAGGAAAAACCATGATGTCGCGACTTCAACCATGGCAAATCACGACCTTGAAGATAAAGAGCTAGCCCTTACTTTGCTAGTCTTAGAAGTATTGTGAGCAAAGTGCTATGTGGGCAAAGATTTTATGAGCGTAGAGTTAGGGAGTCAACCTTGTTGTGGCATAACATTTGGAGTGTGAAGGACCTTATAAAGATGGGGGTAAGGTGGAATCTTGGAAACGATACTCTTATCTCAATGTATGATAACTACTAGCTCACGTGTTTTTAAGCCATTTAAGATCCAATCATTACAGGTCAGTGATCTAATTTGGGTTTCGAACCTTATTGCCTCTAAATTAGAAGATGGAAGCAAGATGTAATTTGCACCTATTTTTCTTTTAATGAGGTAGATTTGATTTTGTGCACCCCCATTCCTCAATTTTCGTAGAAGGGTCGTATTGTATGGTGTGGGGAGACTGTTGGGGAGTACTTTGTTCACAGTGGCTATAAATTGTTACTAAGATGTTCCAAACCTGGTTGTTAAAATCTATCGTTTTGGTATATAAATGACAACATTCCCTTCATGTTGGTTCTACAAAATTGACCATGCCTCCATAGCAGATTCAAACAATGAAATCATATTGAATTGCTCTATATAAATTGTTAGATCACTAGTACGCCCTATGACTCAGCAGAAAAAAAATTATTTCTTCGGTCATCAACCAAGGATCCATGTACGAGGAACGAATTAAGTTGAAACAAGGCTCGAAAATACACCTTTCAAAACTAAAAAATGACGTGTAAGGTTGTTGATAAGATCCCTTTAGAAGATGTCGATTCCAAGCCGTAACAATAATGTCTCGGCCTTTACGTAATCCACCCAATCAAAGAACTAACAACATAATTCTCTTGAACATTTCATAAATAATTTTCAAGAATGACTACTAGACCTTTTGAGTTGTGTTTATGTTTTGGTAACCCTAACACATCAGGGATTCATATTCCTTTAATTTTTCTTTGATATCACATCTCAGGAAAAAAAAACAAGATCATTCCCTTATTTTTAGTGAAACAAATGGAAATTCTGAATAAAATTTATATTCTTTCCAAAAGAATATCAGTTTCCATGTCCTTTTATATTTTGACAGAAATTATTATTACTGTTTATATTAATAATTTCGGTAAACTATATTCAATCAACATTTTGTATGAATCAAATTCATATATTAATTTTATCCATGCTCTCTATATGTGTACAACAAGCTTGTACATATAATGTGTTCAATATTTAACTATCAAATTAAATTAATTCAATAATTAATTTAATTCACGTGACAACTAAATTTAATACCAAATGTATTTGGATTCTATTCATTTCAACTATAGGGTGTGACCCTGTAGGCTCTTGTAATGTTAGTAGTAATACTAGACGTTTTTGATATTACAAGCAATGAGTGGCATCTAACAAGACATCATTGCTACCTAAGTTACAACATAACCTTTCTGTGAGAATCTTTATCATGTATTATATCATTTTATCTTTAATATCTAGATTGGATATAAGTCATGAAATAATTACACTTGTATAGTTCAATATCATATTTCTTGATATTCTGAGTAGGCTACAAAAAACATATAAGTGCGATATCTCATATCAACTTGTTCGAGCATGGCCATGTATTTCTAGTCTCACTCCATCAAGAGGCCTAAGATATTACTCCCATTACGTAGGAGGGACAAATCCTATCTTGATCAACCATATCCCTCTACATAGATTGTGACATGCCCAACATCATTCTTTATAGTATAATCTGTAATGGTAGATGTTTGACTGTGTCAAAATATACAACTGACTTTTTTGGGACAATGAGATCTCAAGTTTGAGGATCATATACATAGTTATCACTATGAGTAATGTTGTGACTATTATATAATAATTCAAGAACCATACTCATAACGGGTCAATCTAGTATGTTGTTCTCTAACACATACTCATGTATCGATTTTGACATCCCTATGTCAAAGACAACACTTTGTCATCAATCAAGTACACATTAATCTCAATGCATTATCATTGTCCAAGCCCATAATAATACTTGACTAAGGACGCTTTAAGAATAATCATATTATTTTCAGGACTTTATTAAACTAGTTTATTTGTACACATATAAAAAGAAACTGAAATAACAATTGCAATGCCTTATATTAACAAACAAGGTAAAACAAGTATGTGATTACAGTCATCTCATGATTGGTCTTTGGGCATACTTTAACATAAACTCTATTGAATATTGCATTTAAGGCTTTACAATTGCTATGGGTAGCTCTCTATTCTTTATTAGTGCATTTGGTTATTTCTTTTGGTCTTACCTTGCCATCAATAGAAATGATCATAGTTGAGTCCATCCATCTTTTATTGCTAACAATATTGTTTCATCTATTAACATGATGAAAGCCCTCATACGAATCTTTTAATAAGCATAACTTGACGAGCCAATTGACAACGAGACTAAAGAAATTGAATTGTCTTTCTTCATGGATTCTGTGATTTTTAACCGAACACAAGATCTCTTTTACATACATCTAAAGTATGCTATGATACCAATTGAAATTGTATTGGTTTTCCTTTATTACAACTTTTTGTTACTTTTGTTGTTATAACAAGAAATAGAATAAAACAGTGTTTTGAGATAAGGAAAGAGAGAAAGAATATCAAAATAGCAAGTTTGTTAGCGTAGTTCGAATTCAAAAATCATACCTTTGAGGAGCCTAGCTTAAAGAATGATTTAACTCAACAATTAATTTCATAGAACTATTTATTTAAGCACAATCTACCCTTACTACAATAGATAATTATGTAACACCCCTTTCCTGACCCGATTTTTGAGTACGAGCTATAAGATGTTACATTAGTTGCCAGAGCAACTACAATAAAATCACAGTAAAATATTCACATTTATATGTAATATAATACGAAACATATCCATTTATGGTTAAACAATCAAAATTGAGTCTTAATCGAGCTTATGAAAGCTCTTTTGTTGACCCAAGCACGAATTAAGAGCAAATTGTAAAGTTTTAAAATTTAGGGGTTGATGTTGTGACGTCACTTCTTCCACGTAGTGACGTAGCCAAACAGTTTTTTCACGTTGTGACTTCAGACCACTCGACATCGTGACGTGACTCACTGTCTATCAACGTTGCGACAATAAAGATTGTTCGTTGATACGTGGACTCTATTTTTGGTAAGGATGAACTATTCGATACCTATTTCAATGCTTCCAAACAACCTATTCAATTTACACAGCAAGTCACCATTTTTTCTTGATTCAACCCATACTAAAGACATACCAAAACAAACCATTTAACCATTTTGATTCAATCCATTCAATATAAGTTCAATTTAGCACCAAAATTACCATTTCAACTTGTTCAACTATAAACATTCACCGAACCTTTCTATTACTAATTCACATTCAATTATACAATTTCAATTGTCACATACATATCTTAAACATGTTTACCAAATCCTATACATTCAATTAGGCACTAACTTTGCCAATATAAGTATTAACCTTACCAAAATCAATCATTATAAAAGTTGCAAGCTAACATTATCATTTCAACTTAACATATAAAAACACCTATGTAATTTCCACAAAATCAAACTTAAAACAATTGAAAAGCTACCAATTTGAAAATCTGATAGTGTGAGCTTCTGGATGACCCGCTAGACACGTTTCACAAGTAGCAATCTATAAGGAAAGTGGAAAACAACGGGGTAAGGATATCGAATGCTTAGTAAGTTCATAAGCATTAAAGAAAAGTTTACCACCTAAACACAACAAGCTACTTAGCTTGGTAAAGTTTACCTAAACATGACAAATCACATAATAATAATGTGTGTTTAACATGTAACCATATCATATAGTAATTCAAACATATAACCTTTCAATTCACTTATAATCAACGTTTCAATACCATTCTAATAATCAATCCAACATTTAGCCATTTGTATATCAAGATTGTCAAGACCTCCTTTTAAATGGGGAGGGTATTTTGAAAACGGGAGTCGTCACCAACCTTTTAAAGTGTGATTGGATCACCTTATAAAACATTTTGGTCTACGAAATTATGAGAAAACGGGCTCAGGAGTCAGTTACGTACGAGGAAGGGTTAGCACCCTTGCAACGCCCAAATTTGGTACCAAATTGAATAGTTTTGTCTTAATGTCATAAGTTTGAAAGAATTTAGAAATAAGATATCTTTTTAAAAAAACCGTAATAATTTAAGTTAAAAAATCAAGATTCTTTCGCTTCAAAAGAATATAGACATCACATCCAACATAATAGACGATATTCTTAAACTTTCGTAACTGAAATCATCTTGTGATTTTCAAAACTTATTTAGAAGGATATTTTAGGCATTTAGACAAACGGGAAATCGCAACCCAGCATATTAGGGCACTACTTCCTGAATTTCTATGTACCAAAAAACATTGCCTTAATTTTTAAATTCTTTTGGATCGAATGAAATATAAAAGTTCTTTAAAGTGATGATGCATTCAACTTATTACAAAGGATCAATATTAAACAAATTAACCTACATGATACCTATTTTATCATTCTATGCAAATATAATATAAAAATAATAAATAATGACATAAACTACACAATATACATTATCACTTTATGCATATATAATTATAAATAACATAAATATAAACACATTATTATTTCATGCAAAAAAAAATACAAAATAGCAAAATAATGAATATAACAATATAAATTACACATATAATAGTATTTCATGTGAATATAATCTTTAAATAACGACATAAATAATCAATTCTCATAAGAATATATAACAATAATAAAATAACATAAAGATAAAAAATAATCTATGAGATAAAATTAACATGTTAAAACAATACCAAATAAATACAAAAAGGATAAAAAAACAAATTAAAAAAACATTTAAAGTAACATAAAGGTAATAAAAGAAAATTTTTAAAAAATATATATATTATATGATATAATAGCTTAATATATATTTGTAAATAATACTATATTAAATATGTGTGAAACTTTATAATAAATTCTATAACTTTGTATAATATGCTAATTATTTAATAATGATATATATATATTAATAATAATTTAAAAAAAATTTAAAATTTTACACAATTAATGAATAATAAAATAATACATAATTTATAATAAAATGTAGGAAATAATATATATAGTAAAATATATAATGTATAATAAAATTTATAAATAAAATGTATAATAATATAAATAATATAATAATAAAAATAATTTGATATGTAATAATATACATATAAATATAGTAAAATAAATAATATATAAGGTATTTAATAAATAAATTATGCAAAAATATTTAAAAGGATTAAAATTAAATAAAACTAAAGTTCTAGGGCTAATTTTAAAACAACAAAAAAGGGTTTAGGCCTAATTGGAACGCACACAAGACTACAAGGGACTCACTGCGCCATTTGCCCTAACCCCAAAAAGGCGTCGTTCACAAAACAAGCCTTATATTGGCAGGTAGGACTAAATTGAAACAAAAATAAAGAAGTTGGGGTCAAATTGAAATATAAAATTTAAAATTAAACGAAATTAAAAGAATGAAAAATGAGGAAGGGCTCAAACAACAATTAGCCCATTTACCAAAAACACGCGGATCCTCCCCGGGTCACGGGTCAACACGCAGATCCTCAGTATTAAAACGATGCCGTTTTGAAGCTTATTGTTTTAAGCAAAGCGACATAATTTTCATAAGGCTATATAAGCCAAAATTTAACCTAAAATTTCATTTCTAACCCGATTTAAAAAAAACAGAAGAATCCTCTAGAAGAGGATTGAGAACCAACCCTCGGAGCTCTGTCGGGCCTCTGTCCAGGGGCTTACACGCGCCTATGCGCCAACGTCAACACCGCCTCTTACGGCGGCCAGAAACTGGAAAACTTTCACCTTTTACCACTCATCAAAAGGTAATCTGTTATTTATTTATTTTTAGCATTTTACCTGTATGAAATGTAGATATTCAAGAGAAAAATAAAAATAAAAACAAGAAAAAAATCACCTTTGCTCTCTGGTAAAGAATCTGTAATCTGTTTCTCTTGTACTGTTTTTATTTTCTTTTTGTATGTCTTTACAGATTAAAAAAGAAAGGCTTTTATAGCCCTTTGTAAATCATTACAATTTGGGAAAGAAATCTTTGATTTCTTTCCATATTTTGCTTCTCTTTTTCTGTTGTCGTCCTTTCCCTTTTAAAGATACCAGCGAGGATATCACGGCGGTGAGTGCGCTGGCGTTGATTCGTGCACCGATTGCGGCGTGGTACAAGGCTAGAGTCACAGTGTCGGTGGAAACTGGAACGACGCGAGACGAAAGGGCGCGTCGGTTGGAGTGCTTGCGGCGCCTAGGGTTTCTGAAACCCTAGGTCTTCTGTCCTTAGTTTATGGTTTGGGCCTCTTGGGCCCCGTTCATTTTTGGGTTAAGGATGTACTGGGCTAGTGGGTAGTTTAGGCTAATTGGGTCTTCTGGTTTAGATCAGTTGGGGTACAAGTGTAACCGGGTTTGGACTATCGGGCCTTTAGGCCTGTTTATTGTAATTTGGACATTACAGACCTTAACATTATTTTATTATTTTTATATTGTTTTAATCTATCTTACGGGCCCGGGCAAATTTGGGCTACTACAAAGATCATACCATTTTATTGCAATTTTTCACTTTTCATTAACCATTTAGCCCGATGAATTCTAGTGAACAGATTCAAATACCCGAGTAACTATACCACATCAGATTGCTCGTTCGAGCAGTAACTACACCACATCATGGCATCAAAGTGAAAAGCCCACAGGTAATCATTCGTATAATCGTACAACAATACGTCCCTCCACCACACCAAGGTCTCTGTAGAGACATATAAAACTCGATGATTCACAACAAATGCTGGATCCCGATATAATTTGTAATGAGCTCCCTACAATCAATTATCTCTTATAAGCACGCTGTAAACTGAAAAATATATAGGACTTTTCCTATGTAATTTATCACCTTTTTACTTAAATTCGTTGTTAAAACTAAGTAATTGTTAAATAAATTAATAAATTAACGAAATATGTGAAAATATGAAATTAGGACATAGAAATTATTAAAATGTGATTTTATGCTTTATTATATAGTTTTCATGCATAAAATGGCTTATTTTATATTTATTTGAACATATTATATTTTTAAGACATAAAATGGGCCATGCATGATTAAATTAAATATAAAAATATAAAAATATATTTAATAATTCATTTTAAAATATTTCATTAATAATTTGGGTTTTAATTAATTATTTAAATTGGATAAATTTTATTCTTTGGTCGTTTAATTTATTGATTTATTTTGGACAGGTCTGATAACTTTGTTGAATTACAAAAATCGTCCAAATTGAAGATCAAGTCAACCCAATTTCGGCTACACATGGCTGCCCACATAAACCACTTTTTGGTTTAATTACACAAGGTCTTTGCAATGTTGAAGAAATTAGAGATTTGTCCGAAGATTTACATTTGACCAAGTCTCAGTCTTGAGTTGTTATGGCATTTAAATTGCTTAAAAACCAAGCAAAATTCAACTCAGCATGGCCGGCCACTCATTGGAAAAGCTTGAAGAGACTAAACCTCTCTATTTTTAGCAAACCACCCTCCTCTCTTCACCTATAAATAAGACCTCATTTGATCCCTCATCCCTCATCCATCATCATTCTCTTCTCTCTCAATTCTTTTTAGCATTTTCCATTCCCCACGTCTAACATTATCTCTTCATAGAGATTTTAGCAATTAAGCCTCTTAAAGAGCCTTTGGTCGGCCACCTTGGAGAGCCATCAGCATAGGAGCAAACCGAAGGAGTGAAGGAGCCTCGTCGGTCAAAGTCTTGGGTTTAATCTTTCTTTTCTTTCATTTAATCTAAAAATGTTTGCTATGTATTCTTTGTTCTTGTTTACAACAATGTTAGCTTAATTTTATTCAAGTTAGGATGATTGCTTTGTAACAACCCGAATTTTACGGTTATCGAAAAAGTATATTTTCGGGTCTTCATTTATGAAAAATAGATTTGAAAATATTTATTAGAAATATTTACGAAGTTAATTATGAGGTTAATTAGATTGTGGATAGATGGATTAAGGGTAATTAGGAAAAAGGACTAAATTGAATAAGAGGTAAAAGTTGAATTATAGATTAATAGAAAGTAAAAAGGACCAAAATGACAAGTATGTCATTTAGCATAAGTTGAGGCAGCATATGAAGTAAAAATCTAAGATTTTTAGTAGATTTTTATATGTTTAAAGTTTTAAATCAATAATATTAATTATTATTATATTATGAAATAAGTTAAATAAAGACAAATGTATGGTAATAATTTAATACAAGTGTATTAATAGAAATATATATATTTGTGATATTTTATTTAATTAGTAAAATATATTTATTAGATAAAATAATTAAATTGTGAGATTTTTGTGTAAAGAACAAATTAGATAGTAACACTTGTATTAATGTGAATATATACATTTGTATTATATTTATTTATTTACTTGAAAAATAAGTAAAAGATAATTACTAATTAAATAATTATATTAGGAAATTTTTATTAGTAAATAAATTGAAAAGTATGACAATTGTATGGTATTGATATTGTACAAATATACAAAAATATATGTGTACAATTGTAGTATTTGTACTTGTTATTAAAATAAATTATAAATTATATTAATTATATTATGAGATTTTTATAGGATGAATAAATAAAAATATGACAAATGCATGATGATGGAATAGTACATGTGTAAAACATATATAAATACATTTGTAACAACATAAAATATTTTCTTATAAGTTAACTAAAAGATATATATAAATTAAATATTATTATTATATTATATTACTAATATATATATATGAAATAAAGTAAAATAAAAATGAAGCAAAACAAAGAAAGAAAGAAATGAAATAGGTTGAAACGAACAGGGGAGAAAAGAAGAAGAAAAGAAAGAAAAGGGAGAAAGTGTGATTTGAAAGCTTGGAACTTAAGTAGGTAAGCCAATTAAGTCATTTTCTTTTAATTTTGATGTTTTAGAAGTTTTAGAATAAAGTTTTGTAGAAATTAAGTTGAGATTTTGGAAGTTCTTAGGTTTTTGAGTATAGTTCATGTTGAACAAATAATTGAATTAAGGGTTAATTCATAAAATTTTTAGTTAGAATTGATTAAAGGATTAAATTGTAAAAGAAGTTATTAGTTTTAAATAGTAGTGACTAAATTGCAAGAATTTCAAAATTAGGGTTTTATGATGAAATTTAGATATGTCTAAGTTTGGTTGAAAGTTGAGTAGAAACAAAGTATGAATTGAGATAGAAAAGTAAGTGAATTTAGTTAAGATTAAAATTGAAATTAAAGTAGAAATTGAATAAAAATTGAAATATTTAATGTGAAATTGAATGGTAGTGTATTGATAATTTTTAATTGTTTTATTTTTTATAGTTAACGTTGTGCCGGAAAACCTCGACTAAGAAAGGAAAAGACAAATTCAACGAGAGTTAGCTCGGAAATTACGGTTTGTATTTTTATAATCCGAACTTAATATTTAATTGTTGAAATTATTATTTAATATGTATGGTAAGTGCATTGAGATGATTATTTGGAATCGGAGTGAACCTTGGTTGAAATTGAATATTGAATTTAGTTATTAGTTTTTGTATTTTGATTAAATGTTATGATAAATACTTAAGGTGAGAATTAATTGGATTGTGTTTTACAATTGAAATAGATTGATTTGGTACGTGATAAATTTATTGAATTTATATGGATATATGTGATTGATATGGAAATTGAATATTGAATGTATGTTATATTGAAAATTAAATTGATTGGGAATGTGATGAAATAAATATGCATATGTGATTATTGTGGGATTTGAATGTATATTGAATTGTATTGTATTATTAATTTATGTGATTAAATTGAAATGTGTATTGATTGGAAACTGAAAATTTATTAAAACCCTATTAACAGTATCGGGTTAAGTCAGATATAGTTGGCATGCCATAGGATTGGAAGTGTTCAGGGATACTTCGACCTTGATGAGGCACTATAAGTGTCGTTCTATTACTTCGACTTTAAGTCAATGAAGCACCTTGTGTGTCGTATTGTTACTATTACTTCGTTTAATCCGATGAGGTACTGAGTGTCGTACTGTTACTGTTTATTTTGGCATAGCCGATGAGGCACTGAGTGCCGTACTGGTGTGTTGGTTGGATTCATGTATCTGTCTATGTCTGAGTCAAGTTAATAGGGGTAAATAAAAGTACTGAATGATTGATTTCTCTAATGGTTGACTGTTACTAAATAATAAAGATCAATTGATTGCTACTGAAAAATATTGACTGTTACTGAATGATATTGATAAATTGATTCATATTGAAAAATATTGACTGATATTGAGCTTGAATAAAATAGATTACTGATTGAGAAGTGCATAGTTGAATATTATTTACTGATATTGAACAGTGAACTGAAGTATGAGTGAGACATGTGAATAAGTGTCTCTAAACTAGATATGAATGGAAAATATTATTGTTCAAATGATTTTTGAATTTATTTTGAAAACTAATCGGGTTAGTAGATGAGAAAAAAATTGAGTGAGTTATAAAAGATTTAATTTTGTAATGAATATATATATAATTGTGATTGGCATATGATTTAAGTGTATGGTATATTGTTAAGTGTTCGGATTATAGAAATACCACTGAGTGCATACTTAGTGTACGGCTTGTTTCCATGCACAGGTTAGATACGAAAGTGATTAACGACTCAGCATCCAAGCTGATCTCGAACTCAAAGTGGTAAAGTACTTTCCTTTTTGGTAAATGGCATGTACCTTGGATATTAAAAGTGGTCATTTTGGGATTTTATTGTAAATATTGTTACAAATGATTATGGTTGATTATATAACATGTTAAAATTTTAGAAATTGAATTGCTTGTGGTTTATGATTTGCAAGGTTGGTAAACTTGAATTGTAAGACTCATTTTGAGTCTATACGGCCTGGCACATGGGCGTGTGTCTTGGCTATGTGAAACTAATTTGTTCATCAGTAATAAGTCAGAGAGTTACATGGGTAAAGGACATGGCGTGTCCCCTAGGCCACACGGGCGAATGGGTACTGTTCTATAGGAAAATTTTGAAATTTTGAGAAAAATTCGTAGTGATTTTAAATTAGTCCTGAATTGATTTTACTGTTCATATTGGACTTTGAGGGCCCATTAAAGGGAAGATATGTTAAATTTAGGATAAATGTAAATAGTTATTTTAATTAATGTCCGTAATTGAACTGTATTGACTGGTAATGCCTCGTAATCCTGTTTCGGGGACGGATAAGGGTTAAGGGGTGTTACATGCTTTGATTAAATAATATTTATTTGATTCATGCTTATAATGTTTGTACCTCAATCGATCATATTTTCAATTAAAATTAAGTCTATATTTTGTTCATACGTGATTGAAATGCACCTGTATTAGCTGAGCGATCCTAACCAGACGACGACTAGTGGACATATAATTGAAATGTGCATGCTCAATTTAGATCCTGGCCCGATTAAATTGCAGGTTGCATAACAACTCTAACCAAACTCTGTTATCTGCATAGTTTTTAGATTTGTGTGATTAAACTGTTTCAAACCTAACACGTCTTTGTTACCTCACACGAATGCTAAGAAACCCTTAGTAAATAAGGATCAGTAAAATGCATATTTACTAAGTAAAGGATTCCGAAAGGACCTAATGTGATTTCCAAACTCATGAAAGATCGAGTTTCCATGGAATGTTTTTCCGAATGTTATTAAGCATGTTGATAATAAATTGAGTTTAATTAAAGTAATTGTCCTAGTTTATTTACATTAAAGGATTTTGAAAGGACCTAATGTGGTTTTCAAACTCATGAAACATCGAGTTGCCATGGAATGTTTTTCCGAATGTTATTAAGCATGTTGATAATAAACTGAGTTTAATTAAAGTAATTGTCCTAGTTTATTTATGTTATAATTGTTGCAAATTGTGTTTAATTTTGCTAAAATCTATTTCATTCATATAGTTTGCATACTTAGGATAATTTGCATTAGGGATCATTGCATTTAGTTTAATATATTTTAATCATCACTTCTCAACCATATTGTGTTTTTATTTACCAAATTATTAAGGGTAATTTTACAATCAACTGATTTAACACAAATACAATCCCTGTGGAGACGATAACTCAATACTTACTTATTACTTGATAACAACTGTATACACTTGCACAAACCTACGTGTTACATACGCATATAACCTTATTGGAATTTCAATTGTATCATATCCTTTATTATGTTCACTCGTGCATCTATAACACACATAGCCATTTATTTACAATTTAATCTATATCTCACCTTTTGTACCAAATCGCAAACAATTCAAATTACAACCAAACATACATATTCATAATTCAAATACAATCATACCATATGAACTTACCTGGAAAAATAGCAATAAACGAGACTTTAAAGACTAATCAACAATTTTTGTTTTTCCTCAATTATCTTCGATTTGGTTAAATTCTCAATCTATACAATAATTCAATTCAATTTATCAATATAAAACATTTTATAACATCCCATAATATGCATAAACCAGTTCAATTTCATATTTCGAATGTCCATGAAGTTTTGTATTTTATTCAATTTAGTCCCTAAAATCGAAATAACAATATCTTTCGATTTTGAGCTTCGATTTTGAAACCGGTCTCAATAACATCCTTCTATGACCCTATATTATCTATTATTACAAAAATTTTACATCAATTTCAAAATTTACACACTTTATTCCTTATGTTCAAAAACTAAAAATTAAATATTACAACTTAGTCCTTTTTCACATCTATGCTTAAAATCTAACAATTTAACATCAATTTCTTCAGGAAATCGTCAATGAAAACTTTCAAAAACTTTAACATTTTTACAAGTTGGTACATGAACTAGCTAAATCAAGCTCTCATGACCTCAAAAACATAAAAATTACAAGAAAAAAGACTTGAAATTACCTATTAATCAAAGGGTCGAATGTGAAGAAGCTTGAAATCCTTTTCTTTCTTTAAGTTTCGGTGAAGAAGATGAATAGAAGAAAAAAAATGACTATTGTTTCTTTTAATTTGTCTTTTATACTTTAATTATTAATTAATTAATCTTAATTAATTTAATTAAAATTTAAGTAATAAAACCATAAGCATGATTAGCCAAAGTTTAGTGGATTTTAGCTCATTGGAAACATGAAAATATACACATTTTTTTATGCCTTTTTTAACTCAAATTCATGCAGTTTCGATAAAATTATTGTCGAAAAATAAATAATTATTATAAAATAATTAAATTGTACTTAAATTATTAACATGTTGATTTTTACTTAATTTTATAAAAAATTTTGATTAATTTTGATCATTTTTGACAGATTCGCACAAATGGCAAAAACAGCTCAGTAGACACTACTAGAAGTGCAAAACCGAGAAGCAATTTTGAAGCATCAAGACAAATTAATTTTTCAGCCTAAGACGGTCCAAATTATGTGTATCAATTCATAATATAATTAATTTTAATTTTAATCCAATTTAATTTGGGTTAAATAAATTATTGTTAATTAATTAAGAAAAGGGGCCCAGTTGAGCTGAATTGAGAAAACCAGTCCAACCAAGAACTGGGCAGCCCAAAACCGTCCCACATGCTGACTCAATCAGCTTGTTTGGCTGATTATTTGTCTAGCAAAATGACCCTTGAAGACTCCTTCAATTTGCATTCAAACCCCTCTATTATTCATGCCTTTCAAGATTTGCCCCTATCTAAAAATAGCATGTTTGAAATATTCAAATATGCCACATGTGTGGCCGGCCATGGGGGGAGTCTTTGGCTGCTGATTTTGGCTATTTTTAACAGCCTTATCAACCTATAAATACCCCCTTGGCTGCTCACTTCAAACACATCTCAATTCTTCACTTCTCTCTCATTTTTCTCTCTTCATTCCCTTCCATTGTTCTTCACTTTCTTCTCTATTCCCTTGCTGATTTCACCTCTTGAAAAAAATTCAATAAAAAACCATTTGGAGTAGCATTCAAGTGTTCATAGAAGCCTCGGTTCGACAAGAACAAGCGGAGAAGGAGGAGTGGAGCAAACTAGTCAAGCTACGGAGAAAACACCTGATTTGATTCTTGTTCCCTATCCTTTTAATTTTGTTGTTGTTATGATGAACATGTCTATGAATATTTGTGATGTTGAAATGTTTAATTTAATTGATATGACTTAAATTTAATTTGTGTTAGGTTGATTGCATTTCGTCTACTTAATGTATTAAAATTATGCTTGTGTTGTTATAGGTCTCAGTAAGATGTTTGATTAAGTAAAACCATGACTAAGTTATTCTTGCATTACAATTATAAGGTAACTAATGAATTAATTATTTAAATGGATTGAAATTGTAATTAATTGACACGATACTTAATCAGTGCATGTTTAATCATCTAAGGTAGCTAAGGGTTAAATTAGCAACGGTATCTAACGATACATTTGCCTTGCATAACTTGGAAGATTATTGTGATTAAATTGTTTCAAGGTAGAAATACATTGTTATCTCACGTAATCTTTTATGTGCTTATAAGATTGGATTAATTGTTTGAATTGGCATAGAGATATGTATAAGAGATTATTTTAACTTCATAAGTATGTATGTGCATTAACACATTTTCCTATTAAAATTTGTTTAATCAGTTGAATTGACATAGATATATAGTCAAGAGATGAATGTATTTTGGTAGGTGAGTATGTTCATAAGTTAGCAAATTAGCGAGTTGCCGTGAATTTATTCATAACAACATAAACATGAGTTTAATAATTCTACGTTAAGAAATGTAATTAATCTAACACAATTATGTCATCTTGATTAAATCATCTTTTGAAATCGTGAATTGGAACTTTATTTTATTTTATTTATTTTATTCTGTTTTCTAGTTTTTAATCACCTCTTCAAAACAAAATATTTTTCTTAACCAAAGTGTTTTAAATTGCATTCATAAATAATTCTTTTCACAGTCCCTGTGGGTACAATAACTCGACATTTACTTGTCACTTTATTACTTGTTACAATTATGTACACTTGCACATTTCCGTCGTTCCACTCATCCACCACCATTTGGAAAATTAAAATGTTCAATTTGTCATTTTGATCTTTCGGTTATTTAAAAATCTATTGTGATAAGACTTTTATAATTTAATCATTGTACTTTAATTAACTAGCAAATCGCCAAAATTATTGGACCAACTTTAATATATTTCTATAATAGCCTCATAAATATTAAATGTTAATATTTATGGACTTGATTTACGAAAATGAGGTTCCAAAATCATTGTTTCTTGATTGAAAATGATTTCTAGAAAATGATTTCTGGAATATGACTCTGGTGTTTGGATGAATCTGTGTAAAATATTTTCTATTGTTTAACAGATTTCCTGTAAAACTATTTTAAATAAAACAAACATACATTTGAGAATTTATTATTTTTTCATTGTTTAATTGAGTTTATTTTATATTTTATTATATTTATATATATTGCAATGATTTATTTATAAATAAATACATCAAATTAAATATATAATAGTACTAAATTATTAAGCTAGAATATTAATAATTATAAAATTGAAAACAACCAAAGCAAATAGATGATTACTAATTGTGTTATAAAAAAACAAAGATTAAATAATAATACAAAAATAGCTTTCAAACCACAATTAATACTACAAATTAACACTACAAATTAAATATATAGTAGTATATCACGTGATAACTACAATATTTTCCAAGTGTATAACTAGTATTACACCACATAATTAGTATTACACCATATTAAAGCATCAATATCTTCAACCTTGAGAAAATTTCTGATGTCAAATTTTGCTATGTTTCATACTTTTAGCTAAAAAAGCTTTTGCCTTAGATTTACAACCCACAAGATAATCAAATACACTACAAAAGAAGTCGTCATTAAATCCTTCTAACTCCATCCACATTACTTATTCGTAAGGAATATCTTAAGCAAATGAATACTAACTGATGCGATAGCGACCTGCCTGACATAAAAGAGAATCAATCAAACAAGGTTAGAAAACAATCATTGAAATTACAAATCAATAAGTACGAGCAAGAAGTATAAGAAAACTTGAGCCAATTCAAAATGTATAAACAAGAAATGCTCATAACAGCAACACAAATACATGTACAAACCAACAAACAAATGATCTATAATACATATGAAAAAGAGGAGTGATTACCTAGGACACAAAATTAAACATTATCATTCAATTGAATCAAAATACATCTACAAACCAACAAACAAACATAAACTTATACAAAAATCAATGATTAAATTCTCTTTTAGAAAATACAAAGGTATTAGTTGTCTTGTTGTGATCATGAATCTATTTACAATACCAGATATGGTTTTTCTATTTGTCTGTTATTACATGAAGGAATACCATTTAGTATAACACTACTTTAAAAATAAAATAAATATACAGTCCAAAACTAAGGAAGTTGATGTTAATGAAGAAAAATGCTTGGTAAGCCTATGATAAACTATTGAAAATAAAAATAGTTACAGCCTATAACATCAAAATTAAGAAAAGAAAGATAGATACAGACATTGAAGCAGTAAGTGACAAACACAACAAGCAAAACCACTTAAGTTCCGAGTTTTAAAAGCACTAAAATCTAACATCCAACCTTAGTAGATCTAAGAGAGCAAAAGAAACACTTGTATTACAAAATCTATTTGGCTTCAGCTTGAAAAAACTTGAATTCATCCTGACCATCGTCAAATCAAGCTCGAGCTAGTGAAAGAGCTGAATTTGAGTATTTGAGTCAAGTAGGTTAAGAGCTTAATCGAGCTTTTTCCTTTTAATTACTATTGTTTCAATTTGAATCCAAACTTGAGTATACAAATTGAGTTTATATTTCACTTTAATTGAGGCTCATCCAGTTCGACTGTTATCTTAAATTGCTTTAGCTATAAAAGCAAAATTCAATCAAACTCAAGTTGAGCTTGGAGTTTTGCATTTCAAATCGTGTTTCGAATGGTTTGAGCTCAACTACACCCTGTAAACTAACCTACCCTTTCGATTCAGATTACATTACTCACTTGCAAAATCAAAAATATAAATTCATATTGATAATAAAAGAAAGCAAAAAAGTTGAACTAGATCATTTTAACTTGAAACAAGATTATGTCCAAGACAATTACATCCATAACTTCTGCAGCAGATTGTCAGGAAATTACTAACCAAATTATTGTTGCATCACGAATCTGAATTACCTAAAAGTTTACGAGGAAACTAAAAGCATCCAAATAAACATTCAAAAAGAGCATTTTTAACATTCTATTCCATTATAATTGTTTGTATTTAACAATAATTCATCGAAATGAAATATAAAAAGAGAAGAAAAAACATGCAATTGATTTATTAGATCAATTATTAGAGAAGGGTCAATAGAGAAAATGTACCATAATGGGTCAAAATTCGAGCTAATCAATGATTTATATAAGAAAAAAAAAGGTTCTTTTTTACCCAAGAAAAAGGGGAAAACAAAATTAATTTCTATTGGAAGAAAAAAGAAAGGGAAGAAAACAAAATCATGCCCACTAATCCTGTAACACCCCACACCTGTGCCCACGCCGGGTTAGAATATGACGCATTACCTATCTTAAACTTATGCATATAAACGTTTTCATAAGACCAAAGCATGGTCAAATTAAAACTTTTTCAATTTTATACAAAATAGTCCTTAATAGGGTTTTCATGAGAAATCCCTTCACAAAAGTTGTTTATCACCGATCTAAGACTCATATTATTCCATAAAATTTCAGTTAACAACATACATGCTTTCATGGAAAAACCCTAGACTCTTGTCTATCTTGCAAAATAGTCCCCTCATTTGAAAGATCACACTTCAAGGGGTCAAAAAATGTAAAAATCATTAAGAGAACTCATGAGAATCACTTACTTGCAAAGGCTTAGAGTTGATGAAATTTTGAAGCTCAAAAACCCCTCTAATGGCTGAAAATTTCAGTGGTAGGAGAAGAGAATGAAAGGATGAAGTCATCTTGTCTTATTTTATTCAATTAAGTCACCAAACCACCTAAACTTTTGAATTTTTGACCAATTTGTTCCCTATGGCCGGCCAAGCTCTTAGGAAAGGGTCTGATTGCCCTTTAAAACGCCCAAATTAAGGTTCATGGCAATTTAACACCTTCAGCGAACAATTTAAAACTTTTGCATTTTATGCGATTTAGCCCTTTTTCGCAATTAAGCAAACAATTGCTAAAATTAATTCACCAAAATTTTCATGTACTTATCTAATCATGCTAAAATACATAAAATAATATAAAAAAATAATTTCTTCAACCTCGGGTTAGTGGTCTCGAAATATTATTCCGACTAGCCCCAAAATTGGGCTGTTACAAATCCCATTTGAACAAATAACACGTGAACTTAACAACTTTGAATTTTTGCTCATTAGTTGTGTCTAAGCCACCACCACCATTACCATATCTTAATTATTCCATTACCACCAACAAAAATCCAGCTTGCACAGTTTAAGGAAGATGAAACGTAAAAATAACAAAAACCATAAAAAATAAAAAAAAGAGGAATTAACCAGCAACCAATTGGGCCAAAACAACATGTTGCTACTAAAAAACAACCACATATTTCTTCCTTTTTTTCATTCTTACCTTCGAGAGAGGAAGATGAACACCATTGTTGATTGGTGCAGTGCAAAATTCGATAACAAAAGGCGAAAAAGGAGGAAAATCAAAGGTGAATACCGGTGATTGGTGTTGGGAATCATTGCTGGCTGGCGGCAGGTATTAGGTCAGAGTGGGAAGGAAGGCTGAAGGGGAAAGAGGCTTTGGGTTAGTTTACCGCTGAAGAAAAAAACTTTGGAAAATGTCTTTACCCAATGAAAACGGTAAGGCATTTTCTTAAAATAAAGCCTTCTCTTCCCATGTTTTGGAGAGAAAGTTTTACGGTGGGAATTTATTTTCCATCAAACAAACAGTGAAAAAGGATGAAAATATTTTTCGTAAATTATTTTACAGGTAAACAAACACAACTTAAGAATAACTCTTCAATAAATACCTAAGAAAAAACGTTTGAGTACATCATAATCAACCCTCAAAATATACAGTTAAACGCCCAAAAAGCATACCCCGAGTGTGAATAAGCAGCTTATAAATAAGTTGTGAAAATTTTTATCTTAATTTGAAATTAAGGATAGAGTCCATCCTTCAAAAATCAATTTAAAATCTCCAAAAAAAAAATTTATCCCTCCAAATTTTTAAATAGCATGTAATTTAATCAACTGAGATTAGGAAAGAGTGCATGCATTTTTGAACTTTTCACATCCATTCAAAAATGTTTCCCATTAGACAAGCTTTCAAAACTCTTTATATCTAGTTCCTTTGTACATACAATTATTCTGCATTTGCTGCCTAATTAACATGTTAATTAAAATACAAAAAAAAATATACAAGTAAAAAAAATTCAACTCATCAATTAACTTTAATTGTCCCAAACAATTGTTATACTTGATGTTATAATAGACAATAGAACAAAAAAGTATAACAATCAAAGTTTCTAACATATTCTACTTTCTAGTTGCTTAGACGTGTACTTGTACTTGCACGTACTTTTGTTTATACTCGTAAAAGAATTATAATGTCACATGAATCAATATTATTTTTTGTAACGCCCTAAAAATTTGACTATTGTTTGTTAAATTATGATATAATTAAGTTTTTGTATTTATGGTTAAGTGCTTTGCTTGTGTGTTAGAGGTTAGGGGTTTAAATCTCACTTTTGAGAATTTTGTTATTTTGTTTGATTTAACCCTTATCCTTGAATGTTGGACTTAAGTTTATTTCTGTATGAATCTGTGTTAAGAATAAGCCTACTGGTTTGATGGTTAAACTTTTGTATATTTTTTGGTCTTGTGTTCAAGTCTCTGTGCATGTAATGAAGAAATATTTTTACGCTTTTGAGTAAATCATTTTATTTTATTTAGTTTACTTTTTTTTCTCGTTGTCTTTTTTTCTCATTTGATTGCTATTGTAATCTTGTTGTCGGTTGTAATAAAGGACCTAGTTTGTTTGTTACATCAATTGGAAAGTTTTTGTGCGAAGATCTTACGTGAAACGCTTCTCCCACATGTTAGTTTCATAATTCACTACTACGTACGAGGTTCTGGAGTCATTCTTGTTGTTTCTACGTCGAAACTACATCAGGTGTGTACTGAAAACCTAATTTTCAGTGATTTTCAAATGCCAGAAAACATGGTCGTGTGGTAGGTCGTGTAACTCACTATTTTCGAATTGGAGGAACACATGCTAAGGGTACGGGAGTGTATCTAGGCCGTGTAACTCATTGTTTTTATTTTGGGTCACACAAGCGTGTAACTCACTGTTTTGGATTTAGGGTCACATGGCCCAGGGACATGGGCATGTGTCCAGGTCATGTGAAGGGTTGTGAGTTACACAGATGTGTGTCAGATCGTGTAACTCACTGTTTTGAGCCACAGACCATGTGCCAGTGAACTTACTTGCCAAGTACTCAGGCTATGTGAATCCACACGAGTATATGAGCCAAAATATTGAAATTTTCCCTTGGGCTTTAAGTGTCGTTCGAATCGAATGTAGGCCTTTCGTAGGGTCCCTATGATCTGAGTTAGACTGTATAACTTGATATCCAATATTTTAAAATTTAATAATCGATTATCTGTATGTATAATCGATGTGATAACTGTTAAATGACAATGATCTGTATTATCTGATTATGAATTGTGTTTGGATAACTGTATGTATATATTTGATATCTTATATCTGTAATTTGCATTTGCATTGGGTGGGAATGGTATAAAGAAAGAAGTGTTGTCATTTTAATGATCTGCTGAATTCAGTGACTAAGCCACAATTTTGTATATGATTATGGCGATTTATCGCATACTGATTTGACAGCTAGTCTGTAATCACTCTGAAATGTGTCATATTGACACTGATTGGTGTGTAGGGTAGGGTAGGTACTTGATACCCTATATGGTGTGTTGGGATGGTCAGAGATGGTGTGTAACGGATGAGGGTAGGAAATTTTTCTAATTCTGATATGTTTTGCATCTGTATTTGATCTGTTCTGCATCTTATTTGAACTGTTATGATAATATTGTGTATCATATGTTTCTAATTCTATATTTGAATTTGGGCAATTATTGTTATATCTATATTGTTATCTTGCATATATATCGGTTACACACATTGAGTTATAAACTCATTCTGTTTGTTGACTGAATTGTAGGTAACCCACAGACTTAGGAGGCTCGGCATGTTAGGAGCTCAGTCATCTCTCTTTTGTAGATAGTTTACTGTTTGTTTAAAATTTGAACTACGTATGTTTTATTTCGGACTATGGTTTTGTAAGCTTGGATTTCCATGTTGGTTTAGCTAGTTAAATGTTTTCTGTATGACAAATTTTAAAATATTTAAAGGTTAATTTTTTCCTTAAACATTTTGATGTAACCTCCAAACTTGGTCCTATCGTGTAGGTCAGGTATGACGTGTTACATTTTTATTATTATAACATACTAATTGAAAATATATTAGTAAATTATTTTTAATATCAATATAGTAATATAATGAATTTAGAAGTTTTTTTAAATTCATAAATATTATATTATGATACACCCACGATATGGTTGAAAATAATTTTGTTATAAATTATTAAAAATTGATATAAAAATTTTGATTGAAAAAATGAAGTTGAAATAGTCAAGATTATGATATAAAAATGTAAATAGTAATTATTATTTTATAAAAGGATTGAATTATGAATATGGAATATAAGTTCCCAATGAAGGGAAGTTGAGAATGAAATTGAAAAGAATGAAAACTTGTTTCCTTGGTACAACCATCTTTTCGGAGGCAAGTCAAATCAACTTTGGGATTTTTGGTACCTACTCAAACTCACTCACATTTGCTTTTTATTTTTGTCAATCTTGTATTTATTAATTATTAGTAGTGTTTAATTTAGTTGGTGGATGGGATTGAATGGAGATGATTTTTATTAATAAAAATATTAATGATATTTTTATTTATTTTTAAACCAAATTGAATGGTAGCTGTGGACAAATTGAATGATATTAATATCAACCTTTCATAACTCATTTTCAACTATATTTTATTCTTCTAGGAACATTATCAACTCTTAGGTTAAGTAAAATCAACTACTTTTATTTTTGTTCCCACTTTGCTGGAATTTTTATTCTATTTCTTGAAATACGTGTTTCTGTTTTCACTATTAATTTTCAATTCTATCAATTCTATGTTAATCATTATTGTTAAATTGAAATGATGACATGATAATTCTTAATTAAATAATAATATATTTAGTCATTAAGAGTTGCATATTTCGTCTATTTGATTCTCAATTACATATTTTTTTAAAGATATAAATGGGAAATTTATTTTAATTATTAGTAACTTTTAGGGAGGAAAGGCAAAAAAAAAATGCAATAATATCTTTTGGGTTTAAGATTTTATCAATTGTAATTTCTTTTGGAGAGTAATAAGATTTTTGTCAACAGCCCTCGTGATTTCATTCACGTTATGATGTGAATATTTAATGAAATATTTTTATTAGATTTAATAATGGTTTATTTCAAATCCATTTTGAAAGTAAATATGAAATATTCACGTTATTTATTTTTTTTAACAATATTATTTTAAAAATTTGAACTCATATTTTCTCTTTAGGAGTATAATCAGTTTTATTGTTAGCCTAAAACTTGTTAATATAAATTAATTGTAAATTAAAATAAAAAGAAAATTAGATTTGATTGTAATAAATTTGGTTATGGTATTCTGGACACTAGGGAGGGGTTTGGGTTGATGGAGAGAGTATTGATAATTGATAAAGAGGAAGCAAAAACAAAGGGTTTTTTGTCCTAAAGTACAGAAAAGGGGGAAGTAGTGTATCACTTTTGCACAGCAATTCCAAATAGTGGAAAGTAGACATAACTGCTATTTAGTGGGTTACCAAAATGTCAGTGACATATGATAAAAAGCATTGTAATGTTAGGCCCTTCTCACTAATAAATAAATAAATGGTGAATTTTACCTCCCCCCATTTCACTGCCCTCATTAACCCTCTCTTCTACTTCAAACCATTTGTTAGGCTTTGATTCAATGTTTACTTATATTGGACCCAACAATGCCTGTCCATCCATCTCATCTACCCCCTTATCCCCTCATTAACTCTTACATAAATATTCATCTTCAAACCTTAAAATCTCGACAGATAATCTCAATTACAATTAAATATTTGGTGGATCCAATAGTCAATGACATCTAAAGTTGAAAGCCAATACTATCAGCATTTTTATGAGAATTTAATTAATGCAAATGAAAACAAAACCATGTAGCAATTCAAAGTAATAGAAAATGACATATATATATATACATAAGTTAATATTTTCTTCATCATTTAAATATATGATTATAAATCAACACAAACCATGATGTAAAAATAATTAATATATCTTATCTATTTATTGAAAGCATTTGATGTGACATTTGATGTACTTTAATATTGAAATATTTTATTTTTATTTGATGTGTAATTACATTTAGTTTATCTTGCTCGGAGTGAAATTAAATATTAATAGAATTTATTATGGAATTAATACTCTTGTTGATGTGTGGGATCAATAAGGAGAGATGGAAGAGGATGTGGTGGTGCTATCGTAGGCTAGTTTGCTCTGTCAAGGCAAAGAGTCGGAGAGTAGAAAAGTGAAGATGGTGGAAGTGAATGTTGGGAATAAATTGACAAAGTGTAGGCAAGTGTGATGGAGAGTTGATCTCTTCATCATCATCATCTTGGGGGTTAGTTATCAGCGAGGTCCTGTGTTGGGTAACATTAACATGATGGATTCGCAATCAGATCATTATTATAAGAAACATGGAGCTAGAGCTAATGTCTTCAATGTGACGAGAATATTTGTGATGAAACGTGCTATGTCAGTCCTTTTTGTTTAATGTACGGAGCAGTTAAACTCACATGAATTTAGTGACTAAAAAGATCATGCTCTTAATAGAAGTCCAAATGTGGAGGAGAAGGTGGTGGCTACATTTTGAGGTAGGTAATTAGCCTCCTTAAATAACTACTTTCTGCCTACTTGGATGACTAAATCGGGAAGTAAGACTTCTAGTGATCTCCCAATCTATAGCGGGTGGAGTATGTATATCAGGTAGCTTTCTGTTATGCCTGTATTGTCATTGGTGGTGGTATAACAACTCTCTTGTTAATACAAGCAGAGCAGAGATTAAGGAGTTAATGTGCCAATACTAATAGCATAGGCAGGCGAGGGGGGTTGAAGATGGGGGCAAAGGCAGGCAATTGCCAGGGAGATTTTAATGGTGACTTGAATACTTTTGTTGTTTTGTCTGATTTGGATTCCCAACCCCCAAAACCCATATTATTATCAATAAAAATGACCAAAAAACTGACTGTGAAGTGAAAACAATGGTTAAGTGTTAAATTATTGGGGGGCATAAACAAAGGCATGAGCCGTTTCTTTCACTCCTGTTGGATGTTGTACTGCTCCCTACCCAAAAGAAAGAGAAAAAAAGAAAGGAAAAGCCCCATCCAGCTCTGATCTCTCTCTTGGTTTGCAGACTGGGAATTCAAGAAAAAAGAAGAAACACCAAAAGATATCATAAACAAATTGACTAATCTCCATCAAACCCCATGTAATAACACTACCGTCTCACTCCTTTTATTTACCTACTTTCCTCTCGGTTAGCCTCAAATATCTCTTCCCTTTCCTTCTTTCCTCCTCTGTCTCTAGATTTTGTCTTCCATTGAAGAAGAAAGATCAAAGATGCCGAGACCAGGCCCTAGACCTTACGAGTGTGTAAGAAGAGCTTGGCATAGCGAAAGACACCAACCCATGAGAGGTTCCATCATTCAGCAGATTTTAAGGTTCTGGGTCTTCTTTGTTTTCCTTAATTTTGTTACATTTTAAGCAGCATTATTTCTACCTTTTGGGGGGAGGGGGGTTTAATTCCTTGCCCACCATGTGTTTGATTTTAGGCTAGCTATTGAAACTCATAGCACAGCTACTAAAAAGAATAAGGAATGGCAAGTTAAAATTATTACTGTCATCGTCAAAGCCGAGGAGATTATGTATTCCAAAGCCAATTCTGAGGTTCTTTTCTTCTTTCAAAATTGTGGATCTTTTTATTTTGTATCTACTTCTTTGGACTCAATTTTTCCCCCTCGTATTGGGTTTTTAGGCTGAATACACCAACCCGGAAACCTTATGGGACCGTGCTAATGATGCCATCAACACGATTATCCGTCGAGATGAGAGCACTGAAACAGGAGAGCTTTTGCCACCTTGTGTTGAAGGTACTGTAGATTTCTTTTCATGTTCTTCTGTGGTAAATTCTTGGTTTCGAGTTTATTGTTATGTTTGTGGTTTTTTCTCGTTTTTCTTTAATCTACATTAGCTACAACTTAATGAAGCTTTCAATTTGAAAGTTATTTCAAGAACAATTTGGACTGATAGATTGTAGCACATGTGTTGTTTTAGCGGCCCTTAACCTGGGGTGCTATCCAGTGAGAGCTTCAAGGAGCCAACGACACAGTAATCCTAGGACTTACCTTACGCCAAGAGCACCCGAAACTGTTCCTGCAACTCCTAGGATTTTGGATAACGGCAGTGAGGATAGGTATCCTCAGTTATCCCAGGTTCAGTCTGGTAGTCAGCTTGCAAGAATAGCAACCAATGTGAATTCGAACACTTCGGTTTCACAAGCTAACCGTCATAATTATCCATTTCTACCTCAAAATTGCCCATCTGGCCATGACCAATTGATGAGGATGGAAACTAACACTCCATCGAACTCTGGTCAAGTTTACCCCCTTTATTATGGAATTCACTATCAAAATGCAGAGTCCCAAACAGGTTCTCCAGTGCAGGAAAATCTAGTGTCTGATACGATAATAGTTGGGAGACCTATTGGTACATCCGTTTTAGAGCCAGCAGAAATGGGTTCCTTGCAGAATTTCTTTTCCTCTTCCAATGTTGATATTGGTGGTAAGCAAATTGGGCAGCAAGATATCAGACACGCTGATGAGAAGTTGCTTGGAAAAGAATGTGATTTGTCCTTGCGGTTGGGTCTATTTTCTGACCCTTATATGCAAGTAGAAAAGAAGTCACTTTGTGAAACCACAGATGTTGGTCCCAGCAACACTCAAGATGGGGGCAAACTTAGTGATGTTTTTCGACAAAAGAGTAAAGAGATCCCCTTTTTTCCAGAGAGGACTGTTAATGACCATTTTGAATCCTTTTCAAGAAAGTGCTTTATGGAAAATGAAGGTCATAATGTGGGGGCAGCAACGAGAAAGCGTAAGGCAACATTTGGAGGCAACTCAGAAGATGAACAATTTTGCACGCAACCAGGGTCCTCATCTAATAATAGAAGACATGGGCCAGGTTTGTAAACAATAGTTTTATTGTAGCTTGTCCTTCAAAATTAATGATCTTTTGATCGTATTAGTGAATCTTGCTTTCAATCTTTATTCTCTAATAGATGTTGTAAAATGTAAGTGCTGACAAGTTGCATTGTTGGGATGCAGCAGAGAATGAACTGTAAATAAAATGAGCATGATTGATATCTAATAATTGGATGATTTAATTCTCATTACACGTCTAATTACTTAGAAAATTTTAGTATAAATAACTTTTGATCAATTGAGGACCATAAAAGGAATATTTTTACCTTCTCAGCATGTGCAGAATGAGTTGCAGGTTTCTAAATGTAAAAAGATCTGGAGATAAATGATGGAAAAATATATGCATTGTAGACAAATTAATTAGCTATTTGAAACTATAAAGTGGTGTGCAATATATACCCGAGCTAACATAGAGAAAGTGTTGATCACAAAGGATATATCCAACATCCAGAGCTCATGTTCCTATTTGCCTTTGGAGAATGGTCAAGGATTGATTTTAGCCTGTTTGTAACACTAGAATTTCTTGTTGATATGAATGCTTCTAGAGTTATTCACAGGAGGGTACTTATTAGTTCTTGGCATTAGGTTTGGTTGAGCCCTATTTTCCTGTGTAGTTTGCTGCTAGGTAAGGAATTGGCCATTACATTTTGTCACTTCTGTGATGTAGATAAGCATTTTCTATATCACTTCTCGGAGATCAGGATGGCAAAAGGAATCTAAGTGTTGTAAGAAATGGAGGTAGTTTGTGGGACTGGAAATGGATTACTGCTGATGCAGGGGATAGGGAGCAGGGTTGGGAGCAAGGATCACATGCATGCCTTTGTGGTGTGATACACTTGAGTAGTTAGATGCTCATCTTGGGTAACATTCAACTTATTAGGTTTTTAGGAGGCACAAATGCATACTAGAAGACTCTTTGGTTGCAGACTTGTCTTGGGTGTTTTGTAGAACGAGCTTTTATGCATTAGCCTTTGTGATTGAGATGGTTACCTATGTGAAGGACTTATTTGAGGGTTACTTTGTTATGGGTTGTAATGTGTAGAACAAGGCAAATGCTGGTGAGCGCCCTTGATCCATGTTTAAAGAAGTTGGGAATTGGTGGTTCCCTTTTTAAATTTCTAAGAGAAGGTAGGTTGCCTTTTTTACCATTTTTATCCGATTTTGGACCTCTCTAAGCTTTAAATTTGACGGAGATTCCTCTCAAAAGAGTAGAGAGTGTAAAGTGTAAACTCTTCCCCATGTGATGTGTGGTGGGGTGACTGACTCCACCAAGCTTTAAAGATGTGGTTGACAAGCCATCTCATTCTCTCCCAATTTTGTGAAAAAGACAATGACTGAGCTCTGGTGAGGATTTCCATTTTTCTTTTATATATATATATATATATTTATAAATATATATATGTGTTGTATATGTATATTTTCATCTCTTCACCTTATGTCATTACATGACAGCAACATCAGCTGATTGATTCATGAGGAACTTCCCTTATCCAACCACAGGTTATTCCACTTTTCATTTTGTTTTGTTTTTAGGGCAGCCAATTCCCATTGCCCAGCCGCAAGCCATATTTTGTGGGTTCCAGCCAAGAAAATTGTCTGAACTTGTTGCATTGCATTGTAGGTTCTTTTCTTTTTTTGTCATTTCACAGTATGTTGAGGAGTTTAAATGCATGACAGTAGTTGCCAAGTGGAGGCTCCAAAGTTTTAATCGCAAACCGTAAATAATGAAATAACAGGGTATGTATGGGCAAGGGTGATGGAAGTAGCGGAATCCAAAGTCAAATTTTCTGGATGGTCCCATTGGGATCTGTCTTTCTAATGTTCTCATATTCAGATTAGGATACTTTTTTTTTTACGCACATGTGAGCACAATAATTCATTGCAAAGGCCAAAGGTGTGTAGTATAAAGGTACATGCATACGGTTGTCCAAAGGCAGTAGAATAAAGAAGCCAACAACAACAAATGGTCAGTTTTTTCTATAACAGCATTTCGCTATAACATCAAGTTTTAGAAAAATTTTCTATAACAATTTTTCACTAGTAACAGCAATATTCATCATGGTTATAAAGCATGCTATTTATTAAATTAATTTTCTATAATAGTATATGGTCTAAATTTTTAAGTAAAATTATATCTATTTCATATAAGCAATCTTATTAATTATAGTTTATTATATAAAAATGATTTTAATTAAAATATTATTTTAATAAAATGATTAAATTTCATGTGAAGAAATCTATTATTATATTTTATTAAATGAAAATAATCTTGGATTAGTGGAATTAAAATGTCAATTCAATACACTAATTAAATATTCTACCATGAATTTGAAACATTATAAATTTATAAATTAATTACTTGAATTTAGTGACTCATGATAAATTAATTAATTTAATTTGATAACTCATTGATTAATTGAACTTGTTAGATTTATTAACTTTATAATTAATCATGTGAAAGAATATAAAATAAAAGATGCATAAAAAGCAATAATACATGCACCTATTATACGCCTTTTAATTTTGTTGGTTTGATTCTTATTTTTTGGAATATAATTATTATTTTCTTTATTTGATGAAAATTCACAATATAAATTTTATGATAAATTTACGAAGAATATATCTATAATATATAATAAAAAAAGAAGCAAAAATAGTAGATTCATGATCATGCTGAACACTTAATATTTGAACTTGATTTCAACACAACTATTGATAACCTTGGATTTGAGAGTAGAACGATAAATCTCTCATTAAACAGTATCAAAGTATAGCATCGAATCACACTCGAAATTATTTTTACTGAAAAATGTTTTCTACATAGGAAAAAAATATGACTCTTTTTTCTTCGATATTCTAAAAAAAATTATATTACATTTTATTATAATATTTAATAAGAATAGGATAGTGTGATGCAGAGTAATATGGATGTAATGTTTTGATTTTAGGTTTATTTTGGAGGTATTTGATTCATGGAATACAATATTTTTTTATAATAAGGTTACACGTATGGATTATTTATTAAATATGTTATATTTTTTTTAGTTTATTTGATTTGAACGTAAGATTTAAAATTTACAAATTAAGAATTTACGACCATACTGAACTATAAAAGTTTAGTTACGTAGATAAAATAATTAAAGAAAAAATTTATTAATTTCTAAAAAGATAAAGTAATAAAAAATGTAATGACGTTGAGAGAAGGTGTATTCCTTTCATAGAAGTTTTTGAAGTGTCGTCTGTTTAGAGCAAATAGACTCTTCAATTGGTCGGTATTATCCATAGATCGAGTAAGAGATTCGTCTCCTAACTCAATCAAGAGCTTGAGTGTCAAAAACAGAGTACGCAAAACAAAAGCTTCTTGTTGGATTGGATTAGACAGTGTACACACCCACCTACTAAGGGGACTTGAGTGTTGCATGCCCGATAGGGTTTAAACCATTGCCCCTTATATTGCATCTAAGGGAATATGTACTACCACTTGATCAGGCGATAAGTGGCATGTGCAATGCATGATCCGATCCGACAAGGAACCCCTTCTTTGTGAACCTCACCTCTAGCATTTGAGCTCTCAACAGAGTTAGGAGATAAAAACTTGACTCGATTTGAGGACAATACTAACTTATTAAAGGATCTGTTGACACCAGATGACAATATTTCAAAAACTTCTTTAAAATGGATGAATCACCTCTCAACAAATGAAGTTAAAGAAAAAAACAGTTTTATGACGTGTTTTACAAAGATAAATAACTTGCAAAATACACATAATTCATGAGAGATTATGTTTTCTTAGTCCACCAAAAATGTATCAAATCCATCCATCCATAAATGTAGACATGGAGATAAAAATAAAAATAAAAATTAAAGCAATATATGTACAACTTTAAATAAACTATGCATGTAATTATTCTAATTTTGTTTCATTTAAAATATAAAATTTTTCATATAAAAATAATATTTATTTTCTTTTAAATAATTAATTGGTTTGCCTTTTTATGTAAATATAAATGAGAAATTATTACTTTTTTTAAGTTTAAATATATTTAAAATTTTAATGTTTTTTTCAATATTTTCATTAAAAAATAATTTTACTCTTTTTGAAAAGTTGATGGTAAAATTAGACTCTTTTTAAAAAATTGAGGGTCAAATTTAACTAAAAAAATAACAAGGGCCAAATCGAAAAAGGCATGAAGATAAATTTAGCCCCTAACATTTACTCATTTTGTCATTTAAGCTCTTATTCTTTTTTCCCACCCTCAACCTCCAAGATTTAGTCAAATCGATTGCTGTTTGATGAAAAAAAACTGGTTGAACTGTTAAAATGTTAATGACATTGACGTGACGTTTTATATATATTTTACTGCTAATATGAATATTTTTTTTTTAAATTTTTATGAACTTTGTTGATTTTTTATTTTTTATTTTTGAATTTTTATGAATTATACGTAGACTATCACGCTAATGGTCATATTAATACCGTTAAAATTTGAACAAGTTAATCAATTTTTTCATCTAAAAGTAAGCAATCTGATTAAATTTTAGAGGTTGAAAACCAAAATTCCCCAAAAAACTAAGGGTCCAAATGAAAAATTGAGCAAACATTAAGGGATTTATCATTATGCCAATGAAAAAAATATGTAAAACATATGTCTTAACTAAAAGTGTTATTTAGAAATATAAATGAAAAAGATTTATTATAGTATACAATGTTTTAAATATTTCGTAACCAGTGTTTAAGATTTTTAAAATTATTTATGTATTTTTTGGTATTAAAATTTATGAAAACTATTTTCATTTTGCATGGATGTATTGTATTTAATAATTAAAATATATTAAATTATTTTGTATTAATTTTTAAAATTTAAAATAATATGAATAATATAAGTAGAAAATTGGAAAATAAATATTTGAAAAATAATAAGTGAAAAGTATTAACTAAGAAAAAAGGAAAAATAAAATATTTAAAAATTAATTAAAGTAATTGAAAAAATAACATGTCAAATTAATAATGGTAAGAAATAGGTTTTTTTATTTTAATAAATATAGTTTAAAGGTATTCTTTAAAAACCGTGTAATGAGATGGGAGGGGTCAAATTTCCAAGTATTGGTGGCAAAAATGTCGTAACAGGTGTGCGTTTTTCGAGACTAACATTAAGCTATTGTCAAAACAAGGTTGGTGTCTTATCTCTAATCCAACTTCTTTTGTGGGTTGACCTCTTAAAGCCAAGTACTATCCTTAATCGGATTCTTTTAATTCTCCATCTTTTAACATGGAAAAACATTTGGGCAACGAAAGCATGGAGGGTTGGGAATGGTACCTCAATTTCAGTTTGGCATGATTGTTGGTTGAGTGGCACAGGTCCCTTCAAAGTACAATCGCCAAAGGTTAGTTCAGTGGATTGAGTTTCTGGCTTATTGGTCTTCGGTTCCAAGCAATGGAATGTTGAGCTAATCAATACCTTGTTCTCGAGGAGATGTGCAAGACTTGTTGGTTGCAGGACGGATCATTCAGGCGAGTATTCCGTCAAGCGTGGCTATCCATTATTGGATTCGGGTCTTACTACTATCAGTCTTTCTGAGAATCAAAATAACATAAAGACTACTGTTCAACAGTTCTGTAAGACTTTATGGGCGATACAAGGTCCTTCGAAACTCAAAATTACAATGCAGAGGTTTTACAATAATTATATACCCACACTTCAAAACCTATACACTATGTACAAGGTGTTCTGCAGGGAATGAAACAGTAAGTCATGTAGTTCTGGAATGTTCGATTGCACTAGATGTTTGGGGCATGGTCAGCATTAGCTGGCCTGCAGAATGTTTGGTGCCTTATGGTGGTATCAGAACAAATTCATGAGAATATTAGACAAACTAGTAGAGATGTTACCTGGGTTCACGCTTATACTCCAGGAGATTGACTCTTGATTTCAGTGGAACAGAAACCAACGCGTCGACCTTGTGTTAAGTGGAATCGACCAGAGGAATCGTATGTCAGAGTCAATTTCGACGCAGTATTTCTGCAACAAAACTATCAGTCTTTCGTAGGTATAATTGTCCCTGACCATAATGGATTGGTTCTAGGCTCTTGCTCTATGAAGAATATTACATACTTGATTCTTTTATAGCTAAAGCAAGGGCAGCCATTCAAGCTCTTCAATTTGCGCGCAGCTGATATGGGTTTCACCAATGTGGAGATTGAAGGTGATTCTAGAACAGTGATTTCGAAGATATCATCTCGGAATCTGGACAGATCAAGTATTGGTGCTGTTGAGAAACGCCGATGACAGCTATGGCAGCTAGTTTCAACAGGTGCATTAGTATGGGATGATAAATCTCTGGCAGCTAGGTTTCTTCAGTGTCACTTTAAACACATTCCAAGAGAAGGTAATGCATCAGCTCACTGTATGGGTCAAGAAGGGCATCGAATTAATTAGGAGAGAGTCTGGATGGAGGAAGTACTTTCCTGAGTAGCTTCGATCGTCGAAGCTGATCGGTGGTGGGTGGCCCTGCCGAACTGACGTTTCTGCTTCAGTTGCTTTGCTGGGTTGGGCTTCGTCGAAGCTGATCGGTGGTGGGTGGCCCTGCCGAACTGACGTTTCTGCTTCAGTTGCTTTGCTGGGTTGGGCTTCATTCGATTACTATTTTCCAGCTTATTTCTAACCCTAACCGGTTACTGTCTCGGTCAAGCAATGCTACAACTGATGTTGGAGGCATCTCTGGTAATCTCTTGATCATATGGTGACTATTTTCGATTGGAGAATTTTTTATTACTATTAAATGTCTGAGCTGTTGTTTAAAATTATTGTTTGTAGAACCGATCAAATCACTCAATTCAACCGTGTGGATCAAGAACTGTTAAAGTATTAATTTAGAATAAAAGGTTGGACCGGTTAAGTTGCGAATTGGTCAAACTAGTTGAATTGATTTTTGATTTTTTTAAAATATTTTTTATTTAATAATTTATTCAATTGACTTTAACAAATCAATTGGACTAGTCGAACCGATTGGACCAGAATTAGTGGTCTGACTGATTCAACCTCCAATCTGATTTCACTTTTCAATTTTGACCCCTATAATACGTTCATATTTGAGATTTAATATTTATACTTTAATTTTTTTTATATAATTTGGTACCTTAACATTGATAATGTCATTAGTTAATCTAAATATTTTATTATGATTAAAATGTTGGTGGGAATTTTAAGAACAACACCGTTAAAAATCTCTACTAAATTTAGGTTCACCTTCTATAACACGTTTCAACCAAAGCTTCTTATTTCTTTAATTATATATTAATGGTCAAATTTTAGTTTTGATCCTTTATATTGCACTTAAATTTAAGACTTAACCTATATAATTTAATTTTGAAATAATTTGATAACGCAACTTTTATAATATTACTAGTTAATCCAAATACTTTATTATAATTAAAATATTGATGTGAACTTTTAAAAACTACTGACACCGTTAAAATTCTTTATTAAATTCATGTCTATTATAATTTCATTTGTTTATTACAAAGTTATTAAGTGAGTATCTTTTATGATAATAGATCAAGTGCCTTGAAGCCATATTTATTCTCACAATTCTTGTCCACCTCTTTGCTACGAATCAAAAACTTTATGGCTAACATGCATATATATATATATATTATATATATATGTTTTCTATTAATTTATTTATTATTTTGAGATGTTCAAACTTAAAAGGAAAAAAAATCTATGGTACACACCTGTGTTAGGTTAGCAGCTATTTCCATATGCAAGATGGTGTTACCGTCATAGTTTAGACAATTCACAAATTCTTGATTCGAAATTCTTTTCGACCACCAACAATTTCAAAGCCTCGAGTTGGTTCAACCTCATGTACGCATGCAAAATGGTGTCACCTTGGGCCATCGACAACTAAGCTACCCAGGGTTTGGCATGAATAAACTCTCTCAACACATTAAGGCGATCTTTCATGGCTGCTATGTGAAGAGGGTTCCTCCCATCAAGGTTACAAATGAGGCACATATCAGGGTTAACCTGCAGTGAACTTGTCACAATTTGCCGGTGTCCTTTGACTATTGCTAAGTGAAGTGGTGATTGACTTTGGGAATTGAGTTCGTTGGCTAGATCAGGCATTTAAGTGAAAGTTCATCAACGAATTCAAAATGGCCAAGCATGGCAACTACGTGCAAAGGTGTTTCAGGGCGATTAAACGATTTTTAAAATGAACTTAAATATTACTTAAAAAATAATATATATTTTTTAAAATTAACTTAACCAGTTATCTGCTAAACAGGTTGCACCTCATATTAAATTATTTTTTAAGGGGCTCATGTTAGTGTCACGGGGTTAGAACTTTTGTCTCGCAAATCATGCAACCTTAGGTGATTTCTTTGCTCCGAATCTGCCTAAGTCAACCTAACTCTCACAAAAGTGAGAATTCTCACCAAAATTCTATAAGGCACCAAAATATAACGGGAACAAACTAGAAATGAAAGAGCAATGAAGAACATAAAAGCTTAAGGAAAAATAGCACACACCAAGTGATTGAGTAAATGCTCTTAAATATATTCACAACTATGGATGGAATGATTAGAAATGAGGGGGAAGACTTTTATGTATAGTTGAGCTCCCCCAAAACCAACGATACAGATTAAGTTACATTGACAGTCAAAATTAAAGCTTATCTACAATTGAGACACCTAAGGGATTTAAACTCTATATAATCTTATTCCTTTAGTATTTACACTATTTACCTTGGTAACTCTAGTTTTACTAGAATGTTTCACTGAGCCACCAAGACCTTGCATATGATCAAAACACAAAACATTACAAGGTTTGAATATTTTATAATATACAAATAGTAATTTGTTTTATACAAATTACTCTTGATTACATTACTTTTTCATCTATTATGTAATGTAATAAGTGTGACAGCCCTAATTTGACCCTAGTCGAAAAGTGGTTTCAAGACCACAAAACTGAGTCACAATTATTTAAATGCTCTTTTCTATGTTTATTATATGTCAAGTTTCATGTGTGAAAGTATCGTGTCTTAATTTTGTCATTTGAATGTGGAATTATTAAAAAGGACTTATG
Organism: Gossypium hirsutum; assembly: GCF_007990345.1. NCBI lineage: Eukaryota > Viridiplantae > Streptophyta > Magnoliopsida > Malvales > Malvaceae > Gossypium > Gossypium hirsutum. The sequence continues at coordinate 10,322,797 of NC_053429.1, forward strand.
TGAGAAACTTGAAAATGTGATAGGTTAATTTGTAGTGGCCAAATATTGTATGGTTTAAAATATGGGGATTTGCATGTCAAATACCCCCTTCCTTAAGTTAGTGGACGGTGAGGTTAATGGATGATTGACATTTTATGTCTTTTATATTAATTAATTAAATGTTTAATGGATTAATAATATGAAATATGAATTTTTATTAAAAGAAAAGGGTGATAAAAACAAAGTTGGTTCATCTTTTTCTTCTTCCATTGCCGTACCTAAAGAAAGAAAAGAAGAAATTGAAGTTAAGGCATTCGATTACCTTTAAGTTGATTAAGGTATGTTTAATGCTCTTTCATTGAAAATCTTTGTACATTTGGAGTGGTCATCAAGTATAGAAGCTAGCTTATGGCAAAATTTTTTTTGTAAATTGATGAAGATGACATTCGGTCATGGATGTTTGTATTTCTTTGATGTTGTTTTTGATGCTTTTGTGTATTAAGGGTTGATAATAGATGAGTTGAGCTTGGTAAAATTGAATAATTGTGGCTTAATTGTTTAATGGCAATTGGCTATTATGGTGAAATGCAAAGTTAATATTTAGTTGCTAGTATTTATATGTGTGTTAGCCGAATTTGAACTTGAATAATGATTTGAGCAAATGTTGAATATTAAAATGTTAGAAAAAGAATATTTTCCGTTTAAGTGATTTGAGAAAATGATGTTTGAATGTCTAAAGGTTCGGCTTTATGCATTAATGATATGATTTTGAATAATGTAAGCTTAATGGAATGTGAGTTATGTTTATGCATAGGTGAAATTGTATATTCGGCCAACCTAGGTTTCTATGATATTGAAAATGGAAATTAATCATGTTAAGTGACGAATGGTAGTTAACTAAGGATTAATATGTATCTTACATATACATGTTCGGATGATGATTGATAGGTGGGAAATAAGTATAGTTATGAGGTATAAATATGTTAAGAAGAATGAATTGTGCATTTGGTCTTAAGGGTGTGTACAAAGGAAATGTTAAATTGTTTGTATTTTAAGGCCGAATGTGTTTAAGGTTAAAGGATGGATTAATTAATTGTATTTGGGATGAATAGACATAAAAAAAAATGCCGAATGTAATATTTGGTCAAGGAATGGTTCAAATTGATGAAAATAGAAAGGTCAAAGATGACCTATAATGTATATGACTTTTGTTTACTATGATCTATATGTGTGAAAGTCGAATATATATATATTATATTTTTGAAGTAATGCTTGAATAGTCGAATAATGACTAGTTTAAAATTGTTGAATTTAAGCTCAAGAGCATAGAGGGGCAAATTCGGATAAGGGGAAAGCTAAAGTAGTTGAATAGTCGACCCGTAGTTGTTCGGAAATACTCGAGGTAAGTTTTAAGTATTTAAATATAAGTTATTTGTGAATGAATCATGATATGTCACGAGAATTTAGCCATACTTTTAGTATATATACATATATACATATGCATAAAGCCGAATGGTATGCATGAAAGCGAAATAAGGAAATTGTTATGATCATATTGCCGTAAGTTATATTCATGAGATGGAAGATATGTAATGGTAAATTAAGAAACAATAGTGTGATAGTTATTAAGTGATTATACATGAATGAAGTCTAAGTGGACTAATGTAATTAACTTGTGTGAAATGCATAAATACAAGAAGTGCATATATTATGATTTTGTGAAATTTATATTCGAATTATTATTCAGGCCTATGGCTCAGCAAGCTTTTAGCTGGTGAAATTGTTTCAAGCCATGAGCCTAGCTGGCATAATGCCAGTAAATGAGTTTCAGACTTAATGTCTAGCAGGCCTCGTGCCGGTGATAAGTTCAGGTTTATACCTAGCATGCTAATTGCCGGTGAAATAATAAAAGTTTATGAATATGAGATTTATGCTATACGACATCTAGATTCGTTTGATAGATTAAATTGTTCAGGTACGTATAAATTGTTTATGCATATGAGGATAATGTTAATTAAATTACGAAGTGAAACGAGAAGTATATGAAATGTGGTTGTGTATATTTGTATTCAGCCATTTTGAATTTAGTACATGAAAGTATATGTTATATATGTGATTATGATCATTGAAATTATATGTGAATGCAGTGCTCTGAATTAACTCTATAAAGTCGAATCAAAGAATTACTTTGAGTCATTTAGATGGTATGATTATGTAATTCGAACTTTGAAGAAATGATAAGTCAATGAAATGGATTTAATGTGGCTATGCATATTCGGCTAATTAGTGTTGCATTTCGAATATGTTATATGTGAATAATGTGCATAAATAAGTTTTGTTGTTTAAAATACTTAAGACTTACTTAGCTTAATTGCTTACTATGAATGTTTTTGTTTTTGTCCTATTTTATAGATCTTGTTTGAAAGCTACGAGTTCGGGGATTCAAGTCCAAAGTTATCCACACTATCATCACTGTTTTGGTACTTTTTGATAGTTTATATTTTAAAAGATGGCATGTATAGGCTTAGCTCTCTTTTGAAACAAGTTATATTTTGAAATTGTAAATATTCTAGCCATGTGAAAATGGCTTGTTTAATTCCTAAACATGAGTATATCGTTCAATGGACTTATGTGTCGATTATTTTGAAATTTATTAGTTATTTTAATTTGGTTAAAATTTTTTCATGGTTGAAAGATCAAAGAAACTATATTTTATGCATGATTGATTATGAATGGCTAGTCTGATCTGTCTTTTGATAGGTAATACCTTGTGAATCTATTCCGGCGAAGGATGAGGGTCATAGGGTGTTACAATAAGAGTATATTATTTATTCTTTTATTGGACTATTAATTTTACTATTGTAAATGAAGTTACGTCATGCAAAAGTTATATACTCAATGTATCAACTTTTTGCTTTTTAGTTATTTGAACTCAGGCTTTCAATACATCAAAGTATACGAGTCACACATATATAGTTAATCACTTGCTTAGAATTGAGGTAAGTCATACTATAAATGTCACAAGTGAATTAATCTATAAACAGATCTAGGATTAATTCGACTTAGGTTTTGTCCAATGTATTGTCAATCTAGACAATCACATCTGTAATAGCCAATTTTGGTCTAACCCAATTAAACCCAAATGAATAATAAAAGTCCATAACAAAAATAAAAAAACCAAATCGGCTACCCAAATTTTAGCCCAAACCTTAAAACCTAATTAAAATCCAACAAGCCCAAACCAGCCCTAGCCCACAATTTTAAAATTTTTCAGCAACAAACCCTAGCCCCTTCCAAGCTTCAGCCGCCTCAGCCTTGGCCACCACGCGTGCCGCCTCGTCTCCTCACGAGCCAACCACCGACCTTCCACGCCTCTAACACTTGCAGGAAAAATAAAGACAACAAGGACAAACAAAAACGACAAAAAGAACGACATTGAACCGTCTTGTAAACGGCTTCAAAAGCCAAAATCCCCTCTTTGTAATTTTTTTTACGGACACTAAGATCCAAAAAGTAGAATAGAAGTAAAAAAAAAGGTGTTAATTTTGATTTCTTTTTTTCTTTCGTTTTTCTGTCTCTTTTTACTTTTATATTTTCTTTTTACGAATCAATCTTTAAGGCATAAAGAAGAGCAAGAGAAAGGAGAAAGCCTTACCTGAGCCATCCAGCGGTTTCGTCGTTGGAAGTCCTTCTCCGGCGCAGAAATCGGACTATTAAAGGGTGGAGAGAGTTTGTTTTTTCTTCTTTTTTCCAGGCTAAAAAGGATTGCCTTCAGATTCATCTTAAAAGGGACTAAAAATCTAACCTTTACGTGGCTCCGACCACCGCCTACGGTGGAGCCACGGTAGTCTGGCGCCGTGCAATTATGGGTTTTATGAACCCTAGAAGAGAAATAGAAAGAAAAATAGGGGAGCTTTTGATTTTGTTAAAAAAAATGGTTGAAGTGAAGTAAAAAAAAAGGGCTTTGTTTTTTAAACAAATGAAAAAAAGACGCGTTTGGTGGGGTGTGGATATGTGCATCCTCAATTATTGAGATATCTGCACATGAAGTCCCTCCATCTTTTAGCGTCCTTCGATCAAGCCCTATTTTATCTTCTCTTTTTCTCTTAATTTGGCCACCAGATATTGCTTGTTTTTTAAATCGGTCATCTGTTCTATGGGGCTTAACGTGCACGTTTGGGCTTGGGATATTGTCCCATTTCATCCTCACGAATTTAGGCGCGTTTTATTGAGGTCCCTAGCAGCTTTATGTTATCTATGATCTATACTTCAAATTTTGATTTGTTTTCAATCACGTCCTAGATTTATTTAAATCATTTACTAATCCCTTTAAAAAAACGTTTTATTATATGGTTTTTAAATATCTTATAGGTTATTTATTTTACATCTATTTTAACTTATTTTAATATGATGTTTATTCAAATGTTTATTATTTATTTTATTTTGATTTATGTGTATATTTTATCCTAATCTATTTTACATGTATTGTTTATTTTATACTCCTTACCCATTATACATATGCATATATATAGTTTATTTCAAGTTTTTATATATTTATTATTCTTTTAAAACTGCTTTGTTATATTTACTTCAAATTATTTTATATTGTTTATCTTTAAGTTATTGTATATTATATATTTCAAATAACTCTTTTTATATTACCTTTGAACCGTTATTATTATAAAACATATTTATGTTGTATTTTTTTTTTAATTCTTTTACATATTATATATCTTAAACTTGTTATATATCATTTCAAATTGACTTATATATTATTTATTTTAAAATTATTTCATATACTTTATTTTATACCCTTTTTATTTATTTTAAATGCTTTTATTATTATTTTAGATTTCTACATATTATTTATTTTACACTTTCATATATACATATTATCTATTTTAAAATTATTCATATATGTCATTTTTTTATTTTCTTTGTGTATTATAGATTTTAAAATTCTTTTTTTACATTATTTATTTTAAACTCATTTATTATCATTCTAAAATTTATTTACATTTCATTTGTTTTAATTTGTTTTATACCTTTTTATCATTTAATTCATTGGCATCTATTTATCGATGTTATTATTTGAATATTGTGAGATTATTGCCATTACATGTACGTTAATTCACTTACTCGTGTTCATATTATTGCCTTTCGCTTGTGGAATATTTTATGCAGGTATCATCGTTCCATATCGCACCATACTTTTATTTCATATTCTCGCCCCATAAATCAAGCCTCTTTACATTTATCCAATAATTGTTTTATTTTAATCCAAACAAATAATCTACGTCGTTCAAATATCGGATTTGCTATTATTCAAAAGCAAAAATTTTAAAATAAAGCAATGTTTCGGGTTTTGGAACATCAAGGAATTTTGCCTTAAGTTACGGGGTTTTGGTTCTCTCGTTGATTCTAAATAGCCAAATATCCTTTTGAGTTTTAAAATATATGGATTTCCAATTAAAATTAAAGACAAACTTACACTCGGGAGTTCATGGTATTGTGTCCTAACTTACGGGATGTGATACTCTGATATCTTGAGACGAGGAAATCTTTAACAGTTGTTTTGATTAAATTCAAGCATTTTTGAAATCAACGTTAATAAAAAAGGATCGTATTTTAAATTCGTTCTCGATTTTCAACTTTCGACATTAAGACACTAATTAATCAATTCGGTACCAATTTTGGGCATGACGAGGGTGCTAATCCTTCCTTGCACGTAACCGATTCCCGAACCCGTTCTTTCGAGATTCGTAGACCAAAAACCCCGTTTTAATAAACTTAAACGTTTTATTAAAGCAAAGGTGATCCGATCACACCTAATAAAGATCAGTGGCGACTCCCGTTTTAATCTTCGCTTTCAAACAAAGTCGATGCCTGTTTTCAAAAAAATGGTTTCGACAACATCTACGTATCTATATTTTGGGAGTAAACCACTCCGATACCCAAGATAATATATTTTCTCATTTGGATTTGATAGACAACATAGTAGTCCTTTAACCAATTTGCTCAATCCAAACTATAGACTATTGTAAATGAAGCTATGTTATGAAATGTCATATATTTTATAATATACAAATAATAGTTAAATTATTTTTCCTAGACAAATAACCCATGGTCACGTTACTTTTCTAGCTATCATGTAATGCTCATAAGAGGATATTATTTTTCCTTTTATTGAGCTATGAATTCCACTATTGTAAATAAAGATATGTTATACAAAAGTTGTATACCCGATGTATCAGCTTTTGGCTTTTTAGTTATTTGACTACAAATATAGATAGTTATATGAATTTATGAATAAAATTCCTCTGCCCCATGATTGTGACTCTTAATTTGCCCCTCCAATGGTTTATTAACATGTAGATTATATAATTATATATTGATTGACCATTGCTGTTGTAACACCCCTTACTCGACCTATCGGTGGGTCTGAGCTACAATATACTACACTAGTTATCGAAGTAATCACAATCAATAAACATCCAATTCGTGTCATTATACTTTTAAATGCATACAAGACAAGAAGCATATGATATGATATTCAATCAATTCCGAAACTTACAAGGGCTTAAGAATACTCTTATAATAGTCCACACTCGAATTAGGACCAAATCGTAAAGTTTTAAAAATTCATGGATTGATATCGCAACTTTGTCATTTCTTCATCGCGGTGTGATCATCTCCGTATATCACGTTGTGATTGTCGAAACCATTTTCAAATCGAGTTTTGGAAAATGGGAATCGATTTTAAAAAACGAAAACGGGAGTCGCCACCAATCTTTTTAGGTGTGATTGGATCACCTTATAAAATGTTTTCTTTTAAAATCATTAGTTTTGGTGTACGAAATCAGAAAATGGGTTCGTGAGCCGGTTACGTACGAGGAATGGTTAGCACCCTCGTAATGCCCAAAAATTGGTACCTAATTGATTATCAAGTGTCTTTAATGTCAGAAATTCAAAAATTTTAAGATGCAATCCTCTTTAGAATATTTTGATTTTGAAAATTGAGATTCACTCGTATCAAAATATTGACACTAAGTTAGCCCCCCTTTTTGAAATCCCTATCTCGAAACGAAAAAATGCCACATCCAATAAGTTAGGACACAACGCTTTGAAATTCCAAGACAGTTGCTCGTATTTTGAAAACCTTAAAAAAAATTAAAAGGGTACTTGACTATTCGAACTCAACAAGAAAAGTTGCAACCCAATAAGTTAGGGCACTACTTTTTCGAAGCTTCCAAACACCTAGCATTGCCTTTTTATTTTTGAAAACTTTGAAGTCTCGTTTTTAAAACTGATGCATGAAGGAGCACATTAACATAATAAAACATAACATACAAGATAACATATTATAGAAATAGGTAAATAAAAGCATAATAACAATAACATAAATGTCATACATTAATTAATATATATATAAGAAATATAAAATATGGCAAATTTTAAATAAGTAAAATATACATAAAAAACAACATATATTAAAGAAGAATAGATAAAATATATAAACATGTAATTCAACATATATTTAAACATATTAATAAACGAGAAAATGATGCATGATGTATGATTGTATAAAAACGAAACAAGACAAACAAATACAATAATATATAAAAATAAAAATAATAATAATATAGTAACATATATTATCAAGCAATCAACACTTTATAAAATCATGAAAATAGCATTTAATACATGGACAATTTATAATATAAAAAATATAAAAAGGTTTAATAAAATAAAGTGAGTAATTTGGATATATGTGTATATAATTAAAATACAATTTAAAAATGGGTGATAATAATATATTATAGATAAACTTTAATTTTAAGATAAAATAATAAAAAAATATGATATTGTATTATATCAAATAATATAAACATTTAATAATACATAAAAATATAATATTTAATAGTGAATTTTAAAATAGATAATATATGATAGTATATAAAAATAATAATAAATGAAATAATTTATAATATATAATATAAAATATAAGTTTTTAAAATAATGTATAATATAAATAAATAAATATATAAGATATATAAGTTAAAATATAATATATAAAAATAATTTACAAATTTTGAAAATATAAATAATATAATAAATAATATATATAATAAATTAAAAATAAGTTTAAAAGTATATAAAAAAGGGGTGAAATTAAAAAAGGTTGAAAAATTAAGATAGACGAAGAATAAAATAAGAACAAACCAGAGAGAGTAAGAACGCAAGAGGGAGAGAAATTTGAGTGAATGCTCTCAAGAATTCTTATTGCTTCCCAAAACTCAAGTGTTTTACAATGAAGGGAGAGGCCTCTATTTATAGTTGAGCCTCTCCAAATCCAACGGTACAGATCAATTACATCAACGGTTAAGATCAAAGGATATCTACAAATTAAATCTCCAAGATTACAAAATCATATCTTCTAAGATTGTATATCATATATAAGATTGCAATCATATCTAAGATTGTATCATATCTAAGATTGCAATCATATTTTGTAACGCCCCAATTTTTGGGAATCCTGTGAATGTTGGCATAGGTTTAATTATGTTAGTGGGCCTCTAGAAAGCCCAAACTTAAGATAGAACCCGACAATTTTAGTTAATTTTTGTTCCATAAGAAAAAGGGGTGAAATTATGAAATAGAACCTATGTGAAAATATTTGAAAATGCTATAGGCTAAATTGAAGTGGCCAAATAAATAGGAGTGCAAAATAGGAGGATTTGCATGACAAACCTCCCATTTTACATGAAGTGGCCAGCCATCATGTTGTTATAGACAAAATGTGCACTTGATATCCATAGTTTATGGTACAAATTGATACAAATTGATAATAGGTTAGGTAAATGTTCCATGATAATGGGTTAGGTAAATGTTTCATGATAATGGGTTAGGTAAATGTTTCATGATAAGAATTTCATGTCTTTTGTATTAAAGAATTAAATGGATGAAATATGAAGTTTTATTAAAAGAAAAAGGGGTGAAAAGAACAAAGTTTTGTCCATCTTTGTTCATCATAGCTGAAAGTTAGAGAAGAGAAAGGAGAGGAGAAAGCTATTGAGTATTCGGTCATTAGGAGGAAGAAAATTGAAGGTAAGTTCTTGGTACCTTGCTTCTATTTTGAGGTTCATGAGTTCTTCTTGATTCTACCTTAACTCTTGAAGTATATTTTGATTTTTAGTTGTGTTGTGAGCATTTAGTCATGAATTAAAATGAAGGAAATGGTTGTTGTTTCATGTTCTTTTGATGAAAAATGGAAGATAGGTGAAGTTGAGCCAAACAAATGAGCATGCATGTGCCTTAGATGTTAAAGGGAAAAATCAGCTAACATGTTGTGCTTTAAAATGATGAAATGGAGATTATACTTAAGTAAAATCATAGATATGTGATGATTGATTGGTGATATACATGTTTAAATAACATGCATGCAAGATAGGTGTATGAAAGAGTGATTTGGTAATAAATCTGCTTGGGACAGCAGTAGTAATGTGACTTTGGAAAATCACCATAAATTGTGGGAGATGAATTAGAAGCTGAATAAATTATGTAATTAAAGCTTATTGAGTCTAGTTTCTAATGAAATAAATAAAAACATATTTTGAATTCTGTACAATGAGAAATTTGATTCGTAATGAAGAGTGGTCAGATTAGTCAAACAGTGAAACATGGGAAACTTTAAGAAAAATATGGTATTGATTGGCCATACCAAAAATTTTGAAAATTTATGGATAGAAGATATATGAGTCTATTTTCATAGAAAATTAACGGCACTTGATTTGGAGTTTCGTAGCTCCAGTTATAAATGATTTAGTGACTGTTGCTCAGGAAGACAGCTTGTAGTGAAATTTTGATTATGTGGTAAACATTGACAAAAAAATTGTTAATGAGTTGCTTATTGATTTCTTATAAGCTTACTATGATCTGTAGGTGTGGTTGGCCGAATATTGTAAGGGGTTAATACGTAGTTCGTATTTGAATAGTTAGATTAACGTGTTAGTAATCCAATTGTAGGCGGTTCGTGTGTGGATCTCGTCAGCATATCGTCGCAAACAGGTGTGTAACTAACACCCTTTTTCTTAGTTTAGATCGGCAAAAGTCGAAAAGCCGAAATGCCGAAAATCGGTATTTTGTAGATTTGCGAGTGTGCGAATGCTCGTGAGGTAAATCGATTAATGTTTTTGGTAAGCTGCAATGTTTGGACTGCAAAGTACATGATTTTTGTGCCCTCGATATTTTTGGGCTTAATGGGCCAAAATTGGAATGATGGGCCAACGGGCTTAATTCGGTAAGAACCCTCGGTACGTGATTCTGTTAGTACGTGAAAAGTAGGAATATGCATGAAAAACCCTAAAATAGATAAATTACTGAAATACCTTTAAAAGTGGAAAATTTACAATTTTACCCCTAGTAGATAAATTACCGAAATACCCCTAGGGTTAAATTGACCTAAATGCATTTTTGACTATTGTTATTTACTGCATGCCATGTTGTTATTATCTGATGCATGGGATTGGGATATTGACGGAGGAAGTACTGAAAGTGGCTTGTCCACGTACTGGAGGCTTTGCCTCAATTTACTGTTAACTGAGCAGCAAGGCTGCAACTGTGGAGTGTTAGGCTAGGTGGGTTGAGCTATTCCCCACATGGAGTGTATGGCTGGTACGGGTGGAGTGTAGTGGTTGGTGGGTTGAGTAGTCTCCCCAAATGGGCTTGCATATGTTTACTGATGTTGCATGTATTTTGAAATGGGCCTATAGGCCATACTGTTATCTGAATAAGGGGCTAAGGCCTAGTTTATTGTAATCTGAAAAGGGCTCTGGCCCAGTACCACTGTTACCTGAATAGGCTTAGGCCCAATGGGCTTGAGCTGACTTGGGCTTTGAATGGGTTTTCCTTACACACTGAGTTTCCCCAAACTCACTCCTTTTATTTTTATCCACGCAGGAAATCCCCAACCATAGTGGGCTTGGAGCTGTGAGGGAATTCGGAGTGGCCTCCCGTTCTGAAAGTTTGATTTTCTTCTGGTGAATTGGACATCCTTTTAATTACGTTTGAGGTTTTGGGCTTTTAAATGTAATAAGGCCACTTATTTATTTTTGATGGTTTTTATATGTTTTATTAAGATAGGTAATATTTATATTTAACTGTTGAAATTGGATAGCTTTAGGGCGCGTTTTCAAAAACAGTAATTGTTTTCAAAATAACACAAAAACAAGCAAAGCTTCCGCAATGAAGATATTTTCCAAAATTAATCACTTTTCCTAAAAAGGACTTAATCAAATCGGTTTCCTAGAAATATACATGACGTTAAGGTATGGCAATGGTGGTTTGCATGTCTAGGATTGGATCCGAAGGGAGTTTGGTACTTAAGCAGTCCGATGGACTCACCTCCTCTTTTTCGGTTTCCTACCTGGCGCACAGCT